>NC_138769.1:620225989-620950989 GCF_965119305.1 Pelophylax lessonae
ATGACGGTATGAACTAAAGAGTATGTGGCTAGGGGGTCGCTGAAAGAAGATTGCCAAGGCAGACACCTGGCCCTTGATGGTACTCAAGGCCAACTTCTGATTAACGCCCCGCTGAAGTAAGGTTAAGATCTGAGCCACAGAAAAGGATCGAAGATGAACCTGTATGCAAAATGGGAGAGAGAACCATCTCTGACAGCAGCCGGTGAACCACAGCTTGTGGTCCCCGTGAAGTTTGTGCAGAGGAAGGACCACCCTGGTCAGAAAAAGAATCAGACCTAGGTAAGTCAATTCCCTGGACAGGGATAGGGGAGACCTTCGGTAGTTCAGACATCACCTGAACCTTTGTAGGAATTAAATCCACACAAGGAGACTCGGGACCTAAAAAAACCTAAAACCTTGCAGTACAAAAAGGATCTTTTAGCACCACTAAAGGACCCCCTCAAAGCTCAGGGTATCAGCAGAGATAAAAGGGACCCCCAAAGACTCAACCTACCGACCGGAGGAGCACCAAGAATTCGAGCCCAGGATCCTCATGGACGCCATCCCTGTTCATATGTCCCGGGCACAGGAAGAGGAAACTAAGGAGGAGGAGAAGCTTCGGCATCCCCACGAAGCTTCAGTTGTTTCCAGCATCTCCCAGACTAAGTGAAAACGGCCCCCGTGACATCTGGCTACAGGAACATGGCCGCCAACCGGAGACCAGCCAGACTAAGGGAAAATGGCCCCCAATCCGTCCCCAGAGGTTACCCACGTCCACCCCAAAGAAAACCACCAAAAGTGAGAGGGGGACTGAACTTACCCTTCCATGGTGCGGGTAATACTCCACACAGAACTCCTCGCCACCGAAGTAGGGGAGCTGTCGGCCAAGGGACCGCTGCGACTCAGACACAAGGCCGGTTGTATGCGACCCTGTGGGACATTTAATTTGCGGGCCAGCCTCTGTCCATGAGGCTATGCAGCGGCCGACCCAGGGGGTAGCAGCAATCTGCACGCGGTCGCTGGCTGGGCTGGGGGGACCACTGGATCTAGATTATCCAGCCGGTCGGCCAGCCTAGCAGTTGATTGTAGATCTCCGACGAGAAAACAAAAAAGATGTAAGAAAGGAGAAAATTGCTAGGACCAGAGATCCCAGCCGGGACCCTAGGTCCTGCTCCTGATTAGACAGATTAAAACTGATTACCTAGAGCAGAGGGGGGTTATATACCAGCTGAGGACGGGCCAGGTATTTTTTGTTCTGCCTACTCCTGGAGGAGACAATATAACCCACTAGTTATGATTTATGGAGCGCTGTGTCCGTCAATGAACGAAAGAGAAATAACACTTTCAAAGCAATTGTATGATAATCTGGTCGTGAGCACACAGCTTTCTTCTGAAATTTTCCGAGAGAGAAAAACGAAAATTTTTCTCGTACGATATCAGATCATACGATTTTCATTTAATCAGTACAGTTTTCATCCAAAAATACAATACAAATGCATCACTTCAGAATTTTTATTCTATAAGACTTTTCGTACTTTAGTAACCTATTTGTTTTTGGTATGGAGACTAGCATGCAAAAAAAAAAAAAAACAGACGATTATTCGTCAGATAATCTCATCATGCGTACTAGGCTTAGGTTTCACCTCATTCAATAAGCTAACTGAAATTTGCTTTGCATTGTAAACATTCTCTACTCATTTAGTAAATCAACCCTATTGAGTGACAGCCTGCTGGGGCTGCTGACATCATATCGGACATGGCGGCACCCAGCAACAACCTCAGTGCATTTGGATGTTTACATATAGGAGACATTTACAATAATGTGGGAAGCTTTCTGTTAAAATGAATGGTCTCTGAAAAAATAAAATCCCAATATAGCCACCATATTTAACCACTTCCAATACCGGGCACTTTTCTCCCTTCCCGCCCAGGCCAATTTATAGCTTTTAGCGCTGTTGCATTTTGAATGACAATTGCACGGTCATGCAACACTGTACCTAAACCAAATTTTTGTCATTTCTTTCCCACAAATAGAGCTTTCTTTTGGTGGTATTTGATTACCGCACGTTTTTTTTCTTTTTTGCTAAACAAATAAAAAAAAGACCGAAAAGTTTGAAAAAAAGAAAAAAAAGTTTGTTTATGTTATAAAATTTTGTAAATAGATAGGTTTTTTTCCTGCACTGATGAGGCCGCACTGACAGGTGGCACTAATATGCTGCACTGATATGCAGCATTGGTGGGCACTGATAGGCGGCACTGGTGGGCAACAATGGGCACTGGTGGGCGGCACTGATAGATTGCAATGATGGGCACTGGTGGGCAGCACTGATGGGGAGGGCACTGGCGGGCTCCCTGAGCCCTGATTGCCGGCCATGGAGGGCATCCCTGGGGTCATGGGTGGGCATCCCTGGTGGCACCCCCCAAGGGTCTGCACTGGTAATCAATGCTCTGATTACCAGTGCAGACCCCCCCCCCCCGTCAGATCGGCTCTCCTCTACTCGAGCCAATCAGGCACAAACTGAGGAAAGCTGATCAACGGCACTTCCTATTTACTATGTGACCAGCCGTGATTGGACACAGCTGGTCACAAGGTAAAGAGCCTACGTCAGAGTGACACACCGCAGCACTGATCGCCACTCTGCGCGCCCCCTAACCACCTTCCCGCCGTCAATTCTCTATAGGGCGGGAAGTGGTTAATAAGTGAACTGCGATATTTTACATTTTTTTTTTCTTAGTTTAGATATCTTTTGATAAGCCCCAGAAGCTGGCAGAGCATACTTATAGAGATATATAGGTAGAGAAAGCAGCATGGTTTGCTTGACACTTATTAGGCCATCAAAAATGAGTAGCTGCTTTGTTTTTAGGTGCCTATTCCCGCAATGTAAAGGTTTGTGACTATGGTCAGCCATACATGGAGCAAATTTCTTTCTTGCAAGTGCGGGTTCCAGGAAAGAAATTTGCTTTAATTCCCTATCAACACAGACAGTGTTGATGCGGGAATCCCTCCTGCTGGGCCATAGTCTTCTCACAGGGTTTAAAGCCACCCCCCCCCCCCCCTCCGGAAGAAGACTGTTTATTGCTAGCAGCTATAGCAGCCGATTGCAACAATCACAAGAGAACAGGGCAGACTGGTTGTCTCAAAGTCGATCGATCAACTTGGTAAATTCAGCTTGCCCATTAACGGTCTAATCTTGGCCGGTTCCTGCTTAACCCTCCTCTTGTGTTAGGGTCAAAACTGACCCGTTTTCAGGTTTTGAATGTCTATAAGTATCACATAAATTTGTTTATTGCATCAAGATTTTTTTACTTTGTCAGGAACCTCTATTTAAACAATGTAATAGAAAAATAATCCTTTTCACTAAATTATAAAATACTGTGGTGAAAATTAAGACGTTCATGGTGTTAGGGTCAATTCTGACCCAGTTATAATATAGGATTTTAGGACACTAATAAGTGGCAAAACTGAAATCATAAACACTCTCTCTGCTTAGTAACACTGACAGCCAATCCCCTCTCAACCCTGTGAGCTGTAGTTAGGGAGGGGCCTATCTCTTTTCCTGCTTGTCTGCTTCTCTAAATAAAGTGAAGAAACATAGGACAAATTCATTTCAGAGTTGCTGACTTTATTTTACCATTTTTTAAATTTGACAATGAGAGGTATGTTATCAAAAGAAAGGTCTAGGGGTCACACCAAAAATATTAAAACCAATCTTTTCAAGGATAAAGAAGCCTAACAAGGTAACCAAGAGGTAAGAAACAAATTTGATGATAAATAATAATTCAGAGGGTATTTTATGGCTGATTTAAAACACGGGTCAAAACTGACCCTAACATCATGGATAGTAACGGAATTCTAACATAAGAGGAGGGTTAATCAGCTGAGATTCTAAACGTGTATGGCTGGCCTAAGTAGCAAAGAAAAGGATGTCAGCACTGAGCATACACTTTGAAAACATAAAACAGGGAAAGCTCTAATTTTTCTGACCAGGTGGGTCCCCTGGTGGTTGCCACCTTGTCTATGAGTACCATATGCTCTGTGGCTTATTCACCATCAGGCCTTGCTTGGTATGCAAGTACAGTAAACCCTAGTGGATCCCGATTCCCTGCCAGAGCAGCTTTGTTAGCTCACATACCTACCCACTGCTCTGCCAAGATCTTCACTATGTTGTCTGCTTGTTATAGTCAAGTAGAGTTGGGGGACCTTACAGTGGACTGTCCCTGGCTGGGTTGATGCCATCATTGCAAACCCTATAAATGTGGAGGCTGGCACCATCTTCTGCTATATCCCAATCCACATTTTTAGGCTAACTGCATGAGAATAATAAAGACTACTTCTATGTTGTAATTGAAAGATGAATAATGAACACTGCCAGCCAGTGTTTGGCTGAACTCGAACAGATTAAAAAAAAAAAAAAAAAAAGTTGCATACAAATGTTGACAGGATTGCCAAATATTTGAGAAATTAAAATTCACGGAGGTCCCATCAGAAATGTTTCTTCCAGCGGTGTTCCGAATCGCATGTTTGTGACACATCCTTCATGTCACAGCCCCCCTGCTTATAGCTCAATCCTATTCTTACATCAGTGTCCTCAGTCCTCCCTGCATATTACAATACCCCCTTTACCTCACAGTCACCCACTTCACATCACAGTTCCCCCCCCCCCTTCACAGTATTGTTCTCAGTCACCTTCACATTATCCACCCATCCCCTTCACAGTAGTCTTCTGAATACCCCACCCCCTCTGCCACACAGTAGTGTCCTCCTCTGCCACCCATAATCGTGTTCTTCCTTGCCACTCTTCTCCTTCCCTTCCCATCAGTGTCCTCCTCTGCCCTCCCTCTCCCACACCCTCACAGTAGTGTCCTCCTTTGCCCCCCCCCCACCCTATCCTTCACAGCCAGGTCCTAGCGCCTTTACTCTCTTACCTCACAAGGTTACATTGATTGAGGGTGGGAGGCACAGCAATACTGGACAGAGGGTGGGAGCTAGCTGCTGGAGCTAACTTTTTATATTAACAAGCTGGTCACTGGTTGCTAGGACTGCCCTGCTCCTAGCAACCAATCACCTGCTGGTTAAACTTACAAGTTAACTTGGACAGTTGCCGCTCCTGTCCCTCCATTCAGTGCTGCTGTGCCTCCCGCCTTTCACTTTGCTGTAAAAATGACAGTGGCAGAGGCTGGGAGAAAGAGCTGGCTACTAAGTGGCAACCACGGCAGTCCGGTTGGGACAGTAATTCAGTCTGGAACCGAACCATGGTCTGTCATTTAGTGATACCTGATTTAGGCCATCAGGCTTGTATAACTGCACGATCTTTGAGTCCAATGGCAAAGCCCCACTAGCAACCAGATGTTCCTTTAACCAGGATAGAATTCTCTTCACCATCTGTTTAACCTTTATAGATAGCAGTACTTCTTTGAAGAAGGCTGTCTACATGTACTAATAGGAGGTAGTGAAAAATCATTGGTACGGGCCAGGCCCCCAGGGCAAACTTTTGGTTCATATAGAGGACAAATAAATAGTCATATAGGCTGACTGTTTATGATCACTCTCAACATGGTAATAAATGGCCTAAACAATGCTTTAGGTGAGATTGAAGCCATTTATTGATACTGTAAGGGTATAAACTTTAAATGTGAACAACTGGTCTCTTTCCCTCCTCTCATTGACAAAGAAGTGGTTTGAACTTGTATGCCTTCCTCATTAGGCAAGTTACAAGATTATTGCCATTCCCTACCTGTTTGAGGGTTGTATGTAACACCAGATTCTAGAATCTTCTAGGGGTAGAAAAGAAAAACACAACAGAGTCTAAACTGTTTATACTATACATTTTATACAAATTTTTTTTTAAAAAAAGAAAAGAAACAAGAAGACACACAATGGAAACATTTGACCATACGGTTTGCAGAGATTGCATCACCTAATGCCCCAACTTAAAAAATAGCATGTAGAAATCTGCAACTTACACCCCTTTTCATCTGTATTGCTGAAGCTAACAGTCCAACGGAGATTTTCATAAAAATTATATTTAAAAAGAAAACAAAAAACAAAAAGCTGTGCCTGGGTGTGCAAAACATCTCCAACGTACACTTGTATAAAGATCATTCATCCGGAAAAGGTGTGTGGGGTTGTATGTCCTACGCAGGTGCTCAAGGCCATAGTCCAAGACACTGTGGATTGTTAAACTCGCTTTGGGTGGGTTACCAAACCATATACATATTATATTATACACACACACATAGAAATTATCTTTTTTTTTTCTCATTTTGTAAGGCAATGAAATGGTGACAATTTAATTCATACTAGAACAAAAAAAATATATTTTTCTCTCATTCCTCTCTCTTCTTCCTGGACTTTCGGCCAAACATCAGGGTAGGAGGAGGAAAAACACATAAAAACATGCGACTCTTGGTTCATATACACAAAAATATTCCCACAATATTTTTAATATATTTTGTGTTTTCTTTAAAAATGCCATTTGGTGTATCCGTAATTTGGGAATGAGAGCATGGAGAGAGGGGGTAGGGGAATAAAGGAACACTAGGGAAAGAAACTTTGCGTTTAGACACCAATTCAGTTTGTGTCTATTGCACATTCAATCTAACTCTTTTGAACCAAAAAAAAAAAAAAAGTTAAAAAAAAAAAATCATTCATCATCAGGTAATGCACGCTTTCGACCAAAGGTGTTGGGAGAGGAAAGGCACTGCAAAGAATAATTGTGCCCATTATTTGTTTGCAGGCATATGGAAATTCCTTTTAGAAAAATAAGTCTACCCATTCATCCGTTTATGCACAACTCTGTGCTGCGTGTATAGTCATATAGCTGATGCATCTTTAGGCCCCCCGTATATAACTTAAATAATGTTTTTAAAACCACCCAGAGATGCATATGAAGGCCTGGGGACAGGTCAGGAGGGAGTCAGACTGCCATCAGCAGGTGCAGGTTCAGTGCATTTGTAAAGAGCAATTTGAGTTCCACTTCTCATTTCACACAGAGAAGCCCTCCCACGTTGGCCATGAACTCTTCCAGGCTTTTCAGGAAGGACATCTTCTGTTTGCGGTCCAAAGTGGGAGGAGTGCTACTTGCCGTAAGCTTGTTAAAGGCATCAGCTAAACGCTGGTAGATGACAGGATCCTGTTGACTAGATAATAGTGTTTCGACTAACTCAGCATACTCTGCCTACAGGGAAATAAAAAACATGAATGAGAAGATCAAATTCCATATATCTGACATGCACAACAGATGAAAAATGTGTCCAACTTTCTGCACCTTTGTAGAACTTTAAATTTAAGCACTCCAAGAAGGGCTAAAGATGAATAGTGGTGAAGGTGTAGGTAAATGTGTATTTCCAGCCAAAACCTTTTCTAATTTTGGAAGGAATGGGGAAGGGTTAGAACCCCTGGTGCATTTTCACTCCCTTCCTGCCCAGGCCAATTTTCAGCTTTCAGTGCCGTCACACTTTGAATGGTCATGCAACCCTGTACCCAGATAAAATTTGTATCATTTTTTTTTTTTTTTTTTTTAAGACCGAGCTTTCTTTTGGTAGTATTTATTCACCTTTGGCTTTTTTTATTTTTTTGCTTAACAAAAACGAAAAAAAGACCGAAAACTATGGGAGTGGGGAAATGTTATTTATGACTTACCGTAAAATCCATTTCTCTGATGTTCATTGACGGACACAGCTCTTTATCTTCTTGACCATTGGGTTATACTGCCCCATACATGAGTAGGCCACTAGGCAGGAAAAAGCTTGACTACACCTATGGGGCAGTCCCAAGGGGTATACACCCACTCTCAGCTATATGCACTCAGTTTTGTTACAAGCAGTGTCAGAAGAAACCAACTCCGCAGAAGGGTGGATGCTGGGTCCGTCAATGAACATCAGAGAAAAGGATTCTATGGTAAGACAAAAATACCTTTTTTGCTTTCGTTCATTGACGGGGACAGCTCCTTATCTTTTTGACCATTGGGGCATCCCAAACATGAGGGGTGGGAAGAGCAAGAAAAAATTACCAAGGCTAAACCGTAGTCAACCTGGCAACACGGAGCTTGACCATAAACAACTGGAGTTCACCTGAAAAAACCAATACACCCTCAAAGAGGACCGGGTCCTCTAAACAGCAGTCTGCAAAACCTTGCAGCCAAAAGAAGGATCCACAGATGCAAACAAATACACCTTATACATTTTTTTAAAAATGTGCTGACGACCAGCTGGCCGCCTTGCAAACCTGCATCACTGACGCCTGATGACGGAAGGCCCAGGAAGCACTAAGCACCCGAGAAGATTGCGCAGTAACGGGGAGAGGAGGAACCTTTGCCCCTAATTGAATAGGCCTGAATCACTGTCTGTCCTAACCATCTGGAAATGGTCGCAGCAGAAGGGACAACTCTTTCCAATGTCCGTCTGAGTACAAATAGTGAGTCTGACTTCCTAAAAGACTCCGCAGCTGCCAGGTACACTCTAAGTGCCCGAACCACATCCAGGAAATGCAAGGCAATTTCCTTAGGATGTTCAGATCTGGGACACAGGGAAGGCAACACAATGTCTTAATTCAAATGAAAACCAGAGAAGACCTCTGGAAGGAACGACGGACCAGGGTGAAGAACCACCTTATCTCTGTGAACCAGGTAAGGTGAATGACAAGACAATGCCGCCAGCTCCGACACCCTGCACGCAGAAATAATAGCCACCCAAAAGGCCACCTTCTGGGACAATGTAAGCAGGGGAACCTCCCGAATATTTTCGAAGGAAGGTTTCTGGAGAACTGACAGCACCAAATTGAGGTACCATGGCGGCAAAGCTGACCGCACTGGAGGAGCAAAGTGTCGAAATCCCTGGAAAAAAGTACACTCCAAGGAATGTGTGGCCAATGGGCGTTGAAAGAAACAACCGCCAAGGCCGAAACCTGGCCCTTGATGGTACTCAAGACCAGGCGCTGCTCAATCCCCCATTGGAGAAAAGCCAAAATCTGAGCCACTGAAAAGGAGCGAGGGTGAACCCCAAGAGACTCCCACCATGCAATGTATATCTTCCAAGTTCGGTGGTAGATCTTCCTAGAGGTAGATTTTCTAGCCTTTAACAGCGTAAGATTTACCGATTCAGGCAAGCTTCCATCCTTCAGCACCTGGTTTTCAATAGCCAAACTGTTAAAGTCAGCGACTGTAGACCAGGATGGCAGATTGGTCCTTGGGACAGCAGATCTTCCCTGAGAGGAAGTCTACAAGAAACATCGGGAACCAGCTGTACCAGATCGGCGAGGTCAGTCTGAAGCCACTAGAATGACCGGAATCCCTTCTGCCTCAATCCTGCTCAGGAGTCTTGACAGAAGTTTGGGGGGGGGGGGGGGAGGAGGAGGCGCAAATCAGACTATACTGACCCAGTGGAGCCACTAGTGCATCTGTGGCATCGGCCAGAGACCATGCCACAAACCTCTGTACCTTCTGGTTGAGGGGAAAGGCCAACAGGTCCAACTCAGTAGTACCCCACCAGAGACGCAATTTATGAAATGCCTCCGGATGAAGGGACCATTCCCCCTGGTCCAACGCCTGTTGACTTTCACCCCTCAAATGTATACAGCTGAGAGGGCTGGAATGAAGCATTCTGCCCATCTTAGAATGCTGGCTACTTCCCAAGCCCTTTGGTGATTGACATAGGCCACAGCTGTGGCATTTTCCAATTGAATTCGTACCGGACAACCCGGTAGACAATTTGTCCAATGATACAGACAAGTTCTGATTGATCGGAGTTCCAGTACATTGATTGGCAGATCAATCAATGTCCAGACCCCCTGAGCACAATCTGTGCAGAGAACGCCTCCCCACCCAGACAGGCTGGCATCCATGGTGACCACCGTTTCAGTACAAAGGAAGGAAAGATTTGCCCTGTCAAAGTGCGGGAGAACAAAGCCACCAGCCCAGGGACCCTCTTGTATCCCGCCTCAACAGGATCAGATTGTCTATACCATGGATCCATGTCTCATTTGACAAAAAAATGTTTTTTTTTTTTACAGAGATCTCTTGTGGAATTGTGCAAACAGAACTGCCTCAAAAAGGTAGACACCATCAGACCCAGCACCCACATGCAAGTCCTGAGATATGACCATCTGCTCGAAAACAGCAGCTGAATTGCATCTTGCAGTTTCTGGACTTTTGTCCAGAGCAAGGAACACACTGGCTGAGGCCGAGACCAGAGTCAGACCCAGATAGTCCAACTTGGTGGACGGAACCAGAGCAGGCTTCTGGAGGTTTAGAATCCAACCAAACTCCCTCAGAGTTCGCAGAGTAATCTCGAAGTTGTCCATCAGAGCAGTCAGAGACTTCGCTCACAGAAGAAGATCGTCCAGGTACCCCAGTACCGCGATCCCCCGCTGACGCAACAATGCTAGCACCAGGACCAATACTTTGTGAAGATCCAAAGAGAGGAGGCGAGACCAAGGGTAACGCCACAAACTGACAATGCTTCTTGCCCACGGCAAAGCAGGGGAAGCGCTGGTGACCAGGACATATTGGGATGTGAAGGTAAGCGTCCTTGATGTTGATAGTAGCAAGAAAATCCCCTGATGTAGGGACGCCACTTCCATGCGAATGGACTCCATTCAGAACTTCTGTACCCGCAGAAAGCAGTTTAGCGCCTTGAGGTCCAGGATTGGATGTACCTTGCCTTCCTTCCTGGAAACTGTAAACAGGTTTGAGTAAAACCTCCAAAAAGGTTCAGAAGTCCGAACCGGGACAATCACCCCTTGAAGTAACAAGTCTTGCACCCCAAAGAGACCCCGTAAGCAGTCTGGGGACAAGTGCAGGTTGGAGAGAAAGAACCTTTCCAGAGGATAAGATCGATCTGTAGCTGGACCGAATGACTTCGGGACCCACTTGTCCTGAACCAGGGAGGTCCACAGGTCCGGAAACCATGGAAGACGTGCCCCCCCACCCCAGATATGGGTGAGGACGCACCTTCATGCAGAGGAAATCTTGTCCGCAGGTCTGGAAGAGCCGCTCGTGGCTTGTCAGACCAGGTCCACTTTGAACCGTCGGTGAAGGCCCTGAAGGGCTTTGATCCCTAGTCTAGAGACCCTGAGGGATGGAAAAGCCTCTATGAGCTGAAAAAAAATTGCCCACGTCTACGACGGGCCTCCTTGCCCTTGGTAGCCTGCGGAAGAAGAGTACTCATCCTTCCTGCAAGACCCTTAATGATATCATCCAGGGAAGCTCCAAACAGGCTATTACCCACAATAGGAAGATCAGATAAAGCTTTCCTAGAAGTCTGGAAGACCCACAGTGACCACCAAAATTTTAGAGGGGCTAAGGGGGGGGGGGGGGAAGGAGGGGAACCCGGCAGTCCCACTTTCCCAGGGAGGGGCTTACATCCACCCCAAAAGCCTCCAGGGGTAAAAGCGGGACAGCTACTTAACATACCAGGAAAAGGGTGGGCAACGCTCCTGACAGACCACCGATCCATTGGAATGGGGGACTGTCGGCCAGGAGGAACTCAGACTGGGGGGACCTTCTGAATCTAGATTATCCAGTCCGTCACCCAGTCTGGCAGTTGATTGTAGAGTCACACAGGAACAAGATAGGAAAAAGTTCCATTTAAAAAGGAAAAAAATTGCCAGGACCCGAGATCCCAGCAAGGAACTAGGTCCTTAATCCTGACTAGGCAGAAAAAAAACAGAGTGCCTATAGCAGTCCCCCTGGGACTGCCCCATAGCCGTAGTCAAGCTTTTTCCTGCCTAGTGTCCTACTCCTGTAGGGGGCAGTATAAAATAATGGTCAAGAAGATAAGGAGCTGTGTCCATCAGACGAAAGAGAAAACACATTTTTTCTTTGTTTCGGTTATAAAATTTAGCAAATAAGGAATTTTTCTTCTCCACTGATGTGTGCAGATAAGGGAGCACTGATGGGCACTGATGAGACTACACTGATCATCAGTGCCCTAAATATTGGTGTAAATGTCTGCTGTCGCAGGAAAGCTGGTTATTGGCTTTCCTTTCCTCACAAAGTGACAGCGCTGAGGAAAGGAAATGCCGATAGCTGACATTTGTTTACATGGGACCAGCTGTGAATTTGGACACAGCTGATCACATGGTAAAGAGCCAAGGTCATTGGCTCTTTACCTTGATCGGTGATGCGCTGTATCCGATGGACACTGGTCACCATTGATTATCACCCTGCGTGCCCCTGGGGGCGTGCACAAGCGGTATGACCGGGATGAAGTCATATGACGTCCACAAAGGAGGAGAGTCCCGTCCGGTCTATAGCATATTGACTGCAAGGCGGGACTCTCCTCTTTCCGGGAGGACAGAACAGGTTAAAAGATATTCTCTCCACACATTTACAACTGCACACAGGTGGTTTTTTACCCTAATACATAGAATGCATTAAGATAAAAAAAAAAAAAACCTTTACAAGCATTTTAGGTTTCTCTATTCAAGACTTCCAGTTTTTTTTTTTTCTCTTAAAACACCAAGACAATAAAAGAAACCCCCCACCACCAAAACCACTGCTGGCAGCAATCTCCAGATACCTGTAGGCCATGGGTGTTCTTAGCCTCAGAACGCTCCAGAATGCAATTACTTCCCCTACGTCTTGGTTGAGAGCCTGACACCACCCTGTCCCTAATCATTACTACTGGTCAGTAGAGAATTAGAGGCGAGACCAGATCCTTCACTATGGAAGCTGGGTTGCTATTTAAATAGCAAATGGGAATTAGGACACCCAGGTCAAAAAAAGGGGGGGGGGGGGGAGAGCTGATCCAATCTGCAGGCAGGCATCAGAATAAATGAAATAGGGAGGGGGGGGGATTTTCACTGAGTAACACAGCCTTTCTCATATTTTTTTTTCATCCCAGAGGATCCCCCAATATCATTTTCAGGTCTCGGAAGATGCTTATTGAAACAAACTTATCAAGGGTCAATGGAAAAAATGCCTCCTATAGTGGTGGTCAGAATGTTACCCTAACAAACAGCTAAAAATATCTAAGTGTCATGTTGCTGACTTTGCCAAGTGGCTTTGGCTCCAGAACTATGCAGGCACCATCCAATGGGAGATCAGTCTGCCACAGCTCAAGAAAGCCTTAGCAACCTCTGGAGGAACCCTCACCGAGAACAGCTGGTGCAAGATTTTTTAAACAAATTTTAATTTAAGTTTATCAGGTGGCCAAAAGAAAGTATGACTGGCCACATGTGCCGTAAAACATATCCTATGCTAAATGTTTTATTTTCTCAACAAAAAAAAAGTAGAAAATACTGTCAGTTGGTCCTGTGGTCCAATTGTGGTAACACAGTTCCAAATAGGTGGTGGTGGATGACAGAACCTAATAGCCCCTTCCAGGGCATTATCTGTCCATGTAGACAGGATTGGAAGTTTTATTAAGGTACTGTCGCCACACAGATCATGAAAAGCATACGACTCAAAATGCAATTCTCATATAGAGCGGTTTAAATCAGTGTGCGTGTTTCTATGAAATAGTGCCAGTTGCTCACTAAGAAATACATCAAAGAATTTATACTGCAAAACATATCAAATCATCAGAATCCTCTTCTGTAGTTTGCCAAACACCTCCACCAATTCTCCTGCAGTCAGGCACTCAATAGTATTAGAAACATATTCAAAGTGATTGTAAAGTCTCTGTTTTGTTTTGTAATAAAAATAACAAACAAGTTATACTTACCTCCTCTGTGAAGTGGTTTTGCACAGAGCAGGCTGGACCCTCCTTCTCTGGTCCCTCTTTAGCTCTGCTGGCCCCTTCCTCCTGGTGAGTGCCCCCACAGCAAGCAGCTTGCTATGGGGGCACCCGAGCCAAGTCACAGCTCCGTCTTTGCATTCAGACACGGAGCTGTGACTGGGCCCCGCCCCCTTCTCACCTCAATGGCTGACTGACTTTGATGGTCAGCAGCAGGAGCCAATGGCACTGCTGCTGTGTCTCAGCCAATCAGGAGGGGAGTCCCAGGACGGCTGAGCCATTCGTGGACATCGCTGGACAGAGATGGGCTCAGGTAAGTATTAAGGGTGGGTTCTGCTACACACAGAAGGCTTTTTATCTGGATGCATAGAATGCATTAAGATAAAAAAAAAAACTGACTTTACAACCCCTTTAATATTGCTCCTCTATTAAAAGTAGCGGTTTTAGGCGTACTGTATTATGTTTGCCTACTGTACTTTGTGATAATTTGATGTAGGAATTCTTTGACGTATTGCTTAGAAAGCAACGAGCACTGTTACATTCACACACACATTGACTGCACTAAATGAATAAAGTTCAGCTTAAAAGATGGTGCCAAAATCATTATAGTTTCAAATGATGATAAACTTAGGAGGACTTTCTAAAGTTAGCACATTTTCAAACTTTGCTAAAAAAAAACACACAATTGAGGGAGATCTTTCAGTTGGAGCTCCTCCTTAGGAGGCTTCACCCTTTTAGAAAACTGGATATGATAAAAAGGGCAGCAGGTTATTGGGTTAAATGCTACTAAGCAAATATAGAAACATATCTGTAGCTGGGTTTAGTGGTCTGATTTAGATGATGAACACTATATCACTGCCTGCTCACTTTTCCATCAGCAGAAAGCTATGCAGACTATTCAAGCCGTACGAACACAAGTGGAAAATCTTCTAACTTTAATAAGCCACAAACTCCATGAAGTTTAAAGGGCCAAGGGGCCAAAATAGAAGCTGAAAACATTCATGTAAATTTACAGAAGAAATTTCTTGGTGGGGGCCTTACAACACAGCAAAGAAAAGTAGAAACTGTGGCCGCAGTAATTAAAAGGGAAAACAAAAGAATTGTTAGACTGTGTTATATTGGTTTAACTATTAAACACCAGTGCTGCTAAGCTTGGATTTAGGTTTCTTTTTTTTTTTTTTACCAAAGTGACTTAATACGAAGGCTAAAAATTGCTGTGAAAAGGACTATAGGTAAAATAAAAAATGAGATGTATGATGCATTCTGTCACATTAAAGTGGTTCTAAACTCAGAATGGTATTTCACCTTAAAGCAGAAATGCATTAAAAAACTCCCTACTACTCATCTAGCCACCCATCCCTAAACACATGGTTAACACACCTGACCAAGCCATGGCTCCAGTGTTGTCCCAGCTGCACCCCTCTCACCTCTGGTCTCACATGAGACACTGGGAGCAGCAGGAGCCTATGGACATCAGTCAACTCCTATGAGGAGGGAGCGGTTTACCAGCGCTGTATGCATCTATGGATGCACACAGCCCAGCTTGGCTGCCCCTTTTTAGCATTTGGCTTGCTGGAGGATGGAGGAGTGGACAGCATTGGTGGGGACTGAAAAAGTGGAAGGGACTGCTCTTTGCAATATCATTACACAGAATAAGTATAACATCTTTAAAAAAAGATAATAATAAACTAATATTTACTATCACTTTAACAAAGTAGTTTTTGATTTCCTGTCCCTCTCTGTAACAGTCTGGTAATTATTGATCTCGTCAGTAGCTTCATTAATGTAAAAGATGTAAAAAAAGGCCACACTGTTCAGCTTGGAAAACTACATTACACTGCTGGGGGTGATTCCAAAAAAAACCTTGTTGCTGTAACTGCTTTAAAAAGCGATACCTGAAGAAAAAAAGGGATTGTAAAAGGCAGAAGGTTTTTTTTTTCTTATTGCATTACGATTTAAAAAAAAAAAAAAAAAAAACCTGTGTGCATATGTGTAGCAACCCCCTTCAGCCCATCTTTATCCAGCGATGTTACAAGAGTTTCTTAGCTGCCTGGGACTTCCCTCCTTATTGGCTAGGACAGCAGCATGGTGTGATTGGCTCTCACTGCTGTGAAAGTCAGTCAGCCAATCAGGAGAGAGAGGGGACGGGGCCGGGTTGGGGCTCCGTGTCTGAATGGACACAGGGAGCTGTGACTCGGCTCAGGTGCCTCCATAGCAAGCTGCGCTTGCTGTGGGGGCACTTAACAGTAAGGAGGGGCAAGGAGCACAGAAGAGGGACCCAAGAAGAGGAGGATCTGGGTGCTCTGTGCAAAACCGACTGCACAGAGCAGGTAAGTATATGTTTGGCATTTAAAAAAATGAGACTTTACAATCACTTTAAGCTTTCATGTAAAGTCAAAATATGTTAACACCCTGACACTAGGACCATATCAAAATGACTCCATGCTCTCCTAAAGTTTATGAGGGTTTCTTCCAGGTATTTCAGTCTGGCACACCAAATTAAAACTAAAGCCATATTTCAAAATACAAGGCCACTCAGATACAAAGGTGTAAATATGATTTCATGAAACAGGTTGAGAACTGTTGTGTTATATTCCATAGAAAAAGTATCAAATGATGTGCAGACATACATACCTGGTTCAAGCAGACCAATGTGTAAAACGCTTCACCTGCTGCTGTAGTCATTTCTGTATTGTGTTTTTGCAGAACAAGCATGTCAAAGACCAGCTGAAATAAGAGGGAATGGGTAAGGATTTGCTTCTTTTTCTGCCCCCCCCCCCCCCCCCATTACAAACAAATCTTAAGCACTCACCTTGAGAAAGTGCCGTGTTGCTGCCAGCAGTGGAGAATCTGTATCCTGAGCCTTAGCACACTGCTCAGCCAATGGGGTTAATGCTTCCAGACAAAGTTGGGACACTTCTGAACTCATCCTGATTTGCTTAGAGTTAAGTATTTTCTTAATGGAAAAAAAGACAGCTAGTGCAACTAAATAGACTGGGAGCAGAGTACTAGGCACCAATTCTACCAACAGAAAAACTCCAATAAACACAGAATCAATTAGAAAAAAATGGGTAATAAAAACAGAAAACTATTAACAAGCAATCTGCAACACAGACCAGATTAATAATGTCTCCAAACAGCCAAGACACTATTTATTAAAATTACAATTTAAAGTAAAATACCCCAAGGTTTAACAATTTATAGGTACCCAAACTACGGAATAAAAAAACACCCTGTTATGATATCAACTCAGATCTTTTATTTTAATTCCCCATAATACTGAGAGTATTGTTAAGTGGCACAGTGCAAACTAAAAGCTTTATGTTAAAATACAAAACAGATCTATGCAATATGCATACAAGCAATTATTAGGACTCCTCTAAAAAAAAAAAAAATAATAAATTCCTTTAGGTGCAACAACTTCACTCACGTGTAAAACTATACAACAATAAAAATACACACTCACACCGTATATGCATATGTATTGATCAAGAAAACAGCTAAACGCCAACAGCTCACACCAGACATATTAAAGCAAATGTAAACCCCGACATTTACCTTCTCTTATTTGCGCCCTCTTGGTCTGTTAAATAGATCATATCTTTTTAATAAGTGAAAAATTTGGATTTTTGTACTCGCCTTAAAATCTTTTTCTTGGAGTCTATTGAGGGGATGCAAAGTCTTTAACTACCTGGTTATACTGACACCTACAGGAAGGGCACTCTTACAGTGACCATCTGGGACAATAAAATTGAATCTGTCTTTCTCAAAGAAACTGTTCCCAAGAGATACTCTCACAGCTCGAACCACATCCAGATAATGGAAGAAAATGTCCCTTTGGTGAACTAGAGCCTGACAGATGAAAGAAAAAAACAACAACAACATTTTTTTTATTTAATAATATTTTATAATTTTTTATATATTTATATTTGTACATTCTGATGCTTTTATAGATATATTAAAATATCTTGTTGTTTTTTTCTCTTAGGTCCATGTATAAGTAAATTATAGGGACCACAAGTATACTTGCAATATACTGATTTTTGTCTTTTTATTATGTGATTTTTATTCTATTTAATGGTTTTAATGCCAATCAAATCCTTGTTAATGGCGGTTTCACGATCATTCATATAATTAATTTTTTTTTTTTTTTTTTTTTATGTATTTTATTTCACGTATTGTTGTTTCCATATAACTCTAGGGGTCCTCAGTGAGCCTAGGTTAGCCTGGGTTCTCCTAGTTTTATCTTATCCTATTTTTATTATTCAATTATTTTCTTTACTAAGCATGAGATTGATGATCAATTGTTTTTTTATTTTTATTTTTCACATATTTCATTGATTGAACAGACTCCACATATGTGCCGCTAATGTTTTATATTAATGTAGTGATTAATTGCAGTTTTATATAGTATTGCCTGTCTATATGTCGTTTTAAATCACTAGCAGGTTCCCTTTCTCCTGGGCTGTGTCCAATTATCCTTTATTGTGCACCATATATATTCCCTGGAATAAACACGGCTTCACAGCACCTGAAGAAAGAGCGCGCAGGGCCGTACGTGACCCAGCGCATGCTCAGAAACGCGTCGTGCATATTCCACACACCATACATTCCCTGGTGACGAGGCCGCGTTCCAGCTTCCACCGCACATCGCAGCCGATGCCTTAGACGCTGACCGCCGACTGCTGGAGGAGGTAGCCGGCTTCCTTTTCTCCTCTGATCAGCGATCAAGCTTCTGAATTGCTGCACACGAGTGGATGGCACCTCCCAGAGGAATTCCTGATGTCCATGACTTGACACAGCTCGATGACTTTGGTTTCTAGTGAGTTTATATCACCTATGCCTTGTTATTAATAAAGACTGTCTGCACTTAGAGCGCTCTCTCTCTCTTTCTTTTGACAGATGAAAGAATGATGTTCTGGTTGAAAAGAAAAGCAAGATGAAAGATCTGGGACCCAACACTACCTTGTTCCCTATGCCAAACTAGAGACGGCTTCATGCAGGATAAAGCCGGCAGTTCAGACACTTGCCTTGCAAAGGTGATAGGCTACAAGGAATACCACCTTGTGGGTGGAGAATAGAGAGAAATATCTCTAATTGGTTCCAACGGCAGTTTATAAAGCTCTGAGAGAACCAGATTTAGATTCCACAGAGCTAAAGGGGAAGAAACATAAGAGACACCCTGTACCCCCTTAATCAAGGGATGAAAGGCCACAATCTTTGAAACAAGACAGAAAAAATAGAAACCTGGCTTTTAATAGTGCTGAGAACTAAATGCTGGTCCAGACTCAGCTGCAGGAAGAAGACTCATCCCACAAAGAAATCCCTAGTGTAGAAGCCTGAAACCCACCCCAAGTATGTCTTCTGCATTCAATGATACACTCTGTTGAAAGTAGCGTTTATAATGGCTGGCATAGTTGGAATCAATGATGAACAGATATTAAAAACGCAAAAAACTGTGTCCATACAGACTAAAACATATAAAAACACATATGAAAGTCCAGAAATGTCGGCAAGACATCAGCACCAAATATGCCACACTGATTTGGTGCTAACGACTTGCCGCTGAGCGATTCCGGGTTGCCAGCGGCTCCTCTATGTGAGTTCATTTGATTTTACTTTGAATTTTATGCGGTTTTATGTACTTGGAATATTAACCACTTGCCGACCGCTCACTGAGCTGGTACTGCGGCAAAGTGGCTCGTTATCGTCCAGTGACGTAGACCTACGTCGCTGGACTCCTCCCCTTGTGGGCGGCGCGCGCGTGCCGCCGGAGGCTCGCTCCCGCTGTATTCAGTCACAGCGGGAGTCGGGCAGGGGAGGAGCGGCGGAGATCACCGCCGCTCTTCCCCGATCGTCGGGAATCGAGTGTGGAGATCTGCCTGCTTGTGTAAACAAAGCGGGCGGATCTTCTAAGTGACAGGCAGGGACAGATTGCAGGATTCAGCATAGCTGAACCTGCGATCTGTGCCTGTGTCACACAGTCCCCTCCCCCCACACAGGTCAGTAAGCACCAGGCATACATTATCTCCTTGATCACCAATAAAAGTTAACCCCTTCCCTGCCAGTGTCATTTTTACAGTAACAGTGCATATTTATAGCACTGATTACTGTAGTAATGTCACTGGTACCCCCAAAAGTGTCAAAAATGTCAGTCAAGGGTCCGATCTGTCCACCGCAATGTCGCAGTCCCGCAAAAAAAAAAAAAAACCCAGATCGCCGCCATTACTGGTCAAAAAAAGCAAACAATAAAAATGACATAAATTTCCCGTAGTTAGTAGCTGCGATAACTTTTGCGCAAACCAATCAAAATACACTTATTGCGATTTTTTTTTACCAAAAATATGTAGCAGAAAACAAATTGGCATAAAATGTTAAAAAATTTTGATTTTTACATTTTTTTTTTGGGGGGGGGGGGGGGGGGGGGATTTCATATAAAAAAAATTTGAAAAATGTTATTTTTTCAAAATGGTCACTCTTTTTTTGTATATAGCGCAAAAAGTAAAAATCGCACAGGTGATCAAATACCACCAAAAGAAAGCTCTGTTTGTGGGGGAAAAAAGGACATAAATTTAATTTGGGTATAGCATCGCACGACCGTGCAACTGTCCGTTAAATTAACGCAGTGCCGAATCGCAAAATATGGCCTGGTCAGTTCAAAATTGTCGCATTTTTTTTATTAATATCTCAAAAAATGAAAAGCGCAGAGGTGATCAAATACCACCAAAAGAAAGCTCTATTTGTGGGGAAAAAAGGACGTAAATTTCGTTTGGGTACGGCGTTGCATGACCGCGCAATTGTCAGTTAAAGTCGCACAGTGCCGAATCGCAAAAAGTGGCTTGGATGTACAGCAGGAAAATCCTCCGGTGGTAAAGTGGTTAAACCTACTACATTATTGAAAATCTACCTGGGCTCCTGGTGAGCTTTATTTATCCTCAGTCGGATCTCGCCTAGAGATGCCATGGGAAGTATATCACTGCACTGTACCCCATGAGATCTACATATAAGCTTAAAAGGCACACATGCTGTTGTAATGGCAGTCTTTTGCTCTTGTGAGTTTTTAATTCGCTCGATGGTGGTGGCACTAGAACACAGTTTAAGAAACCTCTTCACGATCAGTGGAGTTGCTGCATTAAATCTATCTTTTGCACTTTAAAGTATATGTCCTTGGACGATGGACTATTTAAATATACTGACATTTCTAGACTTTTGTATGTATTTGATATGTTTTAGACTGTACGGACAGAATTTTTGGAGTTTTTAATGTCTTATCACATTAGTTTCACTGCAATAAGTTTATCAATTAGTATTTGTCACATTCCTTCTGGCCCTACACAAATGTTAAATATTGTTTATTGAGGTTTTGTTATACTACCTTTGTTTCAGCACAGCCCTCTACCAGAAATTGTAGAGCACTTTATGCTTCCCTCTGCTGACCAGCTTTACGGAGTTGCTGATTTCATTTTCCAGCAGGACTTGGCATCTGCCCACACTGCCAGAAGTACCAATACCTGGTTTAATGATCATGGTATCTTCACTGTGCTTGATTGGCCAGCAAACTCGCCTGACCTAATCCCCATAAAGAATCTGTGGGGTATTGTCAAGAGGAAGATAAAACACACCAGACCCAACAATGCAGAGAAGCTGAAAGCCTCTATCAAGGAAACCTGGGCTTCCATAACACCTCAGCAATGCCACAGGCTGATTCCCCTCTATGCCACACCACACTGATGCAGTAATTCATGCAAAAGGAGCCCCGGCCAAGTATTGAGTGCATATTATACTGTACATGGACATACTGTAACATTTCTTTATTAAAAATACTTTTTTTTTTTTTTTAAATCGGGTCTAATGTAATATTCTAATTTTCTGAGATACTGAATTTTGGGTTCCCACTAGCTGGAAGCCAAAATCATCAAAATTAAAAGAAAGAAATGCTTGAAATATATCACTCTGTGTATAATGAATATATATAAAATATACGAGTTTCACTTTTTGAATTACTGAAATTAACTTTTTTTATGATATTCTAATTACAGATGCACCTGCATAGCACAACACAGATTTTGTCACAGATGCCCCTTTTTGCAGAACATAGACTTCAACACCCTTGCTGTTAAAGCCAGTGGCTGAAGCAGGATGGTAAATTGTTCCCTGAGACAGAAGATCCTGGCAATCTGGTAGAGCACATGGAGCATCTGCCAGGAGTCCAACACAAATTCCAAAAAAAGTTGGGACAGCGTGTAAGATCTACATAGAAACAGAATGCAATGATTTGCAAATCTCATAAACCAATTTTATTCACAATAGAAAATGTTTAAATTAAAAACATATACCATTTTAAAGAAAAAAAAATAAGGTAATTCTGGAATGTTCGATCCACTAGCAAATAAGGATGGACTTGACAAATTAAAGTTGAACTCCAGCTAACACTTTTAACCACTTAAGCCCCAGGTCTATTTCTGACACTTTTTGTTTACAAGTTAAAATCAGTATTTTTTCCTAGAAAACTACTTAGAACCCACAAACATTATATATATATATATTTTAGCAAAGACTCTGGAGAATAAAATGGAGGTCATTGCTAGGACAGGAAACACATTCAAATCAAATAAAAGGCGGTCCCCTGGTCCTCACCTTCAGTATTCTCGAGAACCGTAGGACATCCTGTAAAATATATATATATATATATATATATATATATATACATACATACATACATACATACATAATGCAAGATAACGCTGGGTGGGAATCCGGCTGTCCTGGAAGACTATTAGAAAAGGAGTTACCGGTAAGGGCTCTTTCACACGGTCCGCCTCCGTAGGCGGATCTGTGCTGCTCAGCGGGGATCGATCCGCCGATCCCCGCTGAGCCGGCGGATGACAGCTCCGTCTCTGCTTGCAGTGCGGAGAGGGAGGTGTCACAGCTCCCCTGCTCTCTATGGGGGATCGGATGAGAGCGGACCGTCTGTCCGCTCTCATCCGATCCGATCCCTGAACGGATGGAAAAATAGGGTTTCCATCCGTCCAGATTTCACGGACAGGATCGGATACGGATGGCAGCGGGTGTCAGCGGAGGTGTCTCTGCTGACATCCGCTGTCCCATAGAGCTGCATGGAGGATCCGATCAGATCCGCCAAAAAAACTGACAGGCGGATCTGATCGGATCGCCCGTGTGAAAGAGCCCTAAGTCTAACTCAGCTTTTCTCAAGTTGTCTTCCAGGACAGCCCATGAGACGATGAGCAAGAAACTTACCAGTCTAGGGAGGGACTACTGCCTGGAGCACCTTTCGACCAAATGCCTGTTCCTGAGAAGAGAGGAGGTCCAGGCGATAATGTCTAACAAAGGTGGAAAAGTTAGACCAGGTAGCTGCCTTACAGATCTGCTCTGGTGAGGCACCGGCTCTTTCGGCCCAAGACGTGGACAAGGCCCTTGTTGAATGTGCGTTGATACATGGTGGAACCACATTCTTTGCTATATAGGCTTCTGTAATAGTCTGTTTTATCCACCTAGCTATGGTGGCTTTTGAAGCTTTTTCACCCCTATGTGTACCAGAGAAAAGCACAAATAGGGTATCACATTTCCTAAAGGTTTTAGTCACCTCCAGGTAGGTCAGAAGAGCTCTTCTGACATCCAAAAAACTAAAATTCTTCTCTTTTTCATTATTTGGAGAACTACAAAAAGTAGGTAGTACAATATCCTGTGCTCTATGGAAGGAAGTAGCTACCTTAGGTAAAAACCCTGGATCGGTTTTTAACACTATTCTGTCTTCAAAAATCATAAGAAAGGGCTCCCTAATTGAGAGGGCCTGCAGTTCACTAACTCTGACGTCACTGCAACTAAAAATGAAGTTTTCAGAGTGAGTAGTCTTTCTGTTAAGTCCTTCAAGGGTTCGAAAGGGACTGTTACTAAAGCTTGAAGGACCAGAGATGGGTTCCAAGTTTGACATGTTCTAACCACTGGAGGCTTAGCCCGGGCAATTGCCTTGAAGAACCTAGCTACAACGGGATTTTCCCAAAGGGAATACTGAAGAAAAATGCTAATGGCAGCAGCCTGCACTTTCAAAGTACTAAGGGAGAGGCCCTTATCGACACCATCTTGGAAAAATTCCAAAATAGATGGTACATCTGGAGAAGGCCTGTGATTTTCAGTCATCCAAGAGTGAAACTTTTTCCATACCTTGGAATATATAGCTCTTGTGACAGGTTTCTGACAGTTGATCAAGGTCCTAATTACCCTGTTTGAGAATCCTTGGGCACTTAGTATCTGTTCTTCAGATACCAAGCTGTTAGGTTCAAGGATCTGATGTTTGGATGGGTCACTGGACCCTGAATCAACAGGTCCTGTCTCCAGGGCAGGACTATTGGAAGTTTGGAGCTTAGGGCCTGTAGACGTGAAAACCATGTTTTTTTTGGGGCAAAAAGGAGCTATTAGAATCAGATCTGTGTCCTCCTGGAGGAATTTCCGGAGGACCACCGAGATTAACCTGACTGGAAGGAGGGCATAGCAGAGATTGAAAGACCAAGGGTGTGCAAAGGCACCGACCCCCAGGGACTGATCCCATTGGTTCAGGGAAAAATACAGTTTTGTTTTGCTGTTCATTTGAGCTGCAAAAAGGTCCACTTCTGGAAGGCCCCACTCGGCTGCAATTTTTGCAAATTTTGGGTTGAGGGACCAATTGTCCTGACACACCTGGTGGCGGCTGAGTTGGTCTGCTAATACATTCTGAGTCCCCTTTAGATGAATAGCTGAAATGGAGGCAAGATTGAGCTTGGCCGAAGAGAATATTTTCTGGGCTATACCCTGTAACCCCCGACTTCGCGTACCTCCCTGTTTGTTGAGGTACGCCACCATTGCTATGTTGTCGGATCGAATCTACAGATGACTTCCCTTTATGTCTTTCTGAAAGACCTCTAAGGCTTTCTGTACTGCCATGAGTTCCTTCTGATTCGACAAGATCTGTGCTTCCAGTGGGGACCATTCTCCCTGAGCTAGTTGGCTCTGGAGATGTGCCCCCCATCCGGAAGAGCTTGCATCTGTGGTAATTCTTAGTGATACTTGAATGACCCAATTCAACCCTTTTGTAAGGTGAAGAGGTGATCTCCACCACCATAGGGCTGTTTTTACCCTGGTGGGAATTTTCAACAGGGAATTTTCATTTATGTCCAAGGAATCTGGGAATCCGTCCTAGTTCCTTAACAGGAACCTTTGAAGGGGACGCTGTTGGTACCGTGCCCAAGGGACAGCTGGAAAACAGGAGGTCATGAGACCTATGACTCTTGTTATATCCCTTAGAGAGACCCACTGGTTGGTTTGTAAAGAAGCTACCATTTGACACATCTTTAAAACCTTGAGTTGTGGGAGAAAAATCTTTGATCTCCCTTTCTGGGAGGGTGTTAGGCAAGATTTCTGTTTGTTGATCGTCCATCCTAGTGACCCCAGGAACTCCTGAACTATTTGGAGGTCTGTCTTCAGTTTGTGATCTGAATCCGCCACTACCAGGAGATCGTCCAGGTAGGGGATGATCATGATGGACTTTAGTCTCAATGGAGCTAGAGCTTCCCCCAGAACCTTGGTAAAGATACGAGGGGCTGAGGATAACCCGAAGGGCAGCGTCCGGAATTGATAATGTCTGACCTCTGGTCCTAGCTTCACTGCTAGTCTTAGGAACTTCCGGTTAGCCATATGAATAGGGATGTGAAAGTAAGCATCCTTTAAGTCCAGAGTTGCCATGAAACATTTTGGATACAACAAGTTTGCTATGGAGTGTATCGATTCCATACGAAAATATTTGAATTTTATCGAGAGATTTAATTTGCGTAGATTTAAAATCAATCGATAACTCCCCAAGGGTTTTCTTATCACAAAAATGTGGGAGTAAAACCCTCTGCCCTGTTCCTCTTTTGGAACAGGTATCAATACCCTCTGATCTAATGCCTTGTAGCAGAGAGAGGGAGGATATACCCTCTGGGACTGCCCCTAGGGTGGAGCCAGAACGTTTTTTCTTTCTGCCTAGTCCTACTCCTGCGGAGACAACATAACCCAGTTCTTGTGAATCAAGAAGACTACGTCTGTCAATGAGCGACAGAGAAATATGTAATTTTACAGCTCCTTGCTTCTCTAAATGGGCAGAGTCATAGTCAGTGACATTGTAAAAAAAAAAAAATAAAATGATAAAAATAATACAATTAAAATACCAAAAAATAAAAACTACTGACACCAGTGGGTGAACTTTCAGGATCGCAAAGGTCACACTTGCAACCGGGCCCTGGCATTCCACCACCGTGGGGAGGCCCCAAGATGGCAGGAAGGGGGCCCACTGTAAAACTTGTGAAAGGGACCCGCTGTGGGACCGCAATAAAGGCCCCCGCAAGCAGAGTAAAGGGCCCCAGGATCAGTGGGAAGAGCCCGGGGCTTGAAGGGAAGGGCCCCGGCCAGGGGTCCGGGGGGGCCCTTCATGGTTTCTTGCACCGGGGCCCTGAAGGTTCTAGTTACGCCTCTGGCTAAACATGCTGGTTAGCTCATCCCTAACTGAAGTCAACATCCTTTGAGTAGATACAGTAGGGTCATCTTTAACTAGATTATCTATACATATGCGGCACACTGTTTTGCTGCAAGTGGAACTTAGCTTGGTTCCACAAACTGCACATTTCTTTTTTGGGTGGGCTGCGCCTAGACCTTGTCCTGAGCCTTGGTCTTTAACAAGAAAAATACATATTAGTTATGACTCCCAAAACAATCCCCCCCACACATTTGTGTACAGGGTAAAGAAACTGTGCCCCCTTTTACCGACCCTATTATCTAGAAGGTGAAGGAAAAGGAAAAAGACCACCAACAGGTATATGCAGAAAGGGAAACCCCCTATCGCTTACCTGGGAGGTACCGGTGCCAGAGCCTGCTTCTACTGACTGAGCGGATGCTGACTTGGAATCCATCGTGCTCTGTTTGGTGGTCCAAAGCGTGTGCTGGGTTCACCTCACACCGGTCGCCCAGACGTCTCCTGTTCGCGCCTTGGAAACTGGAACTACTGTTTCCGGCGCCCACGGATGTGCGTCAACTGGCCGGAAAGGACGTGTGCCACCTCCCGAGGTCAGGGTGGAAGACGCAGAAGTTCCGCCCCCTACGTTCGTGGCGCCAAATTCAAACTTGCAGGCCGTTTCCCTGCATGAATTTGGCGTCGTCACGGGTACACAGCGTGTGCTGCTCCAAGGACGCCGCCAGGAACAGAAGAGGGCTCCCCCTGCGATCCACTGACCACATCCACGGTCCTGCCCGTGTGGACCACGAGAACAGGAGACAGTGGTCAGCCCCTATTGCGACACTTAAGGGGTACCGCACTTGGGCAGAAGATGCATCTTTAATCCAAGTCTTCAAGGACAGTCCAGGAGACCAGGAGCCCCAGTTCCAGGAACATGTTACCCCCTGTCTGGAGGAAACACTAATACTGAAGGTGAGGACCAGGGGACCACCTTTTGATTTGAATGCGTTTCCTGTCCTGGTAGGAGGAGCCCTAGGTCTCATGGGCTGTCCTAGAAGACGACTTAAAGCGGAGTTCCACCCAAAAGTGGAACTTCCGCTTTAAATAGTCCTAACCCCCTGACATGCCACATTTGGCATGTCATTTTTCTTTTTTGACAGGTACCCGCTCCCACTTCCGCTCGGAGCGCCGCGGCGCCCTGAGCGGAAGTTCTCCTCTCTCCCTCCCTGCAATCTTCTGGGACATGTCAGAGGTCCCAGAAGATTGCCGGCCAATCACAATGCGTAGCGCAACTCGCGCATGCGCAGTGCGTACCCGGCTGTGAAGCCGCAAACTGTCACAGCCGGGTGCCCACATCAGTGATGCCGGCGCCGCGGAGCAGAGAGGTAGAAGACGGAGCATCGCTGGACCGTGGGACAGGCGAGTGTGCGGTTAGGCTGGAACTCAGCTTTAAGTCATTTTTCTCAACTGGCTAGATCACCAGGTAAAAATAAAGAAGAAAATAAAAAGAAAACAAATGCAGCACCTCATCTAATAACTGGGAAGCTGCAATTGAATACATTTTTGTTTTTGGGTTTAATACAACTTTAAAGACTTCCCCTGTCCTTAACGGCTGAGAAAGAAATACTTGTTGATCATGGCAGAAATATAGTACCTGAATTTCAGTAATGAGCTTACAATGCTTACCTGAAAGGTTATCAGCCTTGCCCGAGTTCTCCCTGCAAACTACAGAACACCTCTCAAGTGTTATTGAGATAAGGAGAGGGGAAGTTGTTCTTTAGTACTAACACACTTTCTGTTCGAGGAGACAATGCCTCTAAATGTCTATGAAGCTTTACCCCCTCCTGCCTGTTTGACAAATTAATGATTAGCCAGGAAAAATGGTCTGTAGAAGGTCTGCTATGACGACTGGCAAGCCATTTAAACCTTTTGTGACCAGAACTTATTAAAGAAGCTAAGGCAAATTTCAGCAGCAGCAGCCATTGGTTAACCCAACACTTTATCGTTTTTATACTGGTGTGTGCATTTAATTAAAATACTCAACAGAAGTGAACTGCCTTTATCAGGCTGCAGTACCACCCGCAAGCTTATTCTATGAACGAAGCCTCTAACCTGCATGTGATCATTTCCATGCTGAAAACATTTCAGGAACCACTCTGATTGAATACAGATTTCCAGTCTAGTCTGCCAGCTAGCAGCCACACACAGCTGTTAGCTTTCATGGAAAGGGTGTAAATTAACCTACCCTCTGCGGGTTGTATTATGTAGTGGAATGTTAATCTGCAGGCAGGAAGGTGTTAATTGCTGATAGTGCGCCTTAGTTCCCAGCAATATAGCTTACTCTGGTTAGAACATTAAAGTTTGTGTAGGACATTCACGCCAAAAGTTCAACAGGCAATATCAGTAAGGAAGAGAATCTCCCTTTCCCTTCATTTTTACATGTTTCAATTACAACACAGGAACATCGTTTTCTACACCAACATTAATGATGAAGCTACATTCTTCTGCTCTAGAAAAAAAATTACATGGCCAATCATGTAAAAGCCAAATATCTAAACGTGCATTTCATCAAAAAGAGCCACTACAATTGGTTGTGGTTCAAATGGAAAGGATACGAAGTCATCCCTAGCTCTAGAGAATACATTAGGCTCTTGAATAAGTCTTCTGGAAGTTGTGGAATCTTCTCAGGAAAAATCTCACATATAAAGGTAATCAGCTTGTAGTACTGATTGCAAAGTGATGGGAACTATAAAGAAGAAGAAAAAAATAATAGTTACAACCATCTATGCAATGACAAATAAAAAGTAAGGAGTAAAGATGCACAGAAATTTAGGCAGCCGGAAATTGTGTTTTCGGCATTTTGCCGATAGGGGAAAAAGATGCTAATGGCGTCGAAAACGCATGTTATTTTGCTGCGATTTTACTGTGCTTATAGTGTGTTTTTTTATAGGTCATGTGACTCAAAAACTGCATCAAATACATAACACGTGCGTTATGGATGTGTTCTTGCTGCGTTTTCAATGCATTTCTATGGGGAGGTGCGGTTTAACTGACCAAAAATGCAGTATTTTAACGTCACAAAGGAAGGGCAACGGACCAGTGTGAAGACCTATATAGAATTTAAAGGGATGCATTTTCTTGAGCTTTTGCTAAAAAGGTGCCGATAATGGCTGACAAATCAAATTCATATTAATTTAAAATTAATATTAATTAAAAAGTTGAATATTATACAATTTCATAACAAATATGTATTTTTTTTTAAACTGCAATTTTTCAGTTTTCGGCACCGAAAAGGTTTTTTTTTTTTACTCACCATAAAATCCATTTGAGTTCATCGACGGACACAGCGCTCTTTAAATCATAACTACTGGTTATATTGCCTCCTCCAGGAATAGGACTAGGCAGAACAAAAAACACTTGGCTATGCCCATGGGCCGTCCTCAGCTGGTATTTAACCCCCCTTATCTGCTCTAGGTATTCAGTTTAGTAGCAAGCGGTATTAGGAGGGGGTAGGTGCTGTGTCCGTCGAACGCAGAGAAATGGATTTGACAGTAAGTAAAAAAAATGGATTTTTGTAAAATCTTACCGTAAAATCCTTTTCTCTTAGCTCATCGACAGACGTAGTCCTCGGTGATACACCACCTTCGGGTTATGTTACCTCCGCAGGAGCAGGACTAGACAGGAAATTAAAAAGCTCTGGCCACACCCTAGGGGCAGTCCCAGAGGGTATATCCTCTCTCTCTCTGCCTCAGCAAATCAGTTATGTGAAAAAGCAGTGCTTAGAGAATTTAACCCAACCCAACTCCAAAACAGAGGGGCGGGGACTACGTCTGTCGATGAGCTAAGAGAAAAGGATTTTACGGTAAGATTTTACAAAAATCCATTTTTCTCTAGCGCTCATCGACAGACGTAGTCCTCGGTGATACACCACCTTCGGGACGTCCCAGAGCAGTATCACAACTGAGGGGTGGGAAAATGGAAATCAAATCCCAATCTAGAAGGCCCAACCGGTGCCAACTAGAAGTTTACAATGCTCATCCTTAATGATGAGACTCAACAAAAAAATTTTTCAAACAGAAAAAAACCCTCGAGGTAGACCACCGGTCTCCTCAAATTGCGGCCTGCAAAACCTTGCGGCCAAATGAGGCATCCGCCGATGCCGTCACATCAATTTTATAGAATTTAGTAAAGGTATGTACCGACGACCAAGTGGCCGCCTTACATACCTGGACCACTGACGCCTGATGGCGAAAGGCCCAGGAAGTACTGAGCGCTCGAGTGGAGTGCGCCCTAACAGGGAACGGAGGACTCTGACCCTTAATAGAATAAGCCTGTACCACCGTTTGTCTAATCCATTTGGCAATGGTCGCGGCAGATGCAGGCAAACCCTTTCTGGGGCCATCCGTGATCACAAAAAGTGAATCCGTCTTACGGAATGATTCCGTAGCTTTCAGGTATACCCTGATTGCCCGAACCACATCCAAGGAATGCAACGCATGTTCCCGATGATGCTTGGGCTGAGGACACAAGGAAGGTAGTACAATATCTTCATTCAGATGAAAATCTGAAACCACCTTAGGAAGAAAAGATGGCTTAGGATGAAGTACTACCTTATCCCTATGAATCACTAGGTATGGGGACTGGCATGATAATGCAGCCAGTTCTGACACCCTGCGAGCAGAAGTAATAGCCACCAAGAAGACCACCTTCTGGGATAAAGTAAGCAAGGGAATCTCCCTGATGTTTTCAAAGGGAGGTTTCTGTAGAACCGACAAAACCAAATTAAGATCCCAGGGCGGTAAGGGCGCGCGGACTGGAGGAGCCAGGTGCCGCACCCCCTGGATGAAATTCCGCACCAAGGATTTGGTAGCTAAAGGTTTCTGAAAGAAGATTGCTAATGCTGAAACTTGACCCTTGATGGTGCTCAAGGCTAGCTTCTGCTCAACCCCTTGTTGCAAAAAGGCCAATATTCGAGACACCGAATAGGTACGTGGAGGAAATCCTAAAGATTCGCACCACGCAATATAAGTCTTCCATGTGTGATAATAGACTTTGCTGGAAGTCGCTTTCCTTGCTTTAATAAGGGTAGGAATGACAGAAGTAGACAAACCTCTGTCCTTCAGTACTTGGGTCTCAATGGCCAGGCCATTAAAACCAGCGACTGTAAAGCACGAAGGTAAATAGGTCCTTGAGACTACAGACACTCCCTGAGACGAAGTTCCCACGGAACGTCTGCGACTAACCTGTCCAAGTCGGCCAGGCCGGCTTGAAGAGGCCAGCCTAGAATTTCTAGGACCACTGGCGCTGATTGGATCTGAACCAGGCGTCCCTAGAGGTATCTGGCCCCGACCATCCGAGAAAGTCTGGTCGTTTTCTGTTCCCACACATTTATCAGATACCTGATAGTTATCAGGCAAGGTGATCTTTTCTGGTTGAACCTCAGGGACCGAAGTCACCCGACTAGAGGCTACTTGGCCTATCTGGTCAATCAGATCCGATTCCTGTGAGGTATCGGGACTAATCTTGGGAAAAGGTAAAGGAAAAGATCTATACAGGGAACGGTAACTACCGCTTCCTGTACTTAAATGTTGGAAGGGAAGAATCGCACCGGTAGTAGTGGTTGATGCTCGATCTAATGTCCTGAATACCGGTGAAAACGTCCCCCCACCCTGAAATTGGGTGGGGGCGCACCTTCAGGCTGTGTACTCCTTTACTTCGGGTTTGGCTGGGTTGGTCCTCTGCTTGTCCGACCAGCCCTTCTTGAACCCTCCTGGAGGAGTCTTGCCTTTCCCGGAAGTACCAGCCGGGCGTCCTTTATGGGCGGTAAAGAAAGGTCCTCGCTTGTTGCGAGGTTCCTTAGCTTTTGCAGCCTGTGGCAAAAAAGTACTCTTGCCCCCGGTGGCATCCTTAATGATTTCATCTAGGTTGGCTCCAAATAGACGATTCCCCTGGAAAGGGAGATTGGTCAAAGTCTTTTTGGAACCTAGGTCAGCTGACCAGCATTTTAACCACAGCACACGTCTGAGGATCACTGCTAACTTAGATGCATGCCCTAACAAGGGAGTAGTGTCCAAGGCTGCGTCACAGATAAACCGTAGCCCTTGTATGATCTGTTCTATCAAATCAGATGTCTCCTGGGGAATATCTTTTCCCCTAAGATCTTGGCGTACCATTTTCGCCCATTCTGTAAGTGTCTGGGAAACTAGACCAATAACAATTACTGGTCTAAATGCTGACCCTATCAGAGAAAAGATAGTGCGGGACTCCGCTTCTATCTTTCGATCCACCGGATCCTTAAAGGACGAAGTGTCCTCCACTGGAATAACCGTGGCTTTATTCAGCCTGGAAATAGGCGGATCCACGACTGGTGGTACCGTCCATTTCTTAATGATGGATTCCTCAAACGGATAGCGTCTAGCAATACGCTTGGAAATAGTAAAGGTACGTTTAGAATGTTCCCATTCTCCTTTAATCTGATTTCCAAAACATTTAGGTACAGGAAAAGCCTTCGCCGTCTTGATGGGCTTATTAGTCCCAAAAGGCCTCTCTGTTTCAGTTGCCTCTGCCGGTAAAGCCTCAAGTTTTAAGGTTTCTTGCACTGCCACAACTAGTGCGTCCACCAATGCTTCTTCCTGAATTATAGCAGGAGAAGAAGCGTCCTCCTCACTGTCTGAGGGGGCTTTACCTGGGATAGCAGCCCTTGCAGAGGAACCTGCAACTGCAGTGACCATCTCTGAATCAGAGTCAGAGGTGTCAGATAGTATAGGGGTAGGCGGGGGTCGCTTCCTTGACCCCCGTCCCTGACAGGCCGCCTCCACCCGAGCCACCATAGACTCCAAAATTGCTGTAAATGACTCTATACTCTGTACACCGGCGGGTCCCGAGGCCCCCTCGAGGGAAACAGGTGGGGGAATCTGTGTGGCAGGGTCCATAATAACTCCAGTTACTTCCTGGATGATATAATTCAAAGTAAAGAAAAAACTTTTTTTTTTTTTTTTTTTGACCCTCAGCGCCACAAAAAACCCCTTAGTGTTACCTGCTAGGGATCCCTATCGATCGAGAGAGAGATAGACCCCCAGGCTCACCACTTGATGTTCAGAGTTGAACTGCAACAGCTTACAGCGCTGTCTTAGACAAACAGGAAGTCTTTTGGCTGGCTGCCCAGGAAGAAAGGAGGCGGCTCCGCCCCTCTGTACGCCTTCCGGCGCCTCCCCCAAGCTCCACGAGGTGTAGAATCACCTAAAACATGGCCGCCCCCATGCTGGAGACACGAGGCTACGCCAAAATGGCGGCTCGTGCGATCCAGCAAAAAAAATGGCGGCGGCCTGTGCTGACTAGCGGTGTGCTGCAGGCACACAACACTCTCTCTGCATGGGGATATGGCGTGTTTGGCGGTACCGGCCCTGGCGGACCGCATGGCCGTTCGGGAGGCCTGCTATTAGCTGGAGATCTGACTTGGAAGGCAGTCTACATGTCCATGGCTTCTGACTGGTAGGTAGCTTATACTTAACCCATAAGATTCCCAGAATGCCACAGATTACATCTTTAAAACATGTATACAATAGATTGTTAGCTCCCAAACCAAGCCTCCTGGCTTTTGCACACATAAAATCACACTCAAAGTAGGAGGATTTGTGACATGTTATAGGATAGAAAGAAACTCTTTCTTACCATACAGAGAGGGGCCCGCGTTCACCACAAAACCCGTCAGGGAAAACAGGGGGAACATACTACTCACCATACCGGAACCAGGCGGGCACCAACTCCTGACAGTACCCCTCTCCACCGGGGCGGGAGGGCTGTCGACCGATACAGACGCCGTGACTCATGGTCTTTGGCGTTTCAGCGAGACGTTTAACTCGCGGGTTCAGTCCTTTAATGGGACTTTGTCGCGGCCGACTCAGCGTGGAGCTATGGCCTGCACGCGCTCGTAGGCTGAACTGGGGTGACCACCGGATCTCAACATCCAGCCCGTCGCCCAGTTCAGCTTTCTTGCTTGAAGATCTCACAGGAACACTGGAGAAAAAAAGCTGTCCAAAAATCCTTTTAGAAAAAAATTTCTTGCCAGGACCTAAGATCCCAGCAAGGTATCTAGGTCCTTACTCCTAACTAGACAGAAAATAACTGATTTGCTGAGGCAGAGAGAGAGAGGATATACCCTCTGGGACTGCCCCTAGGGTGTGGCCAGAGCTTTTTAATTTCCTGTCTAGTCCTGCTCCTGCGGAGGTAACATAACCCGAAGGTGGTGTATCACCGAGGACTACGTCTGTCGATGAGCGCTAGAGAAAATCCCATTTTCACTTTTGTTTATCGACGCACATAGCGCTCCTTAAATCATAACTACTGGGATGTCCATAAGGAAAATGAGAGGTGGGGAAAATTAACCAAGGTTAAACACAAGAGCCCTAACCAGGTCACAGGAGCTCAACCAGGACACAGGAGCCTTAACCGGGTCACAGGAGCCCCATCTGAAAAATAAAAATTTAAAGAAAAACACCCCTCAAGAGGAAACAGCCCCTCTTAAACAGCAGCCTGCAAAACTTTGCGGCCAAAGAAAGCATCCGCAGATGTCAAGGTGTCTACTTTGTAGAATTTGGTGAAAGTATGCATCGACGACCAAGTGGCCGCCTTGCAACTGAGATATTGACGCTTGATAATGGAAGGCCCAGGAAGTACTAGAGTAGAATGCGCCGTGACAGGGAAAGGAGGAAGCTGACCTGTATTAGAATGCGCCGAGACAGGGAAAGGAGGAACCTGACCTGTATTAGAATAGGCCCGAGTCACCGTCTGTCTAGTCCATCTGGAGACTGTAGTCAAAGAAGCAGCCAGCCCTTTCATTGGTATTTGTGTAACCACAAAAAGCGAGTCTGACCTCCGAAAGGACTCTGACTGCCAGATACAGCCAAATCACCCAAACCACATGTAAGGTATGCAAGGCAAATTCCTTGGGATGAGCTGGCTTGGGACACTAGGAATGCAACACAATGTCCTCATTCAAATGGACCACCTTATCTCTATGGACCACTAAGTAGGGAGTACATCAAAATAGTGCCGCCAACTCCGATACCCTGTGGGCCGAGATAATAGCCACCAAGAATGCCACCTTCTGGGACAACGTAGGCAAGAGAATCGACCGAACATTCTCAAATGGAGGTTTCTTGAGAACCGAGAGCAAGTTTAAATCCCATGGTGGCAAAAGAGACCGTACGGGTGGAGCCACATGTCAAACCCCCTGAATGAAGGTACAAACTAAAAAGAGTGCATGGCTAGGGGATCGCTGAAAGAAAATTGCCAAGGCAGATACCAGGCCTTTGATGGTACTCAAGGCCAACTTATGCTCAACACCAGAAAGGCTAAGATCTGAGCCACAGAAAAGTATTGAGGATGAGCGCCAATCGACTTACACCAAGAAATGTACGCTTTCCACATACAACGGTATATCTTGCTGGAAGACGACTTCCTCGCCTTCACCATAGTAGGGATCACTGATCCAGACAAACCCCTATCCCTCAGTACCTGGCTTTCAATAGCTAAGCTATTAAAACCAGCGACTGTAAAGCAGGATGGTAGATCAGCCCTTGGGATACCTGGTCCTCTTAGAGGTAGCCCCCAAGGGACGTTTACGGCCACTAGAATGATTGGAAGACTCTCGCCCTTGATTCTTCAGAGGAAACACGGAAGAAGCTTGAGCCGAGAAGAATACTGGCCTTACAGTGTCTCTAAGACGTCTGCCAGAGGAACCCATGACCTTGCCACGAACCTCCTGTGGAGCCAAACCTGTATGCAAGTCAGGAGAGAGAACTCTCTGTGTGACAGCAGCCGGTGAATCGCGGCCTATGGTTCCTGAAATTTGTCCAGAGGAAGGCCCACCCTTCAGTAGTATGGATGTCACCTGAACCTTTTAAGCCATTATATCCGCACAAGGAGACTCAGGGCCTAAAAAAATCCAAAATGTACAAACTTTGCCCCCCTTTTTTGCCAGAGACTAATCCAAGGAAAAATGGGCCGCATTACAGCTGACTTCTCAAACATGGCCGCCGGCAGCTTGAGACGCAAAATAATGCTGCCAGAATTTTCCCTGCGCCCTTTGCACTGCTGCGCCCTCTGCCAGGAGACCCCCCCCCCTCGAAGGTACTGTACTCCTCAGGCAGGGCATACATTAGGGGAGACTCCACTGCATCACTCTCTGCACTGGGACCCCCCCTCCCTGTACTATGCCCACACTGCACCAACAAGTAGGGCATGAACCTAGAGATCTCATATACTGAGACCACATTATACTACCAGGGCAGGACACACACTTCCCCAGGACCCTTACAGAGGGGGTGATATAACCAGTAGTTTTGATTGTAAGGAGCGCTGTGACCGTCAATGAACGAAAGAGAAATTTACATTCGACGCACCACTAGTAACCACTGTTGAAATACAAAACAAAGTCAACAAAGAACCCAAATCTATGAGGAGTTATGAGTGAAACACCAACCTTTAGCAGATCTTGTGACATTAATGGCAGCACAATATTAACACCGTATAAAACTACATCTGCCGCTGAAACTGGTCTGTTAGTCGCTTGTCCTGTCTCATGTGGTCGAAAAACTTCATCTAAAACAGTCAAAGAATAAGAAGGAGTTAATAGACATTTTGGCCCAAGCATTTAATGGTGCAAACTTCCAGCACTTCCTATTTAATACAGTCTAATCTTCTCTTCTATAAGTATTGCTTAACAGTTAAATTGCAAAATCAAGTTCCTTGTGATGATGCTTTCCAGATGAAGCATCACCAATAAAAAACACAATCACTCATCCAAAAAAAAAAAAAAAAAAAGAAGAGCACTGAAGCAAAGTTAAAAAAAAAAAAAAAGAAAAGTTAGAACAAAGAATTTGTCACTTTGTTTAAACCTAAAACTAAATGAGATGCATGCAAAAAGGATTAATACATACCCCTCCCATGCCATAAATCTCTACAGATCTTACAAGCTAAGCTGAAATCTCCAGCATCTGACTCTTCTGAGCAGTGTGGACCCGCGGGTCCCTCTCTGCATGCCATGGTTCGTTCCTTCATCTGACTCCAAACCATTACAGGACTCTATGGGGGAGCAGGCATCTAACACCATAGCATACAGTGTATAAGATGCTGAAGATGTTTCAGCTATTGCAGCTCCATAACGACAGAAAGGATTAATGCTTAGAGGTAAGTTTTTAACCCTTTTTTTGCAGGCATGCCTTTGGTTTGAATTTTAAAATAGTGATAGAGTCACTTTAAAAAAAATCAACGCTACCACAGGTAAATTGGGTTGAACTGGATGGACTGATGTCTTTTTTCAACCTCACAAACTATGTAACTATGTAAATTCAGGCAACACAATATATAATATCGTCTGGCCACCTTACAAATCAGACAACTATGTTTATTACTGAACAAGTTTAATCATATTCAACTGTACAAGCAAGAATTCAGCACACAGAGATGCAACTCTTCCTTTATTAAAATAGCCAGGAGCATCAAGTTCTATTCTGACATATTTATTGCTAGGCACAGCTCTTTCTCTTCCTTTATGTGAAAAAAATTGGATTTTTGACTTACCGTAAAATCAATTTCTCTGATGTTCATTGATGGACACAGCTCCATATCTTCTTGACAGTTGGGTTATGCTTCCCCTCTACAGGAGTAGGACACTAGGCAGGAAAAAGCTTGACTACGCCTATGGGGCAGTCCCAGGGGGTGTACTCCCACTCTCAGCTATAGGCATTTAGTTTTTTTACAAGCAGTTTCAGAAGAAAACCAACTCCACAGAGGGGTGGGTGCTGTGTCCATCAATGGACATCAGAGAAATGGATTTTACGGTAAGTCAAAAATCCCGTTTTCTCTTTCATTCATTGACTGACACAGCTTCTTATCTTCTTGACAGTTGAGACGTTCCCAAAGAGGTGTCAAACATGAGGAGTGGGAACAGCAAGAAAAATTCCCAAGGCTAAACCGTAGCCAACCAGGTAACACAGAGCTCAACCATAAAACAACTGGAGCTCACCTATAAAAAAAAAAAAAAAATATACCCTCTAAGAGAACCAGGTCCTCTAAACCAGTGATCCTCAACTCCGGTCCTCAGGGCCCACTAACAGGCCAGATTTTAAGTATTACCTTGGGGAGATGCAGACTAGAGTACTGCAATCACTGAGCAGCAAATTATATCACCTGGGATGTATTTCAGTTATCTTGCAAACCTGGCCTGTTAGTGGGCCCTGAGGACTATGGTTGAGGACCACTGCTCTAAACAGACGCCTGAAAAACCTTGTGGCCCAAAGAAGCATCCGCAGATGCCAACACATCCACCTCATAAAAACTTTCTGAAAGTGTGCACAGACCACCAGGTGGGCCGCCTTGCAAACCTGCATCACAGACGCCTGATGACGGAAGGCCCAGGAGGCACTAAGCGCCCTAGTAGAGAGCGTCTTAACAGGGAAAGGAGGAACCCGACCCCTGATAAAATAGGCCTGAACCACTGTCTGTCTGATACATCTGGAAATAGTCGCAGAGGAAGCGGACAACCCTTTTCGAGTCCATCTGTGAGCACAAATCGAGAGTTTGTCTTCCTGAAAGACTCCGTAGCTGCCAGGTACACCCTAGTTGCCCAGACCACATCCAAGGCATGCAAGGCAATTTCCTTCCGATGTTTAGGCCTAGGACACAGGGAAGGCAACGCAAGGTCTTCATTCAAATGAAAAACTGAGACAACCTTGAAAAGAATGACAGACAGGGATGATGAACCACCTTATCCCTGTGAATCACCAGATAAGGTGAACGACGGGATAATGCTGTCAAAAAAGGCCACCTACTGGGACAGCGTAAGCAGGGGAATCTTCTGAATATTTTCAAAGGGAGGCCTCTGTAGAGCTAAAATCACCAAATTGAGATCCCAAGGTGGCAATAGAGCCCACCCTGGAAAGGACCATATGTCGGATACCCTAAAGAAAGGTAAGCACAAGGGAGTGAGTGGCCAAAGGTCGTTGGAAGAAGACCGCAAAAGCCTAAACCTGGCCCCTGATGGTACTCAAGGCCAACTTCTGTTCAAACCCCCCCCCCCGTTGAGGAAAGTTTAACCACTTGCCGACTGCCGCACGACTATTTACGTCGGCAGTCAGCCCCTCACAGGCAAAGCGACATAGGGCTACGTCGCTAGCCTGTAATGGTTTTGGGAGCGAGCGCGCTCCGCCGGGCACTCGCGATCGTCCGTGACAGCGGGAGAAAGGCAGGCGGCTAGTGTAAACAAAGCCGCCTGTCAGTCTCCCCTGAGTAAGAATGGTGATGAAACGGTTCTACTATGTAGGACCGTTGATCACTGTTCTTACACATCAAGCCACAGCTAATCACAGTTAGAAACCCCTCCCTCTCCAATACAGTTAACTCATTCACTGCCAGTGTAATTTTTACAGTAACAGTGCATATGTATAGCACTGATTACTGTAGTAATGTCACTGGTAACCCCAAAAGTGTCAAAAATGTCAGCCAAGGGTCCGATCTGTCCGCCCCAATGTCGCAGTCCTGCACAAAAAAAAAAAAAAAAAAATCGCAGATCGCCGCCATTACGCGTTAAAAAAAAAAAAAAACAACAAAAATCTTAAAATCTTTCCCTTTGTTAGTAAATGCAATAATTTTTGCGCAAACCAATCAAAATACGCTTTTGGCGATTTTTTTTACCAAACATATGGTAAAAAAATTGGCCTAAAATGTTAAAAAAATTTGATTTTTACATTTTTTTGGGAATTTCATGTAAAAAAAATGTGAAAAATATTATTTTTGCAAAATTGACATTTTTTTGTTTATAGCGCATGATCAAAAAAATCGCACAGGTGATTCAAATACCACCAAAAGAAAGCTCTGTTTGTGGGGAAAAAAGGACGCCAAATTCATTTAGGTACAGCATCGCACGACCGCGCAATTGTCTGTTAAAGTCACACAGTGCCGAATCGCAAAATAGGCCCTGGTCAGGAAGGGGGTAAAATCTTCCGGGGCTAGAAGTTCTAGAGGAGTGAAAGCCTAAATAAGCCGATACTGACCCCACGGGGCCACTGGAGCGTCTGTGGTGTCCACCAGAGGATCCCTTACCCGATCCACAAACCTCTGCACCTTTCTGTTGAGCTGAGGCCAACAGATCTACAGCACAAAAAGCTACAAGAAAATGGCGACCCCACGCAGCTCCAGGGGGGACTCCAAAAGCACCAAACACGATCCCAGCAGGAAGGGGGTTCCTAGCAGGAGCCCCCACTAGGTACAGTCCTCTCCCAAGGGTTGATTGTCCGGTCGCCGACGGCCCGCTTCCCCCCCCCCCCCGCTAGTTTGATACCCCAGGCCGCCCTAAAAGGTATGGCCATCCCATGGTCAGATGGGGGGGTAACAAGTCCGCAGAGGACCACTGAGAAGGAGGGGGGGGATTCTGCGTGGGAAGGAGGGGAACCCGGGGTCCGACTGTCCCAGGGAGGGGCCCACGTCCACCCGAAAAACCTGCAGGGTTTGGGGGGGGGCAGCTACTTACCATACCAGGAGCCAGGTGGGCACCACTCCTGACAGACCACCGCTCCATCAGAATAGGGGAGGCTGTCGGCCAAGAGAACGCTGTGACTCAGGCTGGGGCCAGCTTGTATGCGCCCTCATGAGAAGTTTAACTCACAGGCCTAGCCCTTATCCAGTGGTGCTATGTAAAGGCCGACCTAGCGCGGAGCTGAGGCCTGCACGCTCTCCCTGTTGATAGTAGTTTCTCACAGGAACAAAATAAGATAGGAAAGAAAAAAATATATAAAAAGGAGAAAATTGCCAGGACCAGAGATCCCAGCAGGGAACTACGTCCTTACTCATGACTAGGCAGAAAAAAAACTGAATGCCTATAGCTGAGAGTGGGAGTATACCCCTTGGGACTGCCCTATAGGCGTAGACAAGCTTTTTCCTGCCTAGTGTCCTACTCCTGTAGGAAGCAGTATAACCCAACTGTCAAGAAAATAAGGAGCTGTGTCCGTCAATGAACAACAGATAAAGAATGCTGCAGAAACTTGCTTTTCAGCATGGGATCATCAGCAAAGCCATACCGTAGGAGAGGTTGGTACTCTATCTTGGTAAAGTCACTGGCAAGCTACTGCCTCAGTTCGCCACTGACCATTAAGGAGGGGCACTTCGTAGCTAACCAATAATGTAAAGGCGGTAATGCACCAACCAAGAATTTTAATGGGGACACTACTGCAGACCTTTATAATGGGGGCACTTCAACAATGACCAGCAATGTAACGAGGGCACTTGAAAGAATAATTTGCCTTTAATTTCAAATACTCTAGGTATGCCTCGTGACAAATTGAAGTGTGCAGTATAGCGAGAAACCCGATATTCTCTACAGAGATGACAAAAACTTTAGCTCAATCTTCTGCTTGGCCCAGAACAGAGGCCAGTTTTGAAACCCTAGTAGTCTGCTGCTTGAGCTTATCACAAAGACCTGTTAGTGAGGTCAGCAGACAGACATAAGAAACCTCTGGCCATCAAAATCCGATTTTAATTTTTTAGTAATATGGTTATCCCAGGGTATAATATTATACAAGATGTATTCTCATACAGTTGTATGTGTTGGGGAAAGGACAGCAATAGCCTGCACAACATACCTGTGTCACTAAAGTCTATAAACTCTTTTGACAACAAATTGGTAAGAAGTTCCATAATGAGCAGGAGATCCTGGTACTGATCCTCCTCCGCAGTCACGTCAATGCGTTTCCTGCCCAGATTGTTCTTGGAATACACCTGAAGCAGAGTCAGGCATGCTTCATACAGATTCATGGCTTTGGACTGAAGGAAGAGTGGAAAATATTTCTCAGGGACAAATAACCAGACAGGATAATAGATCAAGCTGCAATATGTAAACTGCCGCTAAATGCAGTAAAAGCTTCACAAAACTGGCCTAAAGGTACATCTATTGGACAACAGGGAATGATTAGGGGTGCACACCATAGTCTGATATTGAAGCTTTAAACATATACTGGCATATTAATCGTAAAAAGTTTGAAGCCTCCAACAGTGAGATCCCTGCACCCTGTTACCAGCTAAACCTACTAAAATGGGCATTTAATGCTCAGGAATTAAAAATAAGGCAGGAAAAAGAATTGTGGTATTTAGAGCCGGGGGCAAGGTCAGATATGTATTAAATTGGGGGGGACAGGGCATCTCACCACATGAGCTGACGCTTCAGAGGAATAGCAAGCACTCCTATGTAAAACAACGGGAGTTCTCCTGTACAGCCCCTTACAGTAATACTAAACACACACTGTTTAATTTACATTGCCCCTTCTATTTCCGTATGTGGATGATGGCAATATATTTATTTTTAATAAAAAAAAAAATCTAAGTATCTTTTTCCTAATCGATATACAGCAGTCACATGACCCAGATCTTTCCCAGCCTGGCTGCAGAGAAACCCAAGTAGGAGGAGCTTCTAGTCCTCTGCTGCTGGTCACATGTTCAAAATCCTTTGGAATACAGAGCTCAGTTTGAAATTTTGGCAAATCAGGGCATCAAACAGAATGTAAGCTATTTGTCACCAGACCATTTCATTCTTGCATCTGCAAAGTCAATTTGTCTTCTGTGGCCCCTCAAAAAATTATGGAGAACGCAAATCTAATATTCCAAAAGGTTATACAGGTAAATGTTGGACAGTAGGAACACTGCACAAGTGAATGTCTGCTTCCATCTGCAGGTTCTCACACAGGTTCTTTGTTGAATGGGAGATTTCCTTCAAAGCTGCTACTATTGCAAACACCTGGCCTTGATTCAAAGACTGTTAGGTAAAGGGTGGAACATGAACTACAAAACAGCATTCTCTGCAATACATGGATAAATTGCTCATGAATAGTTTTTCAATAAAGTTGAAGCAGTTTATCAAGTTGTCCTAATTAGTCTAAGTGACTCCAACTTATAGAATTGAATGCCATCAACTGCACCAAAGCTAAAAGTGGGCTTTCAAAACAGTTGGGTCGAGGCATTCTTTTTTTCCCCAAATGTTTCCCCCACCAAGAACAGGCAGCCAATTTGTGTTTTGCTAGTTCTTAATACTGTCAGCAACAGCTCAAGTCCCCACTGATGACTGGGAAACAGAGTGGTTCCTGATCATTGATCACTATGGCATAGTAATCACATGCAGAGTTAGGGATTCACTGAAAAATACAATTTTAGCCTGCAGATGAACTTTACCACCTTTAGATTGCAGTGGCATTCGTTTTTTACTGAAATTGTAAAGTATTAAAAAGTATATTTGTGTTATATATTGCCATGTGATTTTGTGTCATAAGACATTCATCCCAAACTCGCTTATCCGTGTCTTTATGAACCTTGCCTTGTGCACTGGTGGACAGTCATGTTGGAACAGGAAGGGGCCATCTCCAAATTGTTCCCACAAAGTTGGGAGCAAGAAATTGTTCAAAATGTCTTGGTATGCTGACGCCATAGGGCTCTTTCACACGGGCGTTCCTTTTTTTTTGCCCGATCAGGTCCTTTTTTTTTTTTTGTAACGGACACGGATGACACTTGTGTCATCCGGTCCGTATGTCTGTTTTTCATCCCATCCGTTTGCGGATGAAAAACTGACATAATGCATGTCTATGTAAATACGGATGTCTGCGGATGACACCACTGACATCCGTTTTTGCTTCAGTTCCGTTTTTTGAAAGGAAGAAAAAATAGGGTTCTCCTCCGTTCAAAAAACTGAACTGAACTGAACTGACAAAAAACGGATGTCAGAGGATGATCATCCTCTGACATCCGTATTTACATAGAGATACATTATGTCCGTTTTTCATCCGCAAACGGATGGGATTGAAAAACGGACATACGGAACGCCCGTGTGAAAGAGCCCTAAGAGTTCTCTTAACTGGAACTAAGGTGCCAAGCCCAAACCCTGAAAAACAATCAACCCCCACCATATGACTTTGACCTGTGCACAAAGCAAAGTCCATAAAGACATGGATGAGGGAGTTTGGGGTGGGGGACCTTGACTGGCCTGCACAGAGTCCTGACCGCCACCTGACAGAACACATTTGGGATGAATTAGAGCGGGGACTGCGTGTCACGCCTTCTCGTCCAAAATCAGTGCCTGACCTCACAAAAGCGCTTCTGGAAGAATGGTCAAACATTCTCACAGACACACTCCTAAATCTTGTGGACAGCCTTCACCAAAGAGTTGAAGCTGGTATAGCTGCAAAGAGTGGGCCAACTCAAAATAGAACCCTACGGATGAAGACTGGGATACCATTAAGGTTCATGTGCATGTAAAGGCGTGTACCAATACTTTTGACAATATAGTGTTTATATATACAGTATCTCACAAAAGTGAGTACCCCCCCCCTCACTTTTTTGTAAATATTTTATTATATCTTTTCATGTGACAACACTGAAGAAATTACACTTTGCTAAAATGTAAAGTAGTGAGTGTACAGCTTGAATAAAAGTGTTATTTTGCTGTCCCCCTCAAAATAACAACTCACAGCAGATAATGTCTAAAACAGTCCTGGCAGCACCCATGCAGCCCCAGACCATGACACTCCAACCACCATGCTTGACTGTAGGCAAGAGACACTTGTCTTTGTACTCCTCACCTGGTTGCGGCGACACACGTTTGACACAATCTGAACCAAATATGTTTATCTTGGTCTCATCAGACCACAGGACATGGTCCTAGTAATCCATGTCCTTAGTCTGTTTGTCTTCAGCAAACTGTTTGCGAGCTTTCTTGTGCATCATCTTTAGAAGAGGCTTCCTTCTGGGATGACAGCCATGTAGACCAATTTGATGCAGTGTGTGGCGTATGGTCTGAGCACTGACAGGCTGACCCCCCCTCCCCTTCAACCTCTGCAGCAATGCTGGCAGCACTCATACTTCTATTTCCCAAAGACAACCTCTGGATATAACACTGAGCACGTGCACTCAACTTCTGTGGTCAACCATGGCAACGCCTGTTCTGAGTGGAACCTGTACTGTTAAACCACTGTATGGTCTTGGCCACAGTGTTGCAGCTCAGTTTCAGGGTCTTGGCAATCTTCTTGTAGCCTAGGCCATCTTTATGTAGAGCAACAATTCTTTTTTTCAGATCCTCAGAGTTCTTTGCCATGAAATGCTATGTTGAACATGCAGTGACCAGCATGAGAGAGCGAGAGCACCAAATTTAACACACCTGCTCCCCATTCACACCTGAGACCTTGTAACACTAACAAGTCACATTACAACAGGAGAGGGAAAGTGGCTAATTGGGCCCAATTTGGACATTTTCACTTAGCGGTGTATTCACTTTTGTTGCCAGCGGTTTAGACATTAATGTCTGTGTGTTGAGTTATTTTGAGGGGACAGCAAATTTACACTGTTATACAAGCTGTACACTCACTACTTTACATTGTAGCAAAGTGTCATCTCTTCAGTGTTGTCACATGAAAAGATAGAATAAAATATTTACAAAAATGTGAGGGGTGTACTCACTTTTGTGAGTATTTTTCATTTAAATATTTATGTGAGCATCTAATTGGGTTCAACCTGAATAAGCAGCCCTTTTTCCTAGGTTTGCACAGCCTCAATGCACAAGGGCTGTAGACTGAAAAAAGCAAAAGACCTCAGTATGCCCTCTTACCCAGGCCAGTACCACCTCACCCACTTGCTCCAATTTTACTTACCTCTCCAAGGTAACAAATCTGTTTATGTGCAACTTCTACAAAAACTTCTATAATTAGGTTCACAGTCTCTGGGGTATTCTTGTATACTTCCATTAACCCAATACAGTTAGTTAAAAAGTCCATAAGGAAATTGAAGAGGATTGCAACATTGTCAATCTGAGTGGCCTCTGCAATGCCACATAATGCCTCCAGTGTGGCTGTTATTTCCTGCTTCACCTCCTCCTCTTGGCAAATCTGCTGGAAGTTTTCTTGATTTATCACATTCAAAAACCTCTGCTGAAGAGGTTGTAGCACCTGTCAGACAAATAATATGATGTTCAGATTAACTGGCTTATAGGCATTACTTCCATACAATGATGATAGGTTTTAATAATAGATTTGTGCAAATCTGGGAAAAAAATTTTTTTTTTCCTTTTTTGAGTGTTTTATCTGTCTATTCTTAACTGCTCTGTAGAACAAGTTAATGTACAAAAAATGTATAAACATTAACCACTTAAGCCCCAGGCCTATTTCTGACACTTTTTGTTTACAAGTTAAAATCAGAATTTTTTCCTAGAAAACTACTTCGAATCCCCAAACATTATATATATTTTTTTAGCAAAGACTCTGGAGAATAAAATGGCGGTCACTGCAATATTTTTTGTCTCGCGGTATTTGCGCAACGGTCTTTGAAATAACATTTTTATGGAAAAATCACGAAAAATCACATTTCACTGCATTAAAAAAAACTAAACAGTAAAGTTAGCCCATTTTTTTTTGTATATTGTAAAAGATGATGTCACTCTGAGTAAATAGATACCCAACATGTTATGGTTTAAAATTGCGCACAGCCGTGGGATGGCGACAAACTACGGTCAATAGAAATCTCTATAGGCGACACTTTAACCAGATGCCGCCCCCCGCCGTCATATTACGGCGGAGCGGTGCGACCATTGTTCTGGGCCGCCGTCATATGATGGCGGCACTTTAAGCAGGGCAGGCGCGCGATCGTGTGCGCGCCGCCCTGCACTGCCGTTGTCGGCGTGTCCCCGGGACACGCCCCGTCACCGGCAGGGGGGAAACAGCCAATGGGCATGGCTGTTTCCCACGTGATCGGCTGTGTTCCAATGACACAGCTGATCACAATGGAGGAGCCCACAAGAATGGGGTCATTTTATGGGGGTTTCCATTGTCCTGGTGCTCCAGGGCCTTCAAAAGTGCGATAGGTTGTCAGGAAATTATATGTGTAATTTGTGCTCCTAGAATGCCGGACGGTGCTACTTGGATGTTAGGCCTCTGTATGTGGCCAGGCTGTGAAAAAGTCTCACACATGTGGCATCGCCATACTCCGGAGGAGTAGTAGAATGTGTTTTGGTGTGTAGTTGCAAGTATACATATGCTGTGTGAGAGAAATAACCTGTTAATACGTCAATTTGTAAAAAAATTTAAAAAAATATCTTCATTTTGCAAAGAGTTGTGGGAAAAAATTACAACTTCAAAAAACTCACCATGACCCTTATATAATACCTTGGAATGTCTACTTTCCAAAAAGGGGTCATTTGGGGGGTATTTGTACTTTCCTGACTTTTTAGTGTCTCAAGAAATGAGATAGGCCTTCAGTACATCAGGTGTGATCAAGTGTGATCAATTTTCAATGAATAGCACCATAGCTTGTGGACTCTAACTTTCACAAAGACCAAATAATATATACTTATTTGGGTTATTTTTACCAAAGATAAGTAGCAGTATAAATTTTGGCCAAAATTTGTGAAGAAAAATTACTCATTTGCTAAATTTTATGACAAACAAAGAAAAATGTATTTTTTTCACAATATTTTCAGTCTTTTTTTATTTATAGCACAAAAAATAAAAAACCCAGTAGTGATTAAATACCATCAAAAGAAAGCTCTATTTGTGTGAAAAAAGGACACTAATTTTTTATGGGTACAGTGTTGCATGACTGAATAATTGTCATTCAAAGTGTGAGAGCGCTGAAAGCTGAAAATCAGTCTGGGCAGGAAGGGGGTGAAAGTGCACTGTAGGCAAGTGGTTAAACTTTTTTAACGGTTACCAGTTTAGGGTTGGAGTGTAGCTCTTTTTGTTAAATGATTGCTCACTCACTGGCGATACCTCACATGTGTGGTTTGAAAAGTGATTTCATTCGCGGCTCGACTTCCATATGCGTTTTCTTTCGTGCGTGAGCTAACGGCGACGGGGGCGGCCAACATTTTTTTTTTCCTATTTTATTTTATTTTAACTTTCTCACAGGTTTTTAAAAAGAAAATATGTAATGTAAACATCCCTTGTGACAGTAATCTGCAGTGACAGGTACTTTTTATGGAGGGATCGAGACCCTAGACCCCTCCACTACACTTCCATGTATTCAAAACATCGCAAATGGCATTTTGAATACACTCGTTTTTTGAATTTGCCGCCTTTAGCAGCAGAGTAGCCCGGACGTGACGTCATGGAGACCCAATCGAAGCCGCATCCGGCTTAGATCGGCACTCCATCCAGCCGGCGGACGTGCCGGCTGGGTGCTCGGGTCTCCCGGTGGGACGGGAGACCCGGGCAAAGCCGTGGAAGGCGACGGGAGGGGGTACGTCCCCTCCTGCTCGCCGGGGTAACAACCAAGTGGATCCCACGCCGCATTGGTCGTTATCGCAGGAAAGCTGACCGCCGCCGGCTCTAAACAACGGTACTGGGGTGATGCCTCTAGCTAGAGGCATCACCCCTGTATAACACTGCAAAGTCTGCCGACGTACCCATACGACACTTTGCGGTAAGTGGTTAAAGTCTAAGTTCACCTTTGCAGAAACCATGAACTTTTACTTACCTCCATGGAAGCCCACACAACAGGTTCAGCTGGTCGGGGATTTGAACACCCTGCTTTTTTCCCTTGTGCGGTGTTATTTCACCTTTCATTTTTTTCTAAAAAGGTGAAATAACCCTTTAAAAAGAAAATCCTTATCTACCTCAATCTACATTATGTTGCATGGACCCTTAATATGCATAATCCTACAGCAATGTAATGTGCAAATTACTATTACCAACAAAAATCATAGCTTGGCCAACACTACAAATCTTTACCGATTCTTCAAGGTGATGGGCTAATGGGCATATTGTTTTAACATGTCTACATTTAAACATTAAAAACGTTTACTGTAATCAACTTAAAACAGCAAAATCTCAAACCAGACTAACTGGGGGAGGTGTACATGTTGTACGAGGGGCGAGCAAGAGGGATTCATGGTTTCCAGGGTGCCACTGATAATGAATGGCATGAGAAGGTATTGAATTTTTAGACTCACACTGTACATTTTCACCTACTTACCACCTCCACTTTCAAACCACACCTACAAAATCTTGTGAACCCTCCTCCCCCTCATTTGTAGCCACACCCACAGACCCCCCCCTATTGTAACACACTCTGAAGTGATTAAGCACCATGTTCACAGAAATAATGCAGCGGACACAGCGTAACACTGCACATTTTGGGTGTGGCCAGATTGCAGTAACAGTAGGGGGGTATTAAAATGGTTTGGGAATTCACTTTGTAGCAGTCTGCTTGCTACAAGTCTAAGATGTACAAATAGGATTTTGTCTTGTATTTTCCTGCAGTAGTATGTGCTTGATCACAGGAAAATGCACAGATGCAGACACCGAGTCTTCCACAATGCCTGCTATGTCCTCTCACCTCAGTCCAGTACTGCTGTTTTGTTTCGGAGTCCATATGAGCAAATCCTCCCAGTACCAGAGCTTTCATGAGCGTCCGCTGCACAGAGCTGGACAGGAAGTGAAGGGGCGGACTCCTCCGTGCAAATTGCTTGGCCAAATTCCACCAATTTTCACACTGTATTACCAAATTAGCCCTGCAAAGAAGAATTCCAGAATCAAAAACAAGAGAAAGCTATGGGATGATCCCATGCAGGACAGTTAAGATAACACAGAAAAAATGTGCAGTGAGATAACCTCACTAGAGTTGCTGGCCATAGTCTCAAGGTGGAGGTCTCACTCATTACATGAGATATCTCAACACTCTTGCTACAGTCTCTGAAAATAAAAAACCCAACAGGGAGAACATCATCTGTTCATAATGGGAATGGATGGAACCATCAGCTTCCTTTACATCATCTGTCCCTTAAAAAGCTTTAAACCATTTAAGTACTCACACTTCTACACCCCCCTCCCCCACCTTGGTTCACAGCATTTTTTACCTTTCTGCTAATTCAAAAATAAAATAAAACTTTTTTTTCTTTTTTTAGGATAAACAAGGCTTTCATTTGGTTTGTTGTATTGAAAATATATATTATATTATTGTAACTTTCAGGACTCTTGCACATTGTATTGAGGTATGAGCATCAGGCATTCCTGGCAGGAAAAACGCAAAGAGGGGGTGTATACAACTTTCACGTTTGCACACACAGGCAGGAAGTGCAGTATTTGTGAGCATTTGCGAGTATACACACAAAAATACTGACTGGCAACTCATTTTTTTTGTGCCTGTGTGTACAAGGACATTGAAAATAATGGGCTGCATTTAGATCAATAAATAAAAGAAAAAAACGCCTGTATGTCTGAAAACATTGTTTTCCGACAGTAGTGTGCAAAAGGTGTAAGAATCACTACCTAGGATCCAGGTGCTGCCAGCTGTGGAAGTCTGCTCACCAGCTGGCCACGTCTGGCACATTTAAGGTATTTAGAATGACTCTTTAGCCCAACAGGCTGGTATTAATCATGAGGATCCTCCAAGACATCAGACGAAACTCCAGAGCTGAAGACCTGAGCCGCCAGGCAAGGGACCACCTGGACTTTAGTGTCAAGTGAATCTGTCTATCCAGAGACTGAACAGTCTCACAATGACAATGTTGAGTGCTATGGGTCCAGAGTGGAATATTGCACATGAGACTACCTCAAAAGGTGACTATCATCATTTCCATAACGCTCATGCAGAATTGGAGTCAGGTGACTCTTGGACTAAAAAGAGTCCGAGCCTGGGAGCAGAGAATTTGAAGCTTCTCTTAGTGTGTCTAGGATCAGACCCAGATATTTCAAGAAAACAAATGCCTAAGCCAGAGGTCATCCAGATATGCCACTAATTCATATAGATAAGGATTCTGCTGGGGAAGGTGTGAAAGCATGCTTATGACTTCTGCAGTCAGAATCAGCAATTACATTTGAAATTTGGTAAAAAAAAAAAAAAAAAAAACAACAACTTGCCATTATATTCTCTTAGGATAGAATCAAGGTGGATGCTATGCCCAGTGGAGCGAAGGAATACTCCAAAGAGGGCAAAATTCCAGGCTGTAGCTGTGAGGCCCCTCAAGGATTTTATTGCTCACCTGGACCTGGAATGCACTCTACAGCTAACAGCACACTGAGGTCTGGAAAGTGCCACAGTGCACAGCCCTTTGCACCAAGGTCACATTCCAGGCTAGCCCTGCAAATGTCCAGTCCAGCAGAATCGGAGTATGGCCTCCAAAGCTGAAAATAGAACCCAGCTAAGTAGGTTGTAGAGGAATTTTGACTAAAGAAATAATAAACTCGGTTTAAAATAAAAACAAAAAAAAAAGAGCTGAGAAAAGACATTCAACCAGAACACTAGCAATAAACTGAGGCTTTCTGGGAGCAGGAGGGGGTTATACCAGGCTGGTCACAGTTCGTTTGCCAGTGTCCAAATCCTCCATTAGGTGGTATTATAGGTCAACAGTCTTCCTGTGTCCCTCAAAATCAAAAGTGAAAAAAAGTCTAATTAATTCAGAATATAGGAACAAAAAAAAAAGAAAAAATAGTAGTTAAAGGGGTAAAATGAAGTTAAGGAGTTATTTAGGACTGACTGTGGTAAAGTCAGGCTGCTTTAACTGACATTACATGCAGATCAAAGCTAATTTCTGTGATCTGTCAGATGGATGAAACGGAGTAGATACAAATGGTAAATACAGTTTATAAAGTGTCAGTCTTATAGCAGCAGCTTCTATAGCTGCTGTATTTACACAGCAACTCCTGGCTGTCAGTTGCACTACACACCCTTTATGCAACTAGATGAAAGGACAACAAAAGCTATCTTAGGTCAAAAGGGTGAATGTCAGAAGCCCCCTGCAGACACTATATATACACACCCTGTAGAACATGTGCAATGGGGACACAGTTAAATTTTTTTCCCCCCAAGTTTTAGATCTAGTAAGGAAGGGTTAGAACCCGTATCAGGTTTTACTGCGGTCTATGTGCATATTCTTTAAGGTTGCGCTTGGCCAGTAAAAAGCGATGAAAATGAAAAAATTAAAAATGAAACTGCTGAACCTGAAAAATCTCCTTGAATACTTGGAAATTTCAAATATGTGCAATCATGTGTGCGGTTTCTTCCAATTATTGAGAAAAAGATGACATCAACTGCAAAATTAGTCTGACGGTGTCAAAATGACTATACATTAGATCTGTGAAAACAATATGTATGAAAAATGCATTCATTCATTAAATCTTGTGTCCAACAACATATAAAATAGATAATGAATTTAAGCAGTTCTTAATCTTGATTTGTAGATTCAAACTTTCACACATGCAATAGAACAAATGAAAAGCCCATGTCCCAGCCAATGCCTTTTCAGAGGAAATGTGTTGGATAGGAGCCAGTAACGTGACGTCAGCTTGGAAGGACCATTCTGCAGGCGACCGTGCATCACCAACTTTTATATGCTCCGTACACTAAACTGTCCTATGTTTTTTATTAAATACATTTTAAACGTTAATGCCCTATGAGTCTTCTCTGTTGCTTTTTATCATATTAAGTGGAGAGCCTGGATTTATAGTAAACCTTTGAGGCTGGCCGGCAATCAGCATTCGGCTGTGTCCCTGGTTGAGTGCATATGATCTCTTTATGGGATCTTGGTATCTGGTAAACGGCCATCCTTTTTGTTTTGAAGCATGGTGGTGAAACACAATGCACTTATAATTTATTGACTTTGCACATGGACTCTTCATTGGTTCTATTGCATGCGGGAAAGTCGGCACACTGTCAGACTCATTTTGCATTTGATGTCATCTTATACTCCATAATTGGAAGAAACAGTGCACTAACACATGATTGCACTGCGGTCTATATACGTGTTGGAGATATTTACACCATTTTTCCTGGTAACCATTATTACTGAGACAGAAAGTGATGCTATATAATAATCTGTAGCACCCAACAGGTAGGTGCACTGCTAGGTAAAGTATAGTGGGCCTTGGTTGCTTAACAGCAGGGCCATGATTTCAGCTGGACTGTCATGTCTCCCAGGTGAGGTTACCAAGAGGGAAGTCTCCCCACTGGCTTTGTGAGAGTGTTCTCATAGGGCAGTGGAGGAAACCCAATCAGTGGCTCAGTCAGGCTTGCATCTACCCCAGAAGGCAGATTCTGCCGCAGAGGATTCTAGGAGTGGCTATAAGTTTGAAGGGAACGCATGAGGCGGCGTCCTTGGCGGGAAGCAGAGTCCCAGGAGGGAGAGTACAGCTGTCTCTCCTCCTGTCAGAGGAAGCGGGTGTCCTGGGTGGCGGCCTGGGAATCCAAAGAGTGAAGCTGAGCTGCGGAGGGATCCGGTGTGGCAAAGTAACGTATCGGTACGTCACTAGCCTGTGAGGCTCTGGGGAGCGAGCGCGCTCCCGCTCGGTCAGGGACGCCCCCCGCGCGTGCCCGGCGGACCCGATGTCCGCCGGGCACTCGCGATCGTCCGTTACATCGGGAGAAAGGCAGACGGCTAATGTAAACAAGCCGCCTGTCATTCTCCCCTGTGTAAGAATAGTGATCACACGGTTCTACTATGTAGGACCGTTGATCACTGTTCTTACACCTCAAGCCACAGCCAATCACAGTTAGAATCACGCCCCTAGGGACACACTTAACCCCTCCCTCTCAAAAAAGTTAACCCCTTCACTGCCAGTGTCATTTTACAGTAACAGTGCATATGTATAGCACTGATTACTGTAGTAATGTCACTGGTAACACCAAAAGTGTCAAAAATGTCAGTCAAGGGTCCGATCTGTCCGCCGCAATGTCGCAGTCCCGCAAAAAAAAAAAAAAAAAAAATCACAGATCGCCGCCATTACGCGTTAAAAAAACAAACAAAAATGACAAAAATCTTTCCCTTAGTTAGTAAACGCAATAACTTTTGCGCAAACCAATCAAAATACGCTTTTTGCGATTTTTTTTACCAAACATATGTAGCAGAAACAAATTGGCCTAAAATGTTAAAAAATTTAGATTTTTACATTTTTTTGGGGAATTTCATATAAAATATATTGTTATTTTTGCAAAATTGACTCTCTTTGTTTATAGCGCAGGATCAAAAAATCGCACAGGTGATCAAATACCACCAAAAGAAAGCTCTGTTTCTGTCAAATTAGTTTAGGTACAGCATCACACGACCGCGCAATTGTCCGTTAAAGTCACGCAGTGCCGAATCGCAAAATAGGCCCTGGTCAGGAAGGCGGTAAAATCTTCCGGGGCTTAAGTGGTTAAGACCTGAGAGGACAGAAACGATCTAATGCATCCCAACAATTGCCCAACTGTAGAAGGTATAAGATGGAGCCTACAAGCAAACTAAACTGGAGCCTTTTCCCTGCAGTGCCCCCTAGTGACAGAAAAGTATATTTCTCCTGATTGAGAAGCACAGTGTTACTTGAATTGTATTCAAGGGTTTGCTTGCCTTCAGCTGAGAGAACTTACAATAATTTAAGACTTTACATAAAGACTCAGAAATATTTCATTAGGGTCCTTATGATCTATAGTCTGAATACCACGTCATGAATATATTTCTTATCAATGTAAAAGAATATATTCCACTCTTTTTTTTTTTCCAATTTTCCAGGAAAAAAAAGCTTTAACATTTGTGTGAAAAGCACTGGAATCATATGAAGAAATGCACTGTGTGTGCAGTTTCACATTCTTTTAACTGAATCATAATGCATAACTGTGAATGGGGTCCTGAGCTGAATAAGGAAAATAATGGTGAGACTACTAGATGCTGCAGAAGAAACCACAAGGAATCCGCAGAGGAAGGATAATAATCTCACTCTGCCTAAAAGCAATTGAACCAATAATCATCACAGGTAAGATCATGGCATTATTTATTTCTACAATACTCACCGCTCTCTTCTTTCTACCAAAGCTACCAGTAACTGGACAGTGTCATTGGCCAGCTCCTGCTCAGAGCTCCACACTGACAAATTACTGATCACTTTCTCCAAAAGATAACCAATGATCCACTGGGAACCTTCTGTGTCAGCTCCAAATGCTGTATTCAATGGTAAGCTGATCTGCAGGACAAAAGTGGATAATGAATAAGCAAAAGTCACTGCCACAAGTTCTATAAACCAAAACTATACACAAAGATATACTTGTATGCCTCCTACCTGGTCATACAATTTTTCATCTACAAGAAGATACGTCTTTGCCCATCGCTTCAGGAACCAAACGATGTCCTTCCCCATCTGAGGGCTTAATAGATGCGTTAAGTTTGCCCTCGTGGCCCTGGATTCTACTTCTGATGCTCTTAAGACAGCAGATAGTAACCTGCATTGTAAAAATGTGCAATGCCTTGATTAGTCGAAGTGGTGGAAGATCCAACTCCTTAGAAAGAATGAACGCATACCACTGGAGTGGTATTAAAACCCAAAAAGAAGCTGAAATCAGGTTATGCAATTGTGCTGATTTCTCTATTTGTTGGTACAGGTATACAACTACTTTCTACTCATCACTTCCAAGCTTTCAGAAAGTACCCTAGGACAGGACGTGTGTTACTGGCAGGATCATTGTGTAAAAAAAATAAAATAAAAAAGAAAGCTAAATGTAGCCACCATACCCAAGTACTGCTCATAACTGTGTGTGTTTTGGCTGCTCAGATCCCACAGAAGCAGATGATGCCCATTTCCTGATTCAGGCCAGCTTTTTTTAATATTGCTTTTACACTAATGTTCAACCTAATATCACACATCTTTACAAAAAGTCAGGCATTTAAAGGCAGTTTTAACCCCTTCTTGCTATATAAAAAATAAAAATATATAAAAAAAAGTGTCAAGCAAAACAGCCAGAGCAGTGACACCTACTTAAGTTCATAGAAAAAAATGGACTTACCGTAAATCCATTTCTTTGATGTTCAATGACAGACACAGCTCCTAATTCTTCTTATTCTTCTTAACCAGTGAGTTACACTGCTGTTCTACAGGAGTAGAACACTAGGCAGGAAAAAGCTTGACTACGCCTATGGGCAGTCCCAGGAGGTATACACCCACTTTCAGCTATACGCACTTCAGTTTTGTTACAAGCAGTGTCTTGTTACAAGCAGTGTCAGAAGAAAGCCAACTCCACAGAGGGGTGGGTGCTGTGTCCGTCAATGAACATCAGAGAAATGGATTTTACGGTAAGTCAAAAAAATTGATTTTTGTAAGATCTTACCGTAAAATCCTTTTCTCTTAAGCTCATTGACAGACGTAGTCCTCCTTGATTAATATCAACTCGGGTTATACTGCCCTCTACAGGAGTAGGACTAGACAGGAAAGAAAACGTTCTGGCCACACCTTAGGGGCAGTCCCAGAGGGTATATCCTCTCTCTCCCTGCTACAGGATGTCAGTTATGTCACAAAGCAGTGTCAGAGAATTTAACCCAACCCAACTCAAAAACAGAGGGGCGGGTACTACGTCTGTCAATGAGCTTAAGAGAAAAGGATTTTACGGTAAGATCTTACAAAAATCCATTTTTCTCTGTCGCTCATTGACAGACGTAGTCCTCCTTGATTAATATCAACTCGGGACGTCCCAAAGCAGTGCCACAAATGAGGGGTGGGAAAATAGAAATCAAAATCCAATCTAGAAGGCCCAACCGGTGCCAACTAGAAGTTTTAAAGGCTCATCAATCAAAAGATGAGACTCAACTGAAATTCCAACGGAAAAAAACCCTCGAGGTAGACCACCGGTCTCCTCAAATTGCGGCCTGCAAAACCTTGCGGCCAAAAGAGGCATCTGACGATGCCATCACATCAACTTTATAAAATTTTGTAAAGGTATGAACCAACGACCAGGTAGCCGCCTTGCAAACCTGGACCACTGACGCCTGATGGCGGAAGGCCCAGGAAGTACTGAGCGCTCGAGTGGAGTGCGCCTTAACAGGGAACGGAGGATTCCGACCCTTAATAGAATAAGCCTGTACCACCGTCTGTCTAATCCCTTTGGAGATAGTCGCGGCAGATGCAGGCAACCCCTTTCTGGGGCCATCCGTGATCACAAAAAGTGAATCCGTTTTACGGAACAATTCCGTAGTCTTCAGGTATACCCCGATTGCCCGAACTACATCCAAGGAATGCAACGCACATTCCCGAGGATGATTGGGCTTAGGACACAAGGAAGGTAGCACAATATCTTCATTCAGATGAAAATCTGAAACCACCTTAGGAAGAAAGGATGGCTTCAGATGAAGAACTACCTTATCCCTATGAATCACCAGATATGGGGAATGACACGATAATGCAGCCAGTTCGGACACCCTGCGTGCAGAAGTGATAGCCACCAAGAAGGCCACCTTCTGGGATAAAGTAAGCAAGGGAATCTCCCTGATATTTTCAAAGGGAGGTTTCTGCAGAACCGACAAAACCAAATTAAGATCCCAGGGCGGTAAGGGCGCGCGCACTGGCGGAGCCAAGTGCCGCACCCCCTGGATGAAATTACGCACCAAGGAATGAGTAGCCAGCGGCTTCTGAAAGAAGATTGCCAACCCTGAAACCTGACCCTTGATGGTGCTCAAGGATAGTTTCTGCTCAACCCCCTTTTGCAGAAAAGCCAAAATTCGGGTCACCAAATAGGTACGTGGGGGAAATCCAAAAGATTCACACCACGCAATACAAGTCTTCCATGTGCGATAATAGACTTTGCTGGAAGTCGCTTTCCTTGCTTTAATTAGAGTAGGAATAACTGAAGCTGACAATCCTCTGTCCTTCAGTACCTGGGTCTCAATGGCCAGGCCGTTAAAACCAGCGACTGTAAAGCACGATGGAAGATCGGTCCTTGAGACCGCAGATCCTCCCTGAGAGGAAGTCTCCAAGGAGCGTCCGCGACTAGCCTGCCCAAGTCGGCGTACCCGGCTTGACGAGGCCAGCCCGGAATTTCCAGGATAACTGGAGTTCCCTCCACCTCTATCCTGAGGAGAAATCTCAGCAGCAACTTGAGAGGGGGGAAGACATATAATAGCTGATACTGCCCCTAAGGGGCGCTCAGCGCGTCTGCTGCGTCCGCTAGGGGATCGCGGGCCCTGTTGAGCCGACATGCCAACAGATCCATATCCGGGGTGCCCCAATGAAGGGACGGCTGGTGAAATACCTCTGGATGAAGAGACTATTCCACTTGATCCAGAATCTGACGGCTGAAATAATCTGCCTGTCCACCCCCGGGATGAATATCGTGGAGAGAGCTGGAACAACTGTTTCGCCCAATAAAGAATGTTGGCCACTTCTTTGGCCGCCAGGGCACTCTTGGTGCCCCTTGGTGATTGACATAAGTCATGACCGTGGCATAGTCCGATTGGATCCGAACCGGGCTGCCCTGGAGCTGCTCGGTCCAGTAAATCGGACAAAGTCTGATCGCTCTCAGTTCCAACATTTATCGGTAACCTGGAATTTATCAGAAGAAATGACTTCCCCTGGCTGAGCATCGGAGACCGAAGCCACCAGACCAGAGCCTCCCTGGTCCGCTCGCTCAATCGGATCCGATTGTCCAGGGAATCGGGATTCCGATTCCATTTGAGAAGAATCTCCTCTTGGAGAATTCGGGTCTGAAACTGGGCAAACGGTACTGCCTCTAAGGAGGCGACCATCAGTCCAAGCCAGTTGACAGACAGCAACATCCGAATCATTGACTGAATCTTCTGGAGTTTCTCAGCATGGAGAAACACTCTTGCCAAGGATGTATCCAAAATTAGGCCCAGATAGTTCAGTGTCCTGGTGGGAACCAGCCTGTGAAGATGGGGATATGAAGATAGGCATCCTAAATGTCTATGGACGCCAGGAGATCCCCCTGATGCAGGGAGGCCAACACTGTTCTGATGGACTCCATCTCTCCCAAGACCAGAATTGGACGCACCTAGCCCTTTTTCCTGGGCATTGTGAACAGGTTTGACTAGAACCCCTGAAACTGTCCAAGGAATGGGAACTACCACTCCCTGTTGCATCAAGCTGTCCCCCGCAAAGCTTTTTAAGCGACCCGGGGATGTCGAATATTGGAAGGGAAGAATCGCACCGGTGGAAGTGATCAAAACTCGATCTTGTATCCCGACCGTATGACCTCGCGAATCCCTTTATCTGGGATTCTGGAAAGCCATGGATCCGGAAACCGGTGAAGACGTCCCCCCACCCTAGAGATGGGTGGGGGCCCATTCTGTCAATCCAACGGGATAACAGTGGCTTTATTTAGTCTGAAAATCGGTGAGTCCACTATTGGTGGTACCGTCCATCTTATAATGAGGGATACCTCAAACTGATAGCGCCTAGCAATGCGTTTGGAAATAGCAGGGGGTTCGTTTTCAAACGACCCCATTTGGGCAAGGGAAACCCTTCGCCATTTTGGTAGGCTTGCTAGTACCAAAAAAGGAATATCAGTCTCAGCTACCTCTGCCGGTGTAATCTCAAAATTTAAAGGTTTCCCAGACAGACACAACTAGTGCCTCCACCAACGCTTCTTGTGCTATGGCGGAGGCAGAAGCGTCCTCCTCACTGTCTGAGGAGACCGTACCTGAGACAACAACCCCAGAAAAGGGGCTGCAATGACCAGCTCAGAATCCGTATCTGAAGTATCAGATGAAATAGGGGTAGGCGGGGGTCGCTTTTCTTGACCCCCGTCCCTGACAGGCTATCTCCACCCGGGATACCAAAGACTCCAAACTGCTGATAATGCATCATCACAAGTGGGGTACTGGAGGGTCCTGCGGCCACCTCGAGGGGATCAGGTGGAGATACATGTGTGGCAGGGTTCATGATTAACAAGACACTCGCCAGCAAACACAAAAAATTAATTGCAAGAAAAAACATTTTTTTTTTTTTTTACTTAGTCCCCCAGCGCAATAGCGCCCCTCAGTGTTACCTGCTTGGACCCCTCCGAGAGAGAGAGAGAGAGAGAGAGAGAGAGAGACCCCAAGGCTCACCTGATGCACAGAAGTTTCTTATCAACCTGCTTCCAGCACTGTCTGTTACAGACAGGAAGTCTTTGGCTTGCTTTCCCGGGCCAAGGAGGCGGCTCCGCCCCTTTACACGCCTTCCGGCGCCTCCCAATTACTCCTCGAGGTGTTTGGTCACCTCAAACATGGCCGCCCCCATGCTGGAGACACGAGGCTACGCCAATATGGCGGCCTCGTGCGATCTGCAGGAAAATGGCGGCGGCCTGTGGAGGATAGCGGCGGCTTGAGCAAAGTAGCAGCGGCCTGCGGGAGTGTGCGCTCGGCCTGTGCGGCCTGCGGGAGTGTGCGCTCGGCCTATGCGGCCTGCGGGAGGTAGTCCTCGGCCTATGCGGCCTGCGGGAGTGTGCGCTCGGGTCTGTGCGGCCTGCAGAAGGTAGTCCTCGGCCTGTGCAGCCTGCGGGAGGCTGTGCGGCCTGCGGAGGTGCCCGGCTTTGTGGAAGGATGGCGACCTGCGGATGCGGTAATCCAGGCATAGGCATCGGCCTGTATACACATTATGTCAGGTAGGATACCTCTATACCTTAATAGTAATGCCTTTTAGCAGTCTGCCACTGACTTCAGTCATCTCCCTTATAGTGTCATATAGTGACTATAGATAGTCAGCTCCCAAACCAAGCTCTTAAGAGGGGGATCAATGACACCTGCTAGGATCACGTCCATCCATCCCAGAGAGGGGCCCGTGTCCACCAACAAACCCGACAGGGGGAGAGGGGGAACATTTTACTTACCATACCGGAACCAGGCGGGCGCCAACTCCTGACAGAACCCCTCTCCACCGGGGTTGGGGGGCTGTCGACCAATACGGACGCCGTGACTCAGTTTGCAACTGGTCATTGGCGTCCAGGCGAGACGTTTAACTCGCAGGGTCAGTCCCCGTCCAGTGGGACTATGTCGCGGCCGACCCAGCGCGGAGCTATGGCCTGCACGCGCTCGTAGGCTGAACTGGGGTGACCACTGGATCTCAACATCCAGCCCGTCGCCCAGTTTCAGCGTACTTGCTTGAAGATCTCACAGCAAGAAGAAAAGCTGCCTAAAAAAGTATTTCTAAAAAATCTTGCCAGGACCAAAGATCCCAGCAAGGAACTTAGGTCCTTACTCCTAACTAGACAGAAAAAAACTGACATCCTGTAGCAGGGAGAGAGAGGATATACCCTCTGGGACTGCCCCTAAGGTGTGGCCAGAACGTTTTCTTTCCTGTCTAGTCCTACTCCTGTAGAGGGCAGTATAACCCAAGTTGATATTAATCAAGGAGGACTACGTCTGTCAATGAGCGACAGAGAAATCCCATTTTCTCTTTCTTTCATTGACGGACACAGCTCCTGATTCTTCTTAACCATTGGGACGTCCCAAAGCAGTGTTAAACATGAGGGGTGGGAAAACATCAGAAAAAAATTTCCAAGGCTAACCATAGCCAACCAGGTAACAGAGCTTAACCATAAACAACTGGAGCTCACCTGAAAAATATGCCCTCAAAGAGGACCAGGTCATCTAAACCAGTGGTCCTCAACTCCGGTCCTCAGGGCCCACTAACAGGCCAGATTTTAAGTATTACTTTGGGGAGATGCAGACTAGAGTACTGCAATCACTGAGCAGCAAATTATATCACCTGGGATGTATTTCAGTTATCTTGCAAACCTGGCCTGTTAGTGGGCCCTGAGGACCAGGGTTGAGGACCACTGCTCTAAAAAGCAGCCAGCAAAACCTTGCGGCCAAAAGAAGCATCTGCAGATGCCAACTCAACCACTTTACAAAAAAACTAGTAAAAGTGTGCCCCGATGACCAGGTGGCCGCCTTGCAAACCTGTGTCACTGACGCTTGAAGACAAAAAGCCCAGGAGACACTAAGCGCCTTAGTAGAGTGCGTCTAAACAGGAAAAGGAGGAAATTGACCTCTGACGCAATAGGCCTGAACCACCACCTGATCCATCTGGAAATGGTCGCAATAGAAGTGGACAACCCTTTGTGAGGTCTGTCCGTGAGCACAAATGGAGAGTCTGACTTCCTAAAAGACTCCGTAGCTGCCAGGTACACCCTAATTGCCCAGACCATATCCAAGACATGCAAGGCAATTTCCTTCAGATGTTTAGGTCTGGCACACAGGGAAGGCAACACAATGTCTGCATTTAAATGACAGTCAGAGACCACCATAGGAAGGAATGGACAGACAGAGGCAAAGCACCACCTTAACCTTGTAAATCACCATAAGGTGAACAACAGGATAACGTCATCAGTTCCGACACCCTGCATACAGAGGTGATAGCCACCAAAGTAGGCCATCTTCTGGGGCAACGTAAGCAGGGAACCTCCTAAATATTTTCAAAGAGAAGCTTCAGTAGAGCTGAAAGCACCACATTAAGATTATGGGGCGGCATCGAAGCCCGCACTGAAGGAACTAAATGTCAGACACCCTGAAGAAAAGGTACGCACCAAGGAGTGTGTGGCCTAAGAACGTTAGAAAAAGACCAATAAAACCCGATACCTGGCTCTTGGTGGTACTTAGGATCAATTTCTGTTCAACCCTCCCCCCGTTGAAGGAAGGTTAAGATCCGATCCACCGAGGAGGAGTGAGGATGAACCCCAAGAGACTCACACCACGCAATGTACGTCTTCCATGTATGATGGTAGATCTTCCTAGAGGCAAATTTCCTAGCTTTTAACAGCGTAGGAATCACTGATTCAATTAATCTCCATCCTTTAGCACCTGGCGTTCAACAGCAAAGATGTTAAAGCCATCGACTGTAAAACAGGATCGAAGATTGGTCCTTGGGACAGCAGATCCTCCCTGAGAGGAAGTCCCCCAAGGAGCATCGGCGACCAGCCATACCAGATCGACATACCAAGACCGGCGAGGACAGTCTGGAGCCACTAGAAAACTAGAATGACCGGAAATCCCTTCTCCCTGAATCCTGCACAGGAGTCGTGGCAGAAGTTTGAGAGGACTGGAACAAATAAGTCAGCCCACATTAGAATGCCGGCTACTTACCGAGCCGCCAGGGAACTTCTTGTGCCCCCCGTGGTGATTGACAGACCACGGCCATGACATTGTCCGAAAGAAATCGTACCAGACACCCCGGAAGACGATTGTGCCGGAGAGCGAAGCCACCACTAGAGACTGTGGATCCTTGACCCATTTCACCAGAATCTCTTTAGCAGAGATCTTGTGTGGAACGGTGGACACAGACCGCCTCGAGGGTAGACGCCATCAGGCCTAGCACGCGCATCCAAGCCCAGAGGGATGACTGTCTGCTGAACAACAGAAGTGGAATTGCCTCCTGCAATGTCTGGAGTTTTTCCCGAGGAAGAAACGCTCTGGCTGAGGCAGAGTCCAGAGTCAGACCCAGATAGTCCAGTTTTTGTGGACAGAACCAAAACAAAGACTCCTGAATGTTCAGGATCTTACCAAAATCCCTCAGAATTTGCAGAGCAATCTCCAGTAGTCCATCAAAGCAGTCGGAGACTCCACTCGCAGAAGATCGTCCAGGTACCCCAGTTCTGCGATCCCCCCTGACTCACTCCCCAGCACTGGGGCAAACACTCCTGTGAGGACCCGAGGTGCTGAGTTGAGACCAAAGGGCAGCGCCACAAACTGATAATGCTCCTCATTCTTGGCCAAACGGAAGAAGCGCACACATTAGAATGTGCAGGTAGGCATCTTTGATGTCAATAAAAGCGAGAAGAAATCCCCCTGAAGTAGGGACGCCACTACCATGTGAATGGATAGAATTTGTGTGAAGAAGGATCGGCTGATAAAACTGCACGGCACCGTCCCCAATATGTAAAGTAGCAAATAAATAGGGTCCAGGTGTGAAAGTGGAATGTGAACGGTAAGGGAACAAGGGCATGGAATGGGAAGGTGATCAAGCACACCTGGGCAGGAGGGGATTTAATTGTTCCATATATTCAAACACAAAAGAATAGTATTTTATATTAAAAAAGTCACAGTATTTTATTAGTACATAGGCATTCAATAATTTAAAAAAAAAAAAAAAAACCAACACAGAAGATATTCAAAAAATAGTACAAAATATACAAATACATATAAACATTCTATAGTCAGGTTTACTGGTGGATGAATGCGTTTTGCAGAAACAGCTTCTTTAGGACCCAACAGTAGTATCTCAAAGTAGCTGTGTATAATCACATTCTCCGTTGTTTAAAAACAAAACTCGAGGAAATAAGATGATACATCGTCCATCAAATGTCGTGACCCAAGCTGACTTACCCTAGCAACCCGATAACAACTGAGATATAAGAGGCGCCTATAAGTAATTTCCGAGTAGTAGGCAGCAAAGCCACGGCCGTGAGGCCCACGAATGCTGAACTATCCGCTCGACTATTTGGGGGCTGGGGGGAAGGGAGGGGAACCTGGGGGTCCGACCATCCAAGGGAGGGCCCACGTCCACCCCAAAATCCTCCAGGGGTACTGGGGGGGACAGTCACCTGCCACATCAGGAACAGGGTGGGCACCACTCTAGACAGAACACTGCTTCATCGCAAACGTGGGTGCTGTCGTCCAGGAGGAAACGCTGCGACTCAGGCCGAAGCCAGTTCGAATGCGTCCTCGCAAGACGTTTAACTCGCAGGCAAACCCCCGTCCAGTGGGGCTATGCCACAGCCGACCTAGCAGGGAGCTGTGGTCTGCATGTGCTAGCTGGCCGCACTGAAGGGACCCCAAGGATCTTTATTATCCAGTTCGTCGCCCAGTCCGGCACTTGATTGTAGTTCTTACAGGAGCAAAATTTCTAAATTTAAATTCCATTTAAAAGGGAAAAAAAATGCCAGGACCAGAGATCCCAGCAAGGGACTAGGTCCTTACTCCTGACTAAGCAGAAAAAAACTGAAGTGCCTATAGCTGAGAGTTGGTGTATGCCCCCTGAGATTGCCCATAGGTGTAGTCAAGCTTTTTCCTGCCTAGTGTGTCTACTCCTGTAAGGGGCAGTATAACCCAATGGTTAAGAAGAATCAGGCGCTGTGTCCGTCAATGAACAAGAGAGAAAAATGGCTGAACTTTTAGAATAGAGAGCTTGAGGCAAATAAACCTGTCAGCCCTCCAGGGATTAGTAATTCAACATATAATAAAGTCTACTCAGACTGACCTGATCACAGAGTCCGTCCTATTACAACCCGGAATAGATGAAGCTTTTTCTCCAGGAGATCCCAGGATCTGAAGTGTTGTGTTGATGTCAACGTCATTCGATTGCTTAATTGAGTATTCCATGATTTCTGGAGGTATTAATGGAGTCTCACCCTGAGCATCATCAGCTAAGAGGTAGCCTGCACAAAAAGATGAATGGAGAAATACAGCTTGCTGGCATAACAAAGGCTCAAGAAATGACTTGGCAGCAGAAGGATGACTTGTGTTATGATCAACACAAAACTGCAGACTGTGGCACTTTCTCCAGACTGCTCTGACACAGCCTGAAACATGATACAAAGTGCCTGAGATATTGTAAACTAACTTGACCTCGGCTGTGAACTCTTCCTAGAGAATCTCAGACTAACTTTGTCTGGGGACCAACCTCAGAGGTGACCTGGCTACGTGACTCCAGTGAGACAGAGTATTTGAGGACAACCTGAGAGGTTTGCACTGGTTGTGTCAACACAGAAAGAAAGGTTAAAAAAAGTAAGCTATAAGTAATCAAATACTTGATGCGGGACTCTAAAGCCCAGTACACAAGATGAGATTGTCAGACGAATTGTAGGCTAGCCTTATATTGAAAATGAAGAGGTTACTAAAGTTACAAAAATTATCGTACAACAAAATAAAACTTCGGAAGTGATGTAACGTGTTGTATTGTGTTGTATTGTAATGTGTTCTGTCGTTTCTGAGCATGTATGGTCTCGGTCTTCAGATTTTTTTTTTTTTTTTTTCAGACGAATACTGTGCTGAACAAATATAGTACGTTTTGGTATCCTACAAGAAAAATTTGTGTTTGTCCCTTCGGATAATTTTGCATGAACTGTCGTGATCAGCTCTCGAAAGCTGCTTACTAATGATCAGATCATACGATTGCTTCGAAAACGTAATTTTTCGTCAGATTTTTTCATTGTGTGTACTAGGCATACCGAAAACAAATGTAATGGGTTACACTGTAAAACAGTCAACAAGCTCCAGAACATGCATATCCCTGCAAAACAGAACAAAGACGTGTCACTTACCTGTAACTAAAATAAGCCAATGAATGTCCTCATACAGGTCATCCAAAACTTTGTTATCTACCGAGTCCGTGCCCGGTGAGGCCAGTAACTGCTGCTGGTGCCTTTGTAGCTGCCCATGAAGTCGTGTCACTCTGTCCTCCAGTAAGCTGAAAGAGCAAGATTTGCACAGTCTAAATAAGGAATGCCATCTATGTGACTTTGCAGTCTTTTTTTTTTTTTTTTCAGCCTTTAAAAATAGATCTTCTTAAAAGCAAGAATTCATATTTATATTTTTATTTATTGCTAGTGGCTTATTTAGAGAAAAAATATCTTTCTAAAGTAAACCTGCTTTAGGGCTCTTAATTTTTTGACAGCCTGTACTGGTAGCAACAGACTTGGGATGATCCAAAGCAGCCAGTCAGAACTTCAGCCTCTCACAGATTCTACTCCGGGAAGCGGACGTGAGGCAGCTACCACTGCAGGGACTCACCTGCAGCAGATAGATATGTTCTGGAAGACTGGGGGAGGGGTGTCAATTTTAGAAAAAAGGAAAATGCCAATTGTACCAGTGGCTCTAAGGTCAGTTCTGAAATCTCCCTTCTATCAATAGTCCCGGGTTCTTTAAAAGCCATTCGTAAGCATCTGTTACGACACATGATTACGGCCACCAGAACTGATCGCTTGGAACTGGCGTAAACTGATCTGCCCTCCTATGTCTGAGCAGGTCTGTGAAATGAGTGATCTCCGTTCCATGGAACAAATTCTACCCTAGGAAGAGAAACCTCTCGAGAGATTCCCGATTGCTTAGCTCCAGTGGGAATATTGTCGCACCTCAAATGATTTTCCACTATACTTATGATGGAGTGATCTCCCTCATCCCAGTCTTTGATCGGTCATTCCACCCTGGGAATGGATCCATAGATAGATTTTCTCCACTTTACCTCCCCCTTTTTTTCTCCCTTCCCTTCTCGCCCCCCTCCCTTTTCTCTTTTCCTCCCTGCGGTTAACGCCCTAAGTTTACGATTTGTGTACTATATTTGTGTACTATATTTGTGTAGATTTTGGTCCTACCTTATGTTACTATTTTATGACGCAAATACAAGTCGCATGTCCTCTGTCTCTTTATGATACAATGCCTGCTGCTAACCTCGGACTGGATTAACATCCAGGATCCCTCTGCATTAATTGACACACACCTACAGAGGTTGAACTGGATGGACGATTGTCTTTATTCAACATTAACTACTATTTTACTATTGTTTCTCTGACAGACAATTTTTCCACTCCTGAATTGAGGGTCGGTTCTTATGGTCTTCCATGAGACAGAAATATATAATGGTTGTTGTCTATGAACTCCTAAATTCTACCACTGTATAGTTTATATGTAAGCTACTGCTTTTAAGCTACCTACATCAAAATGTTCTGTATGTTTGTTCTTTTTTATTTCCTCATTTGGAAATCCTTTTATTGTAAACTGAAAACCATTCATAATAAGATTATACAAGTTATGACTCTGGGTCTTCTATAACCATCGGTACAACCCCCAAGGACCAGTGAAAATTTTACATTCCTGCTATGAGTCTGATTTTTTCAAGTAAAGTAATACACACAGATGTAGACAAACGTGTTCGTAACCTACAGAAAAAAAGCACACATTTTTCTCTGAAAAAACTTGAAACATTGGTATTCATCCATATTCAAGAAAAACCGAACGTAACTTCTAATCTTTAATTTAACAGAATATATGAAATAAAAATGGCATGAAAATAATGAGTGCCTTAATGTAATATTGTGTTGCACAACCTTGAGGCAATTAAAACAAGCAATTTCTGTAGACTTCAACAGGCTGTTTGCCAGTGTCCAATTCTTGTGTCAATGGACAAAAAAAGACACTTTTTTTTTAATATCTGAATACAGTAACAGGTTAGAACCTGTTGGGTTTGTATTGCGGTCTTTCAATTCCATATCTTAAGAGTACAGTACAAGAATTATGGGTGCTGCTACCTTCATGTAACTGGACATTGGCAAAAGCTTTGTAAGGAACAGCACCCGTGTCCTGCCGACTAAGGCACCAGTATTTAGCAAACAGTAAGAAAATCACAGAAGGAAAGGGGAGGGACCTGGGTCATGTACTGTACACCAAGACATGGAATTTACAGGTAAACCACAATTTCTGTTACTTTAAATCCTAATGTACTGAAGTACACAGGAGTTAAATCTTAGACCATGGGACATCTCTAAGCAATAATCAAGGTGTGGGCAATAAAACAGCTAGCCGGATTGAAGAGGAGGAAGGAATCCCATAAAGGGTTCACCCTGTGAGAAACAGAAGAGGGGTCAGCTGGAATCATGGCAGCCAAAGATAACCATCCTGACCCTGCCCATAAGCCGAATTGTAAGTGTTTGACATGCCTTCAAGGCATAAGGAGGGAGAATGACATTTCCAAAGGAGGCAATAGGAATAGCCCCAGAGAAGCAAGGACTGGCTTCCAGGATATTTTGTCCCCATATAGCATAAGAAAGGGGGAAGTCAATAAGAAGAACACAGTGGGAGCCAAGGCCGAACTAATGTTCTAAGGTTAATTAGAGAAAAGAAGGTTCTGTTCTTACAGAGGCCCTTTTAATGGGGTAACCCCTTTGAGCTCAAAGGCAGGGCTCTGTGTGGGCAAAAGAAGCTAAGCAGCACCAGATGGACACAGAAATTTGCAACAGCAAAGAAAAGCCTTGCAAAAAAGTACACAAGTGTGCAAAAGCCAAAGTGTGAGGAAGAGGATATAGAAGGCCAAAGCAAGACCTCTCGAGTACCATGGGCTAGGTGGTTTGTGATTCCAAATAGAAGCAGTTGCAGGATGAGGATGGGTGAAAACTTCCTCAGGGAGTAGAGCAGACAGCAATGGAGATTCTTTGTGTACCTCTCCAAAAGGACAGAGTGAAATAAAAGGCTAGGACATCTCTCTCTAATGTTCTATAGGGGTGGGGAGAAAGCTTTAATGAGAAGAAGGCTTTTTTTAAACAAATCCAATGGGCTAAGAGCTTGAGAGTCTGCAACCAGGTGAAGGACTTGCAATAGATGTAAACGCCGCGAAGGAGCGAACAGATTTTATCCATACTGTAGGGGGCATTTAATAGGGAAGCGTGACAGAAGCGTGGGGTAAGAAGTCCCTTCCCTCAGTGGCCTTCTCAATGTAATCCTCAAGGGGAATTCCTACTAGGGGCTCATCTTCAAAGGGCATGCGGAAAGGCACCTTTCATGAGGAAGGTCCCTGGACCAAGCTTTAAATCATAAGATTCTACGCATATGCCCAGAAATTAAGGACATTCCAAAAATTTGACTGATCACATTCTCCATGGTGTCTACACAAAAAAGCAATGCCGAGGGCAAGAATTATAACCTTGCAGGAAGATTAGGATCTATGTTCAAAAAATGTTCACTAAAAACTTTAGTTCAGTTTGCTATTGTCTGGACAACTGACAAGGTGTCAATAGCCTGTTGCAAGGCAAAAGTCTCCAAATGCCTATCAATTGAATTAAAATAGGGAATGGCCCCCAATAGAAAGGGTAGATTGATTACCTAGGGAAGAAATCCACAGCCCACAGTGGGAAGTCTATTTCTTCCTAAAAGCCTCTTCCATAATGTAGCAACTTCCTAAACGCCTCTTCCATAAGGCACCAAAATGATCAGTAGAGAATAACCTCTCTGAGTTGGGTCAATCATGATAAAAAGGTTCAATCCGCTTGGTCAATAATTAGAAAATGCTTTCTAGGAATAGCCTTTTCATGCTTGGAAGAACGTGTGGGGGATTGAGTATCTATCCAAAGACTAGAACTTACTGCTCTAACCAATGAGTCCACAGTAGCCAGCATGAAGAGAGTAGATGAAGCAGTAACTACACACAATTCTGGCAGTAAAAAAAATCTTCCACTGCCTCCACGAAAAACTTAGCATCCTCCTTGGCTTTTGGAAATGGAAGTGCACAAGATAGCCAGGGGGTCAACAACTTAAGATTTAAGATAGCCAGGGGGTCAAAAAGCATTAATGGGTGTTCACACCCATCTATTCCAGAAGTGAAGATAGCCTTTGTAAGAGATTTCTGCTTTAGTCAGATAGGCTGCATGTAGCACAGCTGTGAAGGCTGATTTAGCAGTATCAGTGATAGAACTTGATCCAAAATACGGGAACCGCTATCAACCTATCAAAAACATTTAGTGCAGCCACATCATCTAAGCACTGGTAAGGTACAACATTTTCCTTTTTTGGGTTTAGCAACACTTTCAAAAAGGTATACTGTATATTACAAATCTAAAGTTGCATACTCAATGAAATACCCTAAGATGCGGTTTAAGAGCTTATACGCACAAGGTCTTAATTGCTCACAGTCAGGTTCTTACATGCAGGATACACTGGGCTCAGTTAAGATATGATGCAGGTCTTGTTTTTTCTAGGACAATTGCTATTCTCAGCGGTTAACGGTTATTGCTAAAAATAATAATTTTGTTTGCGAAATTAGCCTAAATAGTGTTCCAGAGGCAGTAGTCGTACCTTGTCAGCAGAGGTATGCAGTGGTCTGCTGCTATCCTTCCCAACATGCCCACGCTGGCAAGCTGATCGGAGAACAAGTCACGATCATCTTCTTGAATTTCATTGATTTCTTCCTCCTCTCGGGAGGCAACACCATTAGCAGTCTGAGAGGGGCAACACAGAGTAAAAGAGAACATGGGGAAAAGAAGCTTAAAGGTCTACACATTTTCCAGAAGCAAAAAACGTTTTTAAACAAAAAAAAAAAACATTTAAAAATCCCAGTACCGCCCAGTGTGGCCAATGTAGAGTTTTAGCATGTTCATGTTATTTTTTTTTTTTTTTTTTAATTCTTTTATAGTATATGGACATGGTGCAGCAACAGGTGCAATACACCTCTTCCTCGACTACACATGGAAGTTGGGGAGTGGGTGTACAGACAGCACTTCAGTAGGGAGATCTTACCAATGGTTAAACAGCCCACCTACAGTCACTAGTAACATATACAAACTAAAGATGCATTTAGGTTAAACAATAGTTGTGGTCTATCCACTAAGAAGCAATTGTGACTGATGGGTGTATAAAAGTACATAAAGGATTACTAATTGTAAATATAGGTCTGTCTCCATAAACACTTAGTGCAATTTCAGCTAAGCCTCCGTTCACACTAAGGCGACCTGGTCGCCTCACAGGTCGCCTTCCATAGGGAAGCTGCGGACCCGTTCTAATAGGAGCGACACAAGTCGCTCCGACTTAGAAAAAGGGTCCAGAGCTTCTTTGGGGCGACCGCCATAGACTTCAATGTTATGAAGTCAATGGCGGCCGCTCCGAGGTCGCCACCCGAAGTCGGATCGCCCCTATGTGAACGGGGCCTAAAGCTTTTTGTTTTCTTTAAAGTTTTCAATAAAGTAAGAACCTGCGTCTGTTGCCATTTACATCTCTCCACCAGCAGATATCCCTATACTTCTTCAGGAAATGGAAATCTCCCAAAATGCGGATTAACACCTTATCTGATAGCGGTCATCAAAACAAACGTTCTCATTGGAAAATATCTCCATCACTCCATTGAAAGCTGTATTTTGGATTCTCTCATTTTCTCTTTGGATGGCAGTGATCTCCAGGACAAATTATAAAGGTTAAATCTCCCCTATGAGGAACACAGGGAGCAGTGAAAGTGGGACAGATATTTTAACCCTTTCTACTCTATCTAAAGGTTAACTGTTATCTTGTCTGGAGTCAAACTTTGCATTGAATTTTTATTTTAACTCCCTTTATACAGGGCAACAATGGATGTCAATTGCAAGTAGTAATTCATCAATTTGCAGGGAGCCTGATGCACACTTCTTAATTAAAGTGTGTAAGGCGTATTAAGCGAGTGCAGTGGCAGCAAATCTTCCACACACTCCAACGCTTCTTTGCACACAGTTCTTAGATTCCGGTCTCTCCTTAATCTAAACCAGCAAACACATCTCTTTTGGGGACTTCAAAGCTGCAGCTGCCAACCGCAAAGAGCTTCACATCTATTCGTAAGCCCTGACTACCGCTTTGAAACCCAGTCGAGCTGCGGAATGTCAGCTGTGCTTTAATTTGTTACTTTGAGCTAAATAACTTATTTGATAGAGATGAGCTCCCCCTTCATATACCCAACACGTGCTGCTCTAGCTGCATTAGCATAATGCCCTCCGCATCTTATGTATATGAATTAACAAATTTGTAAGTCTTTGATGGGAGCCTGCAGTATGCCAGGGATTGTCGGACTTACTTCTAGATTTAGAATGAATTATGTGTCACTCAATGGCTACAGACTGGCTGTGATATACAGTTGCAGTGTTTCATCTTGATACCCCGAATATCAAAGTGCAATTACAATTCTGTGAAAATTGCCACCCTTGCTGTAACACCAGATAGGACTGTCTATGTCTGGCCCTGTCCTAGGGTGACAAACCCACAGCAAGCTCATCAAGCTGTGTGCAGACAGAAACAGCAACCAGGATGGTAGATCACATAAAACAAAACTGTAGCTAAGGAAACACCATCTACTACTAAAACAGGGACGACCCATGGCAGATACATAGTAAACACTTCCTAATATGTAAAAAATACCACTCCAAACTAAATGCTAAATCACAGTAACAAATGAGATTTATTTAATCATTTAGAGCCCATAGTTAAATTCAATTACTACAATCTCAAAAGTTTTAATGTTAATGTAATTTCAAAGGTGGTTTCCTTTTAAAACTTTCAGTAAACGAATACCTGGTGATCTTTCTATTCAAACACTTGTTAAGGCACTTCCTATTGTGGTGTGATAACTGTCCCCCAACTGTGCTCCTGCATTGTCACCCTTTCGAATTACGATAGTTGTGGCCATGTCGAAACACACTGTACAGGCATGGTTCACCATTGTCACCATAAAGAAGCTGTTCCAAAGTTATGATGTACAGGCAACACTGGAGGGAGGCTAGAGGACATCAGCAGGGTGGGGAAAGCTTTGGGGATTTGTTCAGCGTAATGCTACCTGCCATTGGTGACCTAACAGAAAGAAGCTCTGGGCGTCTTAGGCCAACTTTTGCTTAGCAGAAGTCGGGCAGCTCTCAGCATATAGACTACGTCACACAACAATCCTAAAGCTGGTGGCAATTCAGCAGCTACAGGATGGTTATAGAGTGCAGTGCAGATCTGCTCATACAGCATCGCTCCCTCACTGGTCTAAATTCTCCAAAATCTCACTTGCCAAAAGTAACAGCCAGCGAGGGAGTAATGCCTAGGAATAGAAAATATCTTCTTTCTGTGCAGCCATTCTTGCTATCAGAGCAACCAATGCTATAGACCTTCCCATTCACTACTTTGGTATAAAATGGGACACTGCTTTAGCAGAGGATAGGACCTCAGACTGTGAATACAACCGAATCAATTGCCTCTCGGCTTTTTCTCCCCCTCCACTGACAGCCACTGAAGGCTCATTTAGTTTTGAGCAATTTCAGTTATCAGGCAGATTATGGGAAGCTAAGTAGAATTATATAGTGTTTTTTTCTTAAATGAGTAGGAGGGGTTTAAAATGGTTAGCTCTTTTTTTTTTGCCACCTGTGTCCTGTTGGGGAGCTCATCCTTCATTTACTATCCCAGAGGCAAAACTGGAATTGAAGGGCAATCTTTTCTAGAGCTGGCCATACATGGGTTGCATCTCCGAATAAATTTTCTTTTGAAAATCGTAATTATGTTTTTTAGTTCGCATTTCGCACCATTAGTGGGCCGCAGCAACGGCCAATTTTCGTGTGGCCATTGAATTTGAGTGATCAGGCCATATTGGAAATTTTGAAAAATGAAAAAGAAATGCCCATGAGCTGTGACCTGGAAAGAAGAGAATATTACCGGTCAATAAATTTCTTTTCTGCAGCAACACAAGGTGAAATTGAAGGTTTGGTTGGTTGAATATCAAAATCAATGGTAGCACCATCAGATTACAAAATACACAAAACGTTAGACTTTTGATCGACAAATCGTTTAGCATTCAACCCATGTAAGGCCTGCATTAGTTAGGGGATTTTCCTCTTAGACACTTGAACAGGTGCTTTTGTTGCAAGATTTTCCCTCAACTCAGGTTTTGGCGACAAAAAAAAAAAAATTTGCCTTTACATACACTAAAAGAACACAGTATTTTCTCACAACATATTTGGATTAAACAGAAGGTGCTAATCAGTGAGAAGGACTTTAGTAAGGCTAAGATTACGTTTGAAAACCTTCCTTGGAGCACCACAGAACCTTTTCATACAGCAAAGCATGTGATGATTTGATCACACTTACCAAGTTCCGTGTGCCATCAGGAGCTGCTAGATGGCACTGGATGTAAGAGTTAAACACCTGGACGGCGTGCTGTGTAAAAAAGCCTTTATGGAAATGTTTATCATCTTGCACCAATGTGAGCCAAGATTCAAGCAACTTATCATAAGCTTCCATGTACACCATATCATCTTTGTCGAGCTGAAATCAAGGGATCAGGCATCAAATAAAATGTCAGTCTTAGATAAGCTTTATTACAATCAAAGTCCAACATGCAACTTTATGGTTTCTCTACAGTGTCACCCAAAGGTGGAGTAACATGGACATACCAATACATTTTATTACATCTACAAGTACAAGTCTACAAGCTTGTGGCGAAATCAAACAATTTGCTTTGTTGTATTTCCATATTGCAGCTGACTGCTGTTGCCATTCATAAAAACGACCCCTTCTCGCCAGTGTCCACTATGTACTGCAGTACATAAGGACATTATATAAAAAAAAAAAGGGGGACTGTAGCAGAAGAACTAGGACTTGTTGCAATAAGAGAAGCGAGACACCATGGCTAATCAGCCAGATCAGATGATAATCATGTCATGTCTATTGGTTACAGGACAAGTGTCTGATCTGTTCCCTCACTACATCAAACCCTTTCAAATTAAAAAGGACTGTACAGAAAAAACTTATAAAAATACAGTCTAAGCTTCAGCAACCTCACAGATTGCTGTGTGTATATAAACATATGGGTTTCGTTTCATCGCCTCTAAATCCTATGTGCTCGCCCTATAATCTTTACGGTCTAGACTCCTTAGTTCAAAGCTGCTGTGACTCGGTCAACAGATCATATAGCAGGACTGCTGAAGAGCCAGCAGCTGGACAGGACCGTCACGGCCGCAAACACTTAATAAAACAACCTGTTTTTATACCTCCTAGGCGCACTCTTTTTATAGACGTAGCATGTTATATGGCAACATAACTATCACCGAAAGTGGATTTTATCCTGGAGATGGGAATCGCAACGTATTCTTTTATAGAAATTTTACTTTAAAATAAAGTCAACCGAGAAGGGCTGAAAGGAGCAGTTATAGAAGTCTAGTCTTCTGCGGTAATTAAAAGGGATATCTACAGAACACAGAATTCTAATGTTCATTGTCAATCATAATTTACTATAATCTTGCAGGCACATCACGCCAAAACATAAAGGGATAGGGAGGGGACCTTGTACCAAATGACACCCTCAGCACAGGACAGGAATAGCAGCTCTATTCATTATAGCGATCAATCAAGGATGTCAAACATAAAATGGGAATAGGATGTTCTAGATGTGGTGTGTAGCCCATGTTAATAAAAGGGAAAAAGTACAGGACATTTTCAGAACACATTTTGCGTTCTCACATTATATCAATTTCCCATAGTCAGAGATGTGTATATTAACTACAATCACTTTGCCTCCCTTCTTAAGAAAAGATCAGTCACATAGGCAGTGCATTATTTTCAGTGGAACAGCTAACTCAAATATGGTATATACACACGCTTACACAAATTTATAGACAAAATTTCCCAAAATTTCTAAACCCAAAATGTAAAACATTGCAGCATACCAGTTCCTAGGTTTGGTGGCTGTTCTCTGCGTCTTAAACCCTGAACTCACAGGGCACTAAACACTGGTACCACTAGGTACATCATTCAGCCCTGTTCAGACGCAATCTGCCATAGACTTTGGCAGACTGTCTGCAGTGGGGCTGGATGTTGTCCCTGTCCCTCCAGGGCATGCTGAAACTTCGGGAGGGATGTACTGCAGCTAGACGGCCCCATATACAAGGAGTCTTAGGTTTTCTTTGCTCTCTCTTTCTTTACAATAAAATGAAAACTTGTTACTTCCCCCTTCATACTGCCCGAAGATCAACTTGCCAATCTTCAGCAGATTTGAGCCTGTCCTAGATTAGGCAGGTGGGTCATTTAATTCAGTGTTTTTCTCTTCTCTGTAAAGTTCAATGTTCGTTGTGCTTATGTACTTCCTATTCTTATAGGTTTGGGTTTAATTGCCTATAAAAACTTGATTGGGTATTGTATTTTGACTATTGTATCTGAATGTGCCACATATAGATGGCACTGAAACAACTGTTTGGACCACATCATCAACATTTAACCACTTGAGCCCCGGAGGGTTTTACCCCTCTTCATGACCAAAGAATTCAGCACTGCACTACTTTAACTGGCAACTGCACAGTCATGAAACACTGTACGCAAATAAAATGTACATTTTTTTTTCACACAAATAGAGCTTTGTTTTAGTGGTATCACCACTGGAGTTTTGTTTTTTGCGATCTAAACGAAAAAAAAAAAAATGTGTGAAAATTGTGGAAAAAAAAAAGCAAACTATAAATTCTACTTTTTGTTGTAAAACATTCAATACAATCCAATTTCTTCATAAATTTAGGCCAAAATGTATTCTGCTACATGTCTTTAGTTAAAAAGAATCCCAATAAGCGTATATTATTTGGCTTGTGTGAGTTATTGCTTCTACATAATATGGTAATATATATATATATATATATATATATATATATATATATATATATATATATATATATATATATATTTATTTGAAAAATTATCAATCCTAATGTACTGACGGGCCTATCACTTCTTAAGGCCCCAAAATGCCAGGACAAATACCCCCCAAATGACCCCTTTTTGGAAAGTACAGAGTCTGTTGCATTTCGTAAAAGGCATGGCAAGTTTTTTTGAGGTTTGAATTTTTTGACACAATTTTTTTGTAAAAAATGGAGATGAAATTTTTTTTTTTCCTCCATACTGTCACCAGTGCAGTACAGCGCGGTGATCAGGGATACTGACTGGTAACAGTAACAGTAAGTAAATAAAAAAAAAAAGTTAAATAATTTTTTATTCTTTTTAAACTTTTTCTTTTCTTACTATTTTTTTTAGGTTACTCTGTAATATGTTGCTGGTGGGTTGTCTGGATGTTAAGAGTTTCGGGGGATGTATTGTAAAAACAGGGCCTTTGAATCCCTGTGACCCATTTCTATTATATATGGGGCACACAGTGGCTTAGTGGTTAACACTTCTGCCTGGCAGCACTGGGCCGTTGGTTTATCCCAACCACTACACCTCCCAATCACTACACCACCTGCACGGAGATTGCATGTTCTTCATCTGCTTGCATGGGTTTTTTCCCACACTCCAAAAACATGCTGGTAGGTTATTTGGCTCCCGTCTAAATTGGCCCCCAATATGTGTATGAATGAGAGTTAGAGACTTTAAATGGTAAGCTCCTTGACAGTCATGACCACTCTGTACATAAGTTCCTGTTAAGGAAGAAGCCTTGACAATTTCCAATAATGTTAGGGCTTTAAAAGCAGTAATAGGCTTAAAGTAGAAGTCCACCGTAACTCTAAAATCCCTGCATCTATAGACCACGATGATCTAACACTAACCTATCTAGCCCTGTAAGGACGAAATCATTAAACATACCCTTTTTTAAGCCAATCCGACCCCACACAGAGCTGTCAGCCCTGGCTTCACTGTGGAGGTGGGTGCAGAGGACACATCGGACAACGGAAGCCCCATAGTAAGACTATGGGTGATGTCACTCCCCATTCATTTCACAGCCGTTGTCGGCTGTGCCTTCTTGCAGAGCTTTCGCCGCTGGAGAAAGGATCGGTTCGGCTTCAAAAAAAGTAAGTATACTGATTTATTCTTTACAGGGCTAGATAGGTTAGTGTTAGATCGATGAGGTCTATAAATGCAGGGATTTTAGTTTTAGGGTGGACTTATACTTTAAAGTGGCAGTAAAGTCTTTAGAGCAAAATTGAAAAAAAAAAAAAAAAATTGAAGTGAATGGTCCCCTTGTAGATTTAAGTTGAAGTGTACTAGTATGCACTGCATGCTAGTACATTATGATAGACTTGTCCACAAACGAAGCCCTCCAGCAGTGTGCTGTCAGGGTTCTTCCCAGTGCTTCCATCTTGACCCAGTCTTCCTTCTAATTTTTTTCATGTATGCGGGAGTCTCATCACTGCGGCACACACAGCGGGCTGTAAATGTGCTGCTCAGATCACATTACCCGCTGATAGGCAGGGGGGACATTTATGACAGAAGAGACCTCTATGATCTCTTCTGTTTAAAAAACCACTGATAGACAGTGTTTTTATAAGTATTGCCTTTACTACCACTTTAAACAATAGCCTTGGAACCCAAACCGCCTGCTATTATGACAGAGTCAAGTTTAAGATGATATTCTAATGCTGCAAGAAATCTGCAACAAGGACACAGACCACAACAAGGTTGTCAAGGGTTCTAGTCTTCTCCAACAGCTGTTGCAGATTTCCCTTTACTTCCTATCCAGTAAAAGCATTGTTGCCATGACAGTAAATGAAGGGAAATCTCTTGTCGTCCTCCTACATCCGTGTCCGTTAAGGTGCATTTTTTTTAAATAAAAAAAGGCTGCGCCATTTTCAGTTTAGACAGATCTCAGGCTACATTCACACCTGAGCGTAGCGTTTTCGCGTGTTTTTTTACCACAATTTTACTGCGATTTACAGGCGTTTTTTGTGCAGGCCTTTTTAGATTGAATGGAAAACGCCTGTAATCTGCCCAAAAAGAAGCTCATGTACTTTTTTGAGCGTTGGGAGTTTTGCTCACAGCGTCAAAACGCTCAGATGTGAACAGGGGCCATTGAAATGAATAGGATTTGTCTTGTTGGGCGTTTTGAGAGTTGATCCTAGAGCAGAAAAACTCCCCAAAAACGCCCCAAAACGCCTACATGTGAACGGAGCCTTAATGGGTGTAAATGGATGCCATCTGTTTAAATCCTTTCAGTTTATGTCTGTCATAAGGCAAAACATATTTTCTGTTTATACTATTGTCATCTAGAATTAGCTTCTTCAACAAACAGAAAAAACATGGATGTAAACTGAACGAAGCTGAAGATGGACGTGCAAACTGATGTTAACTTGAATCCGTATTCATCAGTTTTTTCTTAGCAAAAAACATGACTAAACAGATGACGTCCATGTGAAAAGACCCCAAGCAGTAAAAACATGACAACACAAATTCTCCTAGAAACAAATCACAGTGACACTACTTACTACTTCCTCCAGAGCAGCACTTCTTCCAAAGGAACATGTGAGGTGCGTGAGGCAGTTCACAAAAGAGGAGAAAAGGTCGTTCGGAATGGCGGTCAGAATATTTCGTGGAAACACCGTTATTAAATTGCTAATTATGCTGGAAATTCCAACTGCTTCGGAATCTTCAATTTCTACCCTGAACAGAAAAAAACAAACAAAATAAAGATAGCCATACATGCAAAATGATTAGCCCCCACAATTCCCTGCTGTCATCTGCCATGCACATTTATATTATGAGCTAGGGGAATGATCTCCCCAACATGGTCCACTGCTGTGTGATCAGCAGACACAATTACAATCTGCTTTTAAAACAGTCCTCTTGATGTGATAGACTGGTGTATGATTAGCTACTTTCTTATGTCCCATTAAAAGTATGTAATCAATGATTAACTTCCGCTTAACATTCTAAAAAAGGGTTTTGTTATATCCATTTGATAAATGCAAAGAAAAAACAAAAAAAAAAAAAAAAAAACCTGTTGACCCTATCAGATAACCTATGAGCTGGTAACATTCTGTTCTGCACTCTTATTGGAAATAATTTTTCCTGGTTATGTATGGTATGTATATTGGTTGTACTAGATGGCCTGTGTATTTTTTCAACCAGACTATGTAAATATGTAGACTAGAGAACCCCTTCCCTCATGTTCTAAAAAAAAGAAAGCGAGGGAGATGTTCTGTAGTCCCAAGAACAATGCTGCACCTCCATAGTTACTACAGTACACTGGCTGGTCACCCTAGCACAGAAAGTGTTACTGGCAGGATCACTGGGTACAATTAAAGTGGTTGTAATGTACATGTACCCAGTGAAGTGACTGGCCTTAGGTGATACACAGATTAAAAAAATCCTTCTACACAAGTTGTGGCTGCTTATCTGCAGTCTTCGCTTCTTTACATCTGTTCAAAGAGCAGAATTTATAAAGCTGCCCTAGCTGTCAGAAAAAAGGAGGTGGAGAGCTGAAATTACACTCTGCATAGCTCAGTGAGGAGTTCTGGGGGGCTGATTGGAAGGAAGACACACACACCCCCTTCACAAAGCACACAGGAACAGAGCTGAGGCTGTAAATCAGCTGGAGGTCCCTCCCGTGTCCCCTTCTTTTCTCTTGGTGTCAGGAAAACTTGTCAGAAGTGATTCATGCAGATAGCAGAGGAACAAAGCAGCAGACAGAAAGGACATTTAGTGCTCTTTAGACAAGTACACACTATAGAGGGATATGCTTTGTCCATATTTCATGTCTGAGGTTTACAAAAGCTTTAAAGGAAAAGGCCTAAAAATAAATAAATAAAAAAGGAAAAAAATGCAGCCACCACATCTAAGGAATGGTAAGCAGTAATACATTAAATTTGTACTTTTGGGTTTAGATACACTTTAAAACACAATGAACTTACAAAACAGCTCTCCAATACACAAACAATCTCAACATTAAAGGCCGATAGCACTATAAGTACACATAGCAAAGGGAACCACTGCTCTAAGTAAACAGCTACATTACGCTGAGAGGAGACCGCTAACACACAGTTCAATAATGGATCAAAATGTTACCAGCTGTACAAAGAAAAGGTCTCTTCTTAGGTTTAGAATGCAATCCAAATTAAAGCAGTATTTTAAAGCGCTCTTTCTCAAGCGCTCCAGCAAAATGCATCAATGTACATGAATGAGACAACCATTTATCACTGGCAGGGGTGCCTACAATGATCAGCTTTTATTTATGAAAAGTCTTTATCCCAAAAGGGAACGCATTGTTTGCTGTAACGGATTATAAATTGTTAGGCTGACCATACATTAAAAATATAAAAATTTGCTTATGCAATTTTCCTTTAGATTTCCCAAAACCAAATAATAGGAGGTCAAACCATTCAATTTGTATGCATTGGGCAGGTCCTTGCACTAGGGTAAATTGAAAAGGAAAGAGAAGAAGAAAAATGTTAATGTATAGCCAACATTTGCTGGAGTTTGCCTTCAATTTCTAAGTGTATCCAAATCTGCTAGTACATCTAACACTCGCTTCCGCACAGACTGAAAATGCTGCTGTCTCATGTGCTCATTCCTCCAGAGGTATGTCTCACTAATACAGGTGGTGTGTTACCAGTCAAATCACCAGGTAAAAAGAAAAAAAGCCAAGGAGAAGAAAAAACAAATGCAGCCACCACATCTAATTATTGGTAAACTGCAAAAGAATACATTTATGGTTTGGGGTCTAATACCGCTTTAAATCAGCACTAAAAATTAGTGAATTCTGTGTTTATTCCGGATCATTAACCCTTGTACAAAATTGGAATTAGGGATTTCCCTTTAAAGGCTGAAATCCAAAAGCTTACAAGGATAAATTCATGGCTGAGTGTTGCGCCATTTTGGGTTTCCAGACACGGACAGTCTACTATAGAGTAGCGTTAATATATCATCTGATGTATATGTCCATACTCCCTAACACGCAGCTCACAGCTAACACCCCTGTGAAGCCAGCCCTCTATACCGGTGTTACATCCATAGTTCAGAAAGTATCAATGAATATTGGCATCTGCATTGATCAGAGTGCCAATGACTATGGCGAACACATCTACATACATAACAGAGCACTCGATGATCAAAGGAACTATGACAGGAGAAAAAAGGGTTGTTAGGAGTCTTCATAGGCATGTTAATGTGTTACACATATACAAAAGTGTTATCTATGCAGGTAAAACATCTCACAACAAAGGAAGAAAACCATGGAAAGGGGGGGGGGGGGGGATACTCCACAACAATCCATACATACCCGTTAATTGTATTCAGCAAGCCTTCAATGAAATGTGCCAAGTAGTCTACTTGTGACCTCTCATCAGGAAAGATGGGACCATGGAGGGACGCCAGCTGCGCCAAGCACTGTAAGGAGTCCTGGGCCATATCTGAATCCTCTCTGATCTTCCGGTGAACCTGTAGTGAGCACAGCAGGGTCACCAGCTGTAGTAAAGACTACACATATACCCCTGACAAAAAAAGACGACTTCTAAAGGTTTTGTTATCCAGTCTGGATGAGTAGGCCTCTAATCCACACGAGGTTCGGCAGCAGCCCACTTTTCCGGCAGTCTCGGGCTCATCATTTAAAATAGCTAAAATGTTCCTGGGTGATACCTTCATCTTGAAGGCCGAGCTAAAACAGATGCCAGCCCGCCACTCACTGCTCCGTCTAAAAACAGCAGTCATGACAGTTATCTGGATTATGCCAGCTATGCCTAGGCTCCTGCGTCTGGCTATACTTAGATGACAGTTTCAAATCAAGTGTATATGGATGCAGCTTTGATGGAGGTAAACACCACAGGGAGTTAATCAGGGTCTGTGCTGCAGCCGTGCCTTTCAACCGCACCGCACTTCATCATTCATTCACAGCACTTTATATGAAAGGCAATAAGTCAATTTGCTGCCAGAATGTTGCCTATTACAGTCAAGCAGCACTCACCCATGCCTGCTGCTAGGAACTGCTTCACATTTGGCCCGCAGACACAATGGAAGCACAGTGCCCCCAAGTGGGAGCAATATAAAAAGTTACAAACGTAAAAGCATTACAATAAAGCAATCAGACCAAAACAAATGGAAAAATTTTGGGTGTGCATTGACTCAAAAATATTGCATATAAATTTTACCAGGAACCAAAAACATGAGTAAGGATCCTTTCCCATAAGCTGGATTCGTTTGTCCAAAGACATACCTTGTGGTTCAATTTGGATCTGTGTAATAACCTGACAGACGGATGTAAACCGATGTACGTCTGTTTACATACGCTTACATCTGAGTCTGTATGACCGCAGATAAAAAAAAAAAAAAAAAAACTGAGATGGTTTGGGTCCTTTTCCATTTTTGGAGACAAAAAACAGTTATCAGTATTTGGGAAAAACTTTTGTGCGACTTTTGTCCACCTTAACCATTTTAACAACTAAAAAAAAAATTGTGTGTAGCTGTGAACTAATTTATTTTGATGAAAAATGAACTAAACATAGATGTACAAAACTGATGTAAAATTGATGTAAAGGGATTCAGTTTTCATGTTTTTTTTTTTTTTTTAACCAAGTGTCATGTCAGAACTAATGACACTTCTGTAAAGCCCCATACACACACGCAGATCGTCGTCATACAAGTGTTCGTCTTTTCTCCCCGGGATGTCGGTGTCTGTTGAAAAGTGCAAAGACAGCACAAGGACAGCACAAGAATTTTGTCTGCAGACTTCAGCTGACTGCAGAAGTGATGTCATGTAATGGTTAACTTTCCCTGTGTTTTTTATTTTCTGAGCATGCCCAGTCTTGCAAATCTGCGGTCTGTCGGCTGATTTCTGTACTGACAGGCAAACAATTGTCCGTTCTGGTGTCTGCAGACAAAAATTTTCATGTTTGCAAGAAAGACTCTTGTCCGCGGATTGTGTGCAGACAGCTGTCGGAGGCACCATACTAACACGCATACAATCGGCAGATCTTTCGTCCGCAGACGTTTGTATGAAGACGATCTGCGTGTGTGTACGGGGCTTAATAAGGAATTCTGTGTTTCAGAACATTTATAACTGCTGAGACAGTGAGGGGGATTTACTAAGACTGGAGCAGACAGAATCTGGAGTGGTTGTACATGACAACCAATTGTTTTAATTTTCAAAGCTTTACTGAACAAGGTGAAGATAGAAGCTGATTGGTTTGTCATAAACAGCTGTGCTCTGATAAATTCCCACACCAGTGTACATTCTAATGTAAAAATCGGTCCAGCATTTAAAATGGCCCCAACTGCTGTCACGTAACTAATGCTGCATTTACTGTTTTAAAAAACAAAATCTGTCAGCACCCTCTCTTCTGTATATTCCCTCCCTAACCTGGGGAAGATTATTACCCCATTTTCCTATCCAAACAGGAAGAGAATCCCAACCTTTTACTGTCTTCGCAACAAAGACATAGGGATACTCCACCTAGCTCAAAAATCCTCTACCTGCACACGCATTCAGGAAACAAGTTTCAAGATCCTCGAGATGGTAAAAAAAACCCTCCAAACAATTTCACAACTCCACAGACTTGTGCTGGCAGTGCAAAGAGGCCATGGGCATGATCCTGCATGTTTTCTGGTCATGCCCGCTACTTCTCTCCCGTTTGGACAAAGCCAAGATCGATAACACAACAATTTACAGACTTTAGGATCCCCGACTGCCCAGCATTTTTTTCTCCTATATCACTCCTCTATCCCTTTCAAGACACAAAAAAAAATTCTGTACCCCGCCACCTTTTAACAGCAGCCAAAGCATGTATCTTATTGAAATGAAAACACCCCAACACCCCCCCCCCCTCCCCTGTCCGTTGCAATGTGGCTTTGTAAAGTTGAAGATGCAAGTCACATGGAAGCCCTAATCCTTTCAGCCAACAACAAACATGACACTTCCAACAAGAGAGGAAGACCCAACTAGCTGAGGACCCGTTTCCTCTTCCCCTCCCCCTGTACCTTTATCTCTACAAAAACTAAAAATAGATCACTGAGGTTTCCATTGTGAGACAGTTTATGACATAGATCTAGAAGAGGAATAATGTTCTTCATTTTCTACAAATATGTTGTTTGCTTTCCGTTACTATTACTTTGATTTTTGTACCTCTATGGGAAATCTAGATCTCACACACAGGGAATGTTTTATATACAGTATGTATGCCTGGCAGACATCTGAAAATCAAAATTAGAAGTTCAGAACAGGCATATTCACAAGAGACCTGCTATGACCCATCATATCCAGATAGAAACTCTTCTGTTTTCCCCCAAGGATCTTAGTTTCACTGTGACTTCTCCGTTTATGCAACCAAGTTTTAACCATGGTCATCACCTCTCCTCTGGTTAGATGATTGGTGAATAGTTGGGGGTTAAGACCAAGACATTTTTCTGGTTTACAAACCTAACAGCAGACACCTACAGGTATCCAAAAGGCAGGACTTTTTCTTTTAAAGGCTTAAGGGCCATTGCACACCTACCGGTTTCAACACATGTTAACGTGACCCTGTCACTTCAGGGTCAAAAAAGTAGGAGGGAGGAACCGCGGTGTGCAATTAGGGAAACCTGTAGTTGACTCATCCGGCCAGTTAAATACACCAAGGGAGCAGCATTGAGGTAATGTTTTTACTACACAGGTTAATGGACAGGCAAGTGTACAGCCTCTGCTTTCTGCAAGTATAGATATTTCTTAGTTTGACCCTATAGTGACAGCTTCACTTTAAAGCAAGTGTCCAGGTTAGTCACAGTTTTTAATGGTGCTAGTTCACATCTGTGTGGTGCATTGGACAAAATAAAGTGTCTTTTTGATGTGTTCATGCGTGTTGAAAGGCCAATAGCTGGATGGACATTGTTTTTAATGATGCTAAATCACATCTGTGTGGTGCGTCGATTGAAATAGTTATGCTTGCTTTTTGATGTGTTCATATGCGTTAAAAAGGTCACATTGAAACGGAAGCGCATGTCAACATACCTGCTCAATGCAATATAAAAAGCAGGATAATGCATACCGAACAGCCTTATGTATCCAGATATCGGTAAGAAGATGTTTCTCACAGCCACAAAACCTGCCTTAATTGGGCATTAATCAAGTAGAGAGAGAAAACTATACATTAGAGCTCCCAGGAATCATTTCATGTGAAGCTCTCTCTGGAATCTGGCTGCAGCACATTCCAGAGAACTCAAATTAAAGAACACAGGTCATAAAAGAAATACACAAACTGCAATTGCTGGCCTACTGCAGCAAAATATGTATGCAGCAAATAGAGAGTGTGAAAGTAACTCCTGATCCTTGTCCTGGGTTAGTGAGTTAATAAAAATGGAAGTACAGCCTAATACCTTAAATTCTCTCCTGCAATCATTAATGTAAGCGGAGTTCAGCCTTATTTGTCCAAATAAAAAGAAATCCCAGTTTTTCTACCTGTATTTTGCAGTTTTTAGTGCTGTCACATGACTTCAATCCCAAGTGGGTGTGGTTACTAAAAGCTAGTGACATCACTTCCAGGGAGGGGCACTGTTCCTGTGTAGCCAGTGGGCGTATAAAGAATGGGAGGAGCTGATCATAGGTTCCCGCCCAGTGTTCTCTCATCAGTAAGGATTAGGGATGATCGAACGGTTCGGGTCGACCATCGGTTCGACCCGAACATTGGCTGTTCGAGGTTCGGCCGAATTCCGAACTTTTTGCTGAAAAAGTTCGGAATTCGGAAACCAGAACCGACCAAAATGCAATGGGACAGGAAATGGGCTTTAAAAGCCCGTGATTGGACCAGAACCATCAGTAAAAGCCAATTGAGGGGGCAGGAGAATGCTAGGAATGTGATTGGAGTGACTAGGGGGTCCAGAGGCCAATCATTAGTGAATACGCCCCCCAGTATATAAGATAGCCCCCGCCAAATTCCTAGCATTGTAAAACAGGGACGTGGAAGACAGTGGAAGCAGTTCTGTTACTTCTGCTTCAAAGTGTCATTTAGCAATTACTAGTGTGAGGAATGGGATATCTAATGTAGTTAGGGTACGATTTTCCACTATAGTTAGATTTAATTATCTAGTTTCTGTAGGGAAAGTGTTAAGTGTAAGGGGACCATAGTGTAGTGTAGGGTTAACTGACTCTGACTGCTATGGCAGGGTGACAAAACCCTTCCATGTCAGGGTGACCGCTATAGAGAAAAGATTGTTTCTCTTAGAACACTTATAGAACAGGGATATGGCTTCGCCCCTGTCACCCTGCTTTTTGCTGCAGGCGTTTATAGGGCTTTTTTGAGGACATGTTTGGAGTCAGGCATGACATCTGAACTTCTGTGTAGGGGTATATATATATATATATATATATATATATATATATATATATATACACACACACACACACACACGTATGTATATATATATATATATATATATATATATATATATATATATATATATATATATATATATATATATACACACATACATATATATATACATACATACACATATATATAGGTGTGAAAGTAGCAGAAACCTATGCTTGCGCTAATGAAATAATTAACACCCATATGGCTTCTCTGCTATAACACCTATATGTGTGTATGTGTATAAATACATATAAGTGTGTGTGTATATATACCCCTATACAGAAGTTCAGATGTTTTGCCTGCCTCCAAAGACCCCAAAAAAATGCCCAAAAAAAACGCCTGCTGCAAAAACACACCTGGGCGCTTTTGTAGCTGGCGTTTTTTTGGGCGTCTTTGGAGGCAGGCATAACATCAGAACTTCTGTGTAGGGGTGTATATATATATATATATATATATATATATATATATATATATACACACACATACACATATATAGGTGTGAAAATAGCAGAAACCTATGCTTGCGCTAATGAAATAATTAAACACCCATATGGCTTCTCTGCTATAACACCTATATGTGTGTATGTGTATAAATACATATAAGCGTGTGTGTATATATACCCCTATACAGAAGTTCAGATATTTTGCCTGCCTCCAAAGACCCCAAAAAAAACGCCTGCTGCAAAAACACACCTGGGCGTTTTTGTAGCTGGCGTTTTTTTTGGGCGTCTTTGGAGGCAGGCATAACATCAGAACTTCTGTGTAGGGGTATATACACACACACACACACACACACACACACACACACACACACACACACACACGTATGTATATATACACATACAGGTGTGAAAATAGCAGAAACCTATGCTTGCGCTTATGAAATAATTAACACCCATATGGCTTCTCTGCTATAACACCTATATGTGTGTATGTGTATAAATACATATAAGCGTGTGTGTATATATACCCCTACACAGAAGTTCTGATGTTATGCCTGCCTCCAAAGACCCCCAAAAAATGCCCAAAAAAACGCTTGCTACAAAACCGGCAAGGTGTGAAAATAGCGGAGCCATATCCCTGTTCTATATTAATTCTAATACAAACAAACTTTTTTTCTGGTTCTGGACATGCTACAGAGCTGAAACTTCACAGGTACACTTTTTAGACCCCCCAGACACTAAATCCAAAGAAATCTCATTTTTTTTTCAATAATTTTTTCAATAATTGGCTCTCTATCAAAAATGACAATTTTTAAGAACATTTTTTTGTGTGATTAATAGTCCCTGGGGCATGACCCATAACCCTAGGCACTTTTTAGGGGCATTTATTGGGTTTTAGGGCTTCAAAATGGTGTTTTTTGATTACCGAAGTTCGGGTCCCATTGATTTCAATGGGGTTCTGAAATCCGGGCCGAACTTTCGGGAAGTTCGGGTGCTCTGGTCGAACCGAACTTTTGAAAAGTTTGATCATCCCTAGTAAGGATGCATTGTACATCCTAATTCATGAGAAAATGAAGAAAAAATTCACAAAGGACCCAGAGGGTGGGGGGAGGGGCACATATACAGTATAGCTGTGCTGGGGGGGAGACAGTCCGCATAGCTGGAAGTGCTCTAGGGTCTCAGCTCCCAGTCTACAATGGTCATAGTACAGGCAACCACACTAAGTCTATGTTTCCACTAGTGTGACTGATCAATGGCACCCGTTCCCATCTATGCTACTTTGAAAAGGTACCTGCACTACTTTGATGCAACTTTTGATGCGACTTTGATCCAAGTGTGTGAAAAGTTGGATCAAAGTCCCACTCTAAATCGCAATAGTGGAAACTTAGACCAAAGCACCGTTACCACTAGTGTGACTTGTCATGCGACTTTGGACACAGTCGCATGCATGACAAGTCACAGCCCATTGCTTTCAATGGCACCCGTTTCCATCTGTGCGACTTTGAAAATAAGCGACCTTGAAAAGGTACCTGTACTACTTTGATGCAACTTTTGATGAGATTTTGATCTAGAGAGTGTAAAGTTGGATCAAAATTGCATCAAAGTCACACTCTAAATGGCAATAGTGGAAATGTAGACCAAAGCTCAGTTTCCACTAGTGTGACTTGTCATGCGACTTTGGACACAGTCGCATGCATGACAAGTCACAGCCCATTGCTTTCAATGGCACCCGTTTCCATCTGTGCGACTTTGAAAATAAGCGACCTTGAAAAGGTACCTGTACTACTTTGATGCAACTTTTGATGAGATTTTGATCTAGAGAGTGTAAAGTTAGATCAAAATTGCATCAAAGTCGCACTCTAAATGGCAATAGTGAAAATGTAGACCAAAGCTCAGTTTCCACTAGTGTGACTTGTCATGCGACTTTGGACACAAAATCGCATGAAAAGTGACAGCCCATTGATTTCGATGGGACTACTTTGATCCAAAGTCACACTCTAGCTTAGTGGCTACGATTCCACTAGTGTGACTCGAGTTGTGCGATTTAGAGTGGGACTGAGTGCAGCTTTGATCCAACTTTACACTCTCTGGATCAAAGTAACATCAAAGTAGTGCAGGCACCTTTCAAAGTGGCATAGATGGGAACGGGTGCCATTGAAATCAATGGGCTGTGACTTGTCATGAGCCTGTGACCAAAGTCGCATAACAAGTCGCACTAGTGGAAATGGAGCCTAAAACTCATTACTCACATGTAATGAGCAATAGAATTCGATCTGTATCCTAAACTTTTAAAAAGAAAGGTTCCTTTGTACCTTATTTCTTTCATATATTGCGCTGGTCATGTGCCCCCCCCCCCCCCCCCAAAACCTCTCTCTCTCTCAGGAGAAGCTGCTAGCCTAAATGAGGCTATAAAGACAGGAGATCATGTGAAGGGTAGGAGAGGGTGTGAGGGATAGGAGGGATGGAGGTGGGGCTGGGCATGACTAGGCATGCCTGTCTAAGAAAGACCGACACCTTTTCAGGAAGTGAAAGACAGCTTAGCAAATTCAGGGAGAAAGCGTTGTCGGTGAAGAACAGGAAGAAGCGGTTTGGCCAATTTAGAGAAAACTTTCTAAGCTACACAAGCAGCTAGCCAGAAAATTAATAAATAATATTAAAGATAAAGATATTTAATTATTAATAGGAAAAATGTCATTTTTGACTGGAGTTTCCCTTTAAGTAATGTATCCTGGAATTTACCAAAACAGACTAGTATACTCAAAAGGAAATTCTACAATGGCAGCCTTCTTATTTATCTCAAGACAGGTTAAGCTTGTGCATCAAATCCACATTTTGTATATTTTTTCCTGAAAAATATGCAATAAGGTATCTGGTTCAATTTCATTTTCCCTTTTCTATAGGCTTCAAAAATGAAAAGCTAAGTTGGCTTTTTAGATAAAAAAAAAAATACAAAAATGTATATAAATTATATATATATATATACATATACACACACATATACATACATATACACACATACATACATTTCCTATGAGAATGACGTCCCAAACCTTTTTTACCTAATCAAAATACTACAGAAACCTGATCGCTCCACACAATGTATATTATGTCTACTGGAATGCAGCTGGGTATAACTCGGCAGTCACAGAATGTGTTCATACTGCTCAAATTTACTTACATTTTATGTGGATCATGAGTAAGGAAAATACATTGAAAAGAATACATTTATGGAAGAACTCCCAAATGCTATATTTGAAGTGCTAATGTAATGACAACCTAACGCAAATAAATAATAAAAAATGGGAGCGAGAAAGAGAGAACACGTCTTAGCCACATGAGGAGCGTGCATGCTCTATGCTCACAAATACTTCTAACAACCCACGCGATAACATTTACGTACACAAAGCAGTGAATACAAAAGAAACTAGAAGAAAATGTAGAATGTTCAGTAACATACTAAGACCGATAAGACGCAGGTCTAGGATTTTGTTCCATACAAGATGAAAATAATGGGCAGCACAATGTAAAAAAAACACCAAACATCACAGATCTGAACACAATCGCGTCATCTGCCTATTCTATATTTCTTATAAGATCAAAAAGCTGAAAGAATTTACCATGAACCTGTACATTCAAATCAGCCAAAGGTACATAGATGATTTACCTTAGAGTAAAACTACAGCGAGTGTACCCAAGTCTCTTCTGCCACCCAAGTCTCTTCTGCCAAGACAGCTTGGCCAGAAATGTCTAACCAGGTATAGGGAGGGCAATAAAAACATACAGTTTCCGGGACTGACTGTATCAAGGCAGATTAGGAGAAATACACTATTGTCAAAAGTATTGGGACGCCTGCCTTTACAAGCACAAGATCTTTAATGGCATTTCAGTCTTAGCCCGTAGGGTTTAATATTGAGTTGGCCCACACTTTGCAGCTATAACAGCTTCAACTCTTCTGGGAAGGCTGTCCATACGGTTTAGGAGTGGGTCTACGGGAACGTTTGACAAGTCTTCCAGAAGCGTATTTGTGAGGTCAGGCACTGATGTTGGATGAGAAGGCCTGGCTCGCAGTCTCCAGTCTAATTTATCCCAAAGGTGTTCTATCGGGTTGAGGTCAAGACTCTGTGCAGGCCGGTCAAGTTCCTCCTCCCCAAACTCGCTCATCCATGTCTTTATGGTCCTTACTTTGTGCACTGATCCAAATCATTTGGTGGAGGGGAGATTATGGTGTGGATTTGTTTTTCAGGGGTTGGGCTTCGCCCCTTAGTTCCAGTGAAGGGAACTCTTAAGGCTTCTGCATACCAAGACATTTTGGACAATTTCATGTTCCCAACATTGTGGGAACAGTTTGGGGATGGCCCCTTCTTGTTCCAACATGACTGTGCACCAGTGTGCAAAGCAAAGTCCATAAAGCTTAGGGAAAGGATGTAAAATTTCTGCTCAAAGCCTTCTTCCCCCTCCATCGGGATACAGGGGGAAATCCAGCTGGCTTTACTATTTAAAATTACAAAAAACTGACCTCACTTCCACGGCTTGAAAATCAAACCACTATCAAACCACAGAGCACAGATCTCACCTATCAACACGTCGTTACTGGATGCGACACAGAATATTAAATTCACATACTTGAAAAAATGGGAAAAGGGGTTAAAATGTCCTATAAACAGAAGGTAACTGCAATGACATTTGGCTTACTGTATCCAAAAGACATCCCTTTCGCTAGGGGAAAAGTATCCTATGTAATTCTCTGCATTAGGAAAAAGGTACTATCATGAAATTCAAAAACACAAGGAACCCCTGGATAAAACCTTGTTTACCCCTCTCTTTTCACATGTACTCCCAGCCAAAATATAAATTAGAATAAATTACAATAGAAATGCATTTTAAGGTGCCTAGACAAGACAACAAAGTTAAAAAGGGACAAGTTAATTCCAAAAGGATTAAAACCAGACACAAAATAATAAATGTACTGTCTATTACAGGTGTGAAAGAATCTTCCTACTCATACATACCTCCCAGAGAGCCCTACATCAACTTGATAGACACAAATTATATCTGTACTGATTCCTCCTCCTGAAACTCCTCTCAGCACTTCTGTAGTTCAGAAGGCAGGCTCTTTGAAATGTGTGACTCAGCGGTGCCCTCTCACAGAGCATCCTGAACACCTGTCACAGAATTCAATGAAGTAAACCTGCAGGGATCTTCACAAAGTAAGTTTTCAAACTTCAAGATGGCTCAGATTAATAGGGGTAGGCTAGAAATAATTGAAATACACTGTAGAAGTAAATATGTGATTTTACATTTTTACCATATATACACTTTAAAACGACAACACTGGGACTGCTGGGGATAATCACATTACATCCAAGATGGCGGCTCTGAGCAGCAGCCTCATGGCTCTTGTTGTCTACACAAGGAAGGCTTTTAAAAGTAAATAGAAGGCCTAAAATACATTAAATAGGATGATTGTTGTTGAAATGAATGGTCTGGTGACAGGGTCCCTTTACAGTATATGGAATGGGTTTTCCAATTTTTTCATCTGCATTACAGCTTGGTGTTCGTCAAGGGTACAGAACTCTGTTGATCAGTATAAAAGCCAAATGGGACTTCTGCTCTAAACCCCTCCTAAACCTTTCATTATTAGCATATTATAAGCTTTCATTGCTAATTGCACTCTCAGTCCACCAATCCAAACAAACCTATCTGTTCGTATTTAGTTGAATCTTTGAGGCAATCATCTACACCAGGCATGTCCAACCTGCGGCCCAGAACTGCAGCCAATGCGGCCCACTGCCCCCTGACAATTTTGTTTTCTGGGGAGGAAGGAAGTCAAGTCAGGGGCAAGGCCACAGCAGCTTCCAACCAACTGTAGGCAGAGGCTGCAACTGCATTGGATGGGCACGCACTGGTGAGGCTGCCCTGGATGGCCATGCGCTGGCGAGGCTGCATTAGAAGGGCACTGATCAGGCTGCATTGGATAGGCATGCACTGGTGAGGCTGCATTGGATGGGCACTGATCAGGCTGCATAGAATGGGCACTGTTTAGGCTGCAATGGATGGGCACTGTTTAGGCTGCATTGGATGGGCACGCACTAGGCTGCAAACGCCGTGCGATCTCCCGGCTGCTGCGGGAGACTTAGGATGTCTGCAGTCAGTGACAGAGCCGCTGCTTCCTGTATAGTTCCGGCTCGGTCACAGGCGGAGTGACATGAAATGCACTCACGCCTGACAGGAGCCATACAGAAAGCAGCGGCTCTGCTCTCTACTGCAGCCGCTACCTCCAGCAGTACCCGCATGACCAGCAGTAACTGCCAGCAGTAACCACCAGCAGTCTGCAAAAAGGCATTAGTGTGTGTAAATTGTTGCAATATGTTTTTTAATAACTAGTTGTGTTTTGTAAATATGTCATGTCCTTGTTCATACATGTACATTTTCTGGCTGCCTAAGTCATATGTGCTAGGGGTGCAACTATCCCCCAGCACATAACTGTAAATATCCCAGCATGTGCAGTGTTTCTGACTCCTACCACCATGACTTCAAATCACTGAAGTGGTCACAGTGGTTAGAGTGTTCCTTTAATATCTCTCAGAAGACGTAAACCTCCGTATACTGATTCAATTTCATTGGTCATCCTCTAGTTGTGTTAAATAAGTGCGGAGGGGTTGGGGGGGGGAGGCGGCGCAGTGGCGTTTTATTACTTGTATACCTTAACTATAGTATATATTTTATATGCGGCCCGAGAAAATTTCTCTACACTCAATGTGGCCCTGAGAAGCCGAAACGTTGGGACACCCATGATTTACACCACAACCTTTCTAGGGCCTTTACAGCTCTGGTGCCCAATCTGTGGCCCTTTAGCACTTTTTTGTGCGCCCCTTGGGGGCCCCTGCATACACTACTCGGTTTCATTTTACCCTGTTCTAGCAGTGATGTTTTAGTAGCAGTATCATTTCGGACACTCTTAAATCAAGTGCCCAGTCTGACCATCTCTTACACCACACGTTGGCAGTCTCTGACCATCTCTTGCATCATTGTCCACAGTCTCTGACCACCTCTTGTATCATTTCTGCTGTCTCTGACCATCGCTTGTATCATTTCCGCTGTCTCTGACCATCTATTGCATCATGTCCGCTGTCTCTGACCATCTCTTGTGCCATGTCCGCAGCCTTTGACTATATCCTGGTGTGTGTCTGGTGTCTCTGAATATCCACTGAATTTGCAGCTCCTTGGTGATGTTGAGAGCCAAGCCTGATCACCCCATATCAAGAAAATTGACCACCACTGCTTTGCATTCCTGCACTGTGCATTTGTGTGATTCACACGCGATCTAGGTGCAGTGCGATTTCAGCTCATTCATTTGAATGGGCCGACATTGCACCGGACCAAACCCAAAGTAGCCCATGTACAAATTTATAAAATGCACATCAACTGGACTGCATGCTACTATTGTGCACTTTTCAGGATAGGAATATTTTCAGCAAATACAGACCATAGCGAATAATCTTGCCAGAAATCCAGTGTCCTGGTCTTTTTCTGTGAGTTTAATCCACCAGGTAACTAAGGCAGACATGTTGAAGTATAACCTGTGTGACAAACAAGAGTGCTACAATGGTAACTAGCATAGATATGAAGGGACGGTAAGTATGTTATACCAGGACTACCAGATGAGAAGGGAAAAAAAGGCTGAAAATAATACAGCCACAACATCTAAAGACGGGTGTAGCACTGCCCCCTAGAGGGCTGCTGAAGTTCTCACCTTTCAGGTCCCCCTGGGTTACCGATAACAACTGCATGCAGAATCTTAACACTTTACTTTACTGGCTCAGTCAAACAGTCTAGGAGTTGTTGTTTGGGATACTCCAACACTTGAACTATTCACAATGCTGAGGGGACTTCTGAGAACGCGTGCAGCTTCATCCTGCTACTAGATGAATCGGAGGTAATGTTCTTTAGCACTTATCTTCAGGGCACACGCCTAGTACCCCCTTTCTATCCACCAGCTGGAAACCGTGCTCTGACTACTTTACGCCGGAGTGGCTCCCTTCCTGGTCAGGCCTGTAGACAAGATCCCCTGTACTCACGATACTGCTTTTCAGGTTCTCCGGTGTCTCAACTGCTCCTAGTCAGCTCCCCTGGACCTCTGGGTTCAGCTCCACACCTCTGGCTCACCAGGTTGACTGCCTGTGACCACACACCAACCACTGCAGAAGAGGCGGCAGCCACCACCCTCCTTCCGGGACTCTGCTCACCAGCCAAAAACCCAGAGCACATGTGCTCCTGGCTTTTATACCACACCCAACAATGCACCAAGACAGCAGTCTGTGCCAATCACTGGGGCTGTATCAAAGCCTGTGCGCCCATTGGTCAGGTTTCCTCCACTGTCCAAAGTGCCTCCCCATTGGACCAGTGGGGACACTCCCCCAGACCACATGAATCACACACTGAGCACATTGAGTAGACCTAAATCACAGATCCTGCTCTCTGTTAAGCAGAGTGCAATATAGAATTTACCTGCTGCTCTTCTGATAGGCAGACAGAGCCAAAAACTATACTCACTCTCTAGCACCTACCTAGGAGGGTGCTACACGAGTAAACTGCAAAATATTACAAATTTTATTTTTGGGTTTAGATGGGCTTTAATCAGGATCCTTGTAGCCTGCCAATTGTGTTGACTCTCTGCCTACAAATATTTTCAAATTGCTGACCCAGGTTCCTTTAAAACATAGTAAAGTGCAAGTTGAATCCAAAGTTCCACCAACATTGCAGCTTCACTAGGTACGGGGACAGGTCCAGTTTGGTAGCAAACAGCTGGACATATGTAGAAATTCAATATTGCTGTAGACTACAGAATGTTATTTTTAGTAATACAATACTGCCGGGATATGAAATAGATGGGCCCTACATAAACAATGCAATAATTACACCATGTCTCATCTAAACCATGATCAAAGATGTCCCATAAAACAAGAAGATGGATTAAGCAAAGTCAATCCGGCTGGCAATAAAAAGAACACGCTTTTCTCTCCGACAGCAAATCTCTTAGTAGATAGATAATATATGGTGCACGGTTACGAGGTGTTTATATTCTGACTCATTCACCATGGAGACCCAATAGCTGGACCATGGAATTGAGAAGGTAAAGGGTTAACCGACTGAGACGGAGGATATTTGCAGGAGGTGGTCACAGCTGACAACAGCAGCTGTTTAGAAGTCTAGTAAACAGCTGTTGAGTGTGTGCCTGTCACTGCTTATGGACAACTTTTACACCTCATCACAAGCAAGAAATACAGACTCAAGTGTTGTCTCAGTAGCCAAGCCGTGCAAATCATAGACACAACACTCTGCTCCTCTGACACAGGCTGTTGTGCACGAAAATCATGGGCTGGGCATACAATGAAATGATGGCCCTAATTGGGTAATGACATCCCTATTAATAAGGCACTTCTAAAGCATTATTAAAGTGTACCTGAACTGAAAAAAAGTGAAGATTTGCAATGATATAGAGAACACCTAAAAATATTAATTGTGCCTGAAGGGATCCATGAACATTTCACCTTAGTCTGAATTACATCTGAAAAACAGCAGTACACTTCATGGTATGCAAGAGTTCCAAGGCATGGCTGATCAGTAATGGGAAAAAGACCAGCTAAGTAGGACCACTGGCAATACTAGTTACTAGTCCTTTGCCTGCCTTTTGAAGGCCACAGCTTCCATTAGGTCTTTAATTTCTTTAACCTGGTTCAGTTTGGTAGTTTACCCATGGCACATGGTGGGAGTGGTGCTCACAGCTTGTTTTGACAGTTTTAGTGCTCTCCCCTGCTGGATGGGCAGTCATGAGGTTTATGTATGCTTTATGCTTGCTGGGTTGTGGTTACTTTTGTGAACCGTGGCGCATGCACAGGGGAGCCATGTGTATACATGGATGACACTAGATGCTCCATGATTGCAACAAAAGATTAAGTTCCCCAATGGTATAGGGGTTTACCTACTATTTATTTCATTCGGAAGTCAGACGGTCATTTTCCATCCCGTTAACATGTAAATAGAAGGGTTTATTGGGGAAGAATTCAATCTGCACAATTTAGGACTTGACTTTGAAAGCATATTAACAAATTTATATTTGCGCCATTACTTTGAGCTGCACCTGATAAAAGTAGTCCCGATTGCATAAAGGAATCTTTTTTTTTTAGAGGCGGCGGGAGAGGTGCCCCTCCTGGTCGTCTCCTGGCTGTTAGCTCGGAGCCGATTCGATCCATCGGATACCTGGGCAGGAAGCCAAGTGAGGGCAGGATAGTCCCCACTCGGCTCTATGCCCTTGGAGGACCGCAGTGACGTTTGATGTCGCTTTCACCATTCGGCCTTAAAAAAGGGATGATTTTTTTTTTCCCTTAAAAAGGAAAATTACTTTTTTTGCTTTTAAAGATGCACGAGAGATCTGGGGTGTTTTTGAGGTACGTAAATTGCGCCTGCATATGTAAATGGTGTGAGCCATGCGTGAGGTACCAGAGAGATAGTTAGAGCGAGAGCAATAATTATAGCACTAGACCTCCTCTAACTCTAAACCAGTAACCTGTAAAAGTTTTTAAAGCATCGCCTATAGAGCTTTTTAAGTACCGTAGTTTGTCGTCATTCCACGAATGTGTGCAATTTTAAAGCATGACATGTTCGGTATCTATTTACTCAGCATAACATCTTTCACATTATACAAAAATAAACTGGGCTAATTTTACCGTTTTGTTTTTTTTTATTTTTTTATTTGAATTCAAGAGAAAGAGAAAAAAAATGTGTTTCTGAAAGACCGTTGTGCAAATACGATGAAAAAGTATTGCAAGGATCGCCGTTTTATTCTTTTGTTCTAGTATTCCAATTGTAATCTTTTTGATCAGAATTTTGAGCCAACAGATCTAGATTGGTTTAGAAACCCAGGGACTTCTGATCCACCTATGTCCAGTACAATCCTATATATATATATATATATATATATATATATATATATATATATATATATATATATATATATATATATATATACTCAGATGCATTTGGGTCTCATTTCATCTGGATTACAGGTATCTAGGAGCTGTATATATTTACATATAAATGATGTACATAGTGATACTTGGATTATAAGCACAGATCAGGTAAAAAGTTTAATCATGTACACAAACTTGCTTTCAGTGTCAAGATGAGCTGTCCATGTTTTATGACGGAAAGTTATTAAATTAGAAATATTATCTAAAATAATCTAGAGGACTATCCACATTTACAACAGAAACATTTTATTAGTAAAGGAAGAAACCCTATTACAATATCCCACCGAAATAAATGACTAGAGAAACAAGTTTCATAAGTCAATATTTTTAGACATTCACTGCGCATGCAGGCTTGCTGAACTACAGGCTTAGATATTTAAGGTAGCCCTACTAGGACTTACTGAAGGCACTAATCTGACCATGTATTCCTGGTACTTTTATTTGAAAAGACATTAATGCAACGTAAAAAAAAAAAAAGTTTAAAAAGTGTCCAACCTTTCCTGGGCCACACTGGAATTAGAGGAATGGTTTAGGGCCACACACAAAATACACTTACAATAAGGATAGCTTATGAGCAGAAAAAGTCAGGCAAATCACAAGTTAATGATCACTGATATACATAATGTACATCTGAGTAAAAAAAATTTCATTTTTTTGTAATAATTTTTAGTATAAAAATATAAAGAGGGCAACATTAAACCAGAGCGATCTCTGATACGGTTTTGATAAACTAACGCATCAATATCTGGCTCGATGGATGTAGTAGCAATTCTCAATGAATTCTCAAGGTGCTCATTAAATATTTTGGTTCTAATTTTGCCTTTTGCTTGCTTCATCCGTGAAAGTAGTTGCTTACAAATATAGGTGCTGCTGAAAACTAAAGACATGAATAAAGCGTGATTGTGAAGAGTGGGATATTTTTCTTTGGGAAGATAAAACTTTTAATAAAAAAAAAAAAAAAAAAAGTCCAGTAAAGAGACACTGTCAATTTTTTTTGGCCGCATATGTTAATAAAGTGTAATTTTTTTTTTTTTTTTAAATAAAAGAAAAAAAAAATCCAATTTTGTGCTGGGCCGCAATAAGCCACCTTGGGCTTGCAGGTTGGACTCCCCCGGTTTAAATTTTCATAACTGTTATGAAATGTCATTACAAGAGGTTAACGTGACAAGCAAAAGCTACTTTCCTTCTCAACAACCAAGCCTAAGTGACTGGATCAGTGAATAAAAGATATATGCTCAATAGGGCTGATATATATATTAAGAGGACTAATTCTAGAGGGAGAGCTATTTAATGAATTGAAAGAAATTAAGTTTTCCTGCTCATAATTCTTTTTTTACAATGCTATTTTAATATAATTATATATTTAAATATTACGATTTTAAATGTGGTAAAGTGTAATATGTTGCGCTTCAAAAAGGCATGATAATTGTCTGTAGGGATTTAATTTTTGAGATGTTATGTGACGTGGTGCCATTGCCTACCTGTCGGCTCAGAAAATAATTGGTTTGAAATTTTTTTTTTTTAATTAACAAAACAGTGCAAGCTCTTTAGAAGGAAAAATAATGATTTAACAAGCAACAGATTTATACCACAATTTGGAAGTTTCCGGAGACCAACGACTGTGAATGTTTCACAGTCCCTGATGCTTGCAAGTGAGACTTGTATGAAAAATAAAGCAATAATTATTTATTACAGGTACTTGTATAGTTTCAACAATTTATGCAGTGCTTTACATATATATTTTACAATCACATCAGTCCCTGCCCTCAAGGAGCTTACAATCAAAGGTCCCTAAATCACATTCATACATACACATACTAGGGCCAATTTAGATAGGAGCCAATTAACCTACCAGCATATCTTTGGAGTGTGGGAGTACCTGTAAGAAGCCCATGCAGGCAAAGGGAAAAAATGCAAACTCCATATTAAACCCCAAATCAAAAATATATTGCAGCTTACCAATATTGCATTAGATGTGGCCGCTGCTTCAGTTTGCTTTTCTTAGGCTTCTTCCTTTCTGTTTTCACCTGGTGATCTGGCCAGTAGCACACTTCCGGTATTAGAGTGCCTACACTCTGGATAAATAAGTAGGAGGCACCTTTGGACAGCAGCTTTGTCATTCTGGTAGCAGGGGAGTGTTAGATGTAGTAGCAGATTTAAATACACTGACAAATTGAAGCCAAACTCCAGTTAATACTTTAAAAGCAGTTACAGCAAACCAATATTTTCCATTTAGGGATAAAGGAAAATAAAAGATGATCATTGTAAGCAATGCTGTCAGTGTTAAATGTTTTCTCATCTCTGTAACTGATAGATTCTGCTGGAGAGCTTGTTCTTTTGAAAAAAAAAAAAAACTAGACCTACTGGTTGGAGCAGCAGACGTAAATATAAGAAAGAAAACACATAAAAATGAAATAAATGAAGCTATCACATCTAAGGATTGGTAAGATACAATATAATAAAGGTTTTAGGGTTTAAAACCACTTTAAAGAAATACAGATGTTAATTTATAGACCTCAAATCTGACTCAACTAGTCAAATGTGCAGCGAATGAGCAAGGTGAAAGGATTTATGTAGTTTGTCACAGACTTGGTCTAAAACAATAGTGAAAAAATAAAATAACCCGTTATTTTATTAATCTGTCTCACAGAGGAGAGGGAAGGAGACAGGTTAACAAGGTAGTTGGTGTGAAAAATAAGAAATCTAGCCTGCACTGTGTATCCTCTGAAGTTAAATTGAAAGATGCATCCCTATAATGCTTAGAAACCAACTTCCAGAACTTCTGCTAACATGCAGGCACATACGGCAGCAGTGCAAGGCATCATTATTTAAAAAAATGAGGTGGGTTTTGGTGCTAAATTTACAATGTGCCAAGAACAGTCCCATCACTAAGATAGCCAAGATAATACCAGATCCTGTTCCTATGGTAGGAGTTGGCTGCATCCCCCTGCTTCCATAAACAGAGGTCTTGAAACACAGGCCAAATTTTGTAGTTCTAGCATGAGTTAGTTAACTTGCAGGATAACCCTATGACCAATATGCCTTCCTAAATAATTTTTACTTTTATTGCATCTGGCAATATCAGTATTAAAACAGAGGCACACTACCATCTTTGGACTGTCGTGGAATCTACAGACTGAAAAGCGTTTATCTGATAAATAAAGCTTGAACCTGCATGTCATCACTGTGATTGGCTGTCATGGTGAACAGTCAGCCACCATGCTAATTGGTCCACAATTATCAGGAGAAGACCCTGAGTTAAGCCTCATACCCACAATCAGATTATCGAACGATCTTGCATCCGATTTTTGTTGCATGCTAGTCTCATATGGAAAGTGAAGAGGTTACTTTCATACGAAAATTCCCATACGACAGAATTCAACTTCAGAAGTGATGTCATGTGTTGAATTGTTTTGTATGTGTTCTTTCGTTTCTGAGCATGCCTAGTATTGCTCTTATGATTAATTTTGGACGAAAACTGTACTAATTAAAACAAAAATCAGAGGTTGTGTTGACGTACGATAAAAATTTTATAGCCTGCACATCCAGATTTTGTTGTCCGCAAATTCGTTAATTGGCTGTCGAAAGCACCATACTAACCATCTGGAAATCGGCAGATCGTTCGGACTAAATTTTACTTCCGATTTTCGTATCGTGTGTACCGGCCTCAAGGCTGGCCACACATTGTAGAATTTTCCTTTCGATTTACCAAAACCATATAGGGAGGTCAAACTTTTAATTTATGCAATCAGGCAGGCCCTTGCACTAAATCGTTAAAAGTAAATTTAAAGGAAATTGAAAAAGAAAATTGTATATTGTATAGCCAGCTTAAGGTGTGGGTTTCTAATTGTGATGGCATTGGGAGTCATGTGTGAGTAATGTAATAGCCAATTGCCAACGCTATCTGGTTAAAGGATAACTGCTAAAAGGTTTTCAACACAATATTTTACATTTCAGCATAAGGTAACTATTTTAAGCCATTTAGGGGGGCTATAGTTAGGATACATAATTGTGGGATGTATAGGCAGGCCACTAGAGTTGCGAGGAAATGTGGATAGATGAAAAGCAGCCTATCAATAGTTTCCTGGCCATGACAGGAGGCAGACTTGGGATCCCAGGAAAAGTGATCTTTAGAACATCAAGTGATCTTAAAAAGTCATATGGGTGATTTAAAATGTTTCGCCTGATTTTTTTTTTTTAAAGATTTGATATTTACAGTGTGAAAAATATTGTAATTATAATGGCTGCTACCCAGTGAGTCAGTATGTTAATTAATTTCACCAATGACATCTGGAATTATTGTGCTGGTTTAACCACTTAAGTGGATAATATCTTACATTTCTAGTAACACCAGCTATAAATTTGTACAATATAATAAAAGTGCAATATCAACAACGATGGAGTCCATATAATATAGCCATGTCAAATTATAGGCAAAATGGGAAAACTAACAAAAAAATGTCTTTAATTACGAGTCCTTTTTCCTGTGTTAGGTTGACAAAAAAAATGATGACGTACGTAAAGATAAAAAAGATCAATCTGTGTAAATGAACATACAGTATTTACAAATTTATAATTACCAATAAAACAACTTCATCCCCAAAAAAACTCTTGAATTTGTATAGTCAAACTCTGCCCATGGTGGCATGTATCTAGATTTTTTATGTAAAAATTCACCAAGATTATGCATGAAATGCAATGATACACAATTTTCTTTCTGGCTAAGCCAGGACAGTTAACCTAATATACAATTGTAGGTAAGGTTCTCTTGTCGCGTGAGGTTTACCGGTCACAGATTTCACATAGTTAATTATGTAGAAACCATTTTTACAGAATTTGCAGAAGACATTTGAAGTCATTAACAATTACAATGAATTATAATCCAGTCAATTTTTAGGGCAATAACTAAACAAATTCAAGAGCATGAGAGAAGTGAGGTAAAATCTAAAAAATATGAAAGATAAACATCCTGCAAGATAGTATACAGCCAAATTAGGATTTAATTTGGTGTAAAGCAAGAATAGTTTCCAAAGGTTTGTATACAAATTTCCCCTTTAAAATGTAAGCATATTTCACACACATTTTTAAATTGCTTTTGTAGGTGGTTTTCAGAGATTGGCTACACCACACATATACACATTTTATTTAAAATACTGTACAAAAATGCTGCTACTATTACTACTACTTAAAAGGAAAAAAAAAAAATAACCACTGCACATTTGTCAACGTCCTCTGAGAAGGCAAAGAGAGGGCCCGGAGCATCACCATTATACCCAAGACACCACAATAGCACGAAAAACAAGTACTGTGAATAGTGAGCAATCTTTTTTGGTGAAAATTTCTACTCTAAATCCTTTTGTCTTTTTTGGTGAAAATGTCAGATAAATATATATGTTTAACAATGCACCCAATGTAAATAATTCTAAACAATGTTAATCAAATGTCTTGATAAGCATATTTATTCGAAAGAACTGCGGTTTATAATTTACCTTTAAACTACTATACAATTACTTAATTCAAAAATAGATGAATGAAAATGCATAAAATGTGAACAATGTCTTATAGTCGTGAATATAAAAAATGCCCAGGGAGCTCAGCAAATTAAAAAAAAAATTACTTAAAACAGGCTTATATAAAACACTAAAGAAACAACCAACCAAGTTCTTTGTAAAAAATAGAAAATAATATACTTGTTTAAGATAGTAGTATTCTTCTATACATTTTGTGCTTTTGATATGTAGTTTATTTCCTCTGCGTCTACTTCATTACCATTGTTAGAACCATTATTACCATTTTTTGGGTAGCGTATTGTATTTTCTTGGTCAAGTGTTATTTCTATTCCTTTTAGAGATATAAAATGCCCATGTGTACTTAAAGAGCACTTTACATTTATTATTGTCTAATAAAATTATATATTGCTATATATAAAGTTGCGCTCAACCAAAATACACTTGAAACCAGATATTGGTCAAAAATAAATATAAAGTGCATAAGTGAGTCAAATAAAATACTAAAATAAATGTATCAAATTGTAGTGCAGATTAGGACAAAGTGCAAATGCAAATAAATATATAAATGTGCAATCAAGTGGCAATCCACAGTGAATAGATTATATATATATATATATATATATATATATATATATATATATAGATGCAAATAAATAATTAAATAGATAAATGTGCAAACGGATGACGGTCCACAATCAATATATAGTGACAGTCCACAGTGAATGACAGTCCAATAAATAAAGTCCAGTACACAATTATAAGGAAGGTTGATATGATAGCAACAAATTCAGTACTTCTTAATATTGAACTCCAGCATCTCCACCAAAACACAGGATCAACCGGTATGCACTAAAATGCTTAGATGAGGTAGACCCCTTATTACAGGGGGTCAATTCAGGCAGGGAATCACAAGTAGAGACAGGGTACTCCCTCTGCAGTGCTCGGAGCCGGGAAGGAGTACCCTGTCTCTACTTGTGATTCCCTGCCTGAATTGGCCCCCTATAATAAGGGGTCTACCTCATCTGGTAAGCATTTTAGTGCACACCAGGTTATCCTGTGTTTTGGTGGAGGTGCTGGAGTTCAATATTAAGAAGTGCTGAATTTGTTGCTATCATATCAACCTTCCATATAATTGTGTACTGGACTTTATTTATTGGACTGTCATTCACTGTGGACTGTCCCTATATATTGATTGTGGACTGTCACCTGTTGGCACATTTATCTATTTATTTATTTGCATCTATATATATATATATATATATATATACACACACACACACACATATCTATATCTATATCTATATATCTATATTTATTGTGGATTGCCACTTGATTGCAAATTTATATATAATTTTTGCATTTGCACTTTTTGTCTTAATCTGCACTACAATTTGATACATGTAATTTATTTGACTCACTTATGCACTTTATATTTATTTTTGACCAATATCTGGTTTCACTCAAGTGTATTTTGGGTGAGCGCAACTTTATATATAGCAATATATAATTTTATTCAACTATACGTTTTACACGGTTTCGTTGTGGCCCCTGAATAGGAATTTTTCCTTACACTTTATTATTATTCATCTATATTTATTACTATTTATTTATTTCTTCACTCTCCATTGCGTGGGTTCAGTTGGTGTTAAACATAAACTTCTTCTCTCATTTATTATTGTCTGACTAAGAAATTGAACCTCCAAACACATAGAAAAACATACAAATAACTTTTGTATACAAGCCTAAGAGTATGATCTAAAGTGAGCATATTACAATAGACTTTTTTTCCCACACTATACACATATTCTCTTATCTAATAAGCAGGAAATTAACACCACATATTGTTTTACTTCCTAATTGTCTTAATTTTCTGGCTTTTTTGCTTTTAGTTTTAAAAACACAACATGATGTAGTTATATATAAATTTACTTATTTTTTCAGAGGTGTGATAACTGGTAAAAAGTAATACATAAAGGACCTAAGAAAATACAAGGTTTGTTTAAAGGTATATCCCAAAACTACCAAATTTCTAAATAATGTCACTGGGTACTCATGCCTAGAAAAATAGTTTAATGTTAAAAAATTCTTACTGCAGGCACTGAAAGACGTCACCCAGGTAAAATAGCACTCTCACTCAACATAAATGCTCACACAATCATCATGCAACAGGTAAAGAAATCTAGGACTTACTGTGAAGAACAGCTCCATGACTCTACTGTCAAGAAGGGTTTCACGCCAGGACTCTGTTGGCTTCAGCATCACATTTTGGGAGGATTCAAACATAGCTATATAATGTCTGCCCAGTTATCTGGTGTCAAGGTCAACAATAACATTCCTGCGAGCCTTTAAAGAAGGGCGAAGAGAGAAAAAAAGTTCAGGAGCCCAAGCATCCATCAAAGAATACTGGAAACAAAGTTTAAGCCTCTTCACATACACCACATAATTCACACATGAGGCCAAGGAATAAAAGTTATTAGACTCCTGAAAAAGAAGAATGCTCATGGAATGCTAGATAACAGTTTGATCGTTACAATATAGCATGCCACGGCTGCACAATCACTTTGATAAGCAGAGGGCTAATGTGACAGGAGTAAGAGGGGAAACAGCAGCCACAGGGAACAGGTGCTGTAACTTAGGCAAACAGATTTTTTTATAGTTTACCATTAATCTCCACTTAGAAAAGCAAAGGGGACAGCACATACAGGGTGGTGTGGGTTTCAGTAGAAAGTTAGTATTGTTTGCTCAACTTTTTAAGCGGTTGGCGAAGGAGAAGAGGATAAGAAAGGAAGTAATATCTGTGTATTTATAGATGTGCTGGTAACGAGGGAATGACAGCCAGGGCACACAAATGAATGTAAAACTCAAGTGCTTGAGCTCTTGAAAACCCTATACAAGGTATTCTCTGTAGCCTACATGAGTAATGACAAGGTCAGTCATGAGACTTTTGTGTTAGTTCTACTTTAAAAAAGTAGAAGCTTTATTTGTATTTTTTAGTTCTGGACTAACTGTTGAACACTCAAAACAGAAAAACCATCTATGGCACTGCACCCAAAAGCTGAGATCACTCTGTGTCTGAATTAGAATAATTTTTGTAATAGTATGTACAGTGTTTTCGTAAACACTGCAGTAACTCTGTAAAGGAGAGATGAGGTGAATTTTTCTATTAAAACAGCTTAAAATTCAAGATTTTTGGAACTCTGGATCGGAGTGAGGTAGATGGCTACAATGCCTTTTGATCCAGAAAGCTCTGTCCTGAAAGCTGCATTCCATTTTACACTTAAGGCAGCCAAGGGTTCTGTAGGGCTGATAACCAATTCTGGATAGTTAGAGAATGTCAAGGTTTGGCCACAACTTTCATAATGAAGATCTCTGGATCAAGAGCATCATGTTAAGTGCAGAGTTTATTACACTCACCCCACACAGGTGGAATTATTAAAGTAGTACAGGCAAAACCTAACTACTCTTAAAAATGCTCCCTCCCCCTTCCTAACACAGGAGGGAGAAGAGAGAGTGCTAAACAACAGTTGGTAATGCCTGGGAGCAGTGAAGTCCCTTATAGGCTCCTAAGCCCCATTCATTGTCCGCCCTCCCTCCTCTCCCCTCCAGCCCCCACTGGCTGACACAGGGAAGCCAGATCAAAAATAGGTAAGTATATAGATCCTAATTTCTGGGCAGAAGTATTAGATACCGTTAACACAGTTGGTAACCTGTCTGTCCCTATGGACCCCTTGGTGCTGCTGCTAGGACTCACTGATTTTGTTGAGGTCTCAACATGTAAAATATTTATTTTTTTTATTTTGAGGCTATTATGTTAGAAGGGAAATCCTGCCAAAATGGAAGCTGCCTACTCCGCCCACGATTTCTGGCTGGAAGGCAGCAGCCAATGGGGCTCTTTCCATATATAAGCTTAAGTACATCAGCAGAAACTGTCCTGCTAAATTTGACACAATTTGGGCTGTCTGGATAGAGGCGCAGGGCATTAATGTTAAGGTGTTGATATCTCATGGTATATAACTGAGGGTTATGTATTGTACCTTGTGTATAGTACCCTACCTACCCACACTACTCCTTTTCAACTGTCTTCCCCCCTCTTCCTTTTCCCCTTAATTACCATAACCCTTCATTCTCCCTCTTTTAGCTCTGACCAAATCCATGGTAATGTAAGATTTTTGGTTGCCACATTTCCCCAAGCTGTTTCTCAGACAAATCACGGAACTGTATTGGATTAATGTTTGTATGACTCCTATGACCATTTATCTATGGTGCTCATTTTATTCTTTATTGACCGCTTGATTTGGTTTGTGTGTACCTTTATTTGTTCATGCTGCTGAACACGTTTAATAAACGCAACTGTTAAAAAAAAATAAATAAAAGTATATTGATTCTTCTTAAACAAATTAGTCAGAACAGTTGTAGAAGGGGGAGGGAGCATTTTAAAAATGGGATTTGGGTACTTACCTTAAAACACAGCGCTCCCATAAATCATAACTACTGGGTTATATTGCCTCACCCAGGAGTAAAACTAGGCAGAACAAAAAATCACCTGGCTACACCCATGGGCTGTTCTCAGCTGGTATAACCCCCCCCCCCCACCTCCTTGCTCTAAGTATTCAATTTAGTAGCAAGCAGCATTAGAAGTATCAAAACTCCTTAGAGGGGTGGGACATCCCCTACTATGCAAAGCAAATTCCTTGGTATCTGGCTTGGGACACAAGGAAGGCAACACAATGTATTCATTCAAATAGAAGTTAGAGACAACTTTGGGCAGGAATGACGAACAGGGACGAAGAACCACCTTATTTCTATGGACCACTAAATAGGGACGACAGAATAATGCCGCCAGCTCTGATACCCTACGGGCTGAAGCCACCAAGAATGCCATCTTCTGGGACAACGTAGGCAAGGGAATCTCCCGAATATTCTGGAATGGATGTCTTTGAAGAACCGAGAGCACTAAATTAAAAATCCCAATGGTGGCAAAAGAGACCGTACAGGTGGAGCCACTTGTCGAACCCCCTGAATGAAGGTATGAACTAAAGAGTGTGTGGCTAGGTGGGGGGGGGTCGCTGAAAAAAAAAGACTGCCAAGGCAGACACCTGGCTCCTGAAAGTACTCAAGGCCAACTTTTGCTCAACCGCCGATGAAGAAAGGGTAAGATCCGAGACACAAAAAAAGGATTGAGGATGAGCCCCAATCGATTCACACAAAGAAATGTACACTTTACACGTACAATGGTATATCTTGCTGGAAGAGGACTTCCTCACCTTCATCATAGTAGGGATCACTGATCCTGACAAACCTCCATCTCTTAGTACCTGGCTTTCAATAGCTAAGCCATGTTTACAGCCACCAGAATGAATAATTGGAAGACCCTCGCCCTTGATTCCCCGCAGGAACCATGGAAGAAGCTTGAGCAGGAGGATTCTGGCCTTACTGTGTCTCTAGGACGCCTGCGGCATCTACCAAAGGAACCTGTGACCTCTCCAAGAACCTCCTGTGGAGCCAAACCTACTAAAGGAGCTGCATGTAGGACTGTGCAAACAGAACTGTCTTGAAGGTGGATACCACCAGACTCAAAACCTGTATGCAAGGCGGGAGAGAGAACTGTAACAGCAGCCGGTGAACCCTGGTCTGTGGTTCCTGAAATTTGTACACAGGAAGGACCACCCATGTCAGAATTAAAATCAGACCTAGATAATTAAATTTCCTGGACAGGGATCGGAGGGACCTTAGGTAATTTGGACATTACCCGAACCTTCTATCCACACAAGGAGCTTTAGGGGCTAAAAAAAACAGAAATGGACTAATTTTGTTTCCCTTTTTTGGCACCCCCAAAAGAATAAATTCGTGGATCACCTTGACGCTCACGAAGGAGGTCCACGGGGCCGGAAACGAGTGTAATGGGTGAGGGCAGACCTTCATGCTAAAGGGCTCTTGTCTACAAGTCCAGAGAAGCCAGCTTTAGGCTTACCAGATCAAGGTTGCTTGGAACAAGGGAAAGACTCAAGAATTGATTTCCCTTACTCTAAGTCCCGGGGGCACAAAATCATTTTCTATGGGCTGAGAAGGAGGGCCCTCTTCTGTGACGAGGCTCCTTCCTTTTCTAGATTGTGGCAGGAATGTACTCCACCCCCCCCCCCCCCCGCTCTCCCCACTGTGAGATCTTTAATGAGGTCATCAAGAGTTGCCCCCAAACAGGCGATCAAAGAGAGCTTTCTTAGAGGCCGCCGTGACCTCATTGGACTTCCCAAACAAGGCTGCTGACAGCTCGAGATGCCAAAGCATGCTGCCAAGATCTTTCCTGTGCCCAGGAGGATACCACCGTTCACCCCAAAATCACTTAAAGGGAAGAGGGGGGACTGTACTTACCCTTCCTTGGTGCGGGTGATGCTCCAGGACAGAATTCCTCGCCACCGAAACGGGGGAGCTGTTGGCCAAGGGAACACTGCGAATCGAACCAGCGTGCGGTCGTATGGGACCCTGGGAGACTTAACTCGTGGGCCAGTCTCTGTCTGTGGACTATGTTGCAGCTGACCTAGCGTCTAGCTGCAGTCTGCACGCGCTGACTTGCTGGGGGGACCACTGGATCTAGATTATCCAGCCCGGCAGTTAATTGAAGATCTCCCAAGAGAAAAAAAAAAAAAAAAAGATGCAAGGAAGGAGAAAAAAATTGCTAGGACCATGAGATTCCAGCAGGGAGCCTAGGTCCTTACTCCCGAGTAGACAGAATAAAACCGAATACCTAGAGCAGAAATGGGGGTTATATACCAGCTGAGAATGGCCCATAGGTATATCCAGGTGTCTTTTGTTCTGCCAAGTCCTACGCCTGGAGGATGCAATATAACCCAGTAGTTATGCTTTAGTGAGTGCTCCGTCAATGAAAGAGAGAAAATTTGTTTTTGCCAGCAAGTATTCCTTTTTTCACATTTTAAAATCACTTAGGTTGCTTCTTTGATACAAGAACATATATGCATACTATTACTTTTACTAGCCAAATAAAAGCCTCCTGGAGGTAGATACAATTTGTTAATAGTGGCTTGACTTCCAGGCTAATAAATCTGACAACTGTCATCCTTCAGTTCCTAAGTGGGGGACTAAATACTTTTTTTTTTTTTTAAGGTTGCAATTGTAATGAATCACTCCAGAAATCACCGCTTGGCAGTCCAGTAAACAAAATATTTACTAAACACAATCCATTGCTTTTGAAACTGTGCTGCCTTCTAAACGGTGTTTATAAATCTTGCTTAAAAGAGTGATTCAGAAAACAATGTAATATTAGTGTTACTTTGTATTACTCTTTTTCATTTGTGTGCAGATTAAAGTAGTAACTGTTGATGAGCACACTGTATATCACCAGTTAAAGCATAAATAAAAGGCGTTCCCATTTAACCCCTTCATTTACCCTGATCAGTCCCATTTAACTCCTTCCTCCACTCCACATTACTTTTCTGCTCATTTTGATTATTTTTTTCCCATTGGTATTTGTTTTGTTTGTACAATTTTTTTAAGCATTTTTGGAAAAAAAAGGCCTTTATTTCAATTGTAAATCACTTAGCAGTGCTTTGTACCTGAATTATAATTTAGGTGTTAATATAAATCGGGCATGTCACAAAATAGAATGGAGTTGATTTACTAAAGGCAAATAGACTGCACTTTGCAAATGTAGTTGAACTCATTTTCCCAAGAGCTTAGTGAAGGCAGTAAAGCTTTACTGTGTACAGATTATCCAATCACATTGAAGGAAAAAAAAAAAAAAAAAAAAAAAAAAAAAAAAAAAAAACAGCATTTTCAAAATCAGCAGAGCTTTATAATATATATATATATATATATAAATATATATATATAAATATATATATATATATAAAGTCCTCCAATTGATCCAGATAATCTCAATTGGAGGACTTTATATTTTTTCATGATTGTTATAAATGATATGTTTTTGCATAAAGAATTTTCACATATGGTTTTTCACTCTATGAAGATCACCATAATATTTGGGTTATCCCAGATGTCATATGTTTAATATTTATGATTGTGTTGAGCGCACTATACTTTTTTTCACATTTATTTTCCCCATTTCAATGCTTCCGCATAATTGTATGGTTAGCGCACCCCATTTTCTTTCACGTGCACAGTCTATTTGCCTTTGGAAAATCAACCCCAACATATATTTTTTATCTACATTAAAACAATTTTTTTTAACCAAATTGAACAAATGCATTGTTTAGGTTTTGTTACTATTTTGGCCTATGGATAACATTGAAAATATTTGCAATGCAATACAACCAAAAAAAAAAGTCTTTGTTTGTCCTGAAAAAAAAAATGTGTTTATTACTTTGGTATTATTAAGAATTATTGAAAAAAACACGCCATAGTAGAAGTGTCGACGTTGCTCTGGTTCAAAAGGGTTGTATAGGTGGGACAACTTACCGTACCTCACAAAAGTACACTCATCACATTTTTGTAAATATTTTATTATATCTTTTCATGTGACAACACTGAAGAAATGACACTGAGCTAAAATGTAAAGAAGCGATTGTACAGTTTGTATAACAGTGTAAAATTGCGGTCCCCTCAAAATAACTCAACACAGCCATTAATATCTAAACAAAAGCGAGTACATCCCTAAGCAAAAATTTCCAAATTGGGCCCAATTACCCATTTTCCATCCCCGGTGTTATGTGACTCGTTAGTGTTACAAGGTCTCAGGTGTGAATGGGGAGCAGGTGTGTTAAATTTGGTGTTATCGCTCTCATACTGGTCACTAGAAGTTCAACATGGCACTTCATGACAAAGAACTCTCTGGAGGATCTGAAAAAAGAATTGTTATTCTACATAAAGTTGGCCTACGCTATAAGAAGATTGTCAAAACCCTGAAATTAAGCTGCAGCACGGTGGCCAAGGCCATACAGCAGTTTACCAGGACAGGTTCCACTCAGAACAGGCCTCACCATGGTCGACCAAAGAAGTTGTGTGCACATGCTGAGCGTCATATCCAGAGGTTGTCTTTGCGAAATAGACGCATGAGTGCTGCCACCATTGCTGCAAAGGTTGAACCATTGTACGTCGCACACAGCATCAAATTAGTCTGCATGCCTGTCGTCTCAGAAGAAGGCATGCAAACAGTTTGCTGAGACAAGCCGACTAAGCACATGGATTACTGGAACCATGTCCTGTGGTCTGATGAGACCAAGATAAAATGATTTGGTTCAGATGGTGTCAAGCGTGTGGGGTGGCAACCAGGTGAGGTGTACAAAGACAAGTGTGTCTTGCCTACAGTCAAGCATGGTGGTTGGAGTGTTATTATCTGGGGCTGCATGAGTGCTGCCGACACTGGGAAGCTACAGTTCATTGAGGGAACCATGAATGCCAACATGCACTGTGACATACTGAAGTAGAGCATGAGCCGCAGGGCAGTATTCCAACATAACACCCCAAACACACCTCCAAGACGACCACTGCCTTGCTAAAGAAGCTGAGGGTAAAGGCGATGGGACTGGACAAGCAGGTCTCCAGACCTATTCCCTATTAAGCATCTGTGAGGCATCCTCAAGCAAAAGGTGGAGGAGGGCAAGGTCTCTAAAAGCCACCAGCTCCGTGATGTCATCATGGAGGAGTGGAAGAGGACTCCAGTGGTAACCTGTGAAGCTCTGGTGAACTCCATGCCCAAGAGGGTTAAGGCAGTGCTGGAAAATAATGGTGGCCACACAAAATATTGACACTTTGGGCCCAATTTGGACATTTTCACTTAGGGGTGTACTCACTTTTGTTGCCAGCAGTTTAGACATTAATGGCTGTGTGTTGAGTTATTTTGAGGGGACAGCAAATTTACACTGTTAAACAAGCTGTACACTCACTACTTTACACTGTAAAAAAGTGTAATTTCTTCAGTGTTGTCACTGAAGATTTATAAAAGATTTACAAAAATGTGAGGGGTTTATTCACTTTTGTGAGGTACTGTAAATAGTAATGAAGCTCTCCTTTAGAGCAGAGTGGCAAAGAAAAAGTGATCTCAAATTTGAGCTTCAGTGTAAACTGAAACCGACACAGCGATTCAGAACTTTGAAAATAACCAATTTTTGAAAATAAAATGCTTAACAGATAAAAGGTCTAAACCAAACCATGTGCTCCCTGGAACACTGAAGAAAACATCAAGTACCTCATGTTTGCACACATGTAGTTCTGGAACTTCAACCAAGATAACAGACTAATTAAAAAGCTAAAATGTCCCCTAATTAGTGGAGAAGTTGCTAATTTTCTGCACTGCATACCCTCCTTGGTATGAGGACTCCAAACTGACCTTTTCACCTGCAGGCATTTCTTTTAAAGTTACACACATTTAGAGAACGTATAATTATTCCAGGAATACATGTTCACTATTCTCTGCATGAAGTAATCAAGCTGTATTATATTCCACTTTCCGTGTGACTACTGGTGGATTGAATGTTGGTGGAAGAGAGAGGGTGGGCGAGATCTTCTGTGCTAATGACGGACACAATTTCTATAATGCTGCTCTGCTAATGTAGACTGCCCAATCTTCACTTTAAAAGGAGCGTTCCGTTGGCTGCCACATTCCTATAGTGCATTGTTCTTTGCTCAACTACAATGAGGTCTGCCAAAAGGACTCCAAAGGATGCTTGAAACACAATAATATCAAAAGGGCTTTGCAGAGACAAAAGTAATACAATACCCAGATTTATTTATACTAGAGGTATGAAAGTCTCATCTTATAAACATGTGACACAGGAGGAGGCCAAGCAAAGGCATCCTGTAATGACACTACTAGAAAAATAATGCAGGTCCTATGGAACACCACACTCAATACTCATATTGGGTTTTTACATAATCCTCCACATTTGCCTCAGTAGATCACTGAATGTTGAAGGCATTTCCCTAACACTTCCGTCATCGGCCTGTACATTTATACTGTGTCCTCTGACATCACACCCCTACCTCTTTTATTGCGCCACAAAAACAAAACTGATAAGTTAAAAAAAAAAAACCTGGGAGCACAAAAGGACTGAATCAACTATCTACATTAGCATTTAGTTTCAATGCAGTGTTACCAAACAAAGCTGAACTTTAGGTTACTGTAAAATCTAACCCTTTAGTGGCAGCCCCAGCACCGAAGGGTTAAATGTTCATTTTGTTTAGGGAGATGGAACTAGCCAGTGCTCTCCTACATTTGCTGATGTTTCCAGGATGCAGGTAGGTTCTTTGTGCCCCCAACTACAAAGTAGAACCACTGGTTCTGCACTGTACGTAATGGCATCCAAGAGCAGCGACCAGTTGAATTACAAAAGCAGGGAGGACCAGACGTAGGAACAGAGGGAAGGCTGCAGGTGTGAGGAATAAAGAAATAATTTCACCTTATTTCTTACCCGCGTCCACCCCAAAACAAACGCCAAAAGGGAAGAGGGGGGATTTTAATTACCCTTCCATGGTGCGGGTAACGCTCCAGACAGAATCCTCACCACCTAAGTAGGGAAGCTGTTGGCCAAGGGACCGCTGCGACTCAGACCCAAGTTTGCGACCCTGCAAGATGTTTATGTCGCGGCCCACCTAGAGCGTAGCTGAGGTCTCCACGTGCTCATTGGCTGGGCTGGGGGGACCACTGAATCTAGATTATCCAGCCCGTCCCCCAGTCCGGCAGTTGATTGTAGATCTCCCGAGAGAAAAAACGAAGGAGACGCAAGGAAGGAGGAAGGAGAAAAAATTGCTAGGACCATAAGATCCCAGCAGGGAGCCTAGGTCCTTACTCCTGACTAGACAGATTAAAACTGATTAGCTAGAGCAGAGAGGGGGGTTATATACCAAGCTGAGGACGGTCCATGGGCGTAGCCAGGGGTTTTTTGTTCTGCCTAGTACTACTCCTGGGGGAGGCAATATAACCCAATAGTTATGATTTAGGGAGCGATGTTTTCGTCTATTAACGAAAGAGAAAACACCGCTTTTTTGCCATCTGTTCTTCATTAGGGCAAATCTCAAGACCGCTGTAGTGAGAAGAGTTTTCCCCGAAGGAAAATTATCCCTGTTATTATGGCACATTTTTGATTAATCCTCACTTTCGTTCCCCTTTGACAGTTATGTTTAGGACAGCTACAGAGCACTATTCTCCCTAATGGGGACACAGACCACAATAATATTGTATCCCCCTACCACTCTATAAAACTATATAGTATTCTATAAAAAACAAGTCTAATTATACTTTAAACTGCATTTTTTTCAGAATTATTTGGTTCCCTCTTGTAAAAAAATGTTTTACAGCATATATTATAGTTATGCTTTACAATTCAATGTAGACACCATACAGAAATATGTACTATTTCTAACACATCCTAATGTCTTACAGGCAATAAATACATTTCTCACACTAGCTGTGAGAGCCCTCATATACAATGGAAAAGGATATAATTTGGAGGCAGAAAATTCCAGCTTAAAACTTGATTGGCTAGTGCAAGGTAGCGCTGGAATACAGAGGACATCTGAGCATTGAGGTTTTCCCGCCGGCTGAATTCTTGTAAAACTTCTATTGTTAACATGAAGATCCTGCGGAGATCCTCTTCCTGCAAAAGAGAAAATCTTGTTACTCCGTTACAAACTATCTAATTATTATGAACAGACAGCTCTCCGGATGTCATACTCTTGCCACCACCCTCTGGGGTTTTTAACCTAAAAAATGGATCAAGTGTCACAATGCAATTAACAATTCCATTACAAAACCAGAAAACAAAATGATGCAATACATTTTTTTTTATTCTATGTATTATCGGAATAAGGAAATACATCAGAATTAACAAATACATCTTTCAGATACACTTTTCAATATTTTTGACTGCATGGTTTAACTCCTTCACAGAATTTGTATAGCACCAACAGTCTGTGCAGTGCTTTACAAAATGAAGGGGGACAGTACAGTTACAATACAATTGAAGGAGGGCTAGGAGGGTAAAACTATTTTTTTTCCATAAGAAATCCGGTTGATGTATGAAATGAAAGTAAACTTAAATTCACTATTTGCTGGATTTATAGTTGAAAAGATACAATAAAAAGCCAGCATTACAAGTAAAAAATAACACCCCCACCCCACAAAAAAAAAAATCCAGAAAGAATACATAAAAACAAAAGAAAAATGCACACACCAAGAGAAAACTTAATTTGCAGTGATTTGGATAGCAGATCCTAAAGTGTATCTAAAGCCAAAAGATTTTTTTTGGATGGAGTGGGAATGTGTCAGCAACCCTGTTAAAGTTTTTGAATCTCCCAAGCACAGACAGCAGTAAAAACTGTTCTAATGCACAGTGTCACTGTGACCGGGATTGGAGGTAAGGAAAAAGTTGTCACTAGAACAGGAATAGAGAGTAAATCTTCCAATAAGGGGGCTTCTTGGAGTGACAACTAAGAGGATTTTCCTAACTAAAAGATTCTCTGCTGCTTCCTGCTGTGCATATAGGACAGTACGGTAAGTGAGAATACAGATGGCAAAGGAGAAAAAACTGATGGCATTTTAACCTTTGACTACTGTATCCAAATCAAACAAAAAAAAAAAAAGTCTCAAAAAGGAAAACTGATAGAAATACATTTCCACAATTTTCTTTTATTACATAGTAATTCAACTCATTATTTTGCCCATGTGTGCTGCAGGTTCTACATGACCTAATCAACAGGATGCATCAGAATTTTAACCAGCCTGTCTGCCTAAGGGCTACAATGTTAGACAATGGCTAGATCATAGGATGGGCTGAAGAAAACTATAGTTCTCCTGGATGGTATGCATATTAACTTAGTTTAGAAATTTTGTTGTAATTTAGATTTTCGAAAACCTTTTAAAGCCTCAATGGCAGTTAGATAAAGACAGCTCATGTGTTTAAAGAAAAACTCTTCTGAGTTAAAATGAGAGTGCTATTGCTACTTGCCTAGCTGTCATACTGACCCTCTTACTTTCATACTGCTCTGGAACAAATCTGCACATAACAGTATGACTTTCCATAGACTTCCCTGACCTGCACTTTTGCTTCAACTTCGTAATAGTAATAGCAATACTGACCTCAAGATTCTCTCTGAGAATGCTCCAACACCTGCAATTCACATAGCATTGTAATTAAAGTCACCCTGTGAGAAGGCAAACCACATATCTACAGTGTGGAAAATTGTAAGCAGCTGGGCAGCAGCTCAAGACTCAGGCCATTGGAAAAGTATATAATTCTTCTGTTTAGCAGGTGGGCTTGGTGTACAAGTGATCCTGTGCAGACAGGGGCACTTTAGAAAACAAAAGTAAAGGATAATTGTTGAAGTTAGGATAGGATCGGGAAGGCCAAAGAAAACTGTAAATAAACCTACTTGCAGAATGAACACGCATGTAGCCTAAACTCATGGTGCCTGCTGGCTAGAGGAGCACCCAGGTTCATACCCTCACCCCCTTGCTGCTGTCTGAGGAGCAGGCTCCTCCATTCATCTGCCACTACACAGAGGACAGAGCAGGCTGTGTGTTTGAGGTCCCTTGCTCACCTCTCTCCCTCATAGCAGCAGCAACACCAATACAGAGGGAGAGAACTTATGGCACTTCACAGAGGAGAATCATGGAACATGTAGATCTATAAAAGGAGTGCTGCACAGAGTTTTTCTAGGCAAATGTGTGGAGGTCTGAGCAGACATTGGACCAAACCTAGTGGAATAGATCATGAGGATGAGTTTCCGGGGCCAGGCTCCAGGGGACAGTGAACCGCCAAGTGTCCAGGACACTGTTTACAGTTTACCAGGATGGTGAAAAGATGGCACTGTACCTATTTAAAACACGGTTACCAGGATTGGTGAACGGATGGCATTGTACTTATTTCAGGAAGTAAAGTACAACAGAGACTGTCCTTGTTTATCCGCCCAAAAGTAATCCCCTGCATACAGTGTTAAAGAGACCGTAATATGTGCACCACCGTACAGATGAGCCCCAATGGCTCAATCCTTTTGTTTTCTTTTTTCAGTCCAGCCCACCCATGGACACTCTTCTCTCCTAGGAGAGAATGGGCTCTATCCTGCTCTGAAGCCTCCTTGGATATGCATGTCCCATTTCCTGGGATGCTTCAGGTTCCCTACAGCTGTCTAGAGGATGGTGGATCTGGTGTCTCATCATCAGGAGACAAGGTTGCCTGAACCTGGAAGAGACAGCTGGCTTTTGAGAACATTAGCAACAAATGTAGTGAAGTGGGACCCGGCGTGTGACAGCACTGAGGTGGATTTACCAGGTGGGTATGTGAATTGTGCATAACACCAGTGAGAAAGAAGAAAAAAAAAAAAAAAAAAGAGAAGGGAAGTGAAGTTATGGTTTAACGAAATTTGACAAGGAAAAGTGGTAAAAATATTTAAAGCAAAAATAGAAGGCAAATCAGTGGACCGCAATAAGGTTGGAGGCTGTGAATTTCACAAAAGCAGGTATATAAGCCTGTATTAATGGTCTTTGGGTTTGTGTTGAAGGTATACGTTTGACAAGCTTCTGAGATCATCAGAACTCACTGGTAGGTGCATCTAATTTACAGTTGACCTCCATTTGACCCTAATTTACAGTTGACCTCCATTTGACCTACATCAAGCAGGTTTTGTATTCCCAAAGACTTACATAGGAAAGTTGTTACCCAGTTCATACAAGGTGCCCAAACTCTTTACACATAAATTTTGCCACACAATACTTTACCTGAAAAACAATCAAAACAAGCAGAAATGAATGCGGCTTTAGTTTCTGCACACTAGATATTGAAACAGAACCTTTATTTTTTACATTTAAAAAAACGTTTTCCTGCTCCTCCAAGTGCTGTTCAACTGGGAAATTCAGTAATTGTGCAATTAAATTTGAAGAATCATGCTTCATTTAACTGCTTCCCACCCGTGCCATTGTAAAATGATGGTCGGGCGATAACCTTAATGTTCTGGGAGGACGTGCTATGTTCTGGCGTGATTTGTCACCCGCTGTTTTCACAGGATATTCAGAGGATGGCTGATCAATATATTGCCCGCTGACAGTACCATGTGATCACTATGACTACAGCAGATCACATAACAATGAATAGCTTCCTTTCATTGTATACAATTGTATTGCTGTGATTGGTCACAGTGATCACATGGTACAGACAGGGCTAATTACAGTCCATTTGTAGCATGTGATTAGCTGTGCCCAATCACAGCTAATCGCAATACACGGTGTCTAATCACTATGATTCAGTAAAAAATATTTGCTTATAGCAGTAAAAAGTCACTGTTATAAGCAATCATAGTATGTAAAAAGAAAATCCTGATCAACTCCCTAGAGTGGCACAGTTTCACCATGCTAAGACACAATTGCTATGGTCACAGTATGTTAAAAAAAAAAAAAAAAGGAAAAAATTAAAAAAAAAAAAAAAAATTTTTATATTATATATATATATATATATATATATATATATATATATATATATATATATATATATATATATATATATACACATACACACACGCGCGCACACCTGCAAGAAAAAGTATGTGAACCCTTTGGAATGATATGGATTTCTGCACAAATGGGTCATAAAATGTGATCTGATCATCATCATCTAAGTCACAACAATAGACAATCACAGTCTGCTTAAACTAATAACACACGAAGAATGAAATGTTGCCATGTTTTTATTGAACACACCATGTAAACATTCACAGTGCAGGTGGAAAAAGTATGTGAACCCTTGGATTTAATAACTGGTTGAACCTCCTTTGGCAGCAATAACTTCAACCAAACGCTTCCTGTAGTTGCAGATCAGACGTGCACAACGCTCAGGAGTAATTCTTGCCCATTCCTCTTTACAGAACTGTTTCAGTTCAGCAATATTCTTGGGATGTCTGGTGTGAATCGCTTTCTTGAGGTCTTGCCACAGAATCTCAAGGGTTGAGGTCAGGACTCTAACTGGGCCACTTCAGGAGGCGTATTTTCTTCTGTTTAAGCCATTCTGTTGTTGATTTACTTCTATGCTTTGGGTCATTGTCCTGTTGCAACATCCATCTTCTGTTGAGCTTCAGCTGGTAGACAGATGGCCTTAAGTTCTCCTGCAAAATGTCTTGATAAACTTGGGAATTCATTTTTCCTTCGATGATAGCAAACCGTCCAGGCCCTGACGCAGCAAAGCAGCCCCAAACCATGATGCCCCCACCACCATACTTGACAGTTGGGATGAGGTTTTGATGTTGGTGTGCTGTGCCTCTTTTTCGCCACACATAGTGTTGTGTGTTTCTTCCAAACAACTCGACTTTGGTTTCATCTGTCTACAGAATATTTTGCCAGTACTGCTGTGAAACATCCAGGTGCTCTTGTGCAAACTGGAAACGTGCAGCAATGTTTTGTTTGGACAGCAGTGGCTTCCTCTGTGGTATCCTCCCATGAAATCCATTCTTGTTTAGTGTTTTACATATTGTAGATTCGCTAACAGGGATGTTAGCATTTGCCAGTGACTTGTAAGTCTTTAGCTGACACTCTAAGATTCTTCTTCACCTCATTGAGCAGTCTGCGCTGTGCTCTTGCAGTCATCTTTGCAGGACGGACACTCCTAGGGAGAGAAGCAGCAGTGCTGAACTTTCTCCATTTAAAGCCAATTTGTCTTACCATGGACTGAGGAACAGCAAGGCTTTTGGAGATACTTTTAGAACCCTTTCCAGCTTTATGCAAGTCAACAATCCTCAATCGTAGGTCTTCTGTGCACGACCACGCAATTGTCAAAGTGTGACAGCGCTGAAAGTTAAAAAATGGCCTGGGCAGGAAGGGGGTAAAAATGCTTGGTATTGAAGTGATTAAAATATATTCTATAGAGAACTTATAGCTAGGAAACAAAAATATCATTACTGTCTAATCACTGGTCTCATCTTGACTGAAAAAAGTGGGAGGCCTCCATACAGAATAGCTTGAGCTATTGGTGAGGATTTTTAGACGATTAAAAACAGTACAAAGGAAAAGAGATAAACATTCAACCATGAAACATGTTATTTACATTTTGTTTTTGGAGAGTGAGAAAACCTGTCAAGTTTTTATTGCTGTCTGGGGCCCAGCTGGGGATATTCCCCTCCTCTATTTGCAATAGTGTCCATTGTAACTGACAAAAAGTGAGGAAATACAAAATAATCTCACTTTGGAAGGAGATTCTCTCTAAACTCCTGTGGACTATCTTGAAAAGAAATGAAGGGAAGTTTCCCCAATTGTACACAGAAAACAAAAAACAAGCTGGCAAAGTTCAACTGTTCTCTGCTCTATTCAAAACTTAAAAAAAGTTTTGGATATACACCCACTTTAACCTTTTTCTTAAAGTAGAACTAAACAAGCTCTGGTTGCCTTGGATGACCGATACTATTAATGATCTTTTAGAATGCCTTATAAAATAAGTCCATACATGTACATACATTTTCCCAGGGTCCATGTACCTGCTGTACTGAATCCAACTTAGAACTTGGACATACAACATGTCTTAAACAGCAGGGGATGCTTTATTCCCTCATTTCCTGAATATTCTGGATACCAGCCCCCCCAGAACAAACATACCATGTCTGTATTGTCTATCTTCAGATAAGTAATTGGCTATGGCCTAACCTCTTGCCTCTAGGTACATTGTACTCTAACCCTTTAATAAGTGTGATATTCTTGACGTTCCTCCAGACATAAAGCTCCCTTGTTCTCCAAGGACAGTTTTATGGTGTCAAGCACTTCTCAAGACTAGAACAATGCCTCTGAGACAAGTTGGCCATCTGCAACCGGAAAAATAGTTGAAGCGATAGTTTTGGCTACTGGCCAAAGTTATTTTAAGGCAGTCATTGTTAGGCAGAATGTACTGGCTCTCTATGTGTAGCAAAGTAGTGCCACACCAGTGAAAATAGCAGACTGACAACACCAGGATCGGGTGTCGCGGAAAAGAAACAGAAATACTGGGCAGACAGATACATTTCGCAGAAGTCATTCCTTGAAAACAAAGGATCTAACTACTGTACCTTTCATCTCTTGTGCCAGTGGTCTGGCTGGCACAATGGAAAAGTATCCTATAGGACAGAGCAATGAACATTACATAAAAGACTGCTACAAGTGCACCACGGAATCCATTTATAAAGAGGTGAAATCAAATTGCACCTCGTTGTACAAATGCTACAGCAACCTTTCATTCTTTGATTTAGATATTTGGTATTTCATCACTACAAAATTAAAAAAATTACAGGAAGTAAATTTCCTAATCAATTTAAATATTTTAGAAAAAGGTGAATACCAATTATTATATCACCTTTGCCAAATTGTAATCCATTGCTTTTAACCTTTCGCTGGCACCGACATTGCTAAATGGCACCCCAAACGCATCTAACGCAGCGTGTTTGCGGCCCTCAAACCACATGGCACCACATACATTTTGCGCATTCCCATTCGTTTGGCAGCCCACTGAAATGAATGGAATGCCAAAAAACGTGTTCGTTCTGGTGTGAACCAGCCCTAAGGGTTACAGTGGAAGAGAACTGCTTGTAACTGGCCAACTTTGTAACCCTCATGTCAACTGAATTTTCCAAGTCTGTAAACTCTTAGTCATTTTAGCAAACTTGTACTTTCATTCAAATAGTACCTGACACTTTGCATTTTAGCAAATGAATGTGATCAACAGATAACAAGCTTCCGGGTAAATCTAAACAGTGTGTAAACTTGGTGACTCTAGTGTGGCTCCCCAGCACACCTTTGTGAAAGTGATCAAGAAACTGGATGGCTGCTGATCACATCCACAAAGTCAATAGTTTACCTTTTTCTTGTCCAGTGTCCTCTAGGGAAAGGAGGAACCCGACCCTTAATTAAATAGGTTTGAAACACCATCTGTCTGATCCATCTGCAAATTGTCGCAGCAGAAGCGGACAACCCCTTACGAGGTCCATCCGTGAGCACAAATAGTGAGTCTGACTTTCTAAAAGACTCAGTAGCTGCCAGGTACCACCCAAATTGCCTGAACTACATCCAAGGAATACAAGGCAATTTCCTTAGGATGTTTTTCCCTCGGAAGGCAACACAATGTCTTCATTCCAATGAAAATCAGAGACAATCTTTGGAAGAAACGACAGACAGGGGCGAAAACCCACCTGATCTCTGTGAACCACCAAGTAAGGTGAATGACAAGATGCCGCCGCCATCTCCAACACCCTCTGCGCAGAAGAGATTGCCACCAAAAAGGCCCCCTTCTGGGATAACGTAAGCAGGGGAACCTCCCTAAGATTTTCAAAATAAGGTTTCTGGAGGACTGAAAGCACCAAATCGAGGTACTAAGGCGCCAATGGAGACTGCACAGGAGGAGCCAAGTGTCGAACTCCCTGGATAAAAAGTACGCACCAAGGAAAGTGTAGCCACTGGCCGTTGAAAGAAGACCACCAAGGCCGAATCCTGGCCCTTGACAGTACTCAAGGCCAGGCGTTGGAGGAAGGTCAAGATCCAAGCCACCGAAAAGGAGCGAGGATGAACCCCAAAAGACTCACCACGCAATGTACGATGGAAGATCTTCCTACTGTAAAGCAAGATACAAGATTGGCCCTTGGGACAGCAGATCTTCCTTAAGACGAAGTCTCCAAGGAAACTAGACGACCAGCCATACCAGATCGGCATACCAAGGCTGTCTAGGCCAGTCTAGAGCCACTAAGATGACCGGAATTCATTCTGCCTTGATCCTGCATAGAAGTCTTGGCAGAAGCTTGAGAGGGGGAAAGGTGTAAATCAGACAATACTGACCCCACAGGGCCACCAGCGCTTCTGTGGCATCCGCCAGAGGGTCCAGAACCGTGTCACAAACCTCTGCACCCTCTTGCTGAGACGAGAGGCCAATAGTTCCACCTTGGGAGTACACCACCGGAGGCACAACTGATGAAACACCGCCGGATGAAGTGACCATTCCCCCTGGTCCAACACCTGTCGACTGAGGTAATCCGCCTGCCAATTTTCCACCCCTGGAATATGTACAGGAGAGAGGGAGGTGCAAAAAGGCATGGAAAGCCAAGACACAAGCTGAAATCTATCAGTAATTCGAAAGCAATCCTGCCCCTTGTCCGTGCAAATTAATATCAGCTGGTTCAATTTCACTGATGGCCTTTAAAAAGGTGTCTCATTACCAAGGTGTCACACAAGAAACTTGTAAAAGCAAAGAGCTCTCTCAAGACCTTCGCAAAATTTAATGTTGCAAAACATACAGCACTGATGGCATTGGTTACAGAAGGATTTCTAAACTTCTGAATGTTTTAGTAAGCAATGTTGGGGCTATAATTTAGAAGGGGAAAAAACATAATTTCACCATAAACTGGCCACAACTAGGTACTCCTCGCAGGATTTCTGTCAGAGGAATGAAAGAATTTTTAGAAGCGTTTTCCAGAGCCAAGGACCACTTGTGGAAAGCTTCAGAAAGACCGGAAATTAGCAGGTACAATTGTTTCAAAGAAAATAATAAGTAATGCACTCAACCGCCATGGCCTTTATGCATGCTCACCCGGCAAGACTCATTACTGAAGAAAAAGCAGGTTGAAGCTGGTTAAAAATTTGCTGCACAACATTTAGACAAGCCTGTGAAATACTGGGAGAATATAGCCTGGTCAAATGAAACCAAAATTGAACTCTTTGGATGCCATAATACAGTGGTCCTCAACTCCGGTCCTCGAGGCCCACTAACAGGCCAGATTTTAAGTATTACCTTGGGGAGATGCAGACTAGAATACTACAATCACTGAGCAGCAAATGAGATCACCTGTGATGTGATTTAGTTATCTTGCAAACCTGGCCTGTTAGTGAGCCCCGAGGACCAGAGTTGAGGACCACTGCCATAATAAACACCATGTTTGGAGGTCAAATGGCACTGCGCATCACACCAAAAACAACATATCAACCGTGAAGTTTGGAGGTGGGAACATCAAGGTGTGGAGCTATTTAGCAGCATACAGTTATGGTGAGCTTCACATCATTGAAGGAAGCATGAATGGAAAAATGTACCAAGACATGCTTGATAAAAATCTGCTGCCATCTACCAGGATGATGAGGATGAAACGAGGGTGGACATTTCAGCAAGACAATGATTCCGAACACAAAGCCAAGGAAACTCTCAATTGGTTTCAAAGAAAGAAAATAAAGCTGCTAGAATGGTCCAGCCAATCACCTGACTTGAATCCAATGGAAAATCTATGGAAAGAACGCAAGATTAGAGTTCATAGAAGAGGCCCACAGAAGCTTCAAGACTTGAAGACTTTGTGTGGAAGAACAGGCCAAAATCACACCTGAGAAATGCATGAGACTAGTTTCTCCATACAGAGGGCATCTTGTAGCTGTCATTAGCAACAAAGGATTTTGTACGAAGTATTAAATAAATTTCAGTTAGTGTGTTTAATACTTTTTATCTGTGTCATTCCATTTTATTACACATAATCTAATTTGTGAACTTATTTGTTCTGGTTTCTTTGTATGTATGCATTTCATGGGTTGTTACCGACATGTGTTGAAAATTTCATGTCAATAGCACCTTTAGAAATTTACCTAGAAAAATGGTGACGTGTTTAAATACCTATTTTACCCGCTGTAGCTAACATAAGAAAAAGCTGGTATTCTTTTTAACTAACAGCCAAATACATTCCAAAATATTTTCCAAATCTTAGATTTAATTTTCTTTAGAAAGCAGCCACATCATAAGTAGAAAAGCCTGTCCCTAAAAATTTTTTTCAGAACCTCAATGGCAGTAAACAGGATAAGAAAATCGAATGAAAATTTACGTAAGACGAGCGATCGGTTGATTGATTGTTTGAACAATCAGAATTGGCTGTCAAAAGCACTATACTAACAGAAAAAGGAAGTTGCAAGCTAGAAAATATTTTTAACATTATCTTCCTTCTGGGTTTCGTATACTTGGCCGCTTGAATAGCCAGCCCAAGGTAACGTCACTCCTACGCATGCACATGTAGTCTCACAGAGTGGGCCATAAATGTGGCCTGAGTTGTCCATGTGCGGCTCAGGTCACATTACCTGCTGACATGCAGGGGGACTATTTAAGACAGAAGAGACCTCTAGGATCTCCATGTTAAAAAATAAATAAAAAATCCTGCCTGTCAGCAGATTTTTTTTTTTTTTAATGTCCCTTTACCACAACTTTAAAGTTAGATTTCATCAAATTTAAAGCTCTACCTGTGACTCAGCAGGGGGTGTGTTGGTCCTGTGTAGAAAGACCACTGCTCCTGCACAAAGAGTAAGGGTCCTTTTTTTCCGCATACTGGCAAAGCAGGCTTTTCTACCCTGTGGCTGCAGCTGTTTTCTATAGAAAATTAACTAGAATAACCACGTTTATTTTCATGCACTTGAAATACATTTAGCGGATTTAAGCTGAAAGTTCAACTGGGCATTACGTTGTGTGAGCACATATAGGTGTCTGCTTTCAAATACAGCTGGAAATGTATTTCCAGGTGTATTTGAAATACTGTTTATTTAATGTAAATATACAGGAGATACAACATTCTCAGCAACATTGTAATAAAGGGATAATTGACTTACCTGTAAAATCCTTTTCCTGGAGTACAGTACAAGACACAGGTCACACTTTTCAGGTGACTAGACACTAGACAAGAAATCAAATATAGACCACAACCACATACAAAACCTCCCAATATGCCTCAATTTTGTAGCAGGCAATAAAAGGTCTAAGTCACAGAGGGGAGGGTTCCGTGTTCTGTACTATAATCCAAGAAAAAGATTCTACAAGCAAGCAAAAATCCAAATTTTTTTTTTATTAATCTCACAGTACAGAACACAGGTTTCATGTTTATAATGGATGAGACGTCCCAAAACAGTAAAGTGAAGGGAGGGTAACATGGCAACTAAGAAACTGCCATCAGAACTCCCAACTCTCAGAACAAGAATGGCATTAAACTACTGCCTACAAAATATTGCAGCCAAAACTGGCATCAGCAGAGGGCTAAACGTCTACCTGGTAAAACTTTATGGGAATCAAAAGCCAGGTAATAGTCTTACACCACTGAGCAAAACAGAAGACTGATGCTGAAATAGCAAAGATGTGCCCACAGATCTAGTATTGAACTGCAAGGTTGGGACAGTATTCTGGGGTCCCTCAGACAGAACAAAAAATGAACCTGATTTCCTGAAAGATGCTATAGCGATGTGGTAAGCCCACACAACCTGCACCACATCCATCTAACCCAAGTAGTTGCCATCAGAAAAGCTACCTTACAAGTAAGACCTATCAAGAGAATCTCAGGGATTGTTTTTAAAGGTAGCTGCTGGAGAAATGGAGAGGAAGACTCCATTGTTTCAAAGGAGGTCAGTGAGGTGGAACGATGTGAGCGACCCCTGAAAAAAGACCTGCAAGTGTGAGTAAGAGAGTCTCTGGATTAAAATGGCCAAGGCTGAGACCAGACCTTTCAAAGTAATCAAATGCCAATTTCTGGCTGCAGAAAAGCTAGTAGTAAGCATTCTAAAGAATACCAGAGGGTAGGATTTTCTCTGCTTATACCAGTAAAAGTATGTCTTTCAAGTAGGATGATGCACCTTGCAAGAATTCAACTTCTCGTTCTTCAGGAGTATAGGAATCACCTAATCAGATATCCCCCCCCCCCCACCTCCTCTCCCTCAGGATTTATGCATCAACAGCCCTGCCAAGAAAGCCACCAACCATGAAGCAGAGAGGCAAATGGGACCTTGACAGAGAAGATCTGGTTGGTCTGGAGAAGGCAAAGAAGGTTCCACCAGCAAGTGAACCACGTATGAGAACCAAGACCTTCTTGGCCAATTCGGAGTTATCAAAATTACCAGTACCCTTTCTACCATCATACTGTGAAGTAGAAGAGGCCGCAGCTGCAGGAGGTAGCATAGGTCATTTGGAAGCAATTCCATGTCCTGGGCCCCAAATCTGACCAACATGAATCTAGATGCCAGAACCACCACATCCAGAGTCCCCCACAATGACAAATCTCCCCCAACAGATCAGGATGCAGTGACCATTCCCCCCAGTCTCTCTCCTGCTGCCTCAGGAAGTCTGCCTACCAAGTTTCCCATCCCATGATGTGCACAGTAGAAATGGCTGGAAGAATTTTTGATCTTTTATTACACTTATGCCCCTCCATGGTGGTCTAGTAAGGCCACTTCCATGCAATCGTCAAACTGTACTCTGACCGGAAGCCTGTAAAGCAAGAGTGCCCAGTGTAGAAGGGACAAGTAAATAGCTTTCAACTCCAGGATTGTCTTTTGGAGCTTCTCCAAGACAAAAGGTTTTGAGGTATTGAATGGGTCCAACATCAAAGTTCTTTTTCGGAACTGTGAATAGCTTTAGGCCTCTTTCCCACTTGTGCGACTTGTCCTGTAACTTGGGTCTGCAAAGTCACATGACAAGTCGTACTCCATGTATCGGTCATATCTGTGCGACTTCAGGTCGCAATGACGTTAAAAGTAGTCCCTGCAACTACTTTGGGCTGATTTTATTGCGTTTTGAGGTCCATAGACATAGGCATTGCTTCAAGCCCAGTTAAAATCGTGGCAAAAAAAGGACGGTAAAATCGCACGTCTTTTAGGTTGCATAAGTGTGAAAGGGGCCTTAAGAAGACTCTGGGACCAGGGCCACAACAACAGAGCTAGGCTTCAGCTCTTTGTAAAAATGCTCTGCATTGAGGAGGAAAATGTACTTTGGAGGACAAGTAGCGAGGTGGGAAATTCCAGCTCGTAACCAAAGGACACAACCCCCTAAAAAATAGATGTCCAAGAGTTCCCATCAAAACTCACATCAGTGGGGGCACCACTTCACTGTGAAGGGAACTTTGGAGCTAATTTGAAGGGTCTGGAGGGCCAAGCTTTTCTACTAAAAGGTTATCGCTTGGTTTGGTCTGAGCACGAAATGATGATTTTTTTTCCTGCCTCAAGGCACCCAGTTTGCCTCTAAAGTCCCTTATTTTCTTCTTGCTAGGCACAAAGGTACTTTAAACTATCCAAAGCCTCCAAGAAGAGACATTCACCCTCAAAAGGCATCAGTACCAATTTTTTCCTACGGGTAGACTCAGTCAACCAAAGGAGTCTTTGCATCTGTACAGCTGACTTCTAGCTGAGGAACTGGCAGCAATTACCCCAGGGTTTCTGGCCATCCACAGAGTCTGACACACTGCCATCACTACCACAACAGGCTGAGCAGTTAGGCCAAATAAGGCAACATAATATGCAGTTGGCTAAAGGATAGATATACAGAGAGAGGTTGTACATGCGGTTCATGCGGAACAGAAACTAGTCACTAATGGTGTACCACAATACTCTGTACTAGGTCCTGTTCTATTTAATCTATATGCAAGAGATCAAACTGAAGAGTTGGTGGGTAAGGAACGTCTTTTTAGTTAGGAAACAAAGATGTGCAATATAGCTGACATCCCTGGAAGTGTCTGTTACATTAACATGATTTGGCATTGCCGGAAGTAGAAGCTGAATTTCAATGTTTCTAAATGCAAAATAATGTACCTATTGAAAAAAAATCCCTTGACAAAATACAATATTGGGTTACAGTGTTTGCCAGCACTACAGATGAAAAAATGATTTGGGAGTACTTATTTTAGATGATTGCAAAATTAGCATATAGTGTGGCTAATCAATGGTAAAAGCAAACCGAATTGTAGAATGCATCACTAGAGGTATCTAAATACCCTATATAGATCTTTGGTTAGACCTCATTTAGAATACTGTATCTGGTTCTGGAGACCTCATTTACAAAAAAATATTGATAAGATAGAACAAGTCCAGAGACGGGCAACAAAAATGGTGAAATGTTCGAGGGATAAACCAGAATAGACTTCAAGAATGTAATATGCACAGTCTGCAGGAAATAAGGGAAAGGGGAGACATGCTATAAATAACAGAGTGGGCAACGACATGGCAAATGAGGTCTAATGTGAAGAAGTGTAAGGTTTTGCACTTGGGACTAAAACATAAAAGCACAATACACTTTAGGGGGGGAACCTTTGGGGGAGTCAAGAATGGAGAAAGATCTGGGAGTGTTGGTAGAGGATAGACTAAGAAATAGCATGCAATGTCAAGCGGCAGCTGCCAAGGCCGGCAGAATATTAGCATGCATAAAGAAAGGGATGCATTCCAGAGATAAAACTAGAATCCTACCACTTTATAAAACTCTGGTCTGACTGCATCTGGAGTATTCTGTCCAGTTCTGGTCGCCAGTCCTCAGGAGGGATGTGTTGGAGCTGGAGAGAGTCCAGAGAAGGGCAACTAAACTAATTAGGGGATTGGAGGACCTTAATTATGAAGAGCGTCTACAATCGCTTAATTTATTTTCCCTGGAGAAGAGATGCCTGAGAGGGGACATGATAGCAATTTATAAATACCTCAATGGTGATCTCAGAATAGAAAATAAGCTATTCAGTTGCAAGGATTGCATGAGAATACGAGGACATACAATGCTATTAGAGGAAAAGCGTTTTGACCTCAGGCAACGCAGGGTTTTTTTTACTGTTAAGGCTTCAAGATTGTGGAATTCTCTACCACAAGAGGTAGTTTCAAAAGACTCTTGGACATACAACTCAAGGATCAGAACATTAAGGGGTATCAGAGATGATTACAGCCATGCGCACCTACACAGGTTGAACTGGATGGACTATTGTCTTTATTCAACCTCAACTACTATGCAACTATGCTTGAAATCTTTGAATACATCAGGGAAGTGAATAAGGTTAAGGAGGGCAGTATTTTTAATATAAAGTCAATAATAAAGGGACATGACCTCAAACTAGCTGGAGGAAAGTTCAAAATGAATCTTAGAAAGTATTACTTTACCGGAGAAATAGTTGATGCTTGGAAGAGACTTCCAGCAAAAGGTAGGGAGTCATCAGTAAATAGAGTCAAACAGGCATGGAACAAACACAGATCAATAAAATGGTAGGGGGGACAGAACCCCCAAAACAAAGTGGGTATATAGGTGACCGCAGACGGTATGTGTGATTACAAGAAGCTTTGTTGGATTTGCGATGTGTAATTATCAGTCAAAGAGCATAAGTGGTATAATCTATAATCAGATTTTCCCCAATTATAGTAATACATCTTGTCCATTTTTATGCTAAACTTGCAGAATTTCTCATAACTATCTCACACATCGTTGATCACAGCTGGTCACCTTTAGATCGTGGTTATATGCCATTATATATGTGGATGTTCCTTTTTGCAAAATCTTAGCATTACATTAGTTTCCCCAAACTATGGAAAATTCTCACCTGGAATATTCTTTTGCAGTTCCCATGAAATTCCATACTAAGGCCGATATTACTTGTTTTACTGGAACTTGAAAACTCTATAAGTAGTGCCGTTAATATGGAACAAGCCAATGTTTGCTGTGGAGAGAATATAAAAGACAAAACATATAATACACTGTAAAGTAGTACTGTATTATGTTTCCATTGGTGTAATAACTACCAATACAGAGGGAACAGCTGTTTAGTTTGGATGCAAAACTTAACTTAGCCCATTAATTAGGAGAGATCATATGAAAACTATGTTCTCACAAGCATTTTTAATACGCATGAAGGACAGATTCACGCTTTCCAACTACAGATGCCAGGGGATAATCATACTGTAACAAAAGAAAAACTCAACATCATGCAAATTAGCCCTTCATGCGTTGTACTTTTTCCCTGAAATTTTGCTTGTGTGTACCATATTGCCCAAGTTGCTTACACAACCGGAAATTCAAGAGATGCGACAATCAGACCATGTAGGAATTAAGCACAGTCTCATCACACAATGGAAGCGGATTTAACCAATCCCTTTCCAGGTTTTATTGTCGAAGCTTAATTAAACAGGCTAAGGTTAGAAGTGGACTTGTTACTAAGCAAAGCTGCATCAAATTCTGTGTGCTCCAGTTTTAGAAAATACCCCCCCCCCCCCCCCCCAGGACTTTCCAACATACTGGAAAAAATGATTTTTTTGGACTCCATGCAAAATACTTTTTTTATGTAAAAAATTGGAGACAAAGGTATATGGGCATAGGGAGGTCTATTGCAGTCTACAAAGAACAGACATAAAATGTACATTTTGCACTTGTCCTAAAATTCTGTTCTCCAGCAGGTCATTGGGGGACATAGGGGGCCAATGGATATATGCTCAGTGGTCCACTGTGTCCCAACAAGGTAAAACATATGTCAAAGTATTCATGGTGCAGGATTCCTTGGCAAGCTCCCTAATAGGAACAACGTGAGAACCAATAATCCATCAAATACGAGATACACACAAGCAGTCCAAAAGTGTTGAGAAAGAGCCAAAAGAAGGAAGAAAAGCACAGAAGAAAGAGAAATGGAGGGAAAAGGAAAAGGGCTGTGGGAGGAGAGGAGGGAAAAGGAAAAGGGCTGTGGGAGGAGAGGAGGGAAAAGGAAAAAGGCTGTGGGAGGAGAGGAGGGAAAAGGAAAAGGGCTGTGGGAGGAGAGGAGGGAAAAGGAAAAGGGCTGTGGGAGGAGAGGAGGGAAAAGGAAAAGGGCTGTGGGAGGAGAGGATGACAAAATCCAACCCCCACAGGCTTGGGTTAGGAGATCTGGCAGGAAAATTATAGAGCACCAAGGGTCATGTGGATTTAAAAATGGTGAAGTATAGTCAAGCCACAGTTCTCAGTTTTTCAAGAATTTGGACCGGAAGTCATTAACCAGTTTCCGCCCAGCCTACAGCCAAAATGACAGCCGGGCGGGACATTAGGGTGGATGTCATATGACGTCCTCCGGGAACGGACCACGCTGTGGTGCGATCGGTCACCGGCTGATCACTGTACCGTGCAGTTGCCGATGACAATTGTAAACAATGGATGGCTTTCATCTATGCCAGCAATTGTGTACAATTGTGTTGCTAGCTGTGACTGGTCACAGTGATCACATGGTACAGACAAGGTCAATCACAGCCCATCTGTACCATGTGATCCATTGTGGCCAATCACAGCTAATTGCAAAAATACACACTGAATGAATCAATTTCATTCAGTAAAAATGGATGCTTATAAGAGTGAAATTCAATGCTATAAGCAATCACAATGTGTGAAAGAAAATATCCGATCACTTACCCGTATGGCTCCGGACACAGTGTATTAAAAAAATTGTCATTCAAATTTTCCTGGGCAGGAAGGGGGTGAAAGTGCCCAGTATTGAAGTGGTTAAGGATGTTGGACATCTTTTCTTTAACATTTGGTTCATACAGTCCTTCTCTTCTTGAAAAGAGAACAGGTTTTTCCTAGGCTCTAGCGATTATTTGTTTCACTGCCAGAAACAGGTACCCAGCAAGTTTCTGCTGCCTCAGATAGAGGCCTGGGATCATAAAATTTAGAGTCAGATGAGCATCTTTGGGAACAACGAGGTGGTAAGAGAGTTTGCAGTAGTTCAGAAACTCTGGACCAGAAAGCCATTAATTTTAGACAGGACCACCATATATGGACATCACCAAGTAAGCCACATTCTCAGAAATATCTGTTAAAAGCTGGGTTATCTTGAGCAACGCAGGCTGTATTTCAATGCAGACTGCCCTAAGCAACACCCACTTGTAAAGCTGAGCCTCCACAGTTGAAAGAAGAGCAATCCAATGAAAGGGGCAGGCCTGGGACAGTTAGGCAGGGAAGCAAACGGCTAGATCAGTGTTTAACCTCCCTGGCGGTATTCCCGAGTGTGGCTCGGGGTGGAATTTCAGTTCCATTAGCGGTAACCCCGAGCCACACTCGGGGTACCGCCAGGGAGCATTGCTGAATCCCGGTAGAGGTTACTTACCTTGTCCCCAGGATCCCGCGATGTATCACTGGAGCATACGACGGCTGGATCTTCCGCCCGATGCTGTGAGCCCCGGCTTCCGCCTCCTGCGAGCGTCACGTCGCAGGGGGGTGGAACCGGCGGCAAATTCAAATAGTAAAACACACTGATATATTGAAATCCTATTGGATTACATTAAAAAATAAAATAAATTGACAGTTTGCCCCCCAGTGCCCTTTACTGCAGTTTTACTGTACTTTTTATACATATATATATATATATATATATATATACACACATATATATATATATATACACACATATATATATATACACACACACACACACACACACACACACACATACTTTAACCTATTTACAGTTATTTATTATATTCCAATTTATGATTTTGTGTTTCAAACTTTATCATACCCGAGATGTTATAAAGAAGGACGCACAGTAAAAAAAAATCATATGTAAATAGTTGGTTTGGGCTGCTCGTCCTTAAGAATTACGTGCAAAATAATTGTACCACTTTCAGCACCTAAAATCGGAAACAATCATACCGCCAGGGAGGTTAACCATTTCTCAGTCAAGGGTACCCCCCTTTAAAATGATGCACAAATCTCAAGGTACCCCATTCTAAATTAAAAAAAAAGAAACCAATATTTTTACATAATGCAGCCACAACCACACACATAGGTCACCCAACATTAGAGGTGATTTATTCTTCCAAAGAAAACACACCTTTGCACACTGGTACTGACTGGTATTCCAATGTTTCTCAGTTTCTCCCCCTCACCCAACGTGACCCCAGCAGTGACGGACAGGGGAAGGACAAAGCAGGAGCACCTGATGTGCTCCTGATCAACCGAAAACATTGCTTTTAGGAACCTGGCGGCTGGTTGTAATGCCGCACAGTAAAAATCTGTGGCTTTGTATAACAAAGAAGCAGGCTTGATCTACTTGCTGGCTTGTGGAATATTTTTGTCGCGTTTCAGGTGTTTTTTTCAAGGCACCCTGGTTGAAAAAGGTTGGGCTAGATGCTGCTGGACCATCCTATAGCCAAGAAATTATTTTAGTAGAGGAAAGAAGCTTATAAGTAACTGGGCACATTATGGTAACCCTTATTGCTTTTCCTGAGCTTTCCCCACACCACATTATTAACAACTTCCTGCCCAGCCTATAGCAGATTGATGGCCGAACAGGCCTTTCATCCTGACTGGACATCATATGACGTCCTCTCAGAGGCCACCGCTCACCGGACACAGCCGATGACTAATCACTGTCGGCCGGCTGCCAGTATCATGTGATCACTGTGACTAATCATAGCCGATCACATGACAGTTGTTAATCGATAGCTTCCTTTCATGCTATCCATTGTACACATTTGTGTAGCTAGCTGTGATTTGTCACAGAGATTACATGGTACAGATAGGGCCAATCACAGTCCATCAGTAAAAATGGTTGTTTATACCAATGATATTCATTAGTATAAGCAATTGTTACTATGGTGTGCATAAAAGAAAAAAAAAATTGTAAATTTTTTTTTCTGTAACATGCCGTCACCAGTCAGTGTCCCTTATCACTGTCACAACAGTTATATAATGCTGTACTGCACTGGTGACCGTATGTAAAAAAAAAAAAAAAAAAAAATGGATTTTTGTAAGATCTTACCGTAAAATCCTTTTCTCTTAAGCTCATTGACAGACGTAGTCTTCTTGATTCTCAAGAGCTGGGTTATGTTGTCTCCGCAGGAGTAGGACTAGGCAGAAAGACAAAACGTTCTGGCTCCACCTTAGGGGCAGTCCCTGAGGGTATATCCTCCCTCTCTCTGCTACAGGGAATCAGTTCTGTCCTAAAGCATTAACAGAGACTTTAACCCAACCCAACTCAATGATAGAGGGGCGGGTACTACGTCTGTCAATGAGCTTAAGAGAAAAGGATTTTACGGTAAGATCTTACAAAAATCCATTTTTCTCTATCGCTCATTGACAGACGTAGTCTTCTTGATTCTCAAGAGCTGGGACATCCAGAAGCAGTGCCACAAATGAGGGGTGGGATTGACAAAATCAAATCCAATCTAGAAGGCCCAACCGGTGCCAAACTAGAGGTTTTAAAGGCTCATTATAAACAAAGAATGAGACTAAAAGAAAAATTTCCAACGGAAAAAACCCTCGAGGTAGACCACTGGTCTCCTCAAATTGCGGCCTGCAAAACCTTGCGGCCAAACGAGGCATCAGACGATGCTATTACATCAACTTTATAATGTTTTGTAAAGGTATGCACCGACGACCAGGTAGCCGCCTTGCACACCTGGACCACTGACGCCAGATGGCGAAAGGCCCATGACGCACTAAGTGCCCGAGTGGAGTGCGCCTTAACAGGGAACGGGGGCTCCCGACCCTTAATAGAATAAGCCTGTACTACCGTCTGTCTGATCCATCTGGAAATGGTCGCGGCAGATGCAGGCAACCCCTTTTTGGGTCCATCCGGGATCACAAAAAGTGAATCCGTCTTGCGAAATGAGTCTGTCGTTTTCAAGTATACCCTGATCGCCCGGACCACATCCAAGGAGTGTAAAGCAAACTCCCGAGGATGACTGGGCTTAGGACACAGGGAAGGTAACACAATTTCTTCATTCAGATGAAATTCTGAAAAACTTTTGGTAGGAAGGATGGATTCGGACGAAGAACCACCTTATCTCTATGAACCACCAGATATGGTGAATGACAAGATAATGCGGCCAGTTCTGACACCCTGCGTGCAGAAGTAATAGCCACCAAGAAGGCCACCTTCTGGGACAACGTAGGTAGAGGAATCTCCCTAATATCTTCAAAGGGAGGTTTCTGAAGAACCGACAACACTAAATTAAGATCCCAGGGGGGTAATGGCGCGTGCACTGGCGGAGCCAGATGTCGAACCCCCTGGATGAAATTCCGCACCAAGGAATGAGTAGCCAAAGGCTTCTGAAAGAAGATAGCTAATGCTGAGACCTGACCCTTGATAGTACTCAAGGCCAGTTTCTGCTCACCCCTTGTTGCAGAAAAGCTAATATTCGACTAATCGAATAAGACCGAGGACGGAACCCCAAAGGTTCACACCATGCAACGTAGGACTTCCATGTGCGATGATAAATCTTTCTGGAAGTCGCTTTCCTTGCTACAACTAGAGTAGGAATAACTGAAGCTGACAAACCTTTGTCCTTCAGCACCTGGGTCTCAATAGCCAGGCCGTTAAAGCCAGCGATCGTAAAGCAGAATGGAAGATCGGTCCCTGAGACAGTAGGTCCTCCCTGAGAGGAAGTCTCCACGGGACGTCCGCCACCAGTCTGACCACGTCGGCGTACCAAGCTCGACGAGGCCAGTCCGGAGCTACCAGAATTACTGGAATTCCTTCCTCCTCTATCCTGCGAAGAAGTCTTGGCAGTAACGTGAGAGGAGGGAAGGCATACATTAGCTGGTATTGCCCCCACGGGGCGATCAGTGCGTCTGCGGTTTCTGCTAGAGGATCGCGCGAGCGAGCCACGAATTTCTGAACTGATTCCCTGTAGCAGAGAGAGGGAGGATATACCCTCAGGGACTGCCCTTAAGGTGGAGCCAGAACGTTTTGTCTTTCTGCCTAGTCCTACTCCTGCGGAGACAACATAACCCAGCTCTTGAGAATCAAGACGACTACGTCTGTCAATGAGCGATAGAGAAATTACAACTCACCATGGCTCTTATTAAATATGTTAGACTTTCCAAAAAGGGGCCATTTAGTGGATATTTGTACTGTCCTGGCATTTTCAGGCCTCAAGAAATAAGATAGGCTGCCAGTATAACAGGATTAATTGATTTCCAGATATATACTATGGTTTGTGGACTATAACTTTCCTACAGACTAAATAATACAGGTCCTTTTTAAAAAATTAGCATATTGTGATAAAGTTCATTATTTTCTGTAATGTACTGATAAACATTAGACTTTCATATATTTTAGATTCATTACACACAACTGAAGTAGTGCAAGCCTTTAATTGTTTTAATATTGATGATTTTGGCATACAGCTCATGGAAACCCAAAATTCCTATCTCAAAAAATTAGCATATTTCATCCGATCAATAAAAGAAAAGTGTTTTTAATACAAAAAAAGTCAACCTTCAAATAATTATGTTCCGTTATGCACTCAATACTTGGTTGGGAATCCTTTTGCAGAAATGACTGCTTCAATGCGGCGTGGCATGGAGGCAATCAGCCTGTGGCACTGCTGAGGTTTTATGGAGGCCTAGGATGCTTCAATAGCGGCCTTGAGCTCATCCAGAGTGTTGGGTCTTGCGTCTCTCAACTTTCTCTTCACAACATCCCACAGATTCTCTATGGGGTTCAGGTCAGGAGAGTTGGCAGGCCAATTGAGCACAGTAATACCATGGTCAGTAAACCATTTACCAGTGGTTTTGGCACTGTGAGCAGGTGCCAGGTCGTGTTGAAAAATGAAATCTTCATCTCCATAAAGCTTTTCAGCAGATGGAAGCATGAAGTGTTCCAAACTCTCCTGATAGCTAGCTGCATTGACCCTGCCCTTGATAAAACACAGTGGACCAACATCAGCAGCTGACTGAAGCTGACTGTGGATACTTGACACTGGACTTCAGGCATTTTGGCATTTCCCTCTCCCCAGTCTTCCTCCAGACTCTGGCACCTTGATTTCCGAATGACATGCAAAATTTGCTTTCATCCGAAAAAAGTACTTTGGACCACTGAGCAACAGTCCAGTGCTGCTTCTCTGTAGCCCAGGTCAGGCGCTTCTGCCGCTGTTTCTGGTTCAAAAGTGGCTTGACCTGGGGAATGCGGCACCTGTAGCCCATTTCCTGCACACGCCTGTACACAGTGGCTCTAGATGTTTCTACTCCAGACTCAGTCCACTGCTTCCGCAGGTCCCCCAATGTCTGGAATCGGTCCTTCTCCACAATCTTCCTCAGGGTCCGGTCACCTCTTCTCGTTGTGCAGTGTTTTCTGCCACACTTTTTCCTTCCCGCAGACTTCCCACTGAGGTGCCTTTATACAGCACTCTGGGAACAGCCTATTCGTTCAGAAATTTCTTTGTGTCTTACCCTCTTGCTTTAGGGTGCCAATGATGGCCTTCTGGACAGCAGTCAGGTCGGCAGTCTTACCCATGATTGCGGTTTTGAGTAATGAACCAGGCTGGGAGTTTTTAAAAGCCTCAGGAATCTTTTGCAGGTGTTTAAAGTTAATTAGTTGATTCAGATGATTAGGTTAATAGCTCGTTTAGAGAACCTTTTCATGATATGCTAATTTTTTGAGATAGGAATTTTGGGTTTTCATGAGCTGTATGCCAAAATCATCAATATTAAAACAATAAAAGGTTTGCACTACTTCAGTTGTGTGTAATGAATCTAAAATGTATGAAAGTCTAATGTTTATCAGTACATTACAGAAAATAATGATCTTTATCACAATATGCTAATTTTTTGAGAAGGACCTGTATACACTCATGTGTGTTATTTCCATCAAGGAAATATAGCAGTATAGTTTTGACCTACATTTATGAAGAAAGGTTATTTGTTAGCAAAATTATTAAACATTTAAAAAAAACGTGTTAAAAAAAATTTCCCAAAAAAAAAAAAAAAAACCCCAGTGGTGATTAAATACTACCAAAAGAAAGCTCTATGTGTGTGAAAAAAAAATCAGGGGACAGTGTTGCATGATGACCACGCTATTGTCATTCAAATTATGACTGCGCAGAAAGTTGAAAATTAGCCTAGGCAGGAAGGGGGTAAAAGCGCCCGGTATATAAGGAGTAATGTGTGGTGTACAGATACAAATACATATAAGAAAAGATGGAAAATTCACTCCACATCAACAAATTCAGAAACAGACACACCAAAAAAAAAAAAAAAAAACACTTTGATAGAGTAAAACGTTGAGATCTATAAAGAAACAAGCTTATGCCCCTGGGGACAGTGTCGCAAACAGGCAAACGTCTGAGGTTTAGCCTGAACTATGTTCAATACCTCTGTGCTGCAGAAGATTAAAGTGGCAATGATACTATTTATGCAGGCTCACACAACAGCTGACAGTCAAGCCCTGCTGCCACCAACTGCAGCATCTTTGCACATAAAATGCCTCTCATGTCAATACCTTGACCTTAGAGGCGCTTGTTATCTTAGCTAGCACGCGCCAAACCTAATCCCCTCTTGCTGTCCTATACCTAAACAGATCAAACTTGAATAGCCTTCGTGTGTCACCGCCTTTCTCCCGGGGCTCAGTTCAGCTAAAGTGACAGTACCATTCCACAACAATGTCAGCTATTTCAACCTTTTGAGAGGTTAATGTAAATTGTAAACACCAGCGGGTGTCCATGGAGTAAAGCAGAATAGAGGAATTCTCAGTTATGTCTGAAACACGCGTCTGCTTTAATTACCCAAAGCAAAAACCTTTTCAAAACTGACAAGTTAAAGCTCATGTATGTCATCTCCCTGATTGCCACTGGTAAAACTAACGTAGATAACTTACTCACTACATGCATAACCACCTGCTAAACACGGGTTTGTTTCAAATAAAAAAAAAAAAAATCAGGGACCAACAATTCTGTTTAAAGTGAACATGTGGTTATTGCAACAGTGGTAAACTACTAGTAGGTCACCTACATACATATAGCAACCCAAAAAATCCAGGACACCCAATCGGCTTGCAACTCTGAATATGGAGCCAATAGCTCCCAATGCTATTTTCTGCACCTCAATAATGGTCACGCAATGTGATAAAAAGCTTCAATGCCCAACAGGAGGGTACAGGAGGGGGCTGAAGTGCAGACATGCATATAGCACTTTGCATTTGAGTTTTTACCAACCCCCAACTAGGATTTTTCTACGTTTTGTAGTGTTAGACTTAAAAGTTACTAAACCCAGGACCCTGCATTCACTATATCTGCTCTCCTACAGTACACAGAACATGGAAATGCAATTTTAGTAAATGTAAACTGCTAAATACCTTTTCTCATCAGCAGTTTATAGCGGTCTTGTTACTTCTATAAGTGTGTGGTTAAAGCTTGTAGGAGGAGTTTCCATTCTACTCTGACTGTCCTACGAGTCTGCAGGACTCCTGACCCTCTGTCCTGTGCTGATCACATGACCTCTCCCAATTAAAAAAAAACTAAATCTAGCAATACACACCAAACTGAGCATGTGCAGAGGGACTCCGAAGGCTCTGCTCTGTCTTATCAGGAGATGGATTGGGGACAGTGGAAGGGGGGGGGGGATCAGAGAAGACCAGATCAAACACCCTTTTGACACAATGTGGAGAATTAACCCCTTAGGTTCCACAGTGAGTATAACAAGCATGCTTTACTGCCTATACACACAATTTACTGTTGTGGGTTAACACTTTATTAAGGCCACAGTGGGAAATTCTGCAAAGGGTTCCAAATTATTAAAACAGAAAAAAAAAAATTCTCAATTACATACATTTTTGCCAGAAATTATAGAGAAGCCAGAATCAGGGTTAGGTTAGAAACAAAGATTCCAAACGTAACATTAATTTTAGCACTGGTTAATCCATTAATAAAAGTAGGCAGAATCCTCCAAGCCGCATACTAGATCTCTGGGCTACAATGAATCCCAGTTGGTTTAATTTCTGAATTATAAACTAGTGTTGTGATGACTACTTGTTTGATTAGTCACCCCCTGAATGGAACAGCATATATTATATATATATATATATATATATATATATATATATATATATATATATATATATATATATGCACATTTTTTTTTGCAGGTAAAAAAAAAAAAAAAAATGTGCATTTTTGTAGCCTGTAAAGGATTGCACCAATAATCAGCAGGTCTCCTGCAGATCTGTGTGTGCCGGTACATCCCGTACAGGCAAGCAGATACACGGACAGGAAATATCAATGAAATACCACAACGTCCCACAGCGCCATGGTAATTTATTCATAACTACAAGCCGCAAAGGTTGTCAGGACTTTTAGTTCATTCACACCGCTCTGGGAAAATTGTGCAGTAGCTGCAGCATTGGCAACATGTTTTACCCTAAAAACAGGTAAAAGATGCAACATGTTCCCAAAAAGTGAACTTATCTTTTAAAGTACCAATTTTCTTGTATTTGCTGTGGTACATTATGAGATGATTCCAGGGTGGATAAAAAACAATTTTTTTAAAATTTAAATCTGATTTTTTTTTTTTTTAATCAAAATGTGAATACTTTTGGAGTAAAAATCTATCCAAAGATAGTTTTCTATTTAAGATACATTAATAATTTAGTTTATTCAGCATGAAATAAAGTTTTGTTAAGTAGTAGGAGGCTGTATAGTCTGCAATATTTACATTTTTAGTTAACTCGTTTAATGAATCCAAGCTCTGCAAGCTGAGATAACATGCACTGCATTAATTCATTCACACAATTTCCCACTACTACCAGCAAGAACGAGTCCTTACATTTAAAACAAAAGGAAAATGGTCTGCCACCTTTCATGTCCAGTTGCCTCCATCCCTAAATACATGAAAAAACAAGGAAAGGAATTGGGACTTTGAATGAGTTCAACTGGACAAATAAGTTTGTTAAAAAAGTCACATATACAACCGATAGGGACTCATACAGAGAAATGACATACTGTAGATGATAAAATTCATATTAAATAAGAATAAATACAATTTTACAAGGATCAAACATAGATCTCTAGGGGGTATAACAAATTTGATAGGACATCATGCTCTCTATAGGCTCACAGTCTCTAATTGTATCAAACTTGGAAAAACATCTGAGTTATTGTAGGCTTGACGCGTTTCTTGGACCTCCGTCCATTTATCAGGAGCTTAAATATAGGTTGTATATCTGAAATTGATAATCTAAGTAAACAACGAGGTATAACTTAGGAATAATTTAATTGTAGTATAATAGAAAAAGAAAAAATAGACACTACCCAATCCTGGAAAGGGAGGGTGGGACCGATCCGGGGAGAACGCCTGGCCCAGGGCTGAGGCATGAACAACACCCAGCATAAGAGGGGGGGAGGCAGCAGGAAGAAGGAAACCATATGTGAAGTGAGAAACAAGAGTTCAAAGGCAACACTCCGAGGAATGGCATTGGAGGCACACTGGGACCAAAAAGATCGAAAAGTGTATATATATATATATATATATATATATATATATATATATATATATATATATATATATATATATATATATATATATGTGTGTGTGTGCATTAGGTCATTAAAAAAGGGAAAAATCAATCTCAAAACTTATAAAGGTAGACAAGAAAGATAATACAGACAAGTTAGCCCAGGAAGGGAGCCGGGAATACAGCCAACTAAATACCATCCTAGTAAAAAGTGCCAAGAAATAGTACGTAGAGCTAGTGCATGCATATGAAACTGAAAGAAAAAAAGTAGGGGGAAGGACTTGCATTCATACAAACTTAAATTAAGAAAATAGAGGAAAAAAGATATTGCAGAGATGTGAGAAGGAGAAACAGAAAGGTAAAAGAAGATCGGGGTAAAAGTGATTCACAAATGCCCCCCAGCATCACATGCTTATATCAACCAAATGTGTAGTGCTCAAAACAGTGCATAAGTGACTAGAGATAAAAGCTAGAAGGGAAGATATTACCAGGATTGCCAATTCAATTAAGTGTAGGAGTTTTCAAGGAAGACTAGTGAAGATGAAGACTGAAAAGATCCATGCTGCATGCCCCGATGTGCAAAAGTGAGTCCACGCCAATGCCATGCAAGCGCCCGGTATATATGGACGGAAAATGTACCTCCCACATCCGGTCAGTCAGACCGGATATGGGTCAGAACATACCGCCCCTGGCGTAGATGAAAAACAAAGGGTTGCCACGATGGTATGACGCCGCAGGGCTCCACACACCTGGCATACCCAGCATGGCGCCGATGGAGGGTGTGACGCCCCGCCCTCAGCCCGGGTGCTCGACCAAAGGCAGGCGAGAGGAAGAAGCGGCCGGCCATCCATCGCAGCCCCGGAACAAGGGATCCGCAACGACCCAAAGAATCCCACTCCAGATTGGATAATGGAAGGGCTTGATTATGCACAAATTATTATAAAGATACGAATTGAATAATTAATTTTTAGAGTTGTAAGCAGAATATAAAAACAAGGTGTGGCAGACCATAGAAAACACGGGTGACTTCCACCCAATTAAATCAGAACAAAAGCATGCACTAAGCTCTATGTACTATTTCTTGGCACTTTTTACTAGGATGGTATTTCGTTGGCTGTATTCCCGGCACCCTTCCTGGGCTAACTTGCCTGTATTATCTTACTTGCCGACCTATATGAATTTGAATTATATATATATAATTGTGTGTGTATATATATATATATATATATATATATATATATATATATATATATATATATATATATATATATATATATATATATATACACACACATATACATACACACACTTCTAGATCTTTTTGGTCCCAGCGTGCCTCCAATACCATTCCTCGGAGTGTTGCCTTTGAACTCTTGTTTCTCACTTCACATATGCTTTCCTTCTTCCTGCTGCCTCCCCCCCTCTTATGCTGGGTGTTGTTCATGCCTCAGCCCCGGGCCAGGCGTTTCTCCGGATCGGCCCCACCCTCCCTTTCCAGGATTGGATTGTGTTTTTTTAAACATAGGATATTACTCAAGATAGTGTCTTTTCTACCTATTTTTTCTTTTTCTATTATACTACAATTAAATTATTCCTAAGTTATACCTCGTTATTTACTTAGATTATCAATTTCAGATATACAACCTAAATTTAAGCTCCTGATGAATGGACGGAGGTTCAAGAAACGCGTCGAGCCTACAATAACTCAGATGTTTTTCCAAGTTTGATACAATTAGAGACTGTGAGCCTACAGAGAGCATGATGTCATATTGAATTTGTTATACCCCCTAGAGATCTAGGTTTGATCCTTGTAAAATTGTATTTATTCTTATTTAATATGAATTTTATAATCTACTGTATGACATTTCTCTGTATGTGTCCCTATCGGTTGTAAATGTGACTTTTTTAATAAACTTATATGTCCAGTTGACCTCATTCAAAGTCCCAATTCCTTTTCCTTGTTTTTCCTTACATTTAAAGAGCACCAGTCATTTCAGATCCATCATGGCAGCGCCTGTTAGCAGGCATCCACTCACCTGCCACCACCATGTCCCTCACCTTGTTGTGTCACTGCCGCATCACCAGCTGTCCCATTAAAGTGAATTGGACTGTCGGTGGGTCAACAGCGGGTCGGAGGAGAGGCCGCTGCCGGACAGAGATGACAGTTGCCCTTTAAAAAACTGAATTTTTGTAAAATCTTACCGTAAAATTCCTTTCTCTGAGTCCTCCGACAGTCGACGCCCCTTCCCAATTCGTCACCAATGGGTATTGACCTTTGCTCCGTAGGAGTAGCTAGGCAACAAGAATTGTTAATACAAAGCTTTTAACAGACACACACCTCTAGGGGCTGTCCCCTCAGTCAATACCTCCCTGCACCAGCATTCCCAACTCAGTTTGGTAGCATAGCAGTAAGAGTACACAAAAACCCCAAAAGAGGGGCGGGGGGCGGAGACTGTCGGAGGACTCAGAGAAAGGAATTTTACGGTAAGATTTTACAAAAATTCCGTTTTCTCTTACGTCCTCCGACAGTCGCCGCCCCTTCCCAATTCGTCACCAATGGGACGTCCCAAAGCAGTGTAGACATGAGGGGTGGGAGACGCAACCGTAGAAAGGCAACGCAGTACCCACATCAGAGAAAGGAACCTTACTTGAGTAAGAGAACAAACTGGGCAACAGGAAAAAAAGTGCTCAACAGGAGCAACAATCCCAGGAAAAACAAGCAACCCAGGGGTAAAACACCCCAACAACCAAGGGCCCATGAAAACAAGGGTCCCTAGGAGACTGCCGTACTGAGAACTTTACGGCCAAAGGAGGCATCAGCCGACGCCTGAACATCCACCCTATAGAATTTTGAGAAAGTGTGAACGGACGACCAAGTCGCCGCCTTACAGACTTGGGCCACAGAAGCTTGATGCCGGAAAGCCCAAGACGTACTCAAAGATCTGGTAGAGTGCGCCTTCACAGGAAAAGGAGGAACCTACCCTTCAAGGCATAGGCATAGGCCATGCCCTTCCGAGGTCCCTCAGGAAGGACAAAGAGAGAATCTGACTCGCGAAAAGATTTAGTGGACGACAGGTAGACCCTGATCGCCCGGACAACATCCAAGGAATGTAAGGCAACCTCCTTCGGATGCTTAGGCTTCGCGCAGAGCAAAGGCAAGACAATGTCCTCATTCAGGTGAAAATCCGATATCCTTTTCGGAAGAAAAGATGGGTTAGGCCGCAGGACCACCTTATCCTTGTGGACCACCAGGTAGGGAGAATTGCAGGACAAAGCTGCCAGCTCCGACACCCTGCGAGCCGAAGTGATCGCCAACCAAAAAGGCAACCTTCTTGGACAACAGAGACAACGAGATCTCCCTGATTTTTTCAAAGGGAGCCTGTTGCAACACGGACAGAACCAAGTTCAAGTCCCATGGAGGTATAGGGTCCCTCCTAGGAGGGGCCAAATGTCGCACCCCCTGAACAAAGGTGCTAACCAATGAATTAGACGCCACAGGGCATTGAAAGAGAACGGCCAGCGCAGAAATCTGACCCTTAATCGTGGCCAGCGCCAAACGCTGGTCCACTCCAGTTTGAAGAAAAGCCAACACTCTCGACACCGAGTATGAGCGAGGGGAATACCCCCTGGACTCACACCAGGCAAAGTAAGCTTTCCAAGTACGGTAATAAATTTTACCCGAAGAGGCTTTTCTAGCCTTGATCAAAGTGGGAATGACCTCAGGGGAAAGACCCCTATCCTTCAGGACCTGGCTTTCAACAGCCAGGCCGTTAAAGCCAGCGACTGTAAAGCAGGATGGAATATCGGCCCTTGAGACAGGAGATCTTCCCGGAGTGGCAGACGCCACGGAGCGTCGACTGCCAGATTTACGAGATCCGCGTACCAGGACCGGCGAGGCCAGTCCGGCGCTACCAGAATCACCGTGTGCGTTTCCGAGGCTAACCTGCAAAGAAGCCTGGACAGCAGCTGAATCGGTGGAAAGGCATACATCAGACGATACTGATGCCAGGGCGCCACTAACGCGTCTGCCCGAGGATCGCGCGTTCTTGCCACGAACCTTTCCACCATGTTCAGATGAGACGCGAACAGGTCACATCTGGGGAACCCCACTTCGCGCACAACATCTGGAAGACATCCGGGTGAAGGGACCATTCTCCCTGGTCCAGGGTCTGGCGACTCAGATAATCCGCCTGCCAATTCTCCACCCCCGGAATGTGAACTGCCGTTATCGCCGGGACGTGCGTCTCGGCCCAAGACAGGATGTCGGCTACTTACCGAGCCGCTCGGGCACTCCTGGTGCCCCCTTGGTGGTTGATGTAGGCCACCCCGGTGGCATTGTCCGTCTGAACCCGAACCGGACGGCCCCGAAGCCGGTCCGTCCATCGCAGAAGGCAAAGCTTTATTGCCCTCAATTCCAGAATGTTGATCGGGAGGGAAGACTCCTCCCCCGACCAAGTTCCCTGGGCAGACAGAACGCCCAGAACACCACCCCAGCCCGACAGGCTGGCATCCGTAGTGAGTACCGTCCATGACAGAGGACGAAAAGACTTGCCCCCCGACACCGCCGGGGACTGGAGCCACCACAGAAGACCCCTTCTGGTGTCCTGGCTCAACGAGATCCGTAGATCCAGTGATTGCGGTCGCCCGTCCCACTCGGACAGAATCTCCGCCTGGAGACCCCGCATGTGAAACTGGGCAAAAGGTATCGCCTCGAAAGACGAAACCATTAGACCTAGACATCTCATGCATGTCCGGAGAGACGAGTGTCGGTTGTCCCTGAGGGACCTGACCTCGTCCTGAAGAGTCCGGAGCTTGTCCTCCGGCAGGAAGACCTTCGCTTGGACAGAGTCCAGAATCATTCCCAGATAGGGAAGGCGAACCGAGGGACACAGAGTCGACTTCGGAACGTTTATGGTCCAACCGAACTCCTGCAGAGTCCGCATCGTGGTGGACAGTTCGGTCACCAGGCTTAGACTGGCGTTTGACCTTATCAGGATATCGTCCAGATACCCCAAGACAGCAATGCCCTGTGCTCGCAACAGGGCCAGAACCGGTGCCAGCACTTTGGTAAAAACCCGCGAAGCCGAAGCGAGACCGATGGAGGCCATGAATTCCCCCGGACTCAGGGCAGCCACCAACGAGCGCAGGGATTCCATGCGAAACTTGCGAACCCGCAGAAAGCGGTTCAGAGCTTTCAAGTCCAGAATCGGACGCACTTTGCCCTCCTTTCTGGGCACAGTGAACAGATTGAAGGAAAAAACCCCCGAAACCTGTCCCGATGAGGCACCGGGACCACCACCCCCCTGGGCCCACAGGTCCCGCACCGCAAGGTGCAAATCCTGCAAGCGCTCCGGAGACAGCTGAAGATTTGAGGGAAAAAATCTGCCCGCCGGCCGAGAGAGAAATTCGATCTTGTAACCAGATCGAACGATTTCCTGAACCCACCTGTCCCGAACGCGGGCCAGCCAAGGTTGTAGGAAACCGCGCAGACGTCCCCCCACCCCAGAAACGGGTGAGGGCGCCCCTTCAGGCGGAAGTGGTATGGGAAGTTGAACCGGACTGGCCGGACTTTTGTTTCCCAGTCCACGGCTTCTTCTGGGAGCCTTGGCCTTTGAAGGGCTTGCCCTTGGACTGCGACCGAAAGGCACGAAAGGACCCCTGAGAGGGCCTAGACGAGGAATTCCGCTTTCCGCGGAAAGACTTATGCTTGAGGGACTGGGGCAGGAGAGTACTCTTGCCCCCCGTAACCCCTTTGATCAGGGTATCCAAAGCCTCGCCAAAAAGGCGAGACCCCGCATAGGGAAAATCCGCCAGCGTCTTGCGAGACGATTGGTCGACCGACCAATTCTTCAGCCAAATCAGACGACGGTTCAGTACCGCCACGCTGGACAGGCGTGCAGCCAAGGGAGCTAAATTCAAGTCCGCATCACACAAGTACATGACACCCTGATGGATCTGGTCCACCATAGCCAACGTGGTAGGCGAAGCGGAATCAGCCGCCAAGGTGCGCCTGAGCATCTCGGTCCAATCAGCAACAGCCTGCGCCGCCATAATGGAAGCAAAAATAGGCTTCAGCATAGAACCAGCCACCATATAGGCATGACGGGCAAGAGACTCTATTCTCCTGTCCGTAGGGTCCCGGAAAACCAGGGTGTCCTCGGAGGGCACCGTAGTAGCTTTATTCAAAACGGCTACCGCGTGATCCACCGGAGGCGCCACACGCCAACGCTCGTCGGTGGCAGGCGCAAACGGATAAAGCAATTTAAACTTATTTGGCACAATAAAAGGCTTCCTTAAATTGCGCCACTGTTCATTAACAGTATGGTGAAATTCAGCAGGGCAGGGAAAAACCTGCGCTGATTTGCGAGCCCTCTGTGTTCCGAAAGCAGACGTCCTAGCAGGATGAGCAGGCTCATCCTCCAAGTGCAAGGTGTCCTTTATGGAGGCAATCAGCTCATGAGTGCAAGCTCTTCAGGTGAGCCAGGGGGAGAAACATCAACCCCCTGCACCTCTGGCTCTTCCCCAGACCCCGCAAGGTCCAAAGATGAGCGGGACCCTGAAAAGGGCACGCCAGCCCCAGCAGCCATATCGCCCTCTGAATCAGAGGAAATGGATAACCTGGCCCTTTTTGCGGATCGTTCAGCCAGCAGCATCTGCACCTGAGACACCAAGGAAGCCACTACAGTGGTCAGATTGGCCCCCTCGGGGGGGTGCAGCAGCCCCCTGGTCCCCCACCAGGGCGGGGGGAAACTTGCTATCCTGAGAATCCATGCCCCAGTACAGAAAAGAAATAAAGGTACTGGCCCTTTAAAACCACGGCGAGCGCAGCCCACCGCACACTGCTGTATGCACTGACCCCGCAGGGAAAGACAAACACTGAGCAAGGAATGACAGGACAGACAGGTAAAAACCTGGCGAGAGCACACCAGACTGCTGCCACCGATCGCTGTTCCCGGGGAAAGAGGAAGTGATGCAAAGCTGACTGATAGATATAGCCTATGGAAGGCTCCAGCAAAATGGCCGCTCGGTAGAGGAAAAAAGGCTACTAGAAAATGGCGCCGCCATGTGCATAGACAGTATCGCCCGCCAAAATTGCGGCGAATGGCGCCAAAAACCGGCGCTGCATCGATACAGGGCCGGACACATTATACAGCGAAATAAAAATGGCGGATCGCCGCAGCGATCACCGCACACACACGTCTGTACTCAAACTGCACCCAGAGCATAATAAAACAGCAGAGCAGGATGCCCCCCCCCCCCCGCAGCCCACAGGCATGCAGCCACACAAGGATCTGACAGGGAGCCCGCAGTCACACAGACATGGAGGGTAAACACAGCCACAGACTGACACCCATACAGAAGGTCCCCACACAGAAGGTGCTTACCGTACCAGATGGCGTGGGGAGCCGTCTCCAGCGACAAACAGCTATCAGGGCAGACAGGGAGTGCCGCAGCCAGGACGCTTGCGGACCGCAGTCATGGCGTCCAGTGAGGTAGCCACCTCACAGGCAGCATCCCTGCAGCGAACAGGGATGGGTCGTTCAATGTGCCAGGGTAAAACCTAAGCTGAACGCTCGATGGCAGGCTGGGGATCCATCTGGCTATCAGCCCTGGGATGCAGGGCGGCCAGTCCGAGACCCAGCTCCGCATGATGAATCTTCATCAGAAGATCTGTAAACTAAGGCTGACAAAATAACAGCTAGCCAGAAAAAGAGAAAAAAGTACTTGAAATAAAATCAAAGAAAGGGTAGAAGGCTGAGACTGAGCCCCAGCACAGGATAGCAGCTACTCCTAAGCTAGGCAAAGACAAACCGAGTTGGGAATGCTGGTGCAGGGAGGTATTGACTGAGGGGACAGCCCCTAGGGGTGTGTCTATGTTAAAAGCTTTGTATTAACAATTCTTGTTGCCTAGCTACTCCTACGGAGCAAAGGTCAATACCCATTGGTGACGAATTGGGAAGGGGCGGCGACTGTCGGAGGACGTAAGAGAAATTATGATTTAAGTCAAGTTGGTTTAAATCAAATCCACCCTGGAGGATTCCCTCAGGACACCCAATTTAACTCTATGAAGTCTTAATTCCACCCTTGATTCTAACATTCTCCTACAAGTGATTTTTTTTTCCAATGACAACTGAAATATACAAGATGGCATTAACTGTTTACGGACGTGGCAATATTACCCGCTGGCAAAAATTGCTGTATAAGAAAAAAAAAAAAAAAAGCATTCTCACCAACTCTACCATTTAACTAGTACAGATATTTATTTTTAAGGCCATGGTATAAACTTTACTTCGTTCTGTCTGCTGATAAGAGTCTGCATCTGTTTCATCAACACACTTGGAGCAATCTTTCATCAACAATCATCATTCATTATCTATACAAGTCACTTCACACAAACGCATGTACCTCTTAAAAGAGACTCATTTAAAATGAGCAGTACATGGATGGATAGGCAAGTAGCAGCTGACTCTCTGTACTTGTGGATGTGTGCTGAGCCAAGAGGTCAGTCTAGAAGGCAACAGTGCAAGTGAAACAAGAACAGTATTAGGGTTATGGGGTGAAAGGTCAATGGAATAATTTACTTTCAAGAACGGCCGAGCAGCAGATGCAATGTACTGCCGGATCCTCATTAAAGAGGTATTAGTGTCTATGACAGAGGGAGATTAGTTGTCAGGAGCAGGTTAAAAAAAAAAAAAAAAAAAAAAAAAATCAAAAAAAACCCGATATCAGAATGCACGCTGTATATGCAAAAATACAGACATATGAAAATATGACAATTCGCATAACAGATCATATGATCTGAAATGCATAACGTAGCCAAAAGGGTCTAAAGTGAAGAAATGGTGCAGTACATAAGTTTAAGGCGTTCAATTGTCTGTATGTATTATTTACCTACAATTTATTATTTACACAATTTTGTGTATGCTTCAACACCAAAATATGAAATAGAAGCCCATAGCTAAATGCACTACGATACACATGTATACCATTGTGGGGGTGGGGGGTGGGGGGTGGGGGGTGGGGGGTGGGGGGGGGGGGGGGGGAGTCAACATACACTCACCGGCCACTTTTTTAGGTACACCTGTTCAACTGCTTGGTAATACAAATTGCTAATCACATGGCAGTACCTTAATGCATTTAGGCATCTAGAAGTGGTGAAGATGACTTGAAGTTCAAACCGAGCATTCTGATTAGGGAAGAAAGGGGATTTAAAAGAGAAGCATGGGTTAGCGCTTTTTATTAGATTTATACTTACCTAGGTAGATGCAGCATCGGTCCGATGCTGCATCTGTCCCCCGGTGCCTATACACAGAGAACAGAGCAATCGAACACTGCTGATCTCTGAGTTCTGACTCCGTGAGCAGAGAGCTGCTGCCTGTCAGTCAGCAGCTCTCTGTTCTGCCCCCTCCTCACTCACTGGAGTGCTGGGCTGTGGAGGGGATGGGTGTCAGTCCAAGGATCTGGCGGATCCCAATTCCGTAGTCGTGATGACGCGGAGCCTAGACTGACTTGTGTGACGTCAGCAGAGAGCAGACTTCAGCCCACTCTGCTGAAAATGGTTCACAGGAGTGCAGAATGGACTGCACTCCTGTGATCCATAAGAGAAGTACAGCCAAACAAGCTTTAGCTGTACCTTCTCCTTTAAGTGACTTTGAACATAGCATGGTTGTCAGTGCTAGACGGGCTGGCTGGGCGACATATCATGCAACTTTGGACACCAAAGTCGCACCCCATGTTTTTCTACGATAACTGTTCAAATATCTGCTACTTTAAAGTCTCAATGACTTTTTAAAGCTTCCTGCATTACATTTTGATCCAACTTTCATGAGACTTGAGTGCCATAGACTGCAATGTAAACCCTCAAAAGTAGTCGCATCAAAGACGCACCCATCCAGAGTTGCACTTAGGCCCCTTTCACACAAGGGAGTCCGTCAGCGGACTCCGTTTTTCTCAGCAGGGGGATCGATCCGCCGATACCCCACTGAGCAGGCAGATGGCTGCTCTGTGTGTGGAGACAGAGCTGTCAGGTCCCCGCTGTTCTCTATGGGGGAATGGGATGGGAACGGACCGTCTGTCTGTTCTCATCCGATCCCATCCGCTGAACAGATAGAAAATAGGATTTCCATCCGTCTATATTTGATGGATCCGATGCCCCATAGAGAACGGTCCGCCTGTGTAAAAGGGGCCTTAAGGTAAAAAAAAAAACCTTTTGACTTAGAACTTTCATATGGGAAGTAACTGCAGTCTAGTGAAAATTAGAGCAATATCAGATTTGAGGTGTTGGATTATTAGTAAGGGAACGTGGGGGCTTGGTATGAAACAAAAGACCCATAGCATCACACTTCTCAGTTGTCTAAATTGCAAAGCTCCTCTCTGTCGATAAGCTGTCTGGAGGGGGGATCAATGGTGTGCATCATTTAGCCCACATTCAGATTGGTCCGATTTTACATGCGATTTGACATGTCAAATCGGAGCCAATCCGGCAATTGCACCAATTCGGATTTTACGGCGCCGCACCGATTCCCAAAAGTAGTTTCTGTACTACTTTTGGCAACTCCAGGGGTGATTTCAATCGACATCTGTGCCGGAACCCGCACAGAGGTCTGTGAAATCGCCCCAGAGGTCGTACTGAAATGCCGGCTTGAAGTTCAGCTGAACTCGCACAATTTCAAAACTACCTCAGTGTGAACCTGGGCTAAAAGTGATACTAAGGCTGAGTTCACATTTGCATTAAACGAAGGCGTCTGAGAGGCATTAAAAATGCCCCTCAAACCCCTGTGCAAAAGATACAATAGACAGCACATTGTGCTGTTCACATTATCAAATTATGAAGCGTTAGCGTTGCTTTACTTAAAAATTAAAGCCTCATGTAGAGCCAGGAAGCGTTTGAAGCCTTTCAACACCTCCCATACAAGTCTATGGTAATGCTTAGCAAACGCTCTGGCAGGCATTTGCGGTGCGGTTGCAGCGTGTTAATTAGTTTATTTCTTTTACTTTCCATTATGAAGCAGTTTTACTGCTCATCAAACGCACCAAAAACGTGCATAGGGCATATATAGAGTCTTTTTAACGCTTGTAATACACCCATTACTACAACTCATTGGACGCCTCTCTTGACCGCCATCCTGATGCCATACAAACGCTATAGGAGAGTTTGTTGAGCGTTGGAAGTTTAGTCAAGTGTGAACAAGTCCTAAAGCGTCAGATATTTTGTATAAAAATAACATGCATGGGATATTTACCTGCTCTGTGTAATAGTTATGCACAGACAAGTCCTGATCCTCCACTTCTCAGGTACCCTGCTGGTGCTACTGGCTCTTAACGCCTGCTCCCCCCAGTCACACAGCCCCACCCCCTGCTCCCTCCTCACTGGCTGTGACTGAGAGCAGGAGGAAGCAAATTAGGAGAGGGAGACCATGGAGAATGGAGGTTCCTGTGCACATCGCTGGATCGGGATCAGGCAAGCACAAGGCACATTGAACGTTTTTTACCTTCATGCATAGAATGCATACAGGTAAAATACCTTCAGCCTTTAATGCTAAAGGGAAAATAAGGCCCCATGATCAATTTGAGGTAGAGAATAGGACCTGCTCCTAGGAACCAAAAGGTAAAAGAGCTGAGCTGGATAATGCAGGTGGAAGCATCCCTTTCTGGATTTGAGTGAGGCGACTCAGACTGAAACCAACTGGCAGCCTAGAGGTTAAGTAAATTGTAGATTCCACTGGATGCTTCTCAGTCATCTTATTACCAAAGCTTTTACAAAATTGTTAACAGACTGGTCAAAAATCTGAGCTGAACTCAAGGAAAAAAAAATGAAATCCCATCACAGTAAACTGACCTATCAGGAACATAGTCACACATTCAAGGTAGTGACAGCACCTCAAATTCAAAAGTGACAGTCTCTGGCACAGTGGCCTGCTCTTGTTCTTGAAACGGATTGTCTTCTATAATCTCTTGGCACGGGCCCAGGGGCTTTATTCCCCAAAATAAACCAGACAAAAGGTTAGCACTAACAAAGGCAGTCAGCTGCTTCTTTATTGGAACAGATCAGAACAACAGGAGCAGAAGGTAAACCTATCAGTCACTAGATGCTAGAGACTAAATTCTAAAGCGATGAACCACATATCAGGTTCACACAAGCCCTCCGTACATCAATACCACCAAAACGGCTCTCCACTTGATAAAAGGTGTTTTTGTTTATGTGCCAAGGTGTGAAAGTGGATTCCGCCCAAAAACAAAAGTGTAAGTAGAAATCCTACTAACATTAAACATTTTACTGCCTATGCTGGGAACGAACATGGTTGACAAAGAAGACTAAAAAGTTAAAATTTGCAAGGGAATTTGCCCCAGTGCTTCGTGAATGTGGTGAGGTTTCAGTTTGCAAAGAACACCCAATCATAGGTAAGGAGAAAAAAAAAAAATAGAGCAGAGCTTCACCTCATTCACTAAGTTCTGTGAAAAATTCCCTTACAAAGTACAACTTCTCTTACAAAGTGAACAGCCCATGGGGCTGATTACTAAGGGCCAGTTCACACCATAGAAACTAGATCCAGATGCTTTTCTGCATGCATGTTTTTGATGTGTTCCAGTGCATTTTTGATGCAGTTCAGTGCATTTTTCCCCTTTTTCTTAACCTTAAGGACATGTGTGTTCCAGTGCATTTTTCCAGTACAGTCCAGTGAAGGAAAAATGCAGCAAGTTCAACACACTGGGACTGCAAGCACTGGTGTGAACTATGCCATTGGAAACCATATAACCTACTTTCCATGCATTTTTTATGCAGAAAAAAATGCACTGGACTGCATGTGGTATGAACTGGCCCTAAAAATAGAGAGTGCAAAATCTGGCAGCGTTCTGAACAGAAATCAATCAACTTCCAGATTTTTTTTCGCAAAGGTTAATTGAACAAGCTGAAGTTAGAAGCTGATTAGATTCTATTCAGAGCTGCACCATATTTTGCACTCATCAGTTTTAGTAAATCAACCCCACAGTCTCCACATGATACAGATAAAATTCAACTCTAAACTTTTCCTGAGAAATTTACAATTATCAAAAGCTGAACCAGTTAACTAAGACTCGGTTCACACTACGGCGATCCGACTTAGGGGGCGACCTGTGAAGTCGTGTGCACCGCGACTTCGGCACGACTTGCACGGATTTCATAAAAAATGGATTTTTGTAAAATCTTACCGTAAAATCCTTTTCTCTTAGCTCATCGACAGACGTAGTCCTCGGTGATACACCACCTTCGGGTTATGTTACCTCCGCAGGAGCAGGACTAGACAGGAAATTAAAAAGCTCTGGCCACACCCTAGGGGCAGTCCCAGAGGGTATATCCTCTCTCTCTCTGCCTCAGCAAATCAGTTATGTGAAAAAGCAGTGCTTAGAGAATTTAACCCAACCCAACTCCAAAACAGAGGGGCGGGGACTACGTCTGTCGATGAGCTAAGAGAAAAGGATTTTACGGTAAGATTTTACAAAAATCCATTTTTCTCTAGCGCTCATCGACAGACGTAGTCCTCGGTGATACACCACCTTCGGGACGTCCCAGAGCAGTATCACAACTGAGGGGTGGGAAAATGGAAATCAATCCCAATCTAGAAGGCCCAACTGGTGCCAACTAGAAGTTTACAATGCTCATCCTTAATGATGAGACTCAACCAAAAAAAGAGAAAACAATTTTTTTTTTTTTTTTTTTTTCAAACAGAAAAAAACCCTCGAGGTAGACCACCGGTCTCCTCAAATTGCGGCCTGCAAAACCTTGCGGCCAAATGAGGCATCCGCCGATGCCGTCACATCAATTTTATAGAATTTTGTAAAGGTATGTACCGACGACCAGGTGGCCGCCTTACATACCTGGACCACTGACGCCTGATGGCGAAAGGCCCAGGAAGTACTGAGCGCTCGAGTGGAGTGCGCCCTAACAGGGAACGGAGGACTCTGACCCTTAATAGAATAAGCCTGTACCACCGTTTGTCTAATCCATTTGGCAATGGTCGCGGCAGATGCAGGCAAACCCTTTCTGGGGCCATCCGTGATCACAAAAAGTGAATCCGTCTTACGGAATGATTCCGTAGCTTTCAGGTATACCCTGATTGCCCGAACCACATCTAAGGAATGCAACGCATGTTACCAATGATGCTTGGGCTGAGGACACAAGGAAGGTAGTACAATATCTTCATTCAGATGAAAATCTGAAACCACCTTGGGAAGAAAAGATGGCTTAGGATGAAGTACTACCTTATCCCTATGAATCACTAGGTATGGTGACTGGCATGATAATGCAGCCAGTTCTGACACCCTGCGAGCAGAAGTAATAGCCACCAAGAAGGCCACCTTCTGGGATAGAGTAAGCAAGGGAATCTCCCTGATGTTTTCAAAGGGAGGTTTCTGTAGAACCGACAAAACCAAATTAAGATCCCAGGGCGGTAAGGGCGCGCGGACTGGAGGAGCCAGGTGCCGCACCCCCTGGATGAAATTCCGCACCAAGGATTTGGTAGCTAAAGGCTTCTGAAAGAAGATTGCTAATGCTGAAACTTGACCCTTGATGGTGCTCAAGGCTAGCTTCTGCTCAACCCCTTGTTGCAAAAAGGCCAATATTCGAGTCACCGAATAGGTACGTGGAGGAAATCCTAAAGATTCGCACCACGCAATATAAGTCTTCCATGTGTGATAATAGACTTTGCTGGAAGTCGCTTTCCTTGCTTTAATAAGGGTAGGAATGACTGAAGTAGACAAACCTCTGTCCTTCAGTACTTGGGTCTCAATGGCCAGGCCATTAAAACCAGCGACTGTAAAGCACGAAGGTAAATTGGTCCTTGAGACCACAGACACTCCCTGAGACGAAGTTCCCACGGAACGTCTGCGACTAACATGTCCAAGTCGGCCAGGCCGGCTTGAGGAGGCCAGCCTAGAATTTCTAGGACCACTGGCGCTGATTGGATCTGAACCAGGCGTCCCTAGAGGTATCTGGCCCCGACCATCCGAGAAAGTCTGGTCGTTTTCTGTTCCCACACATTTATCAGATACCTGATTGCTATCAGGAAGGGTGATCTTTTCTGGTTGAACCTCAGGGACCGAAGTCACCCGACTAGAGGCTACTTGGCCTATCTGGTCAACCAGATCCGATTCCTGTGAGGTATCGGGACTAATCTTAGGAAAAGGTAAAGGAAAAGATCTTTTCAGGGAACGGTAACTACCGCTTCCTGTGGTACTTAAATGTTGGAAGGGAAGAATCGCACCGGTAGTAGTGGTTGATGCTCGATCTAATGTCCTGAATACCGGTGAAAACGTCCCCCCACCCTGAAACCGGGTGGGGGCGCACCTTCAGGCTGTGTACTCCTTTGCTTCGGGTTTGGCTGGGTTGGTCCCCTTCTTGAACCCTCCTGGAGGAGTCTTGCCTTTCCCGCTAGTACCAGCCGGGCGCCCTTTATGGGCGGTAAAGAAAGGTCCTCGCTTGTTGCGAGGTCCCTTAGCTTTTGCAGCCTGTGGCAAAAAAGTGCTCTTGCCCCCAGTGGCATCCTTAATGATTTCATCTAGGTTGGCTCCAAATAGACGATTCCCCTGAAAGGGGAGATTGGTCAAGGTCTTTTTGGAACCTAGGTCAGCTGACTAGCATTTTAACCACAGCACACGTCTGAGGATCACTGCTAACTTAGATGCATGCCCTAATAGGGGAGTAGTGTCCAAGGCTGCGTCACAGATAAACCGTAGCCCTTGTATGATCTGTTCCATCAAATCAGATGTCTCCTGGGGAATATCTTTTCCCCTAAGATCTTGGCGTACCATTTTCGCCCATTCCGTAAGTGTCTGGGAAACTAGACCAATAACGATTACTGGTCTAAATGCTGACCCTATCAGAGAAAAGATAGTGCGGGACTCTGCTTCTATCTTTCGATCCACCGGATCCTTAAAGGACGAAGTGTCCTCCACTGGAATAACCGTGGCTTTATTCAGCCTGGAAATAGGCGGATCCACGACTGGTGGTACCGTCCATTTCTTAATGATGGATTCCTCAAACGGATAGCGTCTAGCAATACGCTTGGAAATAGTAAAGGTACGTTTAGAATGCTCCCATTCTCCTTTAATCTGATTACCAAAACATTTAGGTACAGGAAAAGCCTTCGCCGTCTTGATGGGCTTATTAGTCCCAAAAGGCCTCTCTGTTTCAGTTGCCTCTGCCGGTAAAGCCTCAAGTTTTAAGGTTTCTTGCACTGCCACAACTAGTGCGTCCACCAATGCTTCTTCCTGAATTATAGCAAGAGAAGAAGCGTCCTCCTCACTGTCTGAGGGGGCTTTACCTGGGATAACAGCCCTTGCAGAGGAACCTGCAACTGCCGTGACCATCTCTGAATCTGAGTCAGAGGTGTCAGATGGTATAGGGGTAGGCGGATGTCGCTTCCTAGACCCCCGTCCCTGACAGGCCGCCTCCACCCGAGCCACCATAGACTCCAAAATTGCTGTAAATGACTCTATACTCTGTGCACCGGCGGGTCCCGAGGCCCCCTCGAGGGAAACAGGTGGGGGAATATGTGTGGCAGGGTCCATAATAACTCCAGTTACTTCCTGGATAATATAATTCAAAAGTAAAGAAAAAAACTTTTTTTTTTTTTTTTTCTTTTCTGACCCCCAGCGCCACAAAAAGCCCCTTAGTGTTACCTGCTTAGGGATCCCTATCGATCGAGAGAGAGAGAGAGATAGACCCCCAGGCTCACCACTTGATGCTCAGAGTTAAACTGCAACAGCTTACAGCGCTGTCTCGACAAACAGGAAGTCTCTTGGCTGGCTGCCCAGGAAGAAAGGAGGCGGCTCCGCCCCTCTGCACGCCTTCCGGCGCCTCCCCCAAGCTCCACGAGGTGTAGGATCACCTCAAACATGGCCGCCCCCATGCTGGAGACACGAGGCTACGCCAAAATGGCGGCTCGTGCGATCCAGCAAAAAAAATGGCGGCGGCCTAAACTGAATAGCGGTGTGCTGCAGGGCACACAACACTCTCTCTGCATGGGGATATGGCGTGGTTGGCGGTACCGGCCCTGGCGGACCGCGTGGCCGTTCGGGAGGCCTGCTATTAGCTGGAGATCTGATTTGGAAGGCAGTCTACATGTCCGTGGCTTCTGACTGGTAGGTAGCTTATACTTAACCCATAAGATTCCCAGAATGCCACAGATTACATCTTTAAAACATGTATACAATAGATTGTTAGCTCCCAAGCCAAGCCTCCTGGCTTTTGCACACATAAATCACACTCAAAGTAGGAGGATTTGTGACATGTTATAGGATAGAAAGGACTCTTTCTTACCATACAGAGAGGGGCCCGCGTTCACCACAAAACCCGTCAGGGAAAAAGGGGGAACATACTACTCACCATACCGGAACCAGGCGGGCACCAACTCCTGACAGTACCCCTCTCCACCGGGGCGGGAGGGCTGTCGACCGATACGGACGCCGTGACTCATGGTCTTTGGCGTTTCGGCGAGACGTTTAACTCGCGTGGACAGTCCTTTAATGGGACTTTGTCGCGGCCGACCCAGCGCGGAGCTATGGCCTGCACGCGCTCGTAGGCTGAACTGGGGTGACCACCGGATCTCAACATCCAGCCCGTCGCCCAGTTCAGCTTTCTTGCTTGAAGATCTCACAGGAACACTGGAGAAAAAAGCTGTCTAAAAAATCTTTTTAAGAAAAAAATCTTGCCAGGACCTAAGATCCCAGCAAGGTGTCTAGGTCCTTACTCCTAACTAGACAGAAAATAACTGATTTGCTGAGGCAGAGAGAGAGAGGATATACCCTCTGGGACTGCCCCTAGGGTGTGGCCAGAGCTTTTTAATTTCCTGTCTAGTCCTGCTCCTGCGGAGGTAACATAACCCGAAGGTGGTGTATCACCGAGGACTACGTCTGTCGATGAGCGCTAGAGAAATGAATGTCTATGCAAGTCGCTCCTGGTCGCCCCGAAGTAGTACAGGACCCTTTTCTAAGTCGGAGCGACTTGTGTCGCTCCTATTAGAACCGTTCCTGTACTACACTATGGGACACGACGGTGCGTGACTTGACAAGTCGTATTAGTGTGAATGGAGACTTATTCTTACTATTTAGTCTCTGGTGACCCTAAGCAATCCGACAGATGACCTGAATGAAGTAACCCTTGACTTCAAAAACCTGTTGCAAGCTTTCACTTTCCACAAGTCAAGTCAACTCAAGGTGTAACTATCTTCACAATCTTCTGATTTGTAGTAGATGAGGTAACTAGGTAACTCTACACTTGCGCACAAAATTATTACCAAAGAACAAGTGATTAAATTATATACATAAAGCAGCATATCATAAAGCAAAAAAAGCTTGAAAAATAAACAAGTAAAGTAAATTGACCGCGCTTCAAGTGAACTTAAACAAAAAAAATGTATAAATAAATTATATATATATATATATATATATATATATATATATATATATATATATATATATATATATATATATATATATATATTTGTGTGAAACCCAGTACTCAAAAAGTCCCAATATTTGTTGTGAACAATACAATCCCAAATGTGTTCGATCTCCTCCAAGACCACCCAATCTTACGAAATCACCCGTGAATACATGGTGCCCTTATCCACCGAGATTTGCATGCACAGAACACTCACCAGATGGGTTGGACCTTTTTATTGATTTGTCAATCTTAATTTGTCATTACAACGTATTTTCTCAGTGTGAAACGGTTCAATTAGATTTATTCCCAATGAGGTGAATTGTGGTGATATATTATATAACAACCACTAAAGGGCATCGGTTTGGCCCTTTCATATCATTGAGGACACATTATATTACTAGACGTTTGGGTCTATTATCACCTTGTTACCACTAGAGGTCCTTAAAACAGCCTCAACCTCTATTTTATACAATTTTTATTTATTTCTCAAATAGTTTAGGTTTTAAATTAATATGAGGCACAATAATTAGAACCATCCATGTTAAATGTATGTTGCTAGTTTATACGCGATGTTCATCAGTCCATTAGGATTGAATCGGAATGGATCATTGTAAAGCAGTTGTGTAGATAGAGTGAAGTGAAGTGCACGATCATGTGACCCCTGATGTTGTCGGAAACATGCTGATGAAACGCGTAGGGCGGGACAAGTCGTGACACACCACTTTTGCTGTTTGGAACCCAGGTGGAGTGCAGAACGGCGCTCCTCTGATTTTTAAATGCCTGAGAATTTTCATTTGTCATAAGTGTAACTTTTAATTGATTGAAATTAATTGTTTACATTACGAGAAGCCTTTTATTCTTCATCTATACCGTACCCCGAGAATATGTACCCATATTGACAGGCACTTCTGGATTTTATGGACTATTTATGCTGATTTTTACTACCTGTAATGGGGGTCAAACCCATCTGGTGAGTGTTCTGTGCATGTGAATGTCGGTGGAGAAGGGGCCCATGTATTCACGGATGATTTCTTAAGATTGGATGGTTGGATGGTCTTGAAGGAGATCAAATAAATTTGGGACTTTATTGTTTACAAATATTGGGACTTTTTGAGCACTGCGTTTCACTCTACATATATATTTTGTTCATGCGCACTTGAAGCATGGTCAATTTACTTCTGATTTTATAGCCTAGTACACACGGGTAGTTTTTTTTTCATTCAATGCAGCAGGGCTGAACGAAAAAAAGCTTGACAGCTCAGGAAGAGCCGCAATGCTAACAATCCGACTTTAGTACATCGATCTGCCCTGCTGTTCTATGGTGTTCTAACAGGGGGCGACCCCACTGCCAGGTCACTCTGGCCAGCGCACTGAGCCATTGTCTGAAAGTGCTGAATGGGGGGCCATTTGGCAGACCTTTTTGCGGTCATGCCCCTTTGACAGAAGCCAGCTGAACTTCTGTCGGACCAACTCGAATACACATGGGCCAAATGTTGGCCGGTTTCCATTAAACTGGCAATGCCGCCCGGCATTTGGCCCATGTGTACTAGGCTTTAGGATCAACTCCTGTCAACCACACGATGGGACGAAGTACTGGTGTAAAACATCAGCAGCTCGAACCCCTGAGAACTGGAAGTTTTTGGATTTTTCCCTTTCCATTGCAACAGTCAGCAGCATGGGCAGCAGTAGAGCCAATTAATGTAGTTCTTTTCACTGAGCCCTTTATTTAAATTGTTCCTTTAAGCGATGGTGTTGTTTTAAAGTGTATCTAAAACAAAAAAACAACTTTTCTCCCCCATTTTGTAGTGTGGGTTACAACCCTTATAAATTGTTTTTGCGGTTTTCCCAATGGGGGGATTCATCCTTTTTGTCCTGTCCTGGTAGCTGTTGTCATTGAGACAAAGTGAAACAAAATCCAAAATGCTATGTGTAACAGAACCGCAACCCACACTACACTTGTGGACTTCCATCAGTATACGGCTTCCTCCCAGTCGTGAGCACCGATATCAGATTTTCCAGCCGCCCCCAAACAAAGCTAGCCGACCACTTAGCTTGTACTGGAATCTTCTGTTTATTGAACAGTCACACAGAATTTATATACAGCATGGACCTCCCCCTCTTGATCAGATTACCACACACGGTCAGGGGTTGCCTGATTACATTATCATATGCAGATGAAATTGTATACAGAAATAAAATTAACCTGAACTATCTAGCCATCTGGACAGAAACAATATGTGAGTTCATTAACATTTAACAATGGGACAGACAGGCTTAATGGAATTCACATCACATCTCAATACACAAATAGGGAGAGCCTGTCTCTGCCATTGAAGTACAATACACATTAGCATAAGCGTAAATACAGACCCCATTTGAAGCAATCCAAGCCATATTCTCAGTGTTCATTAAGTATCTGTCTTTCACTCCCAGTGACGGTGACATTGGGAGACTATAGGGACATCGCACTATGGTTACCAACACGGGTATAGAGGGGGAATCTTCCAAACAGGGACACTTGTAATGGTGTTAATGGTCTAAAACAGGCTTTACCCTTCATCAGCAATGCAGATGACCAACAGTGGCTAACACAGATTGTGGCCGACATTACTGATCATTACATTGGTTCTGACTGGCACCACAGACTGTTCTTCGGAGGTGTGCGGTAAAGTCCGTCACTCATGTGAATGAGGACTTACTGATGCTTTTCGGCAATCAAAATGGTTTTGGCTTACACTGGTACTAGATTACACTCGTATTGGTGTGGCTTGTGGTCAGCACAAGAATTGTAGCTTACACTGGTGCTTGGTGACACTCATCATTCAGGTCCGCTATGAGTTTTTAGGAAGGATCCCCCCCAAAATCCATACCAAACCCGTTGACGAGCACACAGCCTGGCTGACCAGGAAAGGGGGGCAAATGTAATTTGGACTAAACAGTGAGCTTATCCCGAGTGTGCAGGGATATTGTGTTTTCATGTACAAAGGTTTTATTCCATTTTTAAAAGAAGAACAAAGCAGAATCCAATCAGCATTCCGAGTAAGACTTCACATACTGGCAATTAAATTAAAGAAAACCATGGCATTGGTTATATGCAAAAAAACTAGACAGCTGAGGCAAGGTGCAGGAAAATCCACAGGGATGCCAATGTCAAACCTGGACCAGCTAAATATCTGAGTGATGCAGTATAATTACCCACTCAGGGAGTGCGAGGTAACCACAAAGAAAGGGGGGTGCAAACCCCAGAAGGAAGAGGTAAGAAAAAGGACAAAAACAAAGAAAGGGAAAGAGACAGATGTGAAGAAAACTCTCCCCAAATCAACACACAGCAATTTAAAATAAAGAAGGTTTTATGATAGAATTCATATGTTATTTGTATTATCATATGTACATCTAAAAACACTTTTTTCATAATTGGATAAAAGAAATTATATAAAAATCCCTATAAAAAAGGTTCTTTTTTGCTGTCTCTATTCCATTAAGGAGATTTATTCCTCTTTACAGCGTGTTCCAGAGACCGAACCGGAAGTGAGAGCAAAAATTCTCAACATAAGCAGGATTCCTCTGATACAATTGTCACCGGAACAGACTTCCCCGGTGCGGTGAAAGACTTGCCCTCCTCTCTTATTACCGTGACAACTCGCGTGACCAGTCGCAAGTTTTGAATTTCTACTCATGTTCTGTATCAGAGACAATGGTCACTGAGAAAAATACAAGAGCGCATCTCTCCAGGGTATATACAGCAATAAAACAATGAAAGTGGATCTAACCCTTTCCCCCAATTTCAAAACTAAAGCTAGAAATAAAGAAAAGGTTTGCCTTTATACAGACTTTAATAATAGCAAAGAGAAATATCTACAAAGAAAATAAAAATGACTGTATGGGACTGTACTCTTGACTATTTCATTTTGGAGCATCACATGCTAACTGGAGATCAGGAAATCTCTTTATGTCAAATAAGAATAAAGGGAAAGTGAGCTCAATAGAACACTCTCTTGGCAAAGGCCGGTAGCGCAGAAAGAAAGTCACAATGTATGCAGGTGTTTCCAGCTGCCGCTGCACATGTCTTATTCAAAGTCCTTTGACCATGAGCCCTTTAGATCCGTATGAGCGTTCTGGTTTCTCAACCTGTTCTAAGACTATTTGAATAGTATTTGCAAGTCAACTGGAAAGAATGTGGATTGCATACTGGGGTCATATGACCGTTCCTAAAATATGAACCTTATACCAATAAAAGCTTTCAATGCGTTGGAAATGAACACTATACGCCTTGCATGCACCAGATAAAGATGACCGCCCCCAGTAAACCACGGGTGTGTAGAATGTACATGTGACAAAGGCAGGCATGCTATGAGATGCTAGAAGATTGAGATAACATATTGGGGAATCATTCCTTGTAAATACATGTGTTACTAGGTCTTTAAATCACACCACTCAATTGACTCCATCTTTCCAAGCCACTCATCTTTGAATAAGTATGTAATGAAAGACATACACACTTTAGTAACAAAGCAGACCCTCCAGCATCCAGAAGGCACATCCACAAAGTAAGAGAAGTGTATTACTGATGTTAAGGTCGTTGGTGCTTAAAGAGTAAGTCCACCAAAGAAGTAAAGAGAAAAAAAAAAAAAAAGGTTGAATTTCAGCAGCGTGAGGTCACTATGCTAGCTGGGCTTCTTGGCAGGCCTAAGCAATTCTCTGAACTATAAAAACAGAAATATGAAGGATTTGGCAGGTAAGGCAGCTCAATCTACTCATTTCATCTATGTATTTAGCTGTTTTCTTTGAGTTCATTTGTGGATAATATGGGAGTAGTCCCTTCATCACTTTAGAAATAAAATATAAGAACTAATTTGAATGGAAACAAATACTGTACTGCATGCTTGATTTTTTTTTTTTTAGTATTAGGCAATTGTTGATTGGTTTTATGTATAGCTTTGCTGACAACTTTTGGGTCCTAAAACAGAAACAACTTTCTTATTTGGTTCCATGAATTAAAAAGTGTGTAAAGGCTGGCTATGTTCATACAAAGTACAGCCTCAAAGCTTTTGGGACAAAAAAAAAAAAAAAAAAAGATTCCCGATTTGAGGTATTTCTGGAATAACTTTTTAATCTAAATGGAAAACTGTAGAGAAATGTAAAGGTTAAAACTGTAGTTATCAGTTTACATTCCACACATCTTGTATCCAATTCACTGACCTCGCTGCAATGACGCCTGACCTTAAAACAGCAAGCTGCTATCTTGGCTTAAGAGTCACTGCAGCAACAGGGATTATCTCTGGATTCTTTGGGTGCTGTAAAGCCACCAACACTCAATGGTGGTGGAAACATTCAAGTGGATGGAAAAGAAAACCACAGATTAATATATGCAGATGCATTTATTTGAGCAGGCTTGAAGTGAATTTTTCTTTTGGCTAAAATATAAAAAGATTAGTTATACTTATCTGCCCTTACTGTTTTTCTACTAGAGTCCTCCACCAGCACTGTTTACTCCTCCTTTCCTAAGGGTGCCCCTATAGCAAGGGTATGTGTGTGGGGTATCCATTTGGGCACACTCCCGAGCCTGGCAGTGTGCAACCATACATAGACACACACTGTGCGGCTCAGCCAAGCCCCCTTTCTTCACATATGTGTGATGTGAGTGATGTGGTGCGACTCCAGGAATTGAACAGGCACCTTCAGCTGCCCACAGTCAAAATGGCTGCAGCCAGACTTCGTGGAGGTAGGTTTCTGCAGCATATTTGGCAAGTACAGGATTACGGTATATATAAAATAATATGCAAAGTGGTTGGAGGGAAGCTTCAGAATGGCAAATATGTTTTTATTACAAATTATGTGAGCAGACTGCAGTTTCTCTTTAATGCAGGGAATGAATTAAAAGGTAAAGGTGTTTAGACACAGAGGGAGTTGGGCCGCGTGAGGAGAGGCGGCGATTGCTGCCTTCCTCCCACAATCGTCTGGTAAACAGAGAAGATCCGCCTGCTTATGTAAACAATGCAGGCGGATCTTCTCACTGACAGGCAGGGACAGATCAGCAGTTTCAGCTATACTGCGATCTCTGTGCCTGTCACAGAACCCCCCCCCCCCCCCCCCCCCCACACACACACACACACACACACACACACACACACACACACACACACACACAAGTCCAGTAAGCATTAGGCCTCTTTCACACGGTCCGCCTCCGTAGGCGGATCCGTGCTGCTCAGCGGGGATAGATCCGCGATCCCCGCTGAGCCTGGCGGATGACAGCTCCGTCTCCGCTCGCAGAGCGGAGAGGGAGGTGTCTTAGCCCCCGCTGCCCTCTATGGGGGATCGGATGAGATCGCTCTCATCCGATCCGATCACTGAACGGATGGAAAAATAGGGTTTCCATCCGTCCAGATTTCACGGACAGGATCGGACACGGATGGTAGCGGGTGTCAGCGGAGGTGTCTCCGCTGACATCCGCTGACATCCGCTGCCCCATAGAGCTTCATGGAGGATCCGATCTGATCCGCCTAAAAAACTGACAGGCGGATGTGATCGGATCGCCCGTGTGAAAGGGTCCTTAGGCATACATTTAACCCCTTGATCAACCCCTAGTATTAACTCCTTCTCTGCCAGTGTCATTATTTCAGTAACAGGGCATATTTTTATACTTGATTACTGTAGTAATGTCACTGGTCCCCCCCAAAAGTGTCAAAAATGTCCGCCGCAATGTCGCAGTCCCGCAAAAAACGCAGATCGCTGCCATTACTAGTAAAAAAATAAATAAAAATGACAAATCTTTCCCGTAGTTAGTAGAAGCAATAACTTTTGCGCAAACCAATCAAAATACGCTTATAGTGATTTTTTTTTACCAAAAATATGTAGCAGAAAACAAATTGGCCTAAAATGTTAAGATTTTGATTTTTACATTTTTTTTTTTGAGAGACTCATATAGCAGAATGTGACAAATATTGTTTTTTTTTTCCAAATTGTCGCTTTTTTTTTTTTTTTGTTTATACCTCCAAAAAAAAAAAAAAAAAAAAAAAAAAAAAAAAAAAAAATCGCACAGGTGATCAAATACCACCAAAAGAAAGCTCTATTTGTGGGGAAAAAAGGATGTAAATTTCATTTGGATACAGCATCGCATGACAGCGCAATTGTCCGTTAAAGTAACGCAGTGCCAAATCGCAAACTAGGGCCTGGTCAGGAAGGGGGCAAATCCTTCCGGGGCTAAAGTAGTTAAAAAGCACAAGTTGGAAAACTGCTCTTCCAGCCATAAAAAGGCAAAAAAAAATTCAGGCAGCAGGAGTAGCTACTCCTACAAGCACTATTTGTATATGAATCTGCCATTTACTAGAACTCCAACAATATGTCAAAATACACACAACCTGATCTGTATATAATAAAATAATTGTTTATGGCACCAAGTCTCTGACAGCAAAATAAATTAGTACAAATCTGAATTTTAGTTTACAAAGCTTTGCCTACTGCACAACTCCCTCCTCATTGGCTTAGTTTTACACAGGCTATCCCCACCCCCACCCCCCCCTTCTGTCTATCATATATCCAACGGCCAGACTCATCCACCTTCCAAATGTCTGCTCTCCCTCACTGCCAATCCCTCCACTGGCTGCATTTATCTAATTAAATTTAAAATAAGAACAACTTCTTAAAAAGTCATCCACAAATCTGCCCCCAGCTAGATCACCAACCGGGTCTCAAAATACCAAATTGTTCTCTTCGTTCCTCCCAAGACCTCTTGCTCTCTAGTTCCCTTGTCACCTCCTCCCCATGCTTGCTTTCAGGACTTCTCCCAAGCCTCTCCTAACCTCTGGAATTTCCTACCACAATCAGTCCAACTATCTCCTCCTCTGTTCAATTTTTTTTTTTTTTAACAGCTCTGTCCATTTTTAGGCGACCCCTGAAAACCCTTCTATTCAGGTAGGCCTATCCTGCCTCCACCTAAAAACGTTACTTTTATCTTCTCCATCAGCCATTCAACCACAGTTACTACCCTTTGTATCACCTGATCAGCACTTTGAGATTACAAGCTTTAACAAGCAGGGACCTCTGAATATTGAATTGTATTGTAAGTGTTCAGTCTGTCCTCATGTTGTAAAGCGCTGCACAAACTGTTGGTGCTAAATAAATCCTGAACAACAACAAAAGGTCAATAAAGATAAATCTTGCACGTTAAAGTGGTTGAAAAGTCACTATGCATAATTACTGGAATTCCCTCTGTTTTATCACGCTATATTACACAGTGTATGTGTTTTTGTTTTGTTTTTAATTATGCAGCTAAACTTATTTCACAGCGCTGCTGTGTGATCACGTGACATCCCGTGGCTCTCCTTCACTGATCTGAAGACTACAGCGGGAGGGGCTGAGATTCCCCTCTGACATCAGCCGTAAGGTCACGTGACCACACAGCAGCCCTTAGAAATAAGGTATTTGGCAGCATAATTTAAAAAGTCACATACACTATGCTATGGGATTCCAGTCATTATGCACAGTGACTTTACAGCCACACGGAATAGCAGCAGAAGGGGAAGGGGAAGGGACAGGGCGGGGAGCAGATCAGCTCTCAAATCACTGACTATTGAGCTGACAGGCAGGGAGGGATGGGGAGAGGGAGAGACTGCAGGGTGACGAAGGCATATAAAAACTGACCACGGTATCATGGATCAGCAGTCATGATTATTGTGGTCAGCACACGTAGAGGGACACAGGAACTGGCAGGATCAACCAGGTATTTTACACCATACAATGGGACAAATTATTCCACAGAAGCACTGTGCTGTCTATCGTGCTTTAAAGGAACAGGGTTTTTTTTTTTTTTTTTGGGTTACAATCACATTAGGTTTTACATCCAATTGTTTAACCAAATGTATTCCAGTCCAAAAGAATATGAAGCTATACCAGCCAGTAGTATGCTCAATGCTGGGGTCCAAGAGAGACTGCACTTGCCATTGAAGTCTTGGTGCATTCCATACAGGTGTAAAATTAACAATACTGGGGTGCTGGAATGACAACAATGGATGGCATCATTAAGACCCTGTCAAATCAGACAGTCACACCCTATAGCCTCCACAAAATCGACTCCTATGTTTCTTCTCTATGCTGGTGAGGATGCGGGTCCGTAGGTAATCTATACCACATTTTCTGGATTTGTAGACTAACTTCCAAATTCTGGGTGGACATCTTCCCGCTAACATCTGGGATCACCAACCTTAGCCGACAACCCTTCACCCGAATTGGCCCTGCTCAGTATTGGTATAGAGAACATCCCTCCCTTTGTTCAACACCTCCTAATGCATGTACTCCTAGCTGCCAGATTAGTTGTAGCTTGACATTAGAATTCCAGCAACCGTCCTGCCAGCTCAGAGGGAATCACTCTAGTCCACACCCATGGCATCAACGAATGAATGTTTGCCTCCAGCAGAAGATACCTTTGCCCTATGTTAGATAAATGGTCTCTTTGGCTTACCTGGTATGAAACGAATTACAACTCTGTACAATGAAACCTTTGCAGGTCTCAAACTTTTAATCAAACAGCATTACTTTCTCTGCACATCTTTACGGCTCACAATAATCATACTTTTGTACTTGCAATCCCTCTGTTTTTAGCATTGTTTTTTAAATGATAGTCACATGTGGATTTGTATGAGCAAACTACTTTTATGTCCTTTACACTATACGTTTGAAAATTTCCCAAATAAACATCTATTGAATGCCTGTTACAAACACAACCACTTCAAAGTGTCACTTCTACATGCGATCAATATATTTACCCTGCAGAACAATTTGGGTGTGCTTGTAGTTCACTTCTATTTTCACCAACATGTTGCTTATTTTGAATTAAAGATTAAAAGCTGCAATTTTTTTTTAAATCTAAAACAATGGTTTTAGGTTAGTCTGTTTTACAAAACTGATGCCACCTAAAGTTAACTGCAAGGGTTGCTTTAGTATTAGAGAAAAAACAAAACAAATCTGAGGCCTCATTTGAGACAGAATCTAAAGAAACCTTATGTATTTTAATGGAATGGCTGACTCTAACCGCTTCCATACAGAGCAGTTAGACACCCTTCCTGCCCAGACCAATTTTCAGCTTTCAGCACTCTCACACTTTGAATGACAATTGCTCAGTCATATTACACTGTAACCAAACAAAATTTTTATCATTTTTTTCACACAAATAGAGCTTTCTTTTGGTGGTATTTGATCACAACTGGGTTTTTTTTTTTTTTCGTGATATAAGCAAAAAAAGAGCAAAAATTTTGAAAAAAAAACACTTTTTTTTAGTTTCAATTATGAAATTTTGCAAAAAATAAATTTTTCTTCATACATTTGGGCCAAAATGTATACTGCTACATGTCTCTGGTAAAATTAACCCAAATTAGTGTATATTATTTAGTCTGTGTGAAAGTTATTGAGTCTAGAAGCTATGGTACCAATTACTGAAAATTGATCACACCAGATGTACTGACTGCCTATCTCCTTTCTTGAGGCCCTGAAATGTCAGGACAGTACAAATACCGACCAAATGACCCCTTTTTGTAAAGTAGACAGTCCAAGGTATTTAGTAAGAGGCATGGTGAGTTTTTTGAAGTTGTAATTTTTTCCCACAATTCTTGGGAAAATGAAGAAAAAATTTTTTTTTTCTTTTTTTTCCCACAAAGTTGTCAATTTATAAGCTATTTCTAACACATAGCATGTACACAGCAAAAATTACACCCAAAAATACATTCTGCTACTCCTTCCGAGTATGGCGATACCACATGTGTGAGACTTTTACACAGCCTGGCCACAAAAAGAGACTCCACGTCCAAGAAGCACATTCAGGCGTTCTAGGAGCATAAATACACATAAAACTTTCTTACTACCTATCACACTTTTCAAGGCCCTAGAGCACCAATACAATGGAAAAGTCCACAAAATGACCCCATTTTGGAAAGCAAACACTCCAACGTATATTCTATGAGGCATTATGGGTCGTTTGAACATATTTTTTTCCACAGGTTTTTGGAAAATGTGGGAAAAAAATGAAAACTTTTTTTTTTTTACACAAAGTTGTCAATTTATAGGATATTCCTAACACATAGCATGTACACAGCAAAAATGACACCCCAAAATACATTCTGCCACTCCTGAGTATGGCAATACCACGTGTGAGACTTTTTCACAGCCTAGCCATATAGAGGGGCCTAACATCCAAGGAGCATCATCATGCATCCTAGCCACTTGCCTAGGCCTATTTTTGACATTTGGTGTTTACAAGCTAAAATCAGTTGTTTTGCTAGAAAACTGCTTAGAACCCCCAAACATTATATATTTTTTTTTAGCAGAGACCCTAGAGAATAAAATGGAGATTATTGCAATATTTTTTATCACACCGTATTTGCGTAGCGGTCTTCCAAACGCAATTTTTTTGGAAAAAATTCACTTTTTTTAATTAAAAAATAAGAAACCAGTAAAGTTAGCCCAATTTTTTTCCATAATGTGAAAGATAATGTTATGCTGAGTAAATAGATACCCAACATGTCATGCTTCAAAATTGCGCACGCTCACGGAATGGCGACAAACTTTGGTACTTAAAAATCCCCATAGGCGAAAATTTAAAAATTTCTACAGGTTGCCATCTTTGAGTTACAGAGGAGGTCTAGGGCTCAAATTATTCCCCTTGCTCTAACGATCGCGGCGATACCTCACATGTGTGGTTTGAACACCGTTTACATATGTGGGCGGGGTTTCTGTATGCATTCGCTTCTGCGCGCGAGCTAACGGGGACAGGGCGCTTTAATTTTTTTTTTTTTACTATTTATTTTATTATTTTTTATTTTTACACCGTTTAAAAAAAAAAAAATTGATCATTTTTATTTCTATTAAAAGAAATGTAAATATTCCTCGTAATAGAAATAGGCACGACAGGACCTCTTTTTTGTGAGATCTGGGGTCAAAAAGTCCTCAGATCAAACAAGTACACTAAAAGATAGAAAAAAAAAAAAAAAATAATTATAATATAAAATGAAAAAAAAAAAAAAAAAAAAGGACCTTTAAACCGGTTGCTAGGCAACAACATTTTCCGTAGCTCCGGTCCTCCAAGACCATAGAGTCAAGTGAGGGCAAGCTTGCCCTCACTCGACATCCTGTCTGTGAGGATTCGGGACCGGATCGTTTTCCCCGCTGCCGGCGGGTCCGGTAAGCGGGGAAAAGGACCGGAACGCGTCGGGAGGGGGGGGGGCGCCTCTTCCGCCATCCCGGAAGGGTGATCCCACGGCGAATCCGCCGCTGGGACCACCCTTATCGGAAAGCCAACCGTCCACCGTTTAAAAAAATACCAGGGTTATGGCAGCTATCTGCTTCCATAACACCGGTATTTAGGTTTAAACGGAGGACGTATATAAACCTTTTTGGACTTGGACAGGATGGCTGTATGAAGGGTGACAGGTACTCGGGTACTTTGTTGGGCAGGTGACAGGTACTCTGGTACTGATGAGCAGGTGGCGGGTACTCGGGTACTCCGATAGGCAGGTGACAGGTACTCGGGTACTCTGATGGGCAGGTGACAGGCAGGTGATAGGTACTGATGAGTAGTACTGATAGGTGATACTGTACTGATGGGTACTGATGATCAGTACTGATACGTGATAGGTACTGATGAGTACTGATGAGTAGTGATGGGTACTGATGAGCAGGCGGCAAGTACTTGGGTACTTCAGGCGTCAGGTACTCTGATGAGCAGGTGGAAGGTACTCGGGTACTCTGATGGGTAGGTGACAGGTACTCAGGTACTCCGATGACGGGTACTCCGTTGACAGGAACTCAAAGTACCCGAGTACCTGTCATCAGAGTACCCGAGTACCTGTCAGAGTACCCGAGTACCTGTCAGAGTACCCGAGTACCCGTCATCAGAGTACCCGAGTACCCGTCATCAGAGTACCCGAGTACCCGTCATCAGAGTACCCGAGTACCTGTCATCAGAGTACCCGAGTACCTGTCATCAGAGTACCCGAGTACCCGTCATCAGAGTACCCGAGTACCTGTCATCAGAGTACCCGAGTACCTGTCATCAGAGTACCCGAGTACCTGTCATCAGAGTACCCGAGTACCCGTCATCAGAGTACCCGAGTACCTGTCATCAGAGTACCCGAGTACCCGTCAGAGTACCCGAGTACCTGTCATCAGAGTACCCGAGTACCTGTCATCAGAGTATCCATCATCAGAGTACCTGAGTACCTGTCATCAGAGTACCCGAGTACCCGTCATCAGAGTACCCGAGTACCTGTCATCAGAGTACCCGAGTACCTGTCATCAGAGTACCCGAGTACCTGTCATCAGAGTACCCGAGTACCTGTCATCAGAGTACCCGAGTACCTGTCATCAGAGTACCCGAGTACCCGTCATCAGAGTACCCGAGTACCCGTCATCAGAGTACCCGAGTACCCGTCAGAGTACCCGAGTACCTGTCATCAGAGTACCCGAGTACCTGTCATCAGAGTATCCATCATCAGAGTACCTGAGTACCTGTCATCAGAGTACCCGAATACCTGTCACCAGCCCATCAGAGTACCCAAGTACCTGTCATCTGAGTACCTGATGGGCTGGTGACAGGTACTCGGGTACTTTGATGGGCTAGTGACAGGTGCTCTTTATTGGGGGGGCAATCAGTGTGTTTGGGGTGCACTGTAGTTGGTAACTAGCTGTTACCACAATCTCCTCCTCACACAGGATCAGTGTGTGAGGAGGAGAACACGGTGACAGCTAGTTACCGTGTTCTCTGTTGACATTTGTGACCGGCTGTGATTGGACACAGCCGGTCACGTGGTAAAGAGCCAATTTCATTGGCTCTTTACCTAGATCGGGGATCGACTCTGTCCGAGGGACGAGCCTCGTCCCCGATCGCTGCTCTGCGCGCCCCCGGGGGCGCGCATTGCAGAGAGAACGAGCGGCTCGTGCTGGAGCCGCTCATGTGATCGGCTGTGATTGAGACAGCCGATCACGTGGTAAACAGCCAATTTCTATTGGCTGTTTACCTTGATCAGGGATGGGCTATGTCCGAGGGACGAGCCCCATCCCTGATCGCGCCGCTGCGCGCCGCCGGGCGCCGCCGGGGGCGCGCAGTAGCAGCTAGAACGGGCCGACGTCATAGGACGGCGGCCCGGATCTAGACAACCACTTTGCCGACGTCATTTTACATGACTCGGTATGGAAGTGGTTAAACTACATTATCAGCAACATAAGACTTATGATAACAGAGTGCATGCAATGCAAGTCATCTGATGTCCATACCCCAAACTAAATGGCCTTTTTTTTTTTAAAAGGAAACTCAAGCTAGGTTCTGGGGAAAGAAGACATTATTAAATCAGCAAGGATGGAAGATCTCTCTCTTGTGTTACTCTTACAATGCATTAGCAGCAGGATTTAAGCTAAAGATTCACATCACTTCAGCTGTAGGGGCCACTTCGCTCCCCCCTCACCTTTGCAGCAAACTCGTGGTTTTGCCCATATTGGTTTAAGTAAAAAGTTTGTTTTCATTTGTTCTTCCCAGTAGCACGCACTCACCTTTCCTTATATGCCACAATCAATTTAAACCAGGTAGACACTGGTTCAATTAAATAATCTAGGTATTGTTTTGCAGGTTTGTCTTACTAGCTGCTCCCATAGGCAGTGAGAGGATAGATGGAAAAGAAATAAAGTTCAGACGTATGAGTAAGAAATTATTAATATTACTACTTACAACTGTAGGGTTACCACTGCTGATTAACTGATTGACTTCATGGAAAATGCTTTTGCAGTCAATTGATTTGTCTAATGATCCTCTCTTCACTATGACTGCTACTGCCAAGAGGATCTGTTCTCGTACATACTTCTGGAGGCTGCAAATATAAAACAAGGTAAGTAACTACAATGCGTATCACTGAATGTGCAAATTTACAGATGTATACAAACACAGTGCATATAGCATCCTAAAATCAATCTCTAAATTGTACATTCTTAAGTTTATAGGTTTGGACCAATGTCTCCTGAAGGTGGCCAATAACCTATCCATCGTGGTGAAAGGAGTCACCTGGGTGAGGATACAGATATACAACTAGGTGGTGAAGTGGATAGGGGTCGTTGTTACCCGCAGTCCAGCGAGTTTGGCAGTACCTAGCCTTTAAGCCTTTTGATCCAAGCCTTTGAGGCCTACCAGCAAGCAGCTAGACATCAGACAGAACGGGTGAGGGGTTTTCCTTCCCCCAAATAAAAACTAATCTTAGCGCCCTTTCAAGAGGTATCCTGGTCCCTTCCTATCGGGGCTCACATGAAGCTCCAAGGAGCCAAGTAATGTTGGAGCCCCGTAGAGACTTGGGGGTACCAGGGGAATGGTTGGCAGCCTGCACCTTGTCCAAAGTCCTTAGAGGCAAGGTGCTTGTCCAGCTCAATAACTTTACTATGCATGTTCCATACCTGGATGATCCCCGCAGAAGCAGAGTAGCTACTGCTAAAAAAAAAAAAAAAAAAAAAATCCATAGCTGCCAGTTATATTTTAACATAAATTGTTAACACACCTATGAAAAAAAAGCATTCAGGGCAGGGGAGGAGAATGAGAGGAGTCATTTTAATGGATTGCTGTGTTGGGTTTGATTAATATTGAGTTTGTAAACAATCTAAAAGCAAAGCAAAAAAGGTTACCCGGTAAACATTTGAAAAGGAGACTCCCGTTTCCAACATGGGGACTGGAAAGAAATATATATTCATATGTTATATTTTATACTGGTGTGACAAAAATATGGATTTTTGTACACACTCTAAAATTATTTTCTTTAGGACCACCAAAGAACATGGCAAGTCTATCCTCCAGGCTTTATTGCCCCCTACAGGCGAATCCGACACTGGCAAACAAACTGTAGGCTAGTCCAGGATTAACCTCTCCTACTACCAGGATGCCTGAGTTTTGTAGTAAAGCAGTACCGGGAGCAGAATCATAAAGCACAGAGGGGAGGACCTGTGTCCCTCAATGGACTTCAAGAGATTTTACAGCCAAGTACAAAAATCCCATTTTCTTTGTCCATTACATACAGGTAATCTTTATTCTTCAGGATGTTGAAAAGCAGTCCAACTGAGTGGTGGGCAACACAGCAAACAAAAACAGATCCAAGAAAAAAAGGACCCTAAAAACCCAAAGCTGCTATAGGATGAGGCTGAAACACCCACTTTGAATTTATAGAATTTGTTGCCAGAAGACTAGGTGGCATCCTTCCAAATCTTGGAAACAGTTAAAGTGTTACTAAACCCAGGACCCTGCATTCACTATATCTGGTCTCCCACAGAATACATAACATGGAAATGCAATTATTTTAGTAAATGGAAACAGTTAATTACCTTTTTTTTTTTTAACAGCAGTTAGAGTAAAAGCAGTCTTATGACTTCTATCAGTGTCTGCTTAAAACTTGCAGGAAGAGTTTTCATTTTCCTTTTTTTCCAATGAGGCTGCAGGACCCCTGGTCCTCTGTCTGGGCAGTGCTGATTGGCCCAGTGATTTTTACATGCACTCTCCCAAGACATTAAAAAAAAAAAAAAAAAAACAAACCTCTCTAGTAATACACACCAAACTGAGCATGTGCAGCTTGTCCCCTAGACTCTGTTCTATCAGGTGATCGATTGGGGACAGTGGAAGAAAGGCAAGAAACAGAGAAGACAGATTTAAACAGCCTTTTTTACACAATGCAGAGGATTAACCCTTTAGGTTCCACGGGGAGTATAACAAGAATGCTTTACTGCATATACAGACTGATTTTACTGTTGTGGGTTTAGTAATACTTTAATGCTGAAAAGACCAAGAAGCACTCACGGAATTAGTAGGGTATGTATGTCTTGATGGGAAATGAAGGAACCGGATCTTTGACACCATAAGCTTCAATGATTTTCTGCCCAAGTCATTTGCAGATGTTCTAACAAGTAGCAGGTGCACCCTTAAGGGGTTCACCTGTGATCTAAAAAAAAAAAGAATCCGTCTTCCAGAAAGTATCAGTGGCTGTGGGAGACACTCAAACAGCCCAAACCACATCCAGACAATAGGGGGACATTTCATTTTCATGAACTGGAGTCAGACAGAAGGATGGAAGAAAATTATCCTGTTTGAGGTGAGCAGAAGAAACTACCTTACGTAAGAAGGAAGTTGTGATATTCAACACCACCTTGTCCCTATGCAAAACTAGGAGAAAAACAGAGACACGAAGAAGCTCCTGGGGTGGAACCACCAAGAAAGTATTCCATCTATGTACAATGATGAATGGTGCAAATGGTAGACTTTCCAAGCTTTAGTGTTGTAGGAATCACAGGAACCTGTTCCTTAGAACCAGAGATTTAAAAGCCATGTTGTAAAAGCAAGCAACCATGAAGCAGGATGGTAAAAGGAGTACTTAGGATAGATAAATCTGAAAACCTGCTGGCATAGCTCATGGCGAGTCTTACCAGATCGCCACACCATCTCTATTTGGGCTATCCCAGAGCAATGAAGATCACAGAAATGCCCTCATCTTGATTTTGATGAGGTAGAAGTTTCAGGGGAGGAAAAGCATACACTAGTGTGTACTGATCCCAAGGAGACAGAGTAACAACTGCTCTTACTATCCCTGTACCTGAAGGCAAATCTGTTAAGTTCTTTTTGTACCTGGAGGTCCACATCAGACATCCTCGCCTTCATGGTTCCACGTATTCTCTACACAATAGACAGGGTTGTCTACACAGCAGACAAGGTTGGAACATTAAGTTTTGTGCCGGACATGATCCAAACTACCTCTCTTGCCACAGCGAGATTTCTGTTTAGTTCCTAATGATTTATATACACCATTATCATGGTGTTGTCCTACTAAATCCAGATCGGATGGCATCCAGTAGGATGCTCAATGCTGCAGACACAGTCCGATCAGGCGAGTCTGAATGGCAGGGTCACAAACTGGCAGTGCATGGGTCTGACAGTAAGGCGTAGGAATATAGACAGATATAAAATCCATGCAGAAATTTTGGACTAAAAAAAACAAAAAAAAAAACCAAACAATCAGAGCTTTGAGATCCAGAATGCCCGCTTCGGGTTTTACAACCATGGTTGTCTACGGATTGGAGTAAAACCCCAGAAGCTATTCTACAACAGGAACTTAGAAGTCTGAGAAGACCACCTCCAGCAACCAAGTGCCAGAGATGCAAGCAGTCCAAGCATCTAAAAAAGGATAACAAATGTCCCCTTACTCTGGAAAGTGGGGGTGCACCACAACAGAAGGCTTTTCTGAAGATCAGCCAGACCTAACAGGTGGGTGGGACACCAAGCTTGGGAGTCTCGACATCAAGGTCTAGGAATTGAGGAAACAAAATTTCTTAACAGTCAAATAGGAAGAAGACTTTGCAGGTCTGTTCCTTGAGCTCCTTCTGACAAGGAAGATGGGTACTCTTGCCACCGGTAGCATCTTTTCTATAGAAGAGCGAAAAAAATAATTGCATTTCTTGCTAGATCTAGTATTTTATGTACTTGCTGAAAATGCTTTTAGCCTTAAAAATTAAAATCTAATGCATCCACCACAGTTGGTACTAGCCAAACTGGAAACATATCCTTTGATGTGCCAGAAATAAACTGTTCTGTTGAGGAATGAAAACACAGCATTGTTGTGCCGAGTGGTGACAGCCCTGCCCGGTTGTCTTTTGCTACAGCAATTTAAATCCTCTCACACTCTCCTCATGTCTACAACACAGACTAATAATTCTGAAGACCAAGATATGATAGGAGGGCTAATTAGACTTCTTTTAATAACATAGGAAGAGTGCACAGGACAAAGCAAACCTCAGAATTTCTGATGTGATCAGCAGGTACTTTCTGCACTAATTAAACAGATAAAACAGAACATTATTAGGTTTTATTTAAAACATCAAAAGGGAGAAAACAAGATGTTCATGGTTAGGTTAGGCTTTATGCACACTTTAATGTTCTAAAACAAAGTTTTTTGTTTTTTTAGAAAAATGAAGACCCAGTCAGTTAAAAGCCTGAACCAGCAAACTCATTTAAAGTGAACCTATCACCAAAAACACCATGTTTAAGGATCTTCATATTGTTTTGAGGAGAACATAAAGGAGCCCATAGAGATAAAATGAATTCTATTGGTTCTCCTGTACTTTAGGGATCAGTAGTAAAGCAGTCAAATAAAAGTAAGCAGTAATGCTACATAACAGTTAATAGATCCGAAAGTATTTGTACAAAATAAAGTGCAACCAGTTTAATCAATACAGCAAAGTTTTGTGGAATTAAAGCCTTTTACAGTATAAGCATGAAGGCAAAACATTTTGGGAAGTTGAAAAGTAACTGGTGGTCTGGTAAAGGGTTTCATTTTTTTGTGAAAGGGTGAACAACCCAACACCCTCCCGGTCCCTGCTGTACTTACCTCTGTGATTGATTAGCTTTCACTGCCCACACAGCTGGTGCAGCAGTCCAGAGACTGAAAGCCCCACTGTTATTCCCCATATTTCCTTGCGGCTTCTGGGATGGCTCAAGAGTGATTCTGGTTGGTCTCCTGCTGGCACGTGAATAGTTTCCGATTTGTCCTAGAAGCCCTACGGAAAGCGGAAGCTTTCAAATTCCTGGACCACTGCACGGGCACCAACAGTTAATCACCCATGGAGGTAAAGTGCAGCGGGGACTAGGAGGGTAGGAAAGGTGTTCTGCCTTTCATTTTTTGTGAACATCTACTTTAATGTAAGAATTGACATAACTCCTAAATTCTACATTACCGTTAAATAGGACCTCAGATGAGAATCATTGGAGCAAAATATGAATTCATCCACCTTTGTATCCCTGAAGCTTCTGAGGACTTTCTAATTGTGAAACAATGTAGGGATTTTTTGCTCATGTAGCACCCTCTAGTGGCAACAAGAAAAAAAAAAAATGTTCCCACCTATGGTCATACTAGTATAGACACGGGAGGATAGACAGGAATAAGAGCATCTTTCTGCTGTTGCTGGAATATTTCCTGTATTTGTGATTTTCTCATCACACAGCAAAGCTTTGTCAACAATTCTGTACTTACTTAGGCCTCTGTAAGACATAAGTTAATAGGAATGTTCGGAGTGATTCAATGCTACTTTTTTCCAGGAGGATCCATTCTCGTACAACAGCTTCCATTATCGCTGTGGCGGCTTGAAACAGTACATAGTCCACTTTACTAGTTTCTGTATAAATAGAGAAAGAAAAAAAAAAAATGTTAAAACCAATAATGCTTCACACAATGGAAATCCTGACAACTCTATAACAGGCGGTCCCCGGGTTACAAACAAGATAGGGACTGTAAGTTTGTTCTTAAGTCAAATTTGTTTGCAAGTCGGAAAAGGTATGTTTTTTAAGTGTAGTTCCAGCCAAAAGCATAATTTTTTACGTTTTTTTGGATAGCATAGGGAAGGATCAACACCCCTGTACCATTTGTTTTGCTGTCTGTACCCCTGTTCAGAAGATCTCACCTCACTTTCTGTCCCTGTGACAATTGAATTTTGAAAATTTTAGGTTGTTGTGGAAACAGTGATTAGAGATAAAGCTTCAGCGGAGACACCTTTTTCCCCATTAGAGCTCTTAGAGGAGTGAATTTCCCTTCCTAGGGGGAGATTTCTCCTCCCTTCCTGTCGTCTCCCTCCGTTTGTAAGTAGGAGTCGTTTGTAAGTCGGATGTTTGTAACCCGGAGACCGCCTGTAATAGACTAAGCTCCTTTTGACTTTATATTACTGTACAGCAGGAGTAAACCATACATACCTAAAATGTGTTTGCATACAGCAAAAGGTGACTTTGATTTTCTAAAGGAGAGGAAGATGTGCTCTGCATGCTGCCGTTGTTCATTATTCACCATGGATGGCGGAGCCTAAAAAAGAAAGCAACAACATTTTTAACACTCAACTCAGTCCAGCAATGTTCCCGGATGGAAAGCAATCCATTCTATGAGCGAAAATTTATGGGCAATACCCATAACCGTGACCCAAAGTACAATAGGCAGCAGCCATCAAAGCAACATCTGATTTTCATTCTAGGTTTCTTTGAATGAAAGATAAATAATAAAAATCAGCTGCTGTGTGGACCGGGACCAGACTTTTCTTCTGGCTGCACTTGCTAACCAATGCGGCAGGAATGGCCATGTGCAGATAATTCAGCAGTAACAGTGATGGGCAAAGTGCAGCAACCTGTAGCAACAAGATTCAGCTGACCCAAATCAAATCTGTGAAAAACAAATTCTTATAGATCGGTATAGTTCACTGCACTTTGCATTTTACTTTGTGTCTCATTTACTAAGCTCAGTTACTTTAAGCCATAACAACTTGATAAAAAAAATAATGTTCTTTAGCAAGGAACATACATTTCACATTAATAATTATGCTACCAATATTAGTGCGTGCTGTAAAATTGCCTCCAGCATTGTTTCTGTTTCTCCTTGCTGGAGGCTGCCATTGTGCTGACACCAAAAACCCCAGAGCAGCAATAAATCATAAAATAGAACTAAATCCATTGATTTAACGGTTACAAAAATAGTTATACTGCTGGAATTGCTAACTGTCACATTTGTGTCCTCAACCAAACTGTTAAACCATCAAATAGTATCATAACTGATCACATGTGCAGTAGCAGCATGGCAGTTTCAGATCAAAGAGAAGCAGCTTCCTTGGCTGTAAAGAATGTTTAATTCCACTGTAAAGCAGCTCTAAAAACTCGGCAGTGCCTCAAAATGCAGAGCAATTGAGAAAGTGCAGAGCAGAGTGAAGCAGTGCATTACTGCATTTTAAACAGTATAGACACGTACTTATATATTTTACATAGAGATACCTGCAAAAGGGGCCAGACTGAAGAGATCTAGCAGGACTTCATTTTCTGACTAAAGTTTCACTTTAGCCTTTATTTCCATGAATAAGGGGGGGGGGGGGAGTCACATGGTCTCTGGCTGCCAATTATAACTGCAGAGAGAATCATTCCAATAAGCAGCAAGATGCTGTGAGTGGATCTGAAAGGCTGCCCTGACCCCATGTACATACACCGATAAACTTGTTCTCAAAGCACTTTGGTAAGCCTGATTAACCTGCTGATCAAATCTTCCTCCCAAGCCAATTTGTTTAAAAAAAAAAAAAAAGAAAAGAAAAATCTTTAGTTCTTTAGCACCAAGTTGGGGTTAGCTCTAGCAGATAGTTAAAACCAACTGCATAAGATCGGTTAAGCAGTGCCATCTAGTGGAGATATAAAAATAAGCACTTTTTAAATAAATGTAATTTTAAATGGTCAGATGCAAAAAGAATGGTTGGTCATGTTTAAAGAAAACATTCAAATTGGCTAAAATCAATTGTTTTAAGAATCCCCGTTGTGATAAAAGACACCAGTAAACTTACATAATGTCTGTTCTGGTGCACTTGGGTGGGGGACAGAGAGAGAATTCTATGATGGAATTGCAATGTGTGAGATGACTACTACTACTGTTTCTAAAAAAAAAAAAAAAAAAAAAAAAAACAATGGAAGTATAGGTGTGGATAGTGTCTTTACCTTCAATCACAGAAACAATAAAACCAGGACACAGATAAAGCCCTAGTCACTTTACATCTTTATACTGGATGTAGGGGTTTCCCTGGAGGTACCACTTTAAGCACCATCATCTATTTCAGCCTTCTCTTGCTTGCTTTACTTGCCTGGTCATTATGCTTGTATAGACACAGACATTTTTATTGACTTCAAAGGGAAATGAGCAAAAGCAGAGTAACAAGGCAGAAGAAATGAGCTTTGTGTACTTCTGAGCAGAGCAGTCGGCCAGCACTACTGAGCCAAGAATAATTTAGCCATTGTTTTACAGCACACTGAGATGTTTAGATAGCTAGACGCTGCAATACTGTTCCATCATTCCAAATTTACATTTATTAAATGGAATATATAGGTACTGCTCGTCACAACCAATAATAGCTTTCATTTTGAGAGCCACGCTATAAAGACAACTGCAAATTAAAGGAGAAGTTTGGGGGTTGTTAAAAGAAACAAACATGCATACTGACCTCCATGCTGCAGCATCTGTGTAATGCTGCAGCTGTCCACCACTGGCACTAAGCCCAAGTATTGAGTGGTCACACGACTGCAGATTGCTCAGTTCTCTCAGAACGGACAGCAACGACCATCAGTCACCACTCTCTGCTCTGCCCCTTCATAGCTTACTAGAGTGCCGGGCTGGAAAGGAGGACAGGTGCAGCTGGCTTTGGCTCTCAGGGCTTGGCTGAGAGGCTGAGCCAGCTGTCAATCAATTAGGCAGCTAGGTGAATCCTGACAATATAGTCAGGATCCTTCTAGAGCCTGGAGTGACACTGACGTCTGGCGACAATGGACTTTAGCCTTCGGTCAGGTGATCCTGGGTCACAGCAGAGCACAAGTGCATTCCTGTGACCACCTCCCCCCCAAGAGAAGTATGCCCAAAAAAGCCTTCGACCATACTTCACTTAACTGGATGCTATGAACACCAATTTTCAGCCAATTAAAAGAAAAAAAAATGCCATATACTATCTAAAATATTACAATAATAGTTTCATCAGCTAGTTGTAACCCAAAGGCATTCAAATGGGGGGGGGGGGGGGGTTCTACTTTCCATATGAATATGCAAGCTTCCAAGATAGGATAAACCATTATTTTGTTGAACTAATGACTTCACTGACTGGCACAATCAGGACAGGCCATTTTGTCTCACCATTTATCTAGGGCATTTGGCAACCCAGTTAGTTAAATGTAGAACTATAGCCTCCCACAAAAAATGTGTTTCAGAATTATAAGTGCTTACAGTTCTCTCTTAGTTCCTGTGCAAAGTCTCCCAAAAAGATCTGTTGATTCTGCCAGTGAAATCCACCTAATGCAGCTTCCAGTGATAGGGGCGACAACACTGCTACACTGCTCCTGAATTCAGAGCAGCATTGGCATTCTCAAGTAGGCTATGCCTGTTTGCTCCACTGTGAGATGAGAAGAAGTTGCATCTGGATCTGGCTATCTGGCTAACAGCACTGTAACTGCTGATTCATAAGTCTGTAGCCTGTCAGTCAGCACCTGTCCACACTGCGCATTGGTTTCTGCTCAGTGCCTGGGAGGGAGAGAGCATGCAAGATACAGAGGAGGATTTAGATCACTAAGGCTGGCCATACACTATACAATTTTCTTGTTCAACTTTCCTTTAGATTTACCAAAACCATATAATATAAGTTCAAACCTGAACACTTTCAATTTGTATGCAATCAGGCAGGCCCTTGCACTACATAGTTGAAGGTAAATCTAAAGGAAATTAAATAAGAAAATTGTATGGTGCATGGCCAGCCTAAGGCAGGCCATAGCTTCTGCAAAAGAATGTCCCTTAAATTCCCCATCAATATAGTCAGTGTTGATGGGGGAATGCCTACTGTGGGACTATTCCCCAGAGGGGGAAGCCGTGCCTGCTGGGAGAAAATGCAAATAAAATCCGACAGGAGTTGTAGCCAAGTTGAATTAAGGATGGCCGGATGCGAACCACTATGGCGGACTTACGGCAGATCTCCCTAATAAGAGTTCCCTTGAAATGCAAGATAAACCGGTAGTTCACTGACTGTAGAAGCAAACCACTACCCAAGCTGGGGTTTCAAATCAGCAACACAGAAACCAAAAAAAATGTTAATTGCACATTTGCAAATGTAGCCTTCAATTCACCCTAAGACAAATTTTGCGATCTGCAAGTGAATCACAGCATTCTACCAAATGCAGAGCTGTGGTTTGCATAAAGGCCAGTTTCGATTGGCCTTTGTATGCTGGAAGCAGGTTTTTCATTCCCATAAAAGGGATGTGGGGATGAAAGCAGGCCAGGGGGTGGTCAACTGCATCTGTCAAACACTGAATGATCTCAGAAACCTCTCAAATTGATGGTGTTGACATAAGGCTTCATGAACACTAGAATCTAAGAACCGCTTTAAAAAAAAAAAACGCTGGATAAAAAAAACGATAATATTTTAGCTTTTTTTGCGGATGTTTAGTAGTATTTAGCACAATGAGTAAGCTACGTTTAGTAGTGTTAACGTTAAGGAGAGGGCAGTATTTAGCTGGTTGGCAAGGAGCGGGCTGGCAAGCCAAGGTAGAAATCATCAGCTGTCAGCTGAATGTAAACATAACAATTGGCGGCAATATAAAATTGAGAAAATAAAACAATGTAGGGTCCCTTCCCAATTCATACAAGGCTCTTCGAGTCTGGTATGAATTTTAAAGGGAACTCCATGCCAAAAAAAAGGTGTGAGGCCCCCGCCCCTGAACTATACCAGGCCACATGCTTTGGGGTATTTTCATATAAACTATCATGATCAGCTCTGGAAAGCTGTGTACGAATGAATAACTTATCGAATGATCACCCATTTTTTTTTCGTCCAAATTTCTCAGTGTGTACGGGCACTTTCAGTGTTCCCTGGAACCCCCGGTGGGAACAGGAGAGCCCAGGAATGACGCTGGCAGCTCCTTTCAAAGTGCTGTAAAAATGATTGGACAACTGTATAGCCGCTCTTATCACTTTTACTAAAAAAAGATGCAGCCATGATCCTGGCATTACTGCTTCCTCCTGCGGCAGTATATATACAGCCTCTGAGTTGGGATTGGATAAAAGACAAGCTCATGTTTTGAAAAAAAATGAATGCACTTTTTTTTTTGCATGTAAAAAAAAAATTTTTTTTTGGAGCCTGGAAAGAAAGCATTGCAATAGTGATCAGTAGATCGCTGATGCCATGCAGTTCTTTTGCAGGCTGTCAGTGTAAGCTGTCTGTCCCATATATCATACCGGCAGGAAGTTTCACACTGACACAAAGAATCAATGAACTATCACCATGCTCAACAATGCCCTGCTAGTTCATTGGGAACTACAAGCTGACAGCTGCAAAAGCTGTTGGTAGTTGTAGTCCATTCATTCACAGAACACTGTGGGTGGGCAGATGTGATATCTAGAATAATTTATATCTTCTCACTTACTGTCTGGTTTGACAACCATCCATCCCCTGGAAGAGAAATCTTCTTCAGCAGAGGCACAAACAGTTCTAACCTTTGTCCCATATACTAGAAACACTGTTTTTATTGCTGTCTGATCCCTGTTGGGAAGATTTCCTTTCACTTCCTGCTCTCTCAGACAGAAAGTGAGGAAAAGTCATTCTATTGACAACTCTAAAAAAATTGTTTGTCGTTGGCCTTCCAGAAGTAAACATTTTATAAAGCCTATTTCCCTCCTAAAACTAGCCACTTAACCCCCGGAGGATTTGGCTGCTCAAAGACCAGAGCCTATTTTGCAATTCGGCACTGCGTGACTTTAACGGACAATTGCGCGGTCGTGCGACGATGTACCAAAATGAAATTGACGTCCTTTTCCCACAAACGGAGCTTTCTTTTGGTGCTATTTGATCACCTGTGGGATTTTTACTTTTTGCGCTATAAAACAAAAAAAAAAAAAAAATTGTGAAAATTTTGAAAAAATAACAATATTCATTTTTTATATGAAATTCCCCCCAAAACAAACACCGTAAAAATCAAAATTTTTTTACATTTTACGCCAATTTGTTTTCTGCTACATATTTTTGGTAAAAAAAAAAAAAAAAAAATCGCAATAAGCGTATTTTGATTGGTTTGCGCAAAAGTTATTGCATTTACTAACTAAGGGAAAGATTTATGTCATTTTAATTGTTTTTTTTTTTTTTAACGAGTAATGGCAGCGATCTGCGATTTTTTTTTTTTGCGGGACTGCGACATTGCGGTGGACAGATCGGACCCTTGACTGACATTGACACTTTTGGGGGTACCAGTGACATTACTACAGTAATCAGTGCTATACATATGCACTGTTACTGTAAAAATGACACTGGCAGGGAAGGGGTTAACTTTATTAGAGATGCAGGGGTTAAATGTTTCCCTAGGGGCGTGCTTCTAACTGTAAAGGGGTGTGGCTTTTCATGTAACCACAGAGACATACGATCCTACATAGCAGGATCGTATGATCTCTGCTGTTACACCAGGGAGAATGACAGGCGCCTTTGTTTACATTAGCCGCCTGCCTTTCTCCCTCTCCACGGGGAGATCGCGAGTGACCGGCGGACATTGGACCCGCTGGTCACACGCGCGGGGATGCAGGGGACCGAGCGGGAGCGCGCCTCCGGCGGTGCGTGCTCGCCCCTACAGGCTCCTGGGCTAGCGACGAAGTACTACGTCACTTTGCCCAGGAGGGGCTGACCGCTGCAGTATATGTACTTGCGGTGGTCGGCAAGTGGCTAGAGTGACTGTTAAAGCCAACCTTTTATTACCAAACATTGTAATCCTTGAAGACTCCCTTCTATGCATTGTTATATATAGTGACAAGGTCTACAACTGTGAATGCACCCTGCACCCAAAGGCTTCAAGTAGAATCTACTAATTTCTGAAGGACTTGCCTCATCACAATTATTTCTCCTGAGATGAGCCAGGTCAGGGACTCTACACACCATTCCCCAATGTAATATATTGCAGCATACCAGTCCTTTGTTGTATTGGCTGCATTTATTTCCACTTTTAAGGCTAAGAACATTTTCACCAAAGTACAGAAAAAAACACTTGATATCAGAAATGCAGGGTCACTTCCTTTCAGCTTAAGGCTCCATGCACACTAGCTTTTTTTAAGCACCTAGCTGCTGCTTTAAGCGTTTTTTTTTTCTTCTGCCCTAGAAGCTAATAGTGTTATCCTAAGTGTCCATTCACACTATTTTAAGCTAGAAGTGTTTTTCAAGCTATAGCTTCTAGGAGAAGAAAGAAAACAACAAAAAAAACTACGCTTTTTGCATTTTTGGGAGCGATTTGCCAACAGAAAAAAAAAAAAAAAAAGCTGCTAAGCATTGGTTTGCAGCGTTTTTGTTAGTTTTTTTCTTAGCCAGTGGCCTGCCGGCATTTTAACCGGTAAACAACATGGTTGTTAGGGAGCTGGCGGCTGCCCTGTCCTCAACAATCGATGAGTCATCAGCTGTCAGCTGGGTTCCCCCCAGACAGCTGAAAGTAATAAAAAAAAATTGGCAGCATTTAAAAATTGCGGGAAAAAACGGTGTGGGGTCCCCCCCCAAATCCATATCAGACCCTTATCTGATCATGCAGCCTGGTAGGTCATGAAAGGAGGGCGAGCAGACACACTGGGGGACATTTTTTTTTTTTTTAATAAAAAACTTGTCAAACTGCGTGCGCGTTTTCTGACACTTTTTTGATGAATGAGTAGGGGTACAATGTGCTCCATATACTCATTAACATTAGGATCTGGGGGCTTCCAAGTCATTTGATAGATTGTCAAAGAGGGCTTACAGATTTAAGTAACCCCCTGCACCCCCATAACCATCAGGCCAGGGTTGTGAGGAGGAGGCCCTTGTCCTCAACAACCTGGAAACAAGGTGCTTCCTGCATGCTTGAATAAGGGTCTCTTGTGGATTTTGGGAGGAACCCCACATCATTTTTATTTATTTTTTTTTCAACTTTATATTGTCAGCATTTTTTCTTTTCTTACATTCTGCAAAAAAAATATTCCAAGTAGTTTTATATCAAAAAAAAAAATATTTTAACTTCTGAACAACAAGTGTCAGAAATAGGCCCGGTCCTTTAGTGGTTAAGGACACCGGTTGGGAAAAAAAAAAATGATGGGCACCGGCGTTTAACCACTTAAGCCCCGGAGGATTTGGCTGCTAAAGGACCAGGGGTTTTTTTGCGATTTTTTACTGCGTGACTTTAACGGACAATTGCGCGGTCGTGCGACGCTGTACCTAAACGAATTTGACGTCCTTTTTTTCCCACAAACAGAGCTTTCTTTTGGTGGTATTTGATCACCTGTGCGATTTTTTGATCACGCGCTATAAACAAAAAAAGAGCGTAAATTTTGCAAAAATAACAATATTTTTCACATTTTTTTATATGAAATTCCCCAAAAAAAAAAGTAAAAATCAAAATTTTTTAACATTTTTCGGCCAATTTGTTTTATGCTACCTATGTTTGGTAAAAAAAAAATCGCAAAAAGCGTATTTTGATTGGTTTGCGCAAAAGTTATCGCGTTTACTAACAAAGAGAAAGATTTTTGTCATTTTTGGTGTTTTTTTTTTTACCGCATAATGGCGGCGATCTGCGATTTTTTTTTCGGTACTGCGACATTGCGGCGGACAGATCGGACCCTTGACTGACATTTTTGACACTTTTGGGGTTACCAGTGACATTACTGCAGTAATCAGTGCTATACATATGCACTGTTACTGCAAAAATGACACTGGCAGGGAAGGGGTTAACTTTATTGGACAGGGAGGGGTTAAGTGTGTCCTAGGGGCGTGCTTTCTACTGTGTAGGGACATGGCTATTGGTGTAAAAGCAAAGATCAACCGTTCTACATAGTAGAACGGTCAGATCTTCACTTTTACACAGGGAGAACTGACAGGCAGCTTGTTTACACAAGCTGCTCTGTCTTTCTCCCTTCACAGGAGCGATCGTAGTGTGGCCGGCGGACATAGAGTCCGCCGGTCACACGCACTGACTTGCCTGTGAACGAGCCGCGGCGGGCGCGCGCCTCGGCGGGCGCGCGCCCGCGATAGGCTCGCAAGTCAGTGACAGGCGAGTGACGTACCGATACGTCACTCTGCCTGGCCGGGGCTGACCGCCGCAGTATATAGTCGTGCGGCGGTCGGCAACCGGTTAACAGAGTTTAGGAGCGGTCAGTGTTTATTTTGCCAAAATCAAAATACTGCTGATCCAGAACACACTGGCAGAGGGTTTTTCTTTTCTGCTACAAAAGGCTGCTAAAAGCCTATGTGTGCATGAACACATAGGATAACATGCAGTGGAGTAACGACCCAGAGTCAAAAATGTCCAGTGTGCATGAGGCCTTAGGCTTATGCCTGGTGTTCCAGGAGGCAAGCATTTTAAGGCATCCCTCACCCCCACATACACAGCAGTCCCACACTCTGGTTAGATACCTGTAATTTTCTATAGAAGGTAGATCACAGCACACAAACTCCATAGAAGAAGCTCACGTCCGCCTTCAGAACAATACTTGCTGACTGTGATACATGATCTACGCTCACTCCCACTAATGCAGCTCATTTTGGCCTAAAAATGTCAGGAGAAATAATAGAGCCGCTTACTTTGCCTCTTCCTCCCTTTGTAAGAATTTACTAGTGTAGCTTTTACTATTATTAGCCAGAAAGTGAAGACATCTGGAAGGCAGCAAAGAACCCTGGAAGAATGCACCTTCAACAGCTTTCTTGGTTTCTGAATCGAAGGATGTAGAAAATGAGAGGTCAAATCTCCACCATCCTGTTTTTAAATGGACAACTATTACTCGGAGCTGACAATCTAACATGTGCAACCAAGTGTCCGTGAAAAGGATGGAAATTTGAAATACATAGTCGTCTTAGATAATCAGGGAAAAGAACATCTAAAAACTGAGCACTTGGATCATATACCGTATATACTCGAGTATAAGCCGAGTTTTTCAGCACATTTTTTTGTGCTGAAAACGTCCCCCTCGGCTTATACTCGAGTCAAGGAAAAAAATGTCCTCTCCGACGGGTTTAAGGTTTAAAAATGGCACCGCCCGTCGCATACATGTTACCGCGCACGCGCCGCCGCCGCTCGTGTAATTTCGGCTATTCCCGGCGCCGCTCGGGAGAGGCCGGGAATAGCCGAAAGTATGCGAGCGGCGGCGGCGCGTGCGCAATGACGTGTCGCGCCGGGCGGCGCCATTTTTAAAATGAAGGCGCCTCTGGAACAGGTAAGTGAAACAGCTTCACTACCTGCCATGGGCTGCGGGCACACTACGAGGGATGCAGTGCTGCGGGCATGGTCCACATGTACCATGCCCACAGCACTGCATCTCCTGTAGTATGCCCACAACCCCGGATCCTCTAGTACCATGCCAGTACCCTGCAATCTCCTGCACCATGCCAGTACCCTGCAATCTCCTGCACCATGCCAGTACCCTGCATTCTCCTGCACCATGCCAGTACCCTGCAATCTCCTGCACCATGCCAGTACCCTGCATTCTCCTGCACCATGCCAGTACCCTGCAATCTCCTGCACCATGCCAGTACCCTGCAATCTCCTGCACCATGCCAGTACCCTGCAATCTCCTGCACCATGCCAGTACCCTGCAATCTCCTGCACCATGCCAGTACCCTGCATTCTCCTGTACCATGCCAGTACCCTGCATTCTCCTGCACCATGCCAGTACCCTGCATTCTCCTGCACCATGCCAGTACCCTGCATTCTCCTGCACCATGCCAGTACCCTGCATTCTCCTGTACCATGCCAGTACCCTGCATTCTCCTGCACCATGCCAGTACCCTGCATTCTCCTGCACCATGCCAGTACCCTGCATTCTCCTGTACCATGCCAGTACCCTGCATTCTCCTGCACCATGCCCGCCGCCCTGCATTCTCACCCTAGGCTTATACTCGAGTCAATGATTTTTCCCATCTTTTTGTGGTAAAAGTAGGGGTCTCGGCTTATACTCGGGTCGGCTTATACTCGAGTATATACGGTACATGCAATCTGCAGGATTCGAAATTGCCTAAATAACTACACTAGGGGAAAAAAATGGATTTTTGTAAAATCTTACCGTAAAATCCTTTTCTCTTTGATTCAACACACTCGGGTTATGCTGCCCTCTACAGGAGTAGGACTAGACAGGAAAGAAAACGTTCTGGCCACAACCTAGGGGCAGTCCCAGAGGGTATATCCTCTCACTTCCTGCTCTAGCAAATCAGTTATGTCACAAAGCAGTGTTTAGAGAATTTAACCCAACCCAACTCAAAAACAGAGGGGCGGGTACTACGTCTGTCAATGAGCTTAAGAGAAAAGGATTTTACGGTAAGATTTTACAAAAATCCATTTTTCTCTGTCGCTCATTGACAGACGTAGTCCTCGTTGATTCAACACACTCGGGACGTCCCAAAGCAGTACCACAAATGAGGGGTGGGAAAATGGAAAACAAATCCATCTAGAAGGCCCAACCGGTGCCAACTAGAAGTTTACAATGCTCATCAATTAAAGATGAGATTCAACAGAAAATTCCAACAGAAAACAACCCTCGAGGTAGACCACCGGTCTCCTCAAATTGCGGCCTGCAAACCTTGCGGCCAAATGAGGCATCCACCGATGCCATCACCTAAATCTTATAAAATTTTGTAAAGGTATGTACCGACGACCAGGTGGCCGCCTTACATACCTGGACCACTGATGCCTGATGGCGGAAAGCCCAGGAGTACTGAGCGCTCGAGTGAAGTGCGCCCTAACAGGGAACGGAGGATTCCGACCCTTACTAGAATTAGCCTGTACCACCGTCTGTCTAATCCATTTGGAGATAGTCGCGGCAGATGCAGGCAACCCCTTTCTGGGGCCATCCGTGATCACAAAAAGTGAATCCGTCTTACGGAATGATTCCGTAGCCTTCAGGTATACCCTGATTGCCCTAAACCACATCCAAGGAATGCAACGCATGTTCCTGATGATGATTGGGCTGAGGACACAAGGAAGGTAGTACAATATCTTCATTCAGATGAAAGTCTGAAACCACCTTTGGAAGAAAGGATGGCTTAGGATGAAGAACTACCTTATCCCTATGAATCACTAAGTCTGGGGACTGGCATGACAATGCAGCCAGTTCTGACACCCTGCGTGCAGAAGTGATAGCCACTAAGAAGGCCACCTTCTGGAATAAAGTAAACAAGGGAATCTCCCTGATGCTTTCAAAAGGAGGTTTCTTCAGAACCGACAACCAAATTAAAATCCCAGGGCGATAGGGCGCGCGGACTGGTGGAGCCAGGTGCCGCACCCCCTGGATGAAATTCCGCACCAAGGACTTAATAGCCAAAGGCTTCTGAAAGAAGATTGCTAATGCTGAAACCTGACCCTTGATGGTGCTCAAGGCTAGTTTCTGCTCAACCCCCTTTCGCAGAAAGGCCAATATTCGGGTCGCCGAATAGGTACGTGGAGGAATTTCTAAAGATTCGCACCACGCGATATACGTCTTCCATGTGCGATAATAGACCTTGCTGGAAGTCGCTTTCCCTGCTTTAATTAGCGTAGGAATAACTGAAGCGGACAACCCTCTGTCCTTCAGTACCTGGGTCTCAATGGCCAGGCCATTAAACCCAGCGATTGTAAAACACAATGGAAGATCGGTCCTTGAGACCGCAGACACTCCCTGAGAAGAAGTTCCCAAGGAACGTTCGCGACTAGCATGTCCAAGTCGGCCGGACCGGTTTGACGAGGCTAGCCTAGAATTTCCAGGACAACTGGAGTTCCCTCCATCTCCATCCTGCGGAGAAATCTCAGCAGCAATCTGAGATGAGGGAATCCCTTTAATAGCTGACACTGCCTTTACAGGCCGTTCAGCGCGTCTGCTGCGTCCATTGGAGCATCGTGGGCGCGCGTTACCAATCTCCGCGCCTTCGGGATGCTGTGAAGAAGGCACAGATGGTGAAATCCTTGACGAATGACTACGTCATCACCCTGATATTGCCTGACTGGATCCGAACCAGGCTGCCCTAGAGCTATCTGGCCCTGGCAATCCGACAAAGTCTGACCGTTCCCTGTTCCCACACATTCTTTAGACACCTGATTCCTATCACGAGTGGTGATTTCTCCTGGTTAAACATTAGAGACCGAAGTCACCCGGCTAGAGGCTCCTTGGTCTGTCCGTTCAACCGGATCCGATTCTTGTGGGGAACTGATGCTAATCTTTGGAAAAGGTAAAGAAAATGATCTGTTCAGGGAACGGTAACTACCGCTCCCTGTAGTACTTACGCTGACCCAGCATTATAACCACAGCACACGTCTGAGGATTACCGCTGACATAGATGCATGCCCTAATAGGGAGGTAGCATCCAAGGCTGCGTCACAGACAACCTGTAGTCCTTATATAATCTGTTCCATCAAAACAGATGTTGCCTGGGGAATACCGTTCCCCTTCAGGTCCTGGCGCACCAATCTCGCCCATTCCGTAAATGTCTGAGAACTAGATCAAATGACAATAACTGGTCTAAAGGCTGATCCTATCAGGGAAAGATAGTGCGGGACTCCGCTTCTACCTTCCGATCCACCGAATTCTTAAAAGGACGAAGCGTCCTCCACTGAAAAAAACCTTGGCTTTATTCAGTCTGGAACTAGGTGGATCCACCACTGGTGATACCGTCCATTTCTTAATGAGGGATTCCTCAAACGGATAGCGTCTAGTAATGCCCTTGGAACTAGTAAAAGGTACGCTTAGAATGATCCCATACCTCTTTAATCTTTTTACCCAAACACTTGGGTAAAGAAAAAACCTTCACCGTCCTGGTGGGTCTGCTAGTACCAAAGGGAAATTCCTTTTTATTTGCCTCTGCCGGAAAAACCTCAAGTCTTAAGGTTTCCCGAACCGCACAACTAGTGCGTCCACCAATGCTTCTTCCTGATTTATGGCGGAAGCATGAACGTTCTACTCACTGTCTGAGGGAACCTTACCTGAGATAACAGCCCCTGCAGAGGGGCCTGCAGCTGCAATAACCATCTCAGCATCTGAATCTGAAGTCTCAGACGATATAGGGGTAGGCGGGGGTCGCTTTCTTGACCCCCGTTCCTGACAGGCCGTCTCCACCCGAGCCACCAAAGACTTCAAAACTGCTGTGAATGCATTCATACTCTGTGCACTGGCGGGTCCCTCGGCACCCCCAAGGGAAACCGGTGGGGGTACCTGTGTGGCAGGGTCCATGATAATTCCAGATACTGCCTGGAAAAATCAATTTGCCAAAAAGAAATAAATTTTTTTTTTTTTTTCAGACCCCCAGCGCCACAAAGCCCCTCAGTGTTGCCTGCTTAGGGACCCCTATAGAGCGAGAGAGAGAGATAGACCCCAAAGCTCACCACTTACTGCTCAGAGTTTCAAAATTCAACTTGTTTCAGCATTGTCTAGAACAGACAGGAAGTCTTTTGGCTGGCTTCCCGGGAAGAAAGGAGGCGGCTCCGCCCCTCTGCACGCCTTCCGGCGCCTCCCCTAGCTCCACGAGGTGTTTGAGTCACCTCAAACATGGCCGCCCCCATGCTGGAGACACGAGGCTACGCCAAAATGGCTGGCTCGTGCGAACTACCAGACAATGGCGGCGGCCTGCACAGAATAGCGGCATGTCTGCAGAAGGATCTCGGCCTCACAACCCTTCACCCTCATGGTGGTCAGCGGTACCGGACCCTGACGGGCCGTATGCGGTCCGCGGCCGTCGGGAGGCATCTGCTTAGCTGGAGGAATGATCTGGAATGCAGTATACATATCTAGACATCACCCTGTGGCTTCTGACAGGTAGGATAATTTATACTATCACAGTAAAGTTCTAGTACTGCCACTGACTTCATCATTTTAACATCTTTGCAATTAGATTGTCAGCTCCCAAACCAAGCCTCCTGGCTTTTTGTTCACAAAAATCACACTCAAACAGGGGGATCTGTGACATGTTATAGGATAGAGGGAAGACCCATCCTTACAATTACAGCGAGGGGCCCGCGTTCACCACAAGACCCGTCAGGGGGAAAGGGGGAACATACTACTCACCATACCGGAACCAGGCGGGCGCCAACTCCTGACAGTACCCCTCTCCACCGAGGTGGGAGGGCTGTCAACCAGTACGGACGCCGTGACTCATGGTCTTAGGCGTTTCGGCGAGACGTTTAACTCGCAGGGTCAGTCCCCGTCCAGTGGGACTATGTCGCGGCCGACCCAGCGCGGAGCTATGGCCTGCACGCGCTCGTAGGCTGAACTGGGGTGACCACTGGATCTCAACATCCAGCCCGTCGCCCAGTTCAGCTTTCTTGCTTGAAGATCTCACAGGAACACTGGAGAAAAAGAGCTGTCTAAAAAATCTTTTCTAAGAAAAAAATCCTGCCAGGACCGAAGATCCCAGCAAGGTATCTAGGTCCTTACTCCTAACTAGACAGAAAAAAACTGATTTGCTAGAGCAGGAAGTGAGAGGATATACCCTCTGGGACTGCCCCTAGGGTGTGGCCAGAACGTTTTCTTTTCTGTCTAGTCCTACTCCTGTAGAGGGCAGCATAACCCGAGTGTGTTGAATCAACGAGGACTACGTCTGTCAATGAGCGACAGAGAAAAAATGTATACTACTACAGGAATGGGGTACAGCTTATTCAGCTTCTAGCACGGGGCGCGTTGCTTAGAACTAGCGAGTGAACTAGATAGGTCATATGGATGTGTTGGCACAGTTGGCAGCTTTAGGCACAGGTATGTAGCTTCAGGAAATTTTCCCCTTAAAGCCTAACCCTTTCCTGACCAGTGTTCTTCCAAACAGCATCATAACGTGACAATAATTCTAGGAATAACTTTTCTACAGGCCTGAGAGATAGGAACACACAGATGTAGAATCCAAGTTGTCTGCTGCAAGGTTAAATAAATGACCCTGGACCACTGTAGAGCATGCATATCTCTCACCAGAGGGGGCGCTGGGGAGGCAGAAAATCCCTGTATTAGTCAGCATTACTACAATAATAGCTGCAATCTTCCTGACCCGCTGCAAGCAGTATCTCCTATGTACAATGACCACAGGGGGTCAGCCGCTCACTCAGCATTGCTGCTGCCATTCAAAGAATGCCTTGTATTTACATTTAATGAATTGGACAAAGTGGATAGAAAGGGCAGTGACCTTATGATCGCCACCTCCTCCAACCAGACAATGGCTTGTCTTTATTACAAAAAAAAGGTATTCTATGAATGGCTTGAAATGCAGAGTGAGCAACTCCTTGTGGTCAGTGTGCAAAGTGTAAGCTGCTCACACAGAATTTAGATGATCACTGCAAACAATGTAGTAGTGACAACTACTAGTGATTGGTCAGCTACGTCAGCATAAGACATGAAACCCCTCCCTCCAGTGACAGACACTCCCCACAGCAGTGACTAAAAGCAACCTCTCGTTCTCCCGTCTGCTCATCCAGTCACAAAAATACTAATATTCTTTTCCCAGAATGCAAGGCATTCTGTCACTGAAGAGGGGATGGATAGATGGATGAATGACAGGATCTCCCTTGCCCATTCACAGAACGCCTTGCATTATGGAAGAAGCAGCTTATATGCCCTATTTTGCCAACCTAAATAAGTTTACCTTTCATTGTAAGTGGTTCTAAAGTCAAAATATTTTACCTTAATGCATTCCCTGCATGAAGGTAAAAAAGTTTTACAGCTTGCTGTCCTTCCCCTACCTACTTACATGAGCCTGCAATCAATCTAGCACTGTGCATGGCTGATCTCTATTCTTCTTCTCTTCCTCTTCACACAGGGACTTTCAGCAACAGAAAGACATTGGCTCCTGCTGCTGTCAATCAAATGATATGAGGAGGATGAAGGGGGCAGTGCATCACCATAGACACACACGGCTCAGGAGTGAGCATGCATGTGTACCCACATAGCAGGTGGCTTGCAATGGGGGCATATAAAGAAGAGGCATGGGAACCCAGAAGAGGCAGTTCGGGGAGGCTCTGTGCAATACCATATCACAGAGCAGGTGAGTGTAATGTTTAATATTTAAATTTTAAAAAATTGTCTGTAGTAACCCTTTAAAAAGGGGAACTTAACTGTATCTGAGCCCCACAAACAAAAAGTGCTATTTAATTAATATTCAAAGCAAACTCGCCTATCCAATCCATGTCTTCATGCTTTATTTTGTTAAGAAATCAATTTAAACTCTCCACCCCCCCCCCCCCCGCATTCCTAGCCATGACCATCTTGAGCAAGGGCAGATGATTCATGTAGCATTTACTTCCTAGAGTCTATCTGCCTTTATTTCAGGCATGCAGGAAGGACAGTGTGCTTAGCCAAAAAAAGCCCCTCCCCCAGACAAAAACTAAAATGCCTATGAAGACTCCTGGGATGTACGACACAATTTTGGCCTAGGGTAGAAAGCAACGGAAAAAAAGGTAAAGAAATGAAAAAAAAAAGGGTGGTTAAAATAAGCAGCATAAGAATTAAAAATAGTAAAAGTGTTTTGTTACCCTAAAACAAAAAAATGTATCCTGTTCCCTTAAAGCATGTTATACAGCACAGTGCTTGTGCTGGGTAATTTGGCCCCCTGTATCCACAAACCTGGCTGATCCTGCCTGGCTTTACCCTCCCCCCCTGTAAACGGACCACGGTTTATCATGGCTGCGGAGCCCTAACACCGTATTCAGTTCATGTGCCTCTGTCATCCGCAGCTCTCCTCTCTGCTCTCCTGTGTCTTCCTTCCCCATCCCATCCCTGCCTGTCAGCTCTGTCCACTGCACGATCCTCCCCTCCTGCTGCTCTCATATCTATACTATGATCATGCCATCCCCTCTGTGATTTAAAAAAAATGCAGGTTATACCTCATCACAGAGCGTGGCCCGGCGCTCACTCAACTCCGGAGTCACGTGAGCACCGGGAGACGCTCTGACATAAGGTATATTCGGCATTATTTTTATAAAGCACAGGGACACAGAGTTACATAACAGAGGGAATGGCATGATCAAAGTATAGTGTAGTGTAGTATAGTATAGTGGGTCAACAACCACTTTGATGATGATAGAGGCAGCTTAGTTCTGCTATAAAGGACAGAAAAGTTTTAATTAACCACTTGCCTACTGGGCCGAATTTGCAATTTTCCACATACATGTTAAAATCTGCATTTTTTGCTAGAAAGTTACTTAGAAACCCCAAAACATTATATATTTTCTCAAAGCAGAGGTCCTGGAGAATAAAATGCTGGTTGTTGCAATTTTTCTATGCCACATGATATTTGCGCAGCCATTTATCAAAAGCAAATTTTCATTAAAAAATACACCTAAATTAATTTTAGTGTACACAAAAACAGCAGAATACCCAATTGTTGGTAAAATATAAAAGATGATGTTGATGTTGTGTCAAATAACTAGATACCAAACATGTAAAGATTTAAAATTGTACGCACCTGAGAAATGGCAACAAACTATGGTACCTAAAATTGTCCATAGGCGACGGCTTTAAAAGCCTTTACAGGTTACCAGTTTAGAATAAAACCTGAGCTCTGGCACTAGAATTATTGATCTCACTCTGATGTTTGCAGCAATACTTTTACATGTGTGATGCAATCACTGGTAACATATGCATGAGGGACTCACGTATGGGTTTGCATTTGTCTATGAGCTGGGGGGTTCTTTAACATTTTTTTAAAATGGTTTTTATTTAAATGTATTCTACACTTTTTTAATTCAACACCACCCCTTGCAAATGCTTGGGCAGTGACCGGTACTCTTTTATTGACCCCTTCTCTGCCTTCCAAGGCGGCTAGCCGATCAAATGCAGATCTGTTTGATCAGCTGCTTCCCTGAACTGAAACTAGAACCAAAGCTTTATTTGTCACATATGTTCCTCCTCCTCTGTGCACAGCCGACCCAACCATATTGTAGACAAAATTAAAATATCGGGAGAATGAGCGTCCTAAACCAATAAGCTTGATGAACGATCATCCATTTTTTGGGGATTTTTTTGCACGTTAGTCTTTTATCAAAAAGCAATAGGTTACCAAAGTTACAAAAAGACAGAGCACAGTTTTGGAAGTTATGTAATGTAACAATCATTTGCACGAAAATTTTTCATCTGGTTATCGTACGAAAAGATTTTTCGTGTTTGTCTCTAGATATTTTCGCATGAACCATTGTGATTGGCTCTCGAAAGCTGTGTATGTATGAACAAACAGATTATCAGACGATCGCTCATTGATTGTACAGATACTTACAGCAGTCCCGGGCTCCCTGGTGGAACAGGAGCGATGATGCAGGCAGCCCCCTTTAATGTGCTGTAAAAGTGATCAGGCAACTGTATAGCTGCTCGATCACTTTTACTGAAAAAGATGCAGCCACAATCCTGGCATTACTGCTTCCTCCTGAGGCAGTATATATACAGCATCTGGGCTGGGATTGATTAATAAAAGGAACATTTTTCTGAATAAGGTTCACAACTTATGTGATAACTATGATTTCTTCCCACTTCCTGTTTTGTATGAAACCCATCCCCTGGAAAGGAAATCTTTCTCAGCAGAGGCAGACTGACAGACAGAAGTTTTAACCTTTGTCCCATATACTAGAAACACTTATTTATTGCTGTCCGATACCTCTTGGGAAGATTTATTTTCACTTCCTGCTCTCTCAGACACCAAAGAAAGAGAAGCGAAGTCACTATTCAAAACTTATTATAAAAATTATTAAAAATATTGCTTTTCTAAAAGCTAAACTTATCTGGCAGCCTTTTATTACCAAACATTGTAATCCTTGAAGACTCCCTTCTATGCATTGTTATATATAGTGACAAGGTCTACAACTGAATGCACCCTGCACCCAAAGGCTTCAAGTAGAATCTACTAATTTCTGAAGGACTTGCCTTATCACAATTATTCCTCCTGAGATAAGCCAGGTCAGGGACTCTGCACACCAACCGTGCAGCATTACTGTCCCTTCTGAATAACACCCAAATCCTAGAAGGATATCCACACAGTATTCCAGTACAAGGCCTCTTTCACATTTGCGGACTGATCATGTCCGCCAGTCATTTTTCCAGTGGACCCAATCAGAACCACCTGTCTCCTCTATGGAGCAGCGGGTGTCACCCAAACCTGTCCGCTAAAAACAAGACAGATGGAGATCCACTCCCCATCCATTTTGTAGACTGGATGGCAGCCGGTTGTAAACGGACAGGCGGTCCGTTTACATCCAACCTCCAATAAAGGAGAGAGGGCTGGTGTCTGTTCTGCATAGACAGAGCGGATACAGACCTGTCATCCGCCTGCTCAGCAGGGATCAGCTGACAGATTCCCTGCTGAGCAGGCAGACTCCAACAGAGTCCGCTTTGTGAGGAAGGGGCCTTATACAGAGAACAACACTCCTGGGTGCAAATCTTCTGTTTTAGGTCTCTCCTTTTTCACTGGCAATAAAACAGATGGCAAAACTTCATGACCTAGGACCTGACCTATCAACATGCAAAATCATTTATGACTGTACTAAAACATCAGACAATATACTGTAAATTGACAGGATATTTTTTTTATACATTAAGCCCCTCCCATCCGTGCTACAGCCTATATACGGCTGCAGCGCGGACTCGAATTTTCGGGAGGCCGTTTTTAAACGGCCTCCAGTGACACGCCCCCCCCCCCCGCGCTCTCCCGCGAGCGCGCATTGGGGAGAATCTGTGTCGGCCGTGTCCCTTGGACACGGCCGATCACAGATCGTGGTGAATGGAAATCACAGCGGCCATTCACCACGTGATCAAGCCGTCCAATGAGAGATGATCTCATATGTAAACATATGAGATCATCTCTCATCGCCGGCACTCCTTCCTCACACAGACACTGCAGTGTGAGGAAGGAGGGGGAGCCGACAGCCGCTGGGGACACACAGGAATGTAATCAGGGCACTGATCATCAGTGCCCTTATTACTGAAGGTAAAAAAAACACACACATTGCCCCCCCATCAGTGCCCACAGTGCCCGCCATCAGTGCCCCATCAATGCCCACAATCAGTGCCCATAGTGCTGCCAGTCAGTGCCCATCAGTGTCTGCTCATCTAGGCACTGATGAGCACTGACTGGCAGCACTATGGGTACTGAGTGTGGGCACTGATGGTGCTGCCCATCAGTGCCGCCCATCAGTGCCCATCAGTGCCGCCCATCAGTGCCCATCAGTGCCGCCTATCAGTGCCCATCAGTGCCGCCCGGCAGTGCCACCTCTCAGTGCCCAGCAATGCCACCTCTGTGCCCAGCAGTGCCACCTCTGTGCCCAGCAGTGCCACCTCTGTGCCCAGCAGTGCCACCTCTGTGCCCAGCAGTGCCACCGCTCAGTGCCCAGCAGTGCCACCGCTCAGTGCCCAGCAGTGCCACCGCTCAGTGCCCAGCAGTGACGCCTATCAGTGCGGCATATTAGTACCTCCTCATCAGTGCCCATAAGTGCCACCTCAGTGCCCATAAGTGCCAGCCTATCAGTGCCCATAAGTGGCAGCCTATCAGTGCCCATAAGTGCAGCCTATCAGTGCCCATAAGTGCAGCCTATCAGTGCCCATAAGTGCAGCCTATCAGTGCCCATAAGTGCCACCTCATCAGCGCACATCAGTGAGGGAGAAAAATTTATTTTCAAAATTTACTCGCAGAAAATAAGAAAAACTTTTTTTTTTCTTCAAAATTTTCTGTCTTTTTTCTTTTATTTTGTAAAAAATAAAAAACCCAGAGATGATTAAATACCACCAAAAGAAAGCTCTGTTTGTGTGAAAAAAATGATAAAAATTTCATATGGGTACAGTGTAGCATGACCGCGCAATTGTCATTCAAAGTGTGAAAGCGCTGAAAGATGAAAATTGGCCTGGATGGGAAGGGTGTTTAAATGCACAGAAGGCAAGTGGTTAAGTGCACTTTCAGGTGTTTTAAAAATTGTATGTCCGGCCAAAACCTTTTCTCTTAGTTTTGAACAGAAAACAATTGCCAAATAACTGGATTTTTGACTTGCTGTTAAATCCTTTTCTCTGAAGTTCATTGACAGACGCAGCTTCATATCTTCTTAGCCATTGCGTTATGCTCCTCCCTTCAGGAGTAGGACACTAGGCAGGAAAAAACTTTCACCACGCCTTTGGGGCTGTCCCTGCAGGCATAACCCCTCACACTCTGCTACATCCCTCAGTTTCATTGCAAGCAGTGTTTAGAAGACAACAACCCCATTCCACTCATAATTAGAGGGGAGGATGCTGAGTCTGTCAATGAACTTCAGAGAAAAAGATTTTAGGGCAAGTCAAAAATCTAGTTCTCTATCGTTCATTGACAGACGCAGCTTCATATCTTCTTAGCCATTGGGACATCGACATCCCAAAGCAGTATTTTGATGAGGGGTGGGAAAAGCAATGCAAAGAATAAATTACAAAAAAAATGTACCCAAAAAAATAACAGCTAAGACCGAAGTCCCAGCAGGGAACTAGGTCCCACGCCTAAACTAGGCAGATACAAACCGAGGCCTGTAGCAGAGTGTGTCGGGTTATGCCTGCATGCATAGACGTAGTGAAAGCTTCTTCCTGCCTAGTGTCCTATTCCTGAAGGGAGGAGCATAACGCAATGGCTAAAAGGATATGAAGCTGCATCTGTCAATGAATGATAGAGAAAAGTATTTTAACCCTTTTATACAATGCCTTAAATGGGCTGCGATGCCAGGAGCAGGTAGGCAGGGCTCTTGGTCTTGCTGTACAGCAACTGGCTGCAGTGCTAATGTCATCAGGCGCTCCACCTACCAGCTTCTAACCATCAGTAGTTGAACGTGGGCTGTTGGAGACCTTGTGAGCACAGAAGTAATATCTGCCAGAAGAAAAAAAAAAAAAAACAACACACGTTTACCCGAATAAAGGAAGGAAAGCATGGCAGTCAGGGAGCTCACCCCACTGTCAGCAATGGCAGCTTTCTTATTTCTATCTTGATAGGCTCCTTTTAAGAGAAAGCAAGAACAGAAACTACAGCAATTTACCAAGCAGGACAGTCATCTGCTCTGGAATATCAGTAAAATCAGAGCCACTTAATAGGCATTCCACATATGCAAGCCATGATTTTATGACTTACTAGAATGCATCTTTATAGTGGTTGTTAACCCACTATTGTATAATCATGCAATCCCCTCTGTTATATAACGTGATTGTGCCCCTGTGCTGTATAAAAAAACAAAAAAAAAAAAAAACAAAAACAAGATTATAGCTTATATCAGAGCGTCTCCCATCGCTCACTTGACTCTTCGGCTCTCTCCTCTGCCCGGCTGAAAGCTATAACGAGCAGGGCCGAGCACTGCCGCTGACATCAGCCGAAGAGGAGAGAGATCGGAGGAGTCACGTGAGCACCGGGAGACGCTTTGATATAAGGTATAATTGAGATTTTATTTTTTATATAGCACAGGGACACACAGCGTTATATACCAGAAGGGATGGCATGCTTATACTAAAGATATGAGAGCAGCAGGAGAGGATCGTGGAGTGGACAGAGCTGATAGGCAGGGAGAGGAGAGGAGGACACAGGAGAGCAGGGCTGCGGATGACAGAAGCAAGTAAACTGACGATGTTAGAGCTTAGCAGTCATGGTAAACCATGGTCAGATTACGGGGGAGGGGGGGGGGTATAGCCAGGCAGGATCAGCCAGGTATTTCAGGTGATACAAGGGGCCAAATTACACAGCACAAGCCACTGTGCTGTATAACATGCTTTAGGGGAACAGGATCCATTCTTTTTTTTTTTTCTTGGATAACACTTGGTTATGTAATTATTTCACAATCCCCTCTACAGCAAGCGACATCAAGGCCCACTCCTTTAAATTGCAGACTTATCAGATAGGTTTAGGAAGTAACACACAACATCACTTTCCCCGTTCCCCAGCAAAAATGGGAAATGGAGATTTCATCAATTTCTCAGACAAGGCTCTGTGTCTTCCTAGAGTACAGTAAGCACACACGACTCAGGAATGTTCCAATGCAATCCGCTGACGCTGCATGCATCTACATCCCGAGCTGAACCAATGAATGGAGAAACCAAGACAGCTATACAGCCTGCTAACATTTTCTGCCACTAACTAAAAAACCAAGAGACAAATGCAGAGCCAGTTTCTCCTGATGAAAATCAACCACCCACTCAAGCACCTTTGGTATGTTTCTTTCAAAATGTCACAACCTCCATCTAAAAACCATTTATTGCTGACACCTTCAAAAAATGGCAGCTGGTGTTAGTGCAGTGACATATTTGTAGAATAGCTTCATCTGGATTCTCATTCTACTTACAGGCAAATATTGATAGGAGAATCCAGTCAAGTTCCACCACCCTTTGAACACGCTGTACTCAGCAAGAGCCCCCTTTTGAAGAATATTTTGATTGCTTACTTGAAGAAATTAGAAACTATTCTCAAACCTCTACCTCAAAAAAGATGATGAATTCCTCACGATCTAGGGCCCTGATGTGATATTTTGCAGAATGTTACCATCTGTTCTTAGGGAGGTTCCTCTTGATAAGCGTACTGAGGTCAAAGGTGATTTTATATATATATATATATATATATATATATAATGTATACAGTTTCTGCTTGCAAAGAGCAATGCCCATTTCCTAGATTTCAGCCCTGGGGATTGGGTTTTAATACACCTAGGGAGTCTTTTACTAAATCACTGCCCGGCCATCATTATACTATAACAGTACACCTGCCATAAGCCCTTACTCCGGTTCTCCACCGACGTACACACCTTTCCCATCTCATCAGGGTTTACAAAGAATGCATAAGCAGCCAAACCCATGTCGTCCACCCTCCTCTTTATCATCTTCCCAATTTGAATCATCCATAGATGTCAGCAGGGAACCACATCATTCTTCCCTGCATTCTCCTTACCCGGTTTATGAAAGTTTGTAGTTTGGTTTACTGCTTCTAATTTATTTATACGCCTGTTTTGTTTTCATATTGTGGTTTAATCTGACACCTTTGCTGTAATCCGGTATATCCAAATTCCTTGCTGATTGTTATGTATGCTATCCCCCACTAAAGACAGGTTTTCATCATGGCATGGTCAAACTGCTTAAATTTTCCCTTTTCAACCCCCCCTTTATGTCCTCGGCTCCAGCCCTCTTGTCTGCACACAAGCCTGCTAAACCAGAATGTGTCCAGTTAAGATGAATGACCGTATACTTTTCACAAATCCTGTTAAATCTTGCCAAACCAATTTCAGTTTTTTTTTTTTTTTTAAATGAAGTGGAGGAGATGGAGAGGTTACCAACACAAAATCACAACACGCAATTTAATCTTACATAGGGGCATCTCTCAGCAGGAGGTTTGACACACTTTGAAGTTTGCGCATTTCCGAACCCAATTTTTGTAAAGGTTTTGGATTTTGAAGACCTAAGGTCCTCTTTCTTTGGTTACCAAGTTTGATACTTGTTAACATAAAGCAAACACAAAAATAAATGTAATATAAATGGACAAAGGTGTTGACTTTTTTTTATGTTATTAAAAAATGTATTACTGGATTATTAGCTACAGAAATGTAACTAAAAAGTAAACGTTCAAAATTATAAAATGGTACTATAGTGGTAATTACAAGTTTACAACATGGGAAAACTCTACAACAAAAAAATTATATAAAAGTTATTTTGCCACAGAACCTGTCCATCGGAAAGGAAGTAGTCCGCAAAATGTTCACGTATTTGGAGGGCATGATTACTGGGACAATTGCCTGTCTAAAGACCTTGGGGTTCATTTGAGATCAGTTCTGGAGATTCACTGGGCACATTCTCCTTTATCCTTAAAAAGTTATGTAGAGCACAGCAGACCAAAACTACATTCACTGCATACTCAACATCCAGGTACATTGATGTTAACAAAACACGCCATTTTGATGTACATATTCCAAAAGCATACTCCACTGTTTGGCACGCTGTACTCAGTCGATAGTGAAAAATATGTTTCTTGGAATCCGAGCCATGCCTCGTGTAGGGCCTGAGGAGGTAGGTGGATAAAGCAAATGCCTCATCTGCTACAACTACTAGATCCGGACCAGCAGCACCAGGCAGAGGACTTGATTGTGGCACGTCAAATACCCCTTATTGGAAACGTTGATCCATCACAGAATTACGAAATATTCTAGAGTCTCCAGAACTTCCATAGGCCTCAACATCCACCGCTATAAATTTCATGTTGGCATCACCGAGTCCCAGCAAAAGAATTGAACAATATTTTTTGTAGTTAAAGAAGTGGGATGGGTGGCTTGATGAGACGGACATGTTTACCATTTAATGCCCCAATGCAATCTGGGAAGTTAGTTTTCTCCCAAAACTCATCAGCTATTTCTTCCCACACATTGGATGTTGGTTCTGACATAACTAAGTTTTTCAGTTCTTCCCACAGGATGAGACAAGTGACATGCACAATTGTTGACACAGTTGAGATTCCCATTAAAAATTTATGGTGTAGGGAGGTGAAACTGGCAACATATCTGCAATTAAATAATTGAGAAAAAAATGAGAAATCTGAACATAGACAATTACGCATATTTTTTAAGCATCTGTTCAACATGTTGAAAACCTACCTTAAAGTTACTAACAGCCGTTCTTCCGCACTAATGCTTCTTCTCATGTTGGTGTGCCTTCGGTTCAGATGTCCTCTCACAAGGTCTAATAACTGATCAAAGGATGCCACTGACATCCTAGTAAAATTGTAGAACTTGTCTTGGCGAGTACGCAGTTCTCCAAACATGAGGGCAAAGTAGCCAATAGATACACGCTGGGAGGTATTTGAATGTACCCAGTAGAGACGACGCCTCCTCCGCTGAATCAGATCCATCGGTCATCTCCTTTTCATCCTCATAAATCAGCAAAATGAGCATTGCAATCAGATGTCTTCCGTAATCCATATTCAATGATCGCACTTCAACAAAGGTTGAAGTCCTCTCACTGAACACAGAAACAGGCACTGAACAAAGACACAGGAAATCGGTGGGCAGAAATGCACTATGGGTAGTAAAATAAAAAACATAGTTGCTATGGAAATGGCAAAAATGTTCAACCGCAGCTAAACGCCAGTAATCGTAGTGTACAACGCAAGTGATCGTTGTGCTTGGAGTCTTGGGATTTCAAAATAACAAAAACATGCTTTTACCAGCGGCAGGTCATCCGCGTGAAAGAGCCTCACAGACGGAAGTTCATTCCTTTGATCTAAAACACGGGTCCTCAAATTTTTTAAACAGGGGGCCAAGTTCACGGTCCCTCAGACACTGTTGGGGGCCAGACTATAGTTTGAAAAAAAATATGAACGAATTCCAATTTTCTGGTTTTATTTATATGGTGGCGGCTGGTGCTCCAAATTTTTTTTTGGGGGGGGGGGCGCAAACAGAAAAATGTAATAGGCATTGCTTTGCGGCAAAAAACATTTTAAATAAATGCGTGACTTTAAAGGTGACAAAACTGTGAAAGGGGCCTTTAGAAATCAAGGTATAGTGTGCTCCCATCAATGCAGAGACCACAGCGTGCCCCCTTTCAATGCAGAGACCAGCGTGCCCCCTTTCAATGCAGAGACCAGCGTGCCCCCTTTCAATGCATAGACCAGCGTGCCCCCTTTCAATGCAGAGACCAGCGTGCCCCCTTTCAATGCAGAGACCAGCGTGCCCCCTTTCAATGCAGAGACCAGCGTGCCCCCTTTCAAAGCAGAGACCAGCGTGCCCCCTTTCAAAGCAGAGACCAGCGTGCCCCCTTTCAAAGCAGAGACCAGCGTGCCCCCTTTCAAAGCAGAGACCAGCGTGCCGTTGCCCCTTCAATGCAGAGAGACCAGTCAGTGCACTTACCTGCAGCGGCGGTTCCCCTCAGTCCCCCGGCGTCTCCTCGAGTCCTCCCGCTTCCTCCTCGGCCAATGGCATGAGCTCGCCTTTCGGCCAATCATGAAGCCGGTCTCGGACCCGCTTCCTGATTGGCCAGGAGGAGGATCCGTGTGACAATAACAAATTTTCATTCGCTATTGTCACACAAATGGGTGGGCTAGGACGCAGTGCTCTGCGCCCCGGGTCCACCCTTTTCTGAAGCCTATTAGAGCCTCTGGCTCCAATTAGGTGATTCAGGAAAAAAAACAAAAAAAAAAATCAAAAAAACATGAATGATACATCCCGGCCGGCGGGCCGGGTTCAGGACCCTGGCGGGCCGCATGCGGACAGTCGTTTGAGGACCCCTGATCTAAAAGAACGAAAGGATACATTGTGTTTATAGTTATCTCGCAGCCATAACAATGTTAATAAACATTTGCTGGAGGCTTTATTTTTTAATTTTTTTTTTTGACAGCTGTGAGTGAGCAGAGAACACTTCTGCTCCGTAGGAATCGAGGAAATGCCGTTTTAAAATCATGAGGGGGTGAATAAAGATTGTGATTTTTTAACAATCGTGCAGCTCTACTACAGGTAAGCCTATAATAAGACTTAAGCTGGCCATACATTATACAATTTTCTTCAATTTCCTTTAGCTTCAATTTACCTTCAACTATGTAGTGAAAGGGACTGTCTGATCGCAGACAAATTGAAAGTGTTTAGGTTTGACCTCATATTATATGGTTTTGGTAAATCTAAATGAAAACTGTACAAGAAAATTGTACGATGTTATGGCCAGTCTTACCTGTAGGCACAGTAAATATCTCCTAAACATTGTGGAGATATTTACTTTAGCAGTGCCAGTGATGTCACCGGCGCATGCGCACTTCATTTCTTAATGGACAGTGTGCCGTCCATAGAGAGCCGTGCTGCAGAAGTAATGTGATCGCGGCTCGGCCAGTCAAAACGGTGGCTGCCCATGAACTAGGAAGGAAGTCCAGGTAAAGATAAAAGCCTCGTCAGTGGTGACAGCATGCCGCTGGAGAGTTTCGTTTTCAGATAAGTCTTTCATATAGTGCTAGTATGAGATACTAGCACATTGACTTATTTTCTGGTTTACTACTACTTTGATTTAAGAAAAAAAAAAGGCCTATATTACACTTCTGCATCCAAATTTCTAGGACAATTAAGACCTCATTCACACCAAACAGACCGTGGAAAGCTGTGGCCAGGATCCGAAGTATGTGAAGATAGTTGCAGACACTGAGCCTGTACAAAGCAAAGACACACATTGACTGCTGCCGCATGTGTTAAGGAGTAATCAGAGTAGCAATTAGCTTCAGCCAAGGACACATGATCACCCTGGACACAAGTTGCTGGCTGGCCTGGCCATACATTATGCAATTCTCTTGTACAATTTTCCTTTAAATTTACCAAAACCATATGAGAGGAGGTTAAAGCTAAACACTTTCAATTTGTATGCAATCAGGCAGGTACTTGCACTATATAGTTAAAAGTTATAGCATATAGCAGTCATAGCAAGAAGTATGTACTCTCCCCAAACCTAGCCTGTTACTGGGTCCTAAGAACAGGAGTTGAGAATCACTGCTCTAAACCCTTGAACAAGCAGGCACTTCAAATCTCCAGAAACGTGTTGGCTGTATGTTTTTAACTCCTTACATTAGGCTATACTCACCCACCACAGGCACAGATATCACCATTCTAAAGAAACCGCTCCTCGTCTGGTCCTCTCAGGAGCTGAGCATCAAGGGACTGAAATGTGGTGCCTATAGACCTTGTGAACCCCACAACCTTTGTGTTCCTATTACCAACATCTCAGACAGCTTGTTTAGCAACACCACACACACCAAAGTTTTTCAAAAAGTAAAAAAAAAATAAAATAAAAGTATTAGCAGTTTTTTACATTTATGCCATGGGCCTACTGATTTGGCAACTTAAAGTGGAATTCCAGGCTACCAGGACCCTAACTCCTCCTAAAACTGTCCTCTCTCCCCTCCTAAGACATACGCTTTCTGACCTGTGTAAGAACGCTCTGTAATATTTACCTATTTTAACCCACTCCAGTCCGGTCACGTGATCCTGAACCCAGCATGACAGCAGGGGAGAGGAGGGAGAACTGACGGATGGGCCATTAAAGCCTATGGGTGACAACACCGCTCCAGGCTTTACTAGTCGTTGCTGGAGCGCCCTCTGCTCTTCTATCCTGCAGCACCACTGGCTGACAGCTGTGCTGTTTTTTTTGGTTGTAGCTTAGGGTAACTGCAGCTAAATTAAAAAAAAAAAAAAATGTATCTTTAGGACATTTCTCTTTTGACAATGAATCAGGAGATATTTGGTAAGTTTTTTCCACCAAATAAAAGCCCACTTTTTTTTTTTTTTTATATAGGACAAGGTATTACTTATACATACTATATGTACAGTTTAATGCATGTAAAAGTTGCAAAACCGGGTTTGGGCTATAGTGTTTGTTTTACTTTCCGCACCAAGGGGTTCAAGACTAGACAGAATGAGTTTGTTTTGTACTGCGGGTTATTCCTCTTGTATAGCTCTAAGAACATGGCGCACACGTCTGTTTACTGTGCCACCAAATCAAATTTAGGTAATGTTCACATAAATGTGCATAAAACTTTAGTTGTGGCAATTCTGCGAGTATCCCAAATTCTTCCTTACTATGCCATGAAAGGGGATATCACAGCACATGAACACAATCCATTGTTCACTGAAAAGATTTAAAAGAAATGAACATTGGGTTTTACATCACATCTAAAGCTGCCCATAAACGGGGGGGGGGGGGGGGAAGATTCCTCCATCCACACAAATGAGATTGATGGAGGAATGGGGTGTTTTATTCTGACTGCAGCATTCATAGCTGTCAGAATACAATGATCAACAGCTGCAGCCATTGATCAAAAAACCTTTTCTAGCAGGTCTTCAACAGAAATCAATCCAACATTCGACTTCTGTCCCACAGATGTGGCCAAGCTGGTTGAAGTTCATCATGTCCCCACTGAACCGGTCAACTCACGATCTGTCTAGGGCTAGCTTAAAACAATGAAATACTAAATGTGATCCGATAGAGCCTGCCGGGGGAGCCATTTTTTTCTGTATTGCACAGACTTATCAACTCTTTTAAAACAGTTGAAGCTGCATGGCTTGAATACAGAAAACATTAACCGCTTGTCGACCGCCGCACGACTATTTACTGTGGCGGTCAGCCCCTCACAGGCAAAGCGACGTAGGACTACGTCGCTAGCCTGTGAGGCTCTAGGGAGCGAGCGCGCGCCGCCGGAGGCGCGCTCCCGCTCGGCCACAGACCCCCCCGCACGTGTGCCCGGCGGACCCGATGTCCGTCAGGCACTCGCGATCGTCCGTTACACCGGAAGAAAGGCAGGTGGCTAATGTAAACAAAGCCGCCTGTCATTCTTTCCTGTGTAAGAATGGAGATCACACGGTTCTACTATGTAGGACCGTTGATCTCTGTTCTCACACTAGTAGCCACAGCCAATCATAGTTAGAAACACGCCCCTAGGGACACACTTAACCCCTCCCTCTCCAATTGAGTTAAACTCCTTCACTGCCAGTGTTATTTTTGCAGTAACAGTGCATATGTATAGCACTGATTACTGCAGTAATGTCACTGGTAACCCCAAAAGTGTCAAAAATGTCAGTCAAGGGTCCGATCTGTCCGCCGCAATGTCGCAGTACCGCAAAAAAAAAAAAAAAAAAAAAAAAAAAAATCGCAGATCGCCGCTATTACTAGTTAAAAAAAAAAAACAAACAACAAAAATGACAAAAATATTTCCCTTAGTTAGTAAACGCAATAACTTTTGCGCAAACCAATCAATCAATTTTACCAAACATAGGTAGCAGAAAACAAATTGGCCTAAAATGTTAAAAAAACTGAATTTTTGTAAAATCTTACCTGTAAAATTCCTTTCTCTGAGTCCTCCGACAGTCGCCGCCTCCTCTAAGTCATCACAATTGGGTATTGTCCACCTATCCGTAGGAATAGCTAGGCATATAGACTTAGTCAAAAGACAAAAGGCATTAGCATGTACACACCCACAGGGCTGTCCCATCTGGTCAATACCCCCCTGCATCACCACTCCCAACTCAGTTTGGTAGCATAGCAGTAGGTAATAAGAACCCCAAAAAGAGGGGCGGGGCGGCGACTGTCGGAGAACTCAGAGAAAGGAATTTTACAGGTAAGATTTTACAAAAATTCAGTTTTCTCTTACGTCCTCCGACAGTCGCCGCCTCCTCTAAGTCATCACAATTGGGATGTCCCAAAGCAGTATATACATGAGGGGTGGGAGACGCAACCGTAGAAAAGGCAACGCAGTACCCACATCAGAGAAAGGAATCTTACACGCACTGTAAGAACCAACTGGGCAACAACAACAAACAATGCTCAACAGGAGCAACAGCCCAGGAAAGCAAATGCCAACAGCCAGGGACCCAGGAAAAAACCAAGGGTCCATTATGGCACAGCCGCACTGAGAACTTTGCGGCCAAAGGAAGCATCAGCTGATGCCAGAACGTCTACTTTGTAGAACTTGGAAAAAGTGTGCACCGACGACCAAGTCGCCGCCTTGCACACCTGGGCCACTGAGGCCCGATGCCAATAGGCCCAGGAAGTACTCAAAGACCTGGTAGAGTGCGCCTTAACAGGGAAGGGCGGAACCCGTTCCTTCAAGGCGTAAGCCTGCTCAATGGTCTGTCTGATCCATTTGGCAATAGTTGCTGCGGACGCAGCCATGCCCTTCCGAGGTCCCTCAGGAAGGACAAAGAGGGAATCCGTCTTCCGAAAGGATTCCGTAGACTTCAGGTAAACCCTGATCGCCCTAACATCCAAGGAATGCAAGGCAATCTCCTTCGGATGTTTAGGCTTCGTACAAAGCGAAGGCAGGACAATGTCCTCATTAAGGTGATAATCAGAGATCACCTTGGGAAGGAAGGATGGGGGTGGTCGCAAAACCACCTTATCCCTGTGAATTATCAAGTAAGGGGAACGGCAAGACAACGCCGCCAGTTCCGACACTCTACAAGCCGAAGTGATCGTCACAAGAAAAGCAACCTTTTTCGACAGCAGAGGCAACGATATCTCCCTGATATTCTCGAAGGGAGCCCGCTGCAAAGCGGACAGGACCAAATTCAAGTCCCATGGAGGTAAAGGCTCCTTTCTAGGAGGAGCCAAATGTCGCACACCTTGAATGAAGGTGCGCACCAAGGAATGAGACGCCACAGGGCGTTGGGAAAGGACCGCCAGTGCTGACACCTGACAGCGTCGCCGTACCAGGACCGGCGAGGCCAGTCTGGTGCCACCAGAATCACCATGTGCGGTTCCGAGGCCAATCTGCGAAGGAACCGGGATAGTAACTGAATCGGCGGAAAGGCGTACATCAGACGATACTGATGCCAAGGGGCCACCAACGCATCCGAGGCGTCCTGCCAATGGATCGCGCGTTCTTGCCACGAAGTTTTCCACCTTTTGGTTTAGCCGGGATGCAAACAGATCCACATCTGGGGATCCCCACTTTGCACACAGCATCTGAAAGACCTCCGGGTGCAGGGACCATTCCCCCTGGTCCAGGGTCTGGCGGCTCAGATAGTCGGCCTGCCAATCGTCCACACCCGGAATGTGAACTGCCGAGATCGCAGGGACATGAGTCTCGGCCCAAGACAGAATGTCGGACACCTCCCGGGCCGCTCGAGCACTCCTGGTGCCCCCTTGGTGGTTGATGTAAGCCACCGCGGTAACATTGTCCGTCTGTACACGAACAGGCAGGCCCTGGAGACGGTCCGACCACTGGAAGAGACAGAGTTTTATTGCTCTTAGTTCCAGCACATTTATCGGGAGGGAGGATTCCTCCTCCGACCACGTGCCCTGGGCAGACAGGTTGCCCAGGACTCCACCCCAGCCCGACAGGCTGGCGTCCGTGGTAACCACTGTCCACACCACCGGGCGGAAGGACTTGCCTTCCGCCACCGCCGGGGACTGGATCCACCACAGAAGAGCCAATCTGGTCTGGCGACTCAAGGACACCTCCAGATCCAAGGACTGAGGAAGTCTGTCCCACCTGGCCAGGATCTCCGTCTGGAGAGCCGTGTGTGGAACTGGGCAAAGGGAATCGCCTCGAAGGCCGACACCATCAACCCCAGGCCCCGGATGCAGGTCCTGAGTGACGAGGACGGATTGTCCCTGAGGGACCTGAGTTCGTCCCGCAAAGTCCGGAGCTTGTCCTCCGGCAAGAACACCTTTGCCTGAGCAGAGTCCAGAACCATTCCCAGATAGGGAAGGCGAAGCGACGGAGACAACGCTGATTTCTGAACGTTGATGGTCCATCCGAACTCCTGAAGCGCCTGTACCGTGATGGACAGGTCGCGCACAAGGTCCTGGCTGGCCCTCGATCTCAGAAGCAGATCGTCCAGGTACCCCAGGACCGCAATGCCCTGGGCCCGTAGCAGGCCCAGAACCGGTGCCAACACCTTGGTGAAGACCCTTGGAGCCGAAGCAAGACCGAAAGGTAACGCCACAAACTGGTAGTGGTCCTCTGCGATAGCAAACCGAAGGTACCGCTGATGACCCTCGAAAATGGGGATGTGCAGGTACGCATCCTTCAGATCTATCGAAGCCAGGAATTCTCCCGGACTCAAGGAGGCCACAACCGAACGGAGAGACTCCATTCGAAACTTGCGAACGCGCACGAAGCGGTTCAGCGCGTTCAGGTCCGGAATAGGACCTGGGCACAGAACAGATTTGAATAAAATCCCCGAAACCTGTCCCGGTGAGGTACCGGTACAATCACTCCCTGAGCAAGCAGGTCCTGCACCGCCTGATGCAAATCCTGCAGACGCCCCGGAAGCAGATGAAGATTGGAGGGAAAGAATCTGTCCGCCGGCCTGGAAAGGAATTCGATTTTGTAACCTGATCGAACGATTTCCTGGACCCACCTGTCCGATACCCGGAGCAGCCAAGGTTGAAGGAAACCGCGCAAACGTCCCCCCCCACCCCTGAAATGGGTGAGGGCACCCCTTCAGGCAGAGGCGGATTGTCCCGCCGAGCCGGCGTTGCCGGTCTTCTGCTTACCCGCCTAGGGCTTCTTCTGTTTGCTCTGGGCCTTGAAGGGCTTGCCCTTGGATTGGTTCCGAAAGGCACGAAAGGACCCCTGAGTGGATCTAGGCGCAGAACCCCGCTTGCCTCGGAAGGACTTGTTCTTCGGGTTCTGGGGTAACATAGTGCTCTTGCCCCCCGTGACGCCTTTCACCAGGGTATCCAACGCCTCGCCAAAAAGGCGAGAGCCAGCATAGGGAAAATCAGCCACAGTTTTCCGTGAGGACTGGTCGGCCGACCAGCTCTTCAGCCATATCAGTCGCCGGTTAAACACCGCGACACTCGAGAAGCGAGCCACCAAGGGGGCCTCATTTAAGGCTGCATCACACAAATATATGACTACTTGGTGGATCTGGTCCACCATTTCCAGTCGGGCAGGCGGCACGTTGTCAGACACTAGGTTGCTTCTAAACACCTTGATCCAATCAGCTACCGCCTGAGCCACCATAACAGACGCGAAAACGGGTTTGAGCAACGAACCCGCCACCGTATAGGAATGGCGGGCTAGAGACTCCAACCGCCGGTCCGTGGGATCCCGGAAAACCGGAGTATCCTCAGTAGGAACCAAGGTAGCCTTGTTCAGTACGGCCACAGTGCGATCTACCTGTGGAGGCACACACCATCGCGATTCCGTAGCCGGCGCAAAAGGATAAAGCAATTTGAACCGACTAGGTACCACGAATGGACGTTTTAACGTGCGCCACATTTCATTAACAGTGTAATGAAATTCAGCTGGGCAGGGAAAAACCTGCGCAGACTTGCGGGCCCTGTGCGTCCCAAAGCAGGACACCACGCCCGGAGGATTGGGCTCATCCTCCAAATGCAAGGTTTCTTTTACAGAAACAATCAACTCATCCATGGTCGCCCGTTCTTCAGGCGACCCTGGGGAGGATGTGTCAACACCCTCAATTTCATCCTCCCCCTCAGACCCCAGGGGGTCCAAGGATGAGCGGGACCCTGAAAAGGGCACGCTTGCAGCAGCAGCAGCCATATCCCCATCTGAATAAGAAGAGAGAGACAGCCTGGGCCGTTTTCTCGCAGCCCGTTCAGACATCAGCATTTCCATATTTGCCACTAAAGTCGCAACTACAGCAGCTAAATCAGGTCGCAGCGGAGCCACAGGAGAACTGGGGCCCCCCACTAAAGCTGGAGGAAACTTGCTTTCCTGAGAATCCATGGCTCAAGACAAGAAAAAAATTACAGTGCAAAAAATGATGTACTGTCCCCTTAAATAGCGCTGCGGAGTGCGCAGCCCACCGCTACTGTCACAGCTATGAAGACCCCCAAAAGGAGAAAGAAACTGAGCCAGAAGCAGTATGCAGAAGAAGACAAAGAGATGCAGTGCAGAGCCCGCAGATCGTTGCTACCTGTGTCCTTTGCTGCCTGAGAGGAAAAGGAAATGCTGCTGGAAGGGGCTGGCTATAAGCCAGACCTAGGGGAAAATGGCTGCCCATAGGAAATGCATTGAGGCTCCACTAAAATGGCCGCCGACATGTAGCCGACCCGATCGTTCTACAGCCCACAAAATGGTGGCGGAGGGCGCCAAAACGATCTGTATACTCGCCCCAGAGGGGCCATATCCATGTGCAGTAAAAAACATGGCGGACCGCGCGAACATACCCCCGCAGCGGTCGCCGCACAACATGCACGTCTGCACCCCCAACATGCACCTAAGGTGACACAGGGACAGGGACCCCCAGCAAAAAACATACAATTTGCACAAAACGAACCCCGCAGAGATCGCACAGGGAGTCACACAGGCACAGACATGGGGACACACAGCAACACAGACTGCCACCCCAGACAGAGGCCCCACACAGAAAAGTACTTACCTGTACCCGATGGCGTGGGGGAGCCTCCATGCACGGATAAACCTCTGTCCTCTCCTGACAGGGAGTGCCGTGAGCCAGGGACATGAAGCTGCTGCAGCGCAGACGAGTCCTGTGAGGTAGCCACCTCACGGCTGCATCCCTGCAGCGAACAGGGATGGGTCGTTCATAATGCCAGGGCGAACCATAGCTGAACGCTCGATGGCGAGCTGGGGGTCCATCTGACCCTCTGTGCCCTGGAGAACCAGGGCGGCCAGTCCGAATCCCAGCACCGCATGATCCATCTTCATCCGAAGAATAAAGTAACACTAAAGCTGACAAAATAAACAGCTAGTCAAGTGAGAAAAAAACTGTCATTTTTCAAAGAAAATCAAAAGATATAGGAAGGCTGAGACTGAAGCCCCAGCACAAGGGAGCCTGACTATTCCTGATTGCTAGGCAAACTAAAACTGAGTTGGGAGTGGTGATGCAGGGGGGTATTGCCCAAATGGGACAGCCCCCGTGGGTGTGTACATGCTAATGCCTTTTGTCTTTTGACTAAGTCTATATGCCTAGCTATTCCTACGGATAGGTGGACAATACCCAATTGTGATGACTTAGAGGAGGCGGCGACTGTCGGAGGACGTAAGAGAAATTTTGATTTTTACATTTTTTTGGGGGGGAATTTCATATAAAAAAAAAAAATGTGAAAAATATTGTTATTCTTGCAAAATTGACGCTCTTTTTTTGTTTATACAGCATGATCAAAAAAAAAAAATTGCACAGGTGATCAAATAGCACAAAAAGAAAGCTCTGTTTGTGGGGAAAAAAGGACGTCAAATTTGTTTAGGTACAGCGTTGCACGGCCGCGCAATTGTCCGTTAAAGTCACGCAGTGCCGAATCGCAAAATAGGCCCTGGTCAGGAAGGGGGTAAAATCTTCCGGGGCTTAAGTGGTTAAAAAGGAGCACAGAATCTAACAATAATGACATTGTAAATTGATGAGTAACATTTGGAAATTTTCTCAAACACTGGAGCGTTTTGTTTTTTAAACTAAGCAGATCACAACATGATGTTGGCCTGACATGCTATAACAACCCTTCAAAAGCTGTCTAGACTGAGAAAGGGCCACCAGGACACCGCTATACAACTCAAAGCAGACAAGCAATTTTGCACAAGTCAACACACTACCAAGAAGGAGACAGGATGGCAGGAAATCTCAGTCTAGCAATATTTTAGTATAATCTCAAAGTGGCTGTGCCCACCATAGGCATCAGGATGTACTGGGCACCCTTGCCCAACACCCCAACACAGCTCCAACTCACAGATGAGGCAATTTTTTTTTTCTCGTTCGTACTGCACAGAGTAGAAGGGATTTGAACACTTGCGGTTTTTATTGCTGTTTATGCCCCTGTTAGGAAAATCCACCCTATCTATTTGTTAACAATAAGAGTGAAAGAAAATCTCACATTTTGGGTGGTCACTAGAACAGGAGGAGTAGAGGGGAAACCCTCCAATGGGGACACCAAGTTTTGGTGACAATCAGGGAATTCTTTACATTAGAGGGGTTTCAGGTTTTGGCTATGGGACTAATGTGAGGGGAAACCTCCCCCATGGGACACATGGCAAAAAAAAAATGTGACCGGGGTTATAAAATGCTCTTACTTGGCCTCTGCTCTCACAAACTAAAAAGTGCACTGCTATTAGTCAACACAAAAGGTTTTAGGGTACAGCTTACATACAATGACCACTTCTAAATGTTTTCAAGCATAGCAAAACTTTTTAAGCCACTCCCGCCAGCCCTATTGTACTATGACCAGACATAGCTGATGACAGATCACTGTACTGCTGCCGGTACCATGTGATCGCTGTGGCCAATCACAGCAGAACACATGACAATTGTACACAATCAAAAAAGGCTTCGATTTATGCCTTCCATGGTGTACTATTGTGGTGAGCTCTGTGATTGGTCACAGTGATCACGTAGTACAGACAAGGCCATCTGTACCATGCAATTAGCTGTGGCCAGTCACAGCTAATCACATTAGTAAACACTAAATGAGTAGTTTTCATTGAGAAAAATTAGTTGATTATAACTGTAAAAGTCACATTAATAAGAAATCATAGTGTGTAAAAAAAAAAAAATCCTGATCACCTTCAGAGTAGTAGTGTTACTATGGGAACGCTGTATTGTTCTGGTCACTGTATGAAAAAAAGAAAAAAAAAATGTAATGTTTTTTACATACTGTCACTAGTCAGTGTCTCTGATCACTGCCACACCAGTTAAATGATAATGATGTACTGCACTGGTGACAGTATGTAAACATTTTTTAAAACTTGTGAAAAACTTTAATTTCTTGATTTTGACAATTTTACCAAAAAGTACAACTTAAAAAACCTTGCCATTCCTCTTCCTAAATACATTAGATGGTCTACTTTCCAAAAAGGGGTCATTTGGGAGATATTTGTACTGTCCTGACATTTTCAGGCCTCAACAAATGACGCCCATTATTAGTAAATCAGGATTGATATATTTTCAGAAACATATACACCATCATTTGTGCACTCTAACTTTCCTACAAACTAAATATACATGGATTTCGGTTATTTTCACCAAAGAAATGTAGCAATATACATTTTGGCCTAAAATTATGAAGAAATATTTATTTACAACATCCTTCAACATAAACAAAGAAAAACGTGTTTTGTTTTTTTTCAAAATTTTCAGTCTTTTTCAGCTATGCAAAAAATAAAGAACCCAGTGGTGAATAAATACCACTGAAAGCAAGCTCTATTTGTGTTGGAAAAAATGATAACATTTTCATATGATTTCATAGCTGAAAATTGGCCTGGAAATGGTGGGGAAAGTGTAAAGTATTTAAGTGGTTATAGGTTTAAACTTTAGGTTAATTACCCCCATTTGAAATTAAATCCATAGATCGCACTATTGTTTCACAAGTTTTGTTACCTGCATTAAACATTTCGTAGGGTTCAGTCAGAGAAAAATTATAACATGCACCACCTAGCCACATTTCGAAGGACAAACTTATGCTATGCAACAAAAAGGTTCAGTCAGAACTACCTTCCTCAAGCCCTTCTCCACAAGATCTTCCACTTCAAGATAACCAACACTGCCCTCGAGAAGTCAGTGTCCAGTCAATGTACTGCTTTCCCCTAATACACTACAAGAGTGCCAAGAAAATTCGTACCCCTATCATGCTCTACATAAATCCAGATTCTGCCAGGAACACGTGGCACAAAGGGCAGCGTTCCTATTTGGCGATGCACACAACAAATTTTAAATTTTTTAGTTCAGAATTAGAAATCAGAGTTCTTCTGAATTATAATACTCCTCCTTTCATTTATACATTTTTTGACCAGCAAGATTGATCAAGATTGTCAGGTAAAGTAAATAATGTTACGTACAGTGCCTTACGAAAGAATTCGGCCCCCTTGAACTTTGCGACCTTTTGCCACATTTCAGGCTTCAAACAAAGATATAAAACTCTAATTTTTTGTAATTAATCAACAAGTGGGACACAATCATTAAGTGGAACGAAATTTATTGGACATTTCAAACTTTGTTAAATAAAAAACTGAAAAATTGGGCATGCAAAATTATTCAGCCCCTTTACTTTCAGTGCAGCAAACTCTCTCCAGAAGTTCAGTGAGGATCTCTGAATGATCCCATGTTGACCCAAATGACTAATGATGATAAATAGAATCCACCTGTGTGCAATCAAGTCTCCGTATAAATGCACCTGCAATGTGATAAAGCGCAGAGAGCATCATGAAGAACAAGGAACACACCAGGCAGGTCCAAGATACTGTTGTGGAGAAGTTTAAAGCCGGATTTGGATACAAAAAGATTTCCCAAGCTTTAAACATCCCAAGGAGCACTGTGCAAGCGATAATATTGAAATGGAAGGAGTATCAGACCACTGCAAATCTACGAAGACCGAGCCATCCCTCTAAACTTTCAGCTCATACAAGGAGAAGACTGATAAGAGATGCAGCCAAGAGGCCCATGATCACTCTGGATGAACTGCAGAGATCTACAGCTGAAGTGGGAGACTCTGTCCATAGGACAACAATCAGTCCTATACTGCACAAATCTGGCCTTTATGGAAGAGTGGCAAGAAGAAAGCCATTTCTTAAAGATATCCATAAAAAGTGTTGTTTAAAGTTTGCCACAAGCCACCTGGGAGACACACCAAACATGTGGAAGAAGGTGCTCTGGTCAGATGAAATCAAAATCGAACATTTTGGCAACAATGCAAAACGTTATGTTTAGCGTAAAAGCAACACAGCTCATCACCCTGAACACACAATCCCCACTGTCAAACATGGTGGTGGCAGCATCATGGTTTGGGCCTGCTTTTCTTCAGCAGGGACAGGGAAGATGGTTAAAATTGATGGGAAGTTGGATGGAGCCAAAATACAGGACCATTCTGGAAGAAAACCTGATGGAGTCTGCAAAACACCTGAGACTGGGACGGAGATTTGTCTTCCAACAAGACAATGATCCAAAACATAAAGCAAAATCTACAATGGAATGGTTCACAAATAAACATATCCAGGTGTTAGAATGGCCAAGTCAAAGTCCAGACCTGAATCCAATCGAGAATCTGTGGAAAGAACTGAAAACTGCTGTTCACAAACGCTCTCCATCCAACCTCACTGAGCTCGAGCTGTTTTGCAAGGAAGAATGTGCAAAAATCTCAGTCTCTCGATGTGCAAAACTGATAGAGACATACCCCAAGCGACTTACAGATTTAATCGCAGCAAAAGGTGGCGCTACAAAGTATTAAATTAAGGGGGCTGAATAATTTTGCACGCCCAATTTTTCAGTTTTTTATTTGTTAAAAAAAGTTTAAAATATCCAATAAATTTCGTTCCACTTCATGATTGTGTCCCACTTGTTGTTGATTCTTCACAAAAAATTACAGTTTTATATCTTTATGTTTGAAGCCTGAAATGAGGCAAAAGGTCGCAAAGTTCAAGGGGGGCGAATACCTTCGCAAGGCACTGTATCTCATATCAATGGCATGTAATAGAGGATAGAATATATTAGGCAGCAAATTAACATGTTGTCCATGAAGTTGATGTTACAAAGCAGAAAAAAATGGGCAAGTGTAAGGATTTTAGCAACTTTTGATTCGGGGCAATTTGTAATAGTTAGACTGGGTCAGAGCAACTCCAAAACTGCAGCTCTGGTAGGATGTTCCTGGTCTGCAGAGGTCAGGATCTAACAAAAATGGTCTAAGGAAGGAAAACCAGCAAACTGAAGAAAGGGTCATAGGTGGCCAAGGCTCATTGCTGTGAGGGGCGGGGGGGGGTGAAGGCTGGCCCATGTAATCCAATGCAACGGAGCATTGGAGCCGAGCCAAGGGGTGCCACTCCTATCAACCTGTCCAATGAGGAGGGAAACAGCAGCAGGAGCCCCTGTGCTTGTGCACATTGCTGGATCAGCCTCAAGAAAAAGGGGGGAGGGAGCTGCAGCACACAAGGTTTTTCACCTTAATGCATAGAATGCATTACAATTATACTAAAGTCTATTTTTTTTTAGTTAAAAGTAACATTTTATACTTATCTCCTCTGTGCAGTTGGTTTTGCACAGAGCAGCCCAAATCCTCCTCTTCTCGGGTCTCTCTTCAGCGCTCCTGTCGAGTGCCCCCACAGCAAGCAACTTGCTCTGGGGGTACCCGAGCCGGAACTCCCTGTGGTCAGACATGGAGCCGTGGCCCGGCCCCGTCTCCTTTCTCTCCTTATTGGCTGACTTACTTTGATTTATAGCAGCGGAGCCAATGGTGCCTCGCTGCTGTCTCAGCCAATGGGAAGGGAAATCCTGGGCGGCCAAGACTGGATCTAGATGGACCTCAGGTAAGTATTAAGGAGGCTGCTGCACACAGAAGGCTTTTTATCTTTATGCAAAGAATGCATTAAGATTAAAAAAAAAAAAAAACAACAACTGACTTTACAACCACTTCAAGGTGAAAAACCTTAACGCTATAGAACCACTTTAAGGCAGGTTGTTGGGGGCATACATTTTAGAAATGGGTGGGGAGGGCAAGTTAGGTATTAGGATGAGGTTAACCATCAATGGTTACTTGCAGAACAGGTTTAGGGAATTTAAGCATTCTCAGAGTAAGTGAAGTGTTCTTTATAACCACTTTTGGGGTAGAGGGTAAATATTGATGTTAGGAGGTAGGGTGTGGTAAGGTTTGGAGGGGGGGGGGGCAGATAAGTCAAGTATTAGGCCCCTTCCACACATGTTCGATCCTGTCCGTTACGTTTTCTGCTCAGCTGGGGATCGACCTGCCGATCCCCGTTGATCAGGCGGATGACAGCTCAGTCTCCGCTCTTCTCTCTGGGGGAATTGGATGAGAACGGACCGCCTGTCCATTCTTATCCAATCCGATCTGCCAGACGGATGGTAAATAGGGTTTCCATCCGTCCGGATTTGATGGACCAGATCGGATGTCTTGGCTGACATCCGCTGCCCCATAGAGATGCATGGGGCATCCGTTCAGATCCGCCTGAAAAACTGTCCGCATGTGTGAAAGGGGCCTAAAGAGGATATACTGGGATCTTCTAGGTAAATTTAAGTTTGTTATCAGCACAAAGTTCAAATCCCAATGTAACGTACTATTATTTTTGCCACATTTCAATTTAAAAAAATATATATATTTTATATAGTTTAGAAAATTCTAAATATATCTCTGCAACTTTTTCCATCACAGATGTTGTTAATTTTGAACACAAACTTAGGTTAGGAAAATAGTCAAAGCCTTTTCCCCATTTTAAGATTCTAGCTATTTCTCAATGTTTCTTTACACTGCACTTTAACAATGATTTTCATCTCAATCTATAAGTGAGCCTATCATGCCCAAAGGCATTACTCTAAGACAGGGCTCAAAATTTCAAGTCATGAGCTACTAGACAGGCATTAATAGTAACTCGCCACTTGTTGCCGCACCCAAACCCTACCCTGCTCCACCCCTAAACACGCCCACGTAAAATATCTCAAAATTACACTGTTAAATGTTTTATTCAGAATTAAGTTACAAAAAAATATTAACAACAACAACTTTAGAGTGCCCACAGCGTGCCCCCTTTCAATGCAGAGTGCCCACAGCGTGCCCCCTTTCAATGCAGAGTGCCCACAGCGTGCCCCCTTTCAATGCAGAGTGCCCACAGCGTGCCCCCTTTCAATGCAGAGTGCCCACAGCGTGCCCCCTTTCAATGCAGAGTGCCCACAGCGTGCCCCCTTTCAATGCAGAGTGCCCACAGCGTGCCCCCTTTCAATGCAGAGTGCCCACAGCGTGCCCCCTTTCAATGCAGAGTGCCCACAGCGTGCCCCCTTTCAATGCAGAGTGCCCACAGCGTGCCCCCTTTCAATGCAGAGTGCCCACAGCGTGCCCCCTTTCAATGCAGAGTGCCCACAGCGTGCCCCCTTTCAATGCAGAGTGCCCACAGCGTGCCACCTTTCAATGCAGAGTGACCACTGCGTGCCCCCTTTCAATGCAGAGTGCCCACAGCGTGCCCCCTTTCAATGCAGAGTGCCCACAGCGTGCCCCCTTCAATGCAGAGTGCCCACAGCGTGCCCCCTTCAATGCAGAGTGCCCACAGCGTGCCCCCTTCAATGCAGAGTGCCCACAGCGTGCCCCCTTCAATGCAGAGTGCCCACAGCGTGCCCCCTTCAATGCAGAGTGCCCACAGCGTGCCCTCTTCAATGCAGAGTGCCCACAGCGTGCCCCCTTCAATGCAGAGTGCCCACAGCGTGCCCCCTTCAATGCAGAGTGCCCACAGCGTGCCCCCTTCAATGCAGAGTGCCCACAGCGTGCCCCCCATAAATGCAGAGTGCCCACAGTGTGCCCCCCATAAATGCAGAGTGCCCACAGTGTGCCCCCCATAAATGCAGAGTGCCCACAGCGTGCCCCCTTTCAATGCAGAGTGCCCACAGCGTGCCCCCTTTCAATGCAGAGTGCCCACAGCATGCCCCCTTTCAATGCAGAGTGCCCACAGCATGCCCCCTTTCAATGCAGAGTGCCCACATCGTGCCCCCCATAAATGCAGAGTGCCCACATCGTGCCCTCTTTCAATGCAGAGTGCCCACAGCGTGCCCCCTTTCAATGCAGAGTGCCCACAGCGTGCCCCCTTTCAATGCAGAGTGCCCACAGTGTGCCCCCTTTCAATGCAGAGTGCCCACAGTGTGCCCCCTTTCAATGCAGAGTGCCCACAGTGTGCCCCCTTTCAATGCAGAGTGCCCACAGCATGCTCCCTTTCAATGCAGAGTGCCCACAGCTTGCCCCCTTTCAATGCAGAGTGCCCACATCGTGCCTCCTTTCAATGCAGAGTGCCCACAGCGTGCCCCTTCAATGCAGAGTGCCCACAGCATGCCCCCTTTCAATGCAGAGTGACCAAAGCGTGCAGAGAGACCAGCGTGCACTTACCTGATGCAGCGGCGGCTTCTCCTCAATCCTCCGTGTCTCCCTCCTCCTCGGCCAATGGCAATTGTTCGCCTTTTGGCCAATCAGGAAGCAGGTCCGACCGCTTCCCGATTGGCCAAGAGGAGGATCAGGAGGAGGATCCATGTGACAATAGCGAATATTCATTTGCTATTGTCACACAATGGGTGGGCTCAGGGCGCACTGCTCTGCGCCCCGGGTCCACCCTTTTCTTACAGCACAGCCCTTACTCGCCATCCTCATCATTCCACTCGCAAAATGCGAGCAGGCGAGTGGAATTTTTGAATTTTTGAGAGCTGCTCTAAGACCAGTTAGGAATATGACAGACAAAAGTCTTCTGTTTAAAATCTGAGCCCGGGTTATGGAGTTCTGTACAGTAGCCCTTTTTAAACAAAGCAATTAAAGGGTTACTAAACCCGCAACAGTGAAATCAGTCTGTATATGCGTAAAGCATCCTTGCTATACTCACTGTGGAACCTAAGGGGTTTGTGTACAAAGGCTGTTTGATTCTGTATGTTCAGATCCTCCCCTTCTTCCACTGTCCCCATAACAAGTCCGGATAAGACAGTTACTGGAGTCAGGCTGCGCATGCTCAGTTTGGTGTGTATTGCTGGAGATTTTTTTTTTTCTTTGGAGGGTGCACGTGATCAGCACAGGGCCAATCAGCATTGTCCAGACAGAGGGTCAGGGGTCCTGCATCCTGATAGGACAGCTCAGTGCAGTATGAAAACTCCTCCTACAAGTCTTACCTGGAACTGATAAAAGTTACAATACTGCTATATACTGCTGAGAAAAGGTATTTAGCAGTTTATATTTACTAAAATAATTGCATTTCCATGTTGTGTACTGTGGGAGACCAGATATAGTGAATGCAGGTTCTGGGTTTAGTAACACTAATATTAGCCCAGTAAAAATGGGTCTAGCACACCATCTGCTGGCTTTAAAAAAATTAAAATAAATGACAAAAGGTTTAAAAAAAGAAAATTCATCACTTAGTCCTGAATGCAATGGAATAAAAAAAGGTGTAAAATATAGAAAAGCTACGCATTCCATACTGAAACACAGACAGGCCAGAAAGACTGAAACAGTAAGGATAGGGAATACAAAAGGTGAAAAACTAGCAATCAAGGACAAATCACTCCAATCTAGGGGTAAGGATCCAAGGATGTATGCTTGTATAGATAACAATAACGTTATAAGTGGTTAATGTATAAGATGTATTTGTCAATTGACCTCATGGGCCCCCTTATAAATTAAAGCTGGCTGTACATGGTACTTAGTGGGGCTTAATGAGAGAAACCACTTGATTCCCTTTATCCACACTAATCAGAGTGGAGGAATCTGCAGTGGTGGCACCAACGGTTGTCAAAATAACCCAACAGTGCCTGTAACTGATTGGATGCAGGTGCTGTTAGAGCAAGAATTGTCCACCAGGTCACCTTGGACAAAAATCAGCTCGCTGAGCCGGGTGGTCCCTGCAGGGCCATCCACAGAACAAAATTTGTCAGATTATGGTCAGTTTAAGGCACGTTAGATTTATAGCATAGATTAATTGTACATGGGCATCTTTTAATTCAAAGAAAAATGACAAAGGCTAATCAAAATCTAAATTTGTATAATTAAAACCTACATTGCTCTTAATTAAAATTACTACAGTCAGCTGTTGCATAAGAGCCATCCTTGTTTAAAGCTTGCTGCTCTAGTTGTGCAGTCACAGCAAATTGTCCAGATGCTTCTTTATTCCAGCAGGGGTATAATATACCAAGCAAACCTACTATAAAACAGAATATTCTCCTATGCCCCCCCCCCCCCCCACACCATTTAGGATTCCATATTAAATTTACCAAAAAAGTGAAGAAAAAAAAAGCCCCAAAAAAATTTCATTATTTAAGTATATTCAAACTAACTATATCAAATTTAGTTTTTAATACTAACATATGTATAGATGTTGGTTTCCTATAACCTTCTGCACAAGTCCAGGTTTTCCCACTCCATGACACAGTAAGGTACCACTGCACAAAGTAGTTCTTTCATTCGAAAACTGGGAGCCAACTTAAAGCCTAACTAGAACTATTGTAATATAGGGAAGACTGGCATCACCAGCCAGCCCCTTCTAAAAGCACGCAGTCTTTGTCAGTTTCTCAAAACAAAAACAGCTTTCTTCAGCAAACATAAAAGCATTCCAATATAGTTATAATCTAATGGCTCACCACCATTATATACCAGTCCCACACTTGGGGTTCACAGGTCCCGTATGCTTCAGGGGGTACCACAAAGTCCGCAGAAGCCAAGTCAACAAAATGTCTGCCACCAGAGAGTCCATACTTTCTCACAGCTGTGACCTGTCACCACCTCAGACAACCAGCTGGCGGTTTACTGTTCCTTTTATCACCTCTCATAGAAACAGTCCCTGTAATCAGGGTTGGAAGCTCTTTCTCACCCAAAGTCTCTTCAAGCCTCCAAATTCTGGGTCTCAAAGGGGGACTTTGCAATCCAGTGAGCATTGTAAATCAGTTCTCTCCAACCAGACTACCCCGGAACCCCTCAGCCTGCATTGGTAAAAACCCGAAAATACCTCAAAATGTGTTCTTATAGCAGTGTTAATTTTGTCGACTAAAACCGACTAAAACGCTTTCGTCGACTAAAATACGACTAAAACTAAAACAATTCAGATGACTAAAAACTGACTAAAACGACATTTGAGTCTTAAGACTAAAACACGACAAACTAAAATGGCATTTTAGTCAAAAGACTAACTAAAACTAAATCGAAATTTGCTGCCAAAATTAACACTGGTGCATGCTCAAAGCTTAACCGGTTGCCGACCGCCGCACGACTATATACTGCGGCGGTCAGCCCCGGCCAGGCAGAGTGACGTATCGGTACGTCACTCGCCTGTCACTGACTTGCGAGCCTATAGCGAGCGAGCGCGCGCCCGCCGAGGCGCGCGCCCGCCGCGGCTCGTTCACAGGCAAGTCAGTGCGTGTGACCGGCGGACTCGATGTCCGCCGGCCACACTACGATCGCTCCTGTGAAGGGAGAAAGACAGAGCAGCTTGTGTAAACAAGCTGCCTGTCAGTTCTCCCTGTGTAAAAGTAAAGATCTGACCGTTCTACTATGTAGAACGGTTGATCTTTGCTTTTACACCAATAGCAATGTCCCTACACAGTAGAAAGCACGCCCCTAGGACACACTTAACCCCTCCCTTCCCAATAAAGTTAACCCCTTCCCTGCCAGTGTCATTTTTGCAGTAACAGTGCATATGTATAGCACTGATTACTGCAGTAATGTCACTGGTAACCCCAAAAGTGTCAAAAATGTCAGTCAAGGGTCCGATCTGTCCGCCGCAATGTCGCAGTACCCAAAAAAAAAAATCGCAGATCGCCGCCATTACGCGTTAAAAAAAAAAACACCAAAAATGACAAAAATCTTTCTCTTTGTTAGTAAACGCGATAACTTTTGCGCAAACCAATCAAAATACGCTTTTTGCGATTTTTTTTACCAAACATAGGTAGCATAAAACAAATTGGCCGAAAAATGTTAAAAAATTTTGATTTTTACTTTTTTTTTGGGGGAATTTCATATAAAAAAATGTGAAAAATATTGTTATTTTTGCAAAATTTACGCTCTTTTTTTGTTTATAGCGCGTGATCAAAAAATCGCACAGGTGATCAAATACCACCAAAAGAAAGCTCTGTTTGTGGGAAAAAAAGGACGTCAAATTCGTTTAGGTACAGCGTCGCACGACCGCGCAATTGTCCGTTAAAGTCACGCAGTAAAAAATCGCAAAAAAACCCCTGGTCCTTTAGCAGCCAAATCCTCCGGGGCTTAAGTGGTTAATACCATAAATAATAACATATTAGATTTTTCACTCCAGGACCAGCAGTAGTATATAATGAGTTTGGAAATTGTAGAGAAATGCTTAAATAATGCATTACAAATTACAATTGAACTACACCCATTCGATTATAGATGACTAAAATGAGTTATAGTCGACTAAAATGTAGGCCGTTTTAGTCGACTAAAATGTACTGGAGTTTTAGTCGATTAAATACGACAAACTAAAACACTTGCAGAAGACTAAAATGGGACTAAAACTACAATGCCATTTTAGTCCTAAGACTAAAACTAAATTGAAATTTGCTGCCAAAATTAACACTGTCTTATAGTTCCCGCAACCCAAATAGTGGGGAAATTAAACTCCTGTCCAGGTTTTAGGGGAGAAGAGGGAGCACAGACCACGGTTGAGCCATGGGAGCCTATGGGTGATGTCACAGCTCCTGCAATTTATAGCCATTGTCAAGCACTCCCTTAAGCTGCAGGATGACGTGACTGGATTGAAAATAGGTAAAAATAGTACATAATAGGAAAAATACTGTACGTAGGAAGAGGGAACATTTATAAAAAATAGTTATTGCTCGGCTTTACTACATTTTTTTTTTTTTTTTTTATTATTAGAAGAGACAAGTAGTCTTTAGCCAAAAACTATGACTGGACCTGATATGAAGATACAAAGTCACCAGCACTCTAAATAAATGCATCGTTATTGTGACAACTACACCAACACAAATCATAGGAAAGCAGTATTACAGGGCCTTCTAGTGATGACATGTCACAATGTTGCCTTGAGGAAGGGACCCTGGGAAACATTGTTTCTTATAACATATGTGATGATGCGTACACAATAATGATGTGAAACACATTAATTTGGAGTGCTGGTGAGTTTATATCTTCGTATCTAGTTTTGGCATGGCATCATCCATAGCAATCACTTTAAGCACCTACCAGATATTTAAAAGGTCAAGTACTGTGGGCAATGCAACTTCCCTTTGGATTTTATTATGTCTCAATTTTATCACTGGAGATGGGCCCACTATGAAGTATGCCATAATGTAAATATAAAGTAAGCTAAGCCCACCTACACATCACGGGAAGAGGCCACCTAGTGAAGCTTTGACCTCACTCTGCAGGGTAGGGTGACTTAGGAAGCAAAAGGCACAGCTTATATAAATATTAGAGCTGCACGATTCTGGATAAAATGATAATCACAATTATGTTGCTTAGAGTAAAGATCACGATTCTCTGTGTACCATCTTTCACATTATACGAAAAAACTGGGCTAACTTTAGAGCCGGTTCACACTGAGGCGACACGACTTCGGGAGGCAACCTGTGAAGTTGTGTGCACCGCGACTTCGGCGCGACTTGCAGGGACTTCACATAATGGAAGTCTATGCAAGTCGCTCCGAGGTCGCCCCAAAGTAGTACAGGACCCTTTTTCTAAGTCAGAGCGACTTGTGTCGCTCCTATTAGAACGGGTCCTGTACTACTCAAAGGACCGCGACTTGTCAGGCTGACAAGTCGCGGCAGTGTGAATGGGCTCTTAATGTTTAGTTTATTTTTTATAATTCACTGACGTGTTTTTTCCCCAAAATATTGCTTTTGAAAGACCGCTGCGCAAATACAGTGTGACATAAAATATTGCAACGACCGCCATTTTATTCTCTAGGGTCTCTGCTAAAATATATTATATATATATATATATATATATACACACACTCAAACCAAGTAACTCTCAAACCAAGGTTTTACTATATATATATATATATATATATATATATATATATATATATATATATATATATATATTTAATGTTTGGGGGTTCCAAGTAATTTTCTAGCAAAAAAAATGGATTTTTGTAAGAACTTACCGTAAAATCCTTTTCTCTTAAGCTCATTGACAGACGTAGTCTTCTTGATTCTCAAGAGCTGGGTTATGTTGTCTCCGCAGGAGTAGGACTAGGCAGAATGACAAAACGTTCTGGCTCCACCCTAGGGGGCAGTCCCTGAGGGTATATCCTCCCTCTCTCTGCTACAGGGAATCAGTTCTGTTTAAAGCAGTACAGAGAAATTAACCCAACCCAACTCAATGATAGAGGGGCGGGTACTACGTCTGTCAATGAGCTTAAGAGAAAAGGATTTTACGGTAAGTTCTTACAAAAATCCATTTTTCTCTATCGCTCATTGACAGACGTAGTCTTCTTGATTCTCAAGAGCTGGGACATCCAGAAGCAGTGCCACAAATGAGGGGTGGGATTGACAAAATCAAATCCAATCTAGTAGGCCCAACCGGTGCCAAACTAGAAGTTTTAAAGGCTCATTATAAACAAAGAATGAGACTAAAAGAAAAAATTTTCCAACGGAAAAAAACCCTCGAGGTAGACCACTGGTCTCCTCAAATTGCGGCCTGCAAAACCTGGCGGCCAAATGAGGCATCAGACAATGCCATTACATCAACTTTATAATGTTTAGAGAAGGTATGCACCGACGACCAGGTAGCCGCCTTGCACACCTGGACCACTGACGCCTGATGGCGAAAGGCCCATGACGCACTAAGTGCCCGAGTGGAGTGCGCCTTAACAGGGAACGGGGGCTCCCGACCCTTAATAGAATAAGCCTGTACTACCGTCTGTCTGATCCATTTGGAAATGGTCGCGGCAGATGCAGGCAACCCCTTTTTGGGTCCATCTGGGATCACAAAAAGTGAATCCGTCTTGCGAAACGAGTCTGTCGTTTTCAAGTATACCCTGATCGCCCGGACCACATCCAAGGAGTGCAAAGCAAATTCCCGAGGATGACTGGGCTTAGGACACAGGGAAGGTAATACAATTTCTTCATTCAGATGAAATTCTGAAACTACTTTTGGTAGGAAGGATGGATTCGGACGAAGAACCACCTTATCTCTATGAACCACCAGATATGGTGAACGACAAGATAATGCGGCCAGTTCTGACACCCTGCGTGCAGAAGTAATAGCCACCAAGAAGGCCACCTTCTGGGACAACGTGGGTAGAGGAATCTCCCTAATATCTTCAAAAGGGAGGTTTCTGAAGAACCGACAACACTAAATTAAGATCCCAGGGGGGTAACGGCGCGTGCACTGGCGGAGCCAGATGTCGCACCCCCTGGATGAAATTCCGCACCAAGGAATGAGTAGCCAAAGGCTTCTGAAAGAAGATGGCTAATGCTGAGACCTGACCCTTGATAGTACTCAAGGCCAGTTTCTGCTCAACCCCTTGTTGCAGAAAAGCCAATATTCGACTAATCGAATAAGACCGAGGACGGAACCCCAAAGGTTCACACCATGCAATGTAGGACTTCCATGTGCGATGATAAATCTTTCTGGAAGTCGCTTTCCTTGCTTCAACTAGAGTAGGAATAACTGAAGCTGACAAACCTTTGTCCTTCAGCACCTGGGTCTCAATAGCCAGGCCGTTAAAGCCAGCGATCGGAAAGCAGGATGGAAGATCGGTCCCTGAGACAGTAGATCCTCCCTGAGAGGAAGTCTCCATGGGACGTCCGCCACCAGTCTGACCATGTCGGCGTACCAAGCTCGACGAGGCCAGTCCGGAGCTACCAGGATTACTGGGATTCCTTCCTCCTCTACCCTGCGAAGAAGTCTTGGCAGTAACGCGAGAGGAGGGAAGGCATATATTAGCTGGTATTGCCCCCACGGGGCGATCAGTGCGTCTGCGGTTTCTGCTAGAGGATCGCGGGAGCGAGCCACGAATCTCTGAACTTTCCTGTTGAATCGTGATGCCAACAGATCCACATCCGGTGTGCCCCACCGTAGGCACAACTGGTGGAAAACGTCTGGATGGAGGGACCATTCCCCCTGATCCAGGGTCTGACGGCTGAGATAATCTGCCTGCCAATTCTCCACCCCCGGAATGAACACCGCAGAGATTGCTGGAACAAATCGTTCCGCCCAGCGAAGAATGCAAGCCACTTCTTTGGCCGCTCGGACACTCTTGGTGCCCCCCTGATGATTGACATAAGCCACGGCCGTGGCATTGTCCGACTGGATCCGAACCGGGCTGCCCTGGAGCTGCTCGGTCCAGTAAATCAGACAAAGTCTGATCGCTCTCAGTTCCAATACATTTATCGGTAATCTGGATTCTTCCAGGGACCAAAGTCCCTGGACAGATAATTGACCGAGAATTCCTCCCCATCCGGATAGACTGGCATCCGTGGTCACTATCGTCCAATATATTGGCAGAAATGACTTTCCCTGGCTGAGCATTGGAGACCGAAGCCACCAAACCAGAGACTCTCTGGTCTGTTTGCTCAATCGTATCTGATTGTCCAGGGATTCCGGATTCCGATTCCATCTGAGAAGAATCTCTTGCTGAAGAATTCGGGTATGGGACTGGGCAAATGGGACTGCTTCGAATGAAGCCACCATCAACCCCAGAACCCTCATGCACGTCCGAAGGGAAGACCAGCTGTTGGACAGTAACAACTGGACTGCTGATTGAATCTTTCGAAGTTTCCCTAACGGAAGGAAAACTCTCGTCCTGACTGTGTCTAGAATTAGACCCAGATATTCGAGCCTCTGGGTGGGAACCAGAAAAGACTTTTGCTGGTTCACCAGCCACCCGAATTCCTGTAAAGAAATCATAGTAATTTCTATGTTTTGTAGCAAGGTCTGAGGAGATTCTGCATGAAGCAGAAGATCGTCTAGGTAACCTAGAATCGATATACCTCTTTGGCGCAGAAGTGCCAACATAGGGGCCAACACCTTTGTGAAGACCCGCGGAGCCGTGGCGAGACCGAAAGGTAACGCCACAAACTGATAGTGGTTCTCCTCTACGGAAAAGCGTAGAAAACGCTGATGTCCTGCGAAAATGGGAATGTGAAGATAGGCGTCCTTGATGTCTATGGACGCTAGGACATCCCCTGGATGCAGGAAGGCTGCTACCGTGCGAATGGACTCCATTCTGAATCTTCTTATGTTGACGAAAGAATTGAGCGCTCTTAAGTCCAGAATTGGACGCACTTTGCCCTCTTTCCTGGGTATTGTAAACAGGTTTGAATAAAACCCTTGAAACCGTTCTGTCCAAGGAACGTGGACTACCACTCCTTGTTGTAGTAGATCTGTGACTGCTCTCCGCAGATCTTCTAGACGATCCGGAGATAGTCGGATATTGGAAGGGAAGAATCGCGCCGGTGGGAGAGATCGAAACTCGATCTTGTACCCTGACTTTATGACTTCGCAAACCCATTTGTCCGGGATTCTGGAAAGCCATGGATCCGGGAACCGGCGAAGACGTCCCCCCACCCCAGTTATGGGTGGGGGCGCACCTTCAGGCTTTGGATGGTTTATCTTCGGGTCTGGAGGGGGCGGGCTTTTGCTTGCCCGACCACCGACCCCTGACGCCTCCTGCAGGAGCTTTGGAGGACTTAGTTTTTTCACCCGCTGGACGAAAAAACCTCTTGTGAGCAGAAAAAGAAGGCCCTCGTCTTTGACGAGTTCCTTTACCTTTAAAATTTTGCGGTAAAAAGGTGCTTTTTCCACCGGTGAGATCCTTAATGATCTCATCTAAGTTGGCTCCAAATAGACGCTCTCCTGAAAAGGGGATATTAGCCAATGCTTTTTTGGAACCTTGGTCGGCTATCCAACCTTTTAGCCACAGTGTACGCCTGAGAACCACTGCTGAGACTGATGCTCGCGCCATTAATGGAGTGGCGTCTAACGCCGCATCACATACAAACTGTAACCCCTGTATCATTTGTTCCAACAAATCTGATACCGCCTGAGGGACTTCTTCTAAGTCCCGGCGTAACCACTTGGTCCATTCAGTTACAGCCTGCGAAACCAGACCAATAGCAATTATTGGCCTGAAAGCTGATCCAATCAAGGAAAACATGGTGCGAGACATAGCTTCTATCTTGCGATCCACTGGATCTTTAAAAGACGGAGCGTCTTCTAAAGGAATAACCGTGGCTTTATTCAATCTAGCAATAGGTGAATCCACCACAGGTGGTTCTGTCCATTTCTTAATAAGGGTTTCCTCAAACGGATAACGCCTGTCGATGCGTTTGGAAATATTAAAAGTGCGTTTTGGCAGACGCCATTCTTCATCGATTGGATTGCCAAAACATTTGGGCAATGGAAAAACCTTTGCCACTTTGATGCGCTTTTTAGTCCCAAAAGGGATCTCAGTTTCAGCTATTTCTGATGGAATACCCTGTAACCTTAAAGTCTCTTGAACAGATACAATGAGTGCGTTTACCAACGCTTCCTCTCGGGCTATGGCAGATGCCGAAACATCCTCCTCACTGTCTGAAGAGACAGGACCCGAGACACCAATACCAGATGAAGTACCTGCAACTGCAGAAATAGGCTCAGAGTCTGAATCCGAGGTTTCAGATAATAAGGGGTTAGGCGGGGGTCGCTTTCTTGCGCCCTGTCCCTGACAAGCCACTTCCACCTGGGACACAAAAGTTTCCATAATAGCTGACAAAGATTCAATTGTCAATGGGGTGCTGGAGGATCCCGCAGACCCCTCGAGGGGATCCGGAGGAGATACATGAGTGGCAGGGTCCATGTTAATACAGGACACTTTGCCAGCAATAAACAAAAAAACTTTTTTTTTTTTTTTTTTTGTGTGTCTCCCCCTAGCGCAATAGCGCCCCTCAGAGTACCTGCTTCTCGATCCCAGAGAGAGAGAGAGAGAGGGACCCCCAAGGCTCACCAACCGATGCAGTGCAGTTTCCAACAAACTGCAGCCAGCGTCTGTCTTACACAGACTGGAAGGAGCTGTTTGCTTTTTCCCGGGCAGAAGGTGTGGCTCCGCCCCCTGTGTACGCCTTCCGGCGTTCCCAGCCCTCCACGAGGAAGCTGGGCTCACAAAACATGGCCGCCCCCATAGAAGAGACATAAGACTCCAAAAACATGGCGGCCGGCGTGACCTGAGGACATATATGTATTCGGTCTACGGCAAAATGGCGGCGGACCGCCGATATCATCTTCCCAGCACATCCACCTGCACTCTGCTGAGAGGTGACATATGGATCTACAGAGATACACTGCACATAAGGTAGGATTATACCTCCTATGTCTGCTGTAATGTTACAGTCTGCTGGGTAGAGTGTTAGCTCTTGAACCAAGTCCACTTCCCACAAACACATGCTGTATTACAAGGGGGACTTGTAAGTGTCAGATATATACTGACCATATATGGAGGGGCCCATAATATATACTGCCTCATAAATGAGGAAAAAAAGGGAACGTTTTACTCACCATACCGAACCGACAGGCACCCTCTCTTCATAATACCCTCTCCACCGGGGTGGGGGTTTGTGGACGCCTCGACTCTCTGGTCCTGGCGTCCAAGCGAGCTTTAACTCGCAAAGTCAGTCCCTTTACTGGGACTCCGTCGCGGCCGACTCAGCGCACTGGTCTGCACGCGCCTTTTAGGCAGAAACCGGGGTGACCACTGGATCTCACATCCAGCCCGTCGCCCGGCCCCGCATACTTACTTGAATATGTCGCGGCCGACCAAGCGCAATGCCTGGTCTGCACGCGCTCGTAGGCCGGCTGGGGTGACCACAAGTGTCGCCCAGTCCGGCATTTTTGCTTGAAGATCTCACAGGAAAAAACACTGGAGAAACTACCTAAAAAATGTCTTTTTCTTAAAGAAAAAAAAAAGTCTTGCCAGGACCAAAAGATCCCAGCAAGGAGCTTAGGTCCTTACTCCTGACTAGACAGAAAAAAACTGATTCCCTGTAGCAGAGAGAGGGAGGATATACCCTCAGGGACTGCCCCCTAGGGTGGAGCCAGAACGTTTTGTCATTCTGCCTAGTCCTACTCCTGCGGAGACAACATAACCCAGCTCTTGAGAATCAAGAAGACTACGTCTGTCAATGAGCGATAGAGAAATACTGATTTTAATTTGTAAGCAACAAGTATCAGAAAAAGTCTTCGTCTAATGCCCCGTACACACGTTCCGATAATCGTACGACAAAACTCGCTTTCGACCTGATCGCACGATAATATGATTGTTAGTACACAGCTTTCGACAGCCGATCACGACAGTTCATCCAACAAAATCCGAAGGGACAAAACAGGAAAACTTCTGTCGTAAGACAGCCTCACGAACGATAATCGTTTCATCAGTACACTATGCGTCTGCTAAAAATCGATCGACAAAGACCACGCATGCTCAGAAACACTAAAATAGCACGGAAAAGGCCTGGCTGCCATTGTTTTTGTTTTGCACCATCTGATACGTAGCTAAGCAACCAGGAAGCTTATCCCGAATCGTACAACAAAAATTGACCGGATTAAAATCGTGAGGGTGGGTTGAATAGAAATTGTGATTTTTTTTTTAACGATTATTCGTGCAGCTCTGAGATATACATTACATATACACACACAGTCAACCATTAGATGGGTCAATACCACTATTACAATTTCATATTCATAGCAATGAAAACAATTACATTTGTTGTCAGTAACAATTTGTTACTGGCAACACAAGCAGTTTGCTTTCCCCCATATTTAAACAACATCCTTTACTCCAACTGGATAACGCAAATTTTACAATTAAAGCAATGCAATCAGATCCAAGCATGACCACACCACATGTATGTAAATTAAGTTTATAAGCAAAGTTGTTGATCATCTCAATGGCGAAAAAGAAACTCCGTAACACAGCAAGTCTAGAAACACAAATAAGTATTTTTGTGGCTGATTAAACTTTTGATTTGACTGAGGACTACACTGTTGGACTGACACTATGGGGGTTATCTACTAAAACTGGAGCAGCTCTGCATAGAAACCAATCAGCTTCCAGGTTTTATTGTCAAAGCCTAAAGTGCTACTAAAGCAACAACAGTGAATTCAGTCTGTCTATGGAGTAAAGCAATGCTTGTTATACTCACTGTGGAAACTAAGGAAATAATCGCCTGCCTTGTGTAAAAAGGCAGTTTGATTCAGTCTTCTCTGATCCTCCTGTTCTTTCACTGTCCCCAATGCATCTCCTGATAAGATAGAGTCTTTGGAGTCACTCTTCACATGTTCAGTTTGATATGTATAGCTAGAGAGTTTTTTTTTGTCATCTTGGGAGGGTGCATGTGATCAGCACAGGGTCGATCAGCGATGTCCAGACAGAGGGTCAGGGGTCATGCAGCCTCAAAAGGCAGTCAGAGTAGAATGAAAACTCCTCCTACAAGCTTTAACCAGACACTGATAAAAGTCACAAGACTGGTATATACCGCTGATGAGAAAAGGTATTTAGCAGTTTATATTTTACTAAAATATTTGCATTTCCATGTTCTGTATACTGTGGGAGGCAGATAATAAACCCAGGACCCTTTACATTCACTTTAACACTTTAATTGAACAAGCTGACGTTAGAAGCTGATTGGCAACCATGCACAGCTGCACCAGTTTTAGTACATTTCCCCCTATAAAGCCCCCCAGCCCCCATTCAAAACTGTGCAACTGGTCGCACTTCGGCTGCTGTGCGGCAATGTCTAAAATGTAATGGTGGAGCACGAAAAAAAAAAAAAGAAAATGTAGACAGGTGTGAACCTAGCCTAAGGTACAGCTAAACGGATTGTTAGGCCCCTTTCACACGGGGCGGATCCGTTTGGATGGACTTCGCTTGCTCAGCGGGGATCGCAGGCGGATGACACTCACTGTGCTGAGACTGACCTGTCAGAGTCCTGCTCTCCTCTATGGGGAGATCGGATTAAAACGAACAGCCTGACGATTTTCATCCGATCTGACCCACTGAACGGATAGCGAACGTATCGCCATACATCTGTTTTCAGCGGATCTTGACGAATCGGATGCCAGGTGGGTGGACATCATCTCTAAAAATCACTTTACTGAAATGTAACAAATGGATTGCCTTTGACTTACTCAGTTTATCAAATAAGGCCGGCTAAATGTATTTACAACGTAAAGAATGCAAAATTTACAATATCTGCAGATATAAAAGAGAATAACAAGGCGTTTCAAGGGCACAAAAAACAAACACACTACCCAATTTAACAGCAACATAAATATTTATACATGGTTTAATGTTCTATTCCTTAGGCTTTTTCACCATGGCATGTGCTCTACATGTGTCCTCGGGCTAGTCTTTAATCTCTTTCAGAAATCCATAAAAAAGCAATCCGAATAACAAAATTACACACAGAAATATTTCTCTAGTACAGGACTTTAGTGCAAATTCATGTAGTAAAATATTGTGAAGCACGAGGAATGGGAGATCTCTGCACACAAATGAAAAAAAAATAAAAATAATGCACTGCACATATACAACTACACAAGGTTATTATGAGTTCAGAAAGGATTACAGGTAATGCTTACTCTTATGTGCTCCTATATTGTCTCTGTTTATCATGCAGTTAAAGGATAAATTGAGGCTGCCACACATGCATAAATAGTATATGACATGTAACATGCATGTACAGTTAGGCTCAAAAAGTTTGCATAGCCTGGCTGAAATCCTGAAATTTTGGCATTGATATTGAAAATATGACTGATCATGCCAAGAAAACTGCTACCCAAACACTTCATATTCCCGATATGTGCCTGCTTGTATGAGAAAGTATCCTCTTCTCTTTGTATTGCTTCCTTTGTGTGAAATCCCTGGTGTTCCTGCCAGTCCCTCTACTTTCCAAATAAAAACTGACCACACTAAGCAGGAGAGCACAGCGTAGTCAGTTCTCTAGCTTTGCTGGGAACTCTATGTACTGTTCTCCAATGATCAGACTTGCCCTGACACACTGCCCCCCCCCCCACCCCCTGGCAAGCTCAGTGTGGGGCTGCTTCTCCTCCCCTAGCTCTTATGCAGCTGAGAACAGAGGGAATGTGATCACTTAAAAAAAAAAAAAGAAGAAGAAGGAGAGAAAAATTGTATTTATGTTTTTTTATTGTTCGTTTCTATACAAAAATGTTTTGCCTTTCATTTCTATTTTAAAACTGAATGGGTGGTTTTCCACAGTGATCATTTACCATCACTTTAAGGATAGTGATCATATGAAGCCATTTATCATCACATAGTTGTTTGACTCCTTTTTAAATCGTAACAGAAATCACCCAAATGGCCCTGATCAAAAGTTTCCATCCCCTGGAATGTTTGGCCCTGGTACAGACACACAAGGTGATACACAGGCTAAAATGGCAATTAGAGGTTAATTTCCCACATCTGTGGCTTTTTAAATTGCAATTAGGGTCGGTGTATAAATAGTCAATGTGTTTGTTAGCTCTCACGTGGATGCACTGACCAGGCTAGATACTGAGCCATGGGAAGCAAAAAAAGAAGTCAAAAGACCTGCGTAACAAGGTAATGGAACTTTATAAAGACTGAATATAAGGGTATAAGAAAATATCCAAAGCCTTGAATATGCCAAGCAGCACTGTTCAATCACTTACTAAGAACTGGGAAATTCAGGGACCTCTTGATACCAAGCCAGGGTCAGGTAGACCAAGAAAGATTGCAGATACAACTGCCAGAAGATTTGTTCAAGATACAAAGAAAAACCCACAGGCTGCTCTTGGGTGTGCTGGTTTCAAGGAGCACAATACTTGAACAGAAATGAGCTGCAAGGTCCAGTTGCCAGAAAGAAGCCTTTACTGGGCCAATACCCCAAAAAAAGCCTGGATTACAACATGCGCGACAACACCTTGACACGCCTCACAGCTTCTGGCACGCTGTAATTTGGAGTGACGAGACCAAAATTAGATTTTTACTTTTTTTTATTGGGAATGTTATATAGCAGAAAGAAATATTGTTTGTTTGTTTTTTCAGAATTGTTTTTTTTTTTTTCTTGTTTATAGCGCAAAAAATAACACAGAAGTGATCAAATACCACCAAAAGAAAGCTCTATTTGTGGGAAAAAGGACATCAATTTTATTTGGGTACAGTGTCGCACCACCGCCCAATTGTCAGTTCAAGTAATGCAGTTCCACTCTCATTGCTGGGGCGACCTCTCGACTGGCGTATGGCATTAGAGATACTTGGGTGGGGGACGCGGGTGAACTGGATGACGAGGAGTGGAGTGACGCTCTTGAAACGTGTACCCTAGTCTCCCCTAAAGCGACTGATTTACGCAAGTATATATTGTCCATAGAGCTTACCTGTCCTCTGATAGACTGGCTAAGTTTGACCCCTCCTTCAGCCCCACCTGTCCCAGGTGCCTACCTGAGGTTGGTACCTTTGGTCACTTGTTGTGGCATTGCCCTCGTATCCGGGGCTTCTGGGAGCAGGTGGTGCGGTTCCTTCATGACCGAATGGGTACCCCTGTGACCTTGGATCCCAAGCTATGTCTTTTAGGCATATTCCCGGACGGGGATTAGGATAAATACACTTAAGTTTTTATACGAGACACCGTTTAGTGCCCGTAAGGTAATTGCCCGTGTGTGGATTCAGTCGTCCCCTCCCACACTTGCTACGTGGATCGCGGAAGTTAATAACTCCCTCCCCTACAAAAAGATTATCTACCTACATAGAAGTTGCCCGGCACGCTATCATAAAGGTATGGGATAGGTGGCTCCAGGCTGACTCCACCTGTAGTTCAGATCCCTCTCCCTCATGATTCACCGGCCCTTCTTAGCCTGATTGCATAATTGCCCTCAGTGCGCATGTTGCCCTGCGGTTTTCTTACATTTCCTGGTATGGCTTATGTTTTCTTTTTTTTTTCTTGTTTACTCCATACATGCATTAATTATGTTTGTGTAATGTTCTCTACGATTTTTCTTGCCTGCTATGTCTTTTCGCTTTCTACCGTGCATGTGACACTTTTTTCATGCAAAACTCAATAAACGCTTGTTCTTAAAAAAAAAAAAAGTAATGCAGTGCCGTATCGCAAAAAATGATCTGGTCATTAAAGGGGGAAAATCTTCCAGTCCAGAAGTGGTTAAAGTGGTTTTATAGGCAGAAGTTTTTTTTTTTTTTTATTTTAATGCATTATATGCATTAAGATAAAAAAAAACCTTCAAGTGATTGTAAAGTCTTTGTGTTGTTTTGTTAAAATAACAAACATGTCATACTTATCTTCCCTGTGCAGTTGACTTTGCACAGGGCAGCTCTTCTCAGGTCATTTCTCTGTGCTCCTGTACCTCCCTCCTGTTGAGTGCCCCCACAGCAAACAGCTTGCTTTGGGGGCACCAAGCTGAGTCACAGCTCCCTGTTTCCATTCAGACACGGAGCCGTGACCCAACCCCTCCCCCTCCTGATTGGCTGACTTTGATTGACAGCAGTGGGAGCCAATGGCACTGCTGCTGTGTCTCAGCCAATCAGGAGGGAGAGTCCCAGACCACCGAGCGACTTGTGGACATCACTGGATAGAGATGGGCCCAGGAAAGTATTAGGGGTGCTGGGGTGGCTGCCACACACAGAAGGCTTATTACCTTAAAACATGAATACATTAAGATAAAACACCTTCTGCTTTTACAACTCCTTTCAGTGTGCAGCAGCCCCCCCCCCCATACTTACCTGAGCCCCATCTCGAGCCAGCGATGTTGCATAAGAACTCCAGCTACCCAGGAATCCCCCTCCTGATTGGCTAAGACACAGCAATTGGCTCTCACTGCTGTCAGTCAGCGAGCCAATGAGAAAAGGGGGGGCAGGCAGAGCGAGGGCTCCGTGTCGGAATGGACACACACAGCAGCAGCTTGGGTCGGGTGCCCCCACAACACAACAAGCTACTCGCTGTGGGGTCACTTGACAAGAGGGAGGGGCTAAGGGCGCTGGCGAAGGACCCCAGAAGAGGGAGATCAGGGCTGCTCTGTGCAAAACCACTGCACAGAGCAGGCAAGTATAAAATGTTTGTTTTTTTTTTTAAAACAGAAAAACAGGACTTTAATATCACCAACATAAAATAAAACCTTCTGCAAGCAGCTCCTCCCCCAGCCCCCCTAAATTCTAACATGAGCCTGATCTCAATTCAGCAATGTGCATAAGAACAGAGGCCTTTGTTCCAAGCATTTTATACATTAAAATCAATAAGTTTTACGACTTAAAACTAAAAAAAAAACTCCATATAGGTACCTATAAAGTCCATTCAAAATCTTCTCCTTTATGGTCTATACAAGTTTACATTAGTACCTGAATAAACACGCACATGCATACAACCCTGAATGCACACTGTTCTGTAGGGCAGGAAGGTTGTACACAGCACCTGGCCTTAAACTGGTTGTAAAACCTGAACTTTTACCTTAATTCTTTTCTCACATTATGGTAAAAAAACGTTTGGGTAGCAGCATGCCCCCTTACCACCTTACCTTATACGTCACTGGATCTAGCACTGTGCCTATCTGTAGTGGATCTCCCCATTCTTACAGGCATTGCTGAAGCAGAGGGAGCCATTGGCTCTGGCTGCTGTCAGTCAAATCCTGTGATAAAGGGGCAGGGCCAAGCCATGTGTCCATAGAGACACACAGCGCAGCTTGGGATAGAGGTGTGACACAAATTGGAAGCAGCTTTAATCGCCACTAGTTTTTCGATTTTTTTCTATACGACATATAAATACCGAAAATGTAAACAAAAAAAAAAAAAGTTTCTCTTTGCTTCTGCTATAAAATTTTGCAAATAATCCTTCTTTATAAATTTAGGCCAAAATGTATACTGCTAAATTTTTTTAGTAAAAATAACCCAAAACAGTGTATTTCAATTAGTTGGTGTGAAAAGTCATAATAGACTAGTCTACAAACTATGGTATATATCTGAAAATTGATCAATCCTAATGTACTGACTGCCAATCCATTTCTTGAGGCCCTAAAATTCCAGGACAGTACAAGTACCCCCCCCCCCCCCCAAAAATGACCCCTTTTTGGAAAGTAGACAGTTCAAAGTATTTAGTAAGAGGAATGGTGAGTTTTTTAAAGTTGTAATTTTGTGTCACAGTTTTTGGAAAATTAAGAAATTAAATGGTGTGGCAGTGATCAGAGACACTGACTGGTGGGTAGGGGGCACAAATGCACGACGCTGGCGGCTCGCTCCCGCTGTGATTATAGACAGCGGAAGTGGATCGGCGGGTACCACGGACTTGAAGTCAGCCAGCACCCACCGATCATCAGCCAGAGACAGAACTGCAATCTGCCTATGTAAACAAGGTTAATTGCCATTCTGACAGGAGGGAAGGCATGGATAGCCTGTGTCTCTGCAAAGCAGGGACTAGGATCTATATGTTCCCCTAGTAAAAACACCTCCCACAGTTTAGTTAAAAAAAAAAAAACTGTCTAGGAACACAGTTAACTCTTTGATTGCCCCTGTTAACCTCTTCCCAGCCAGTGTCAGTAGTGACAGTGCATATTTTTAGCACTGATCACTGTATTGATGTCACTAGGTCCCAAAAAGTGTCAGAATGTCCACCGCAATATCGCAGTCCTGCTAGAAGTTGCTGATCACCATGACTAATAAAAAAAAAAAATATCCCATAATTTGTAGACGCTATAACTAATGCAAACCATATATGCTTATTGACATTTTTCTTTTAACCAAAAATAAATAGATTACGTTTTGGCCTAAATTGATGATAAAAATTGATTTTTTAAATTTTTTTTTATTGGGAATGTTTTATAGCAGAAAGTAAAAACGTTTTTTTCAAAATTATCGGTCATTTTTAGTTTATAGCGCAAAAAAAAAAAAAAACAGAGGTGATCAAATACAAGCAAAATAAAGCTCTATTTGTGGGGAAAAAGGACATAAATTTTATTTGGGTACAGTGTTGCATGACTGCGCAATTGTCAGTTAAAGGAACACAGTGCCGTATCGCAAAAAATGGCCTGATCACGAAGGGGGGTAAACCTTCTGGAGGTAAAGTGGTTAAGCACTCAGAACTTTATATTTATTTATAAGTTACAAATGTATTTGTTTTTTATGTATATTTATGGACTTCCTTTGGAATGTATTTATTTTGGTGTATAATCACCGTCACCTATTTGTTCACTTTAGTGCTGTACATTATTCTGTAAAAAATCCTACATGCCACATTTCTGGTGCAAGTTGCTAACAAAAGCATCTTCCCAAAAGATTAATGGCACTACGAGTAACGGGTCGTATGCCCGGGCCGAATGTTGGGCGGCACTGGCCAGTTCAATAGACACCGGCCGACATTCGGCCCATGTGCACGACAGCCGGACTTGCCGCTCAGCTGGCTTCTGTCGAAGGGGCCTGAAAAAGGTCTGCAGATCGGCATCTGGTCAGCAACCTCAGCCAATGGCTCAGACCAGTGTGTTCTGGCGGGAGGGCCGCCCCCCTGTCAGAAATTAATAGCTCAGTGGGGAGATCGCTGTACTAACATCGGTTAGTACAGTGGCTCCTCTCCAGCTCTTCAGTTTTTTTTCGTTCAGCCCGCCGAGTCGAATGACAAAAAACTAAGTGTGTACCAGGCTTAACCACTTGCCGACCGCCGCACGACTATCTACGTCGGCGGTCAGCCCCTCACAGGCAAACTAACGTAGGGCTACGTTGCTTGCTTGTGAGGGTCTAGGGAGCGAGCGCGCGCCCCCCGGGGCGCGCTCCCGCTCCCGCATGGTCACGGACCCCCCCGCGCGTGTGACCAGCGGACCCGATGTCCGCCGGTCACTCGGCGATCGGCGGGGGAGAGGGAGAATGTCAGGCAGCTTGTGTAAACAAACTGCCTGTCATTCTCTTCGCTGCAAAGACACTGATAAAACGGATCTGGTATGTAGATCCGTTGATCAGTGTCTTTACAGCTAGAGCCACAGCCAATCACAGTAGAAACCACGCCCCTAGGGACACACACAGCCCCTCCCTTCCAAATAAAGTTAACCCCTTCATTACCAGTGTATTTTTACAGTAACAGTGCATATATATAGCACTGATTACTGTAGAAATGTCACTGGTAACCCCAAAAGTGTCAAAAATGTCAGTCAAGGGTCCGATCTGTCCGCCGCAATGTCGCAGTACCGCAAAAAAAATCGCAGATCGCCGCCATTACGCGTTAAAAAAAAAAACAACAAAAATGACAAAAATCTTTCCCTTTGTTAGTAAACGCGATAACTTTTGCGCAAACCAATCAAAATACGCTTTTTGCGATTTTTTTTACCAAACATAGGTAGCATAAAATAAATTGGCCGAAAATTTTTAAAAATTTTGATTTTTACATTTTTTTTTGGGGGAATTTCATATAAAAAAATGTGAAAAATATTGCTATTTTTGCAAAATTGACGCTCTTTTTTTGTTTATAGCGCGTGATCAAAAAATCGCACAGGTGATCAAATACCACCAAAAGAAAGCTCTGTTTGTGGGAAAAAAAGGACGTCAAATTCGTTTAGGTACAGCGTCGCACGACCACGCAATTGTGCGTTAAATTCACGCAGTGCCGAATCGCAAAATACCCCCTGGTCGGAATGGGGGTAAAATCTTCCGGGGCTTAAGTGGTTAAAACATGTAAGAAAATTACCACAACAAATGGAAGTTATAAAGTTCAGGTTCGATTATACAGGGCAGAGAAATACTGACCTGCATCTATGGTTCACTCCTTGAATGGGTGATCTGGCAATGTTTGTTGGCGAGGGGGGGGTGACATGGTGGAAGCCAGCAAGTATCCCTCTGGCCTATACTGCAATCCTATCACTGGTAGGTGTCACTCATGTGCCATTATACCATATTCTACATCAGCCTCGCAATCAGGATTCTTCCAAGAGTTACTAGGAGTTCCTTGAGCAATGCACAATTACTAACTCTCAGATAAGTAACCACTGACACCCTTGATCTTTTTAGTTCTCTGTAAGAAGGGGATTCCTCCCAATTACCACAGGTGTAAGGAGCATTCTTCTCAGTGACCATCACAACAATGTACTGTGAGCTGTAAATCTAGAAATTTTTAGCAGGAGTTCCATGAGACTGGAAAGTTGTTTTAAGGGTTAAGGCGGCTGAGAAAGGCTGTACTACATGGATGAGGTTTGTACCTCCTGCAATGGATCTCTTTCTCTGGCCATATACTGTACATACCTTTAACTAGTACTTGATCAGAAAACATCCAATAGACCCATGCAGCCTTCCACCCTTATTATTTTATATGTGCTTCTATACAGCAGATATTCCTGTGTGCCGCTGCCATTTTTTGCAATCAAAAGGGTCGTAGAACGGGATCTCTAAAGTGCAATCTAGCATTTGTTATGTCAATCACCGCGGAATGATAACATCATGCCAAACACCTGTGTCATTAAACATTTTACCACAAACTTGCTCTGTTGGAATCCCTTCACACCATACATATGTCTGAGTGTGTTAAAAATCACACAACTGAGCGATTAAATCTGCCCATGTATCCTGGACCTCAACTTTCCAAAGACCAATATGGCCACCATCTAAATATGCCATGAGACTCCCCTGTGCTATCTACTAGGGCAGCACTAGACCCCTGCCAAAGTCAAACTCAGTGCTGGGTGATCGGGCAATATTCTGGGTGACTATATGTTCTGCTGGGTGATCGTGCAATGTGCTGGTACAATGTTCTGAGTGACAGTACATTGGGCTGGGTGGTGGTCCTATGTTCTATGTGACGGGTAACGCCACCATGTGCTGGATGAATAGGCAATGTGCCAGGTGATGCAAAGGTATGTCGTGTTGGGTCATGCTATAATGTGCCAGTTGACATTGCAATGTACTGGGAGGTGGTACAATGTTCTGGTTGATGGTATGTTGTGCTGCATAATGAAACAAGGTGCTGGGTGACACTGTGATGTTCTTGGTGATGGTGCTTTTAATCCTATGATTTGCTGAGTAATTGGGCAATGTGCCAGGTGACACTACTACATGCTGGGTGATGGGGCAATGCACAAGGTGACACTACAACACGCTGGGTGATCGGGCAATGTGCCAGGTGACACTACAACACGCTGGGTGATGGTATGTTTTGCTGGATGATCGAGCAATGTGCCAGGTGATGCTACAACATGCTGGATGATCGAGCAATGTGCCAAGTGATGCTACAACACGCTGGGTGATCAAGCAAGGTGCCAGGTGATGCTACAACATGCTGGGTGACGGTACAATGTGCTGGGTGATCAAGCAATGTGGCAGGTGACGCTACAACATGCTGGGTGACTGAGAAATGTGCTAGGTGATTGAGCGACTTACTGGGTGATGGTACGTCTTGCTGGATGATTCTACAGTGTGTTGGATGACTAAGCGATGTGCCAGGTGATGCTACAATGTGCTGGGTGATCGGAAAATGTGCCAGGTGATGCTATTTGCTGAGTGATCAAGGGATGTGCCAGATAACACAATGATGTGCTGAGTGACTGTGGGATTGATTTAGGCTCCATTCACATACTTGCATCTCAGATCGCAGGCAGAATGGCCACAATTCTGCATGATTGCTGGATGCCCGTGCGATTCCCGTGACTTGCAATGGCACCCCAAATGCGCCGCGATTTTGCCGCCATTGTCACCCGTTGAGTCGCGCTAAAATTGCACAAAGAATTGTGGGACGACTGTCGCCCAAAAAAAAAAGTACAAGAATTTATTTTGGGCGACAGGCATCCCGCGTTTGTTTACGTGATTTTACAGCGATTCCTCAGTTGAAAAACGCAGCAAAATCACGCCGCGTTTGGGGTGCCATTGCAAGTCACAGGAATCGCACGGGTTTCCTGCGATTTTCAACGATTCGGAATCACAGGCAGAATCAGGGCAATTCTGCCCACGATCTGAGATGCCAATATGTGAATGGAGCCTTACTAAAACAAACCTGGAGAGTGCAGTCTGGTGCAACTCTGCATTGAAACCAATCAGCTTCCAGTTTTTTTTTTTTTTTTTTAAGCTTAAAGTGGTAGTGAAGACTGAAGGTTTTCTACCTTTATGCATAAAGGTAAAAAACCTTCAGTGTGCAGGTAATACTTACCCAAGCCCAATCTCGATCCAGTAATCTGCACAAGATCCCTGGCTCTCCCGGGTCTCTCCCTCCTGATTGGCTGCGATGCCAGTGAGATGGGGGGGGGGTTGTGGCGCTGGGACGCAGAGAGCCACACGCGTGCCCCCACTGCAAGCAGCTTACTATGGGGCACTCGGGAAGAGGGAGGGGCCCAGAGCGCCGCGAGGGGACCCCGAGAAGAGGAGGATTCAGGCTGCTCTGTGCAAAACTACTGCAAAGAGCTGGTATCACATTTGTTTTTTGTTTTTTTAAATGAATATTTTTTCCCCTTACAATCACTTTAATTGAAGAAGCTGAAGTTAAAAGCTGATTGATTACCGCACACAGCGGCACCATATTTTGCACTGTACCAGTTTTAGTAAATTAATGCTAGTGTGTTGGGTGACGGAACTTTGTGAGGGGCGACGCTGCAATGTGCTAGGTTACGGTACGTTGTGTAGAGTGATGCTATGATGTGCTGGGTAATGGTACGTTGTGAGAGGTGATGCTATGGCGTGCTGGGTGACTGAACGATGTGTAGGGTGATATTATAATGTGCTGGGTAATCGAATATGTAGGGTGATTGAACAATGTGTAGAGTCATGCTTTGATGTGCTCTGTGACGGTACATTGTGTAGGATGATGCTATGATGTGCTAGGTGATCAGTTGACGTCCTGGGTGACGCAATGATGTCCTGGATGATGGTATGTTGTGAGGGGTGATGCTGTGAGGGGTGATGCAATGATGTCCTGGGTGAGGGTGTGCTATGATGTGCTGGGTGTGCTATGATGTCCTGGGTGACGGTATGTGGTGTAAGGTGACGCTATGATGTGCTGGGTGATTGAACAAGGTCTAGGGTGATGCTATGATGTGCCGGGTGATCAGCTGATGTCCTGGATGATGGTATGTTGTGAGGGATGATGCAATGATGTCCTGGGTGAGGGTATGTTGTGAGGGGTGATGATGTTGTGAGGGGTTTAATATGATGTCCTGGGTGACGGTATGTTTTGAGGGTTGTGCTATGATGTGCCAGGTGATGGTATGATGTGTGGACGGTGACACTATGATGTGCCGGGTGATCAGTTGATGTGCCAGGAAATCAGTTAATGTCCCAGGTGACTGTACGTTGTGTAGGTCGATGCTATAATGTGCCAGATAATGCTAAAATGTGCTGGGTGGTCTGTTGGATGATTAGGCGACATGTTGGGTTTACGGGTGACATGCCAGTATGATGTTCTGGATATTTGAGCAATGTGCCGAGTTAGGTGGTGATCTATGGTGCTGGGTAGTTGTACAGCGTGCTGGCTGTAAGTAGAGTGCACAGAGTGGTCGGGTGAGGGCACAGTGCACAGGGTCGTCTGAGGCACTGGGTGACGGTAGGGTGTTAGTATAGTGCACAAGGTGCTGGGGTGATGGTAGTGTACGGGGTGTTGGGGTGATAGGATAGTGCATAGGGTGTTGGGGTGATTGTACAGTGTGTCAAGTAATAGTACAGTGTGTTGGGGTGATAGAATAGTGTTGGGGTGATAGTACAATGTGTCAGGTAATAGTACAGTGTGCTGGGTGTTGGGGTGATAGAATAGTGTTGGGGTGATAGTACAATGTGTCAGGTAATAGTACAGTGTGCTGGGTGTTAGTATAGTGTTGGGGTGATAGTACAATGTGTCAGGTAATAGTACAGTGTGCTGGGTGTTAGTATAGTGTTGGGGTGATAGTACAATGTGTCAGGTAATAGTACAGTGTGCTGGGTGTTAGTATAGTGTTGGGGTGATAGTACAATGTGCCTGGCTGTAAGTAGAATGCACAGAGTGGTCGGGTGACGGCACAGTGCACAGGGTCGTCTGAGGCACTGGGTGACGGTAGGGTGCACAGGGTCGCCTGAGGCACTGGGTGACGGTAGGGTGCACAGGGTCGCCTGAGGCACTGGGTGACGGTAGGGTGCACAGGGTCGCCTGAGGCACTGGGTGACGGTAGGGTGCACAGGGTCGCCTGAGGCACTGGGTGACGGTAGGGTGCACAGGGTCGCCTGAGGCACTGGGTGACGGTAGGGTGCACAGGGTCGCCTGAGGCACTGGGTGACGGTAGGGTGCACAGGGTCGCCTGAGGCACTGGGTGACGGTAGGGTGCACAGGGTCGCCTGAGGCACTGGGTGACGGTAGGGTGCACAGGGTCGCCTGAGGCACTGGGTGACGGTAGGGTGCACAGGGTCGTCTGAGGCACTGGGTGACGGTAGGGTGCACAGGGTCGTCTGAGGCAATGGGTGACGGTAGGGTGCACAGGGTCGTCTGAGGCAATGGGTGACGGTAGGGTGCACAGGGTGACGGTAGGGTGCACAGGGACGTCTGAGGCACTGGGTGACGGTAGAGTGCACAGGGTGGTGGGGTGATGGTACAGTGTGTTGGGTGTTAGTATAGTGCACAAGGTGCTGGGGTGATGGTAGTGTACGGGGTGTTGGGGTGATAGGATAGTGCATAGGGTGTTGGGGTGATTGTACAGTGTGTCAAGTAATAGTACAGTGTGTTGGGGTGATAGAATAGTGTTGGGGTGATAGTACAATGTGTCAGGTAATAGTACAGTGTGCTGGGTGTTAGTATAGTGTTGGGGTGATGGTAGAGTGTGCTGGGTGTTGGGGTGTTAGTATAGTGCACAGGGTGCAGGGGTGATGGTAATGTGTGTCAGGTAATAGTACAGTGTGCTGGGTGTAGGGGTGATAGTACAGTGTGTCAGGTAATAGTACAGTGTGCTGGGTGTTAGTATAGTGTTGGGGTGTTAGTACAGTGTGCTGGGTGTAGGGGTGATAGTACAGTGTGTCAGGTTATAGTACAGTGTGCTGGGTGTTAGTATAGTGTTGGGGTGATGGTACAGTGTGCTGGGTGTTGGGGTGATAGTACAGTGTGTCAGGTAATAGAGTGTGCTGGGTGTTGGGGTGTTAGTATAGTGTTGGGGTGATGGTAATGTGTGTCAGGTAATAGTACAGTGTGCTGGGTGTTAGTACAGTGTGCTGGGTGTAGGGGTGTTAGTACAGTGTGCTGGGTGTTAGTACAGTGTGCTGGGTGTAGGGGTGTTAGTACAGTGTGCTGGGTGTTAGTACAGTGTGCTGGGTGTAGGGGTGTTAGTACAGTGTGCTGGGTGTTAGTACAGTGTGCTGGGTGTAGGGGTGTTAGTATAGTGTGCTGGGTGTAGGGGTGTTAGTATAGTGTGCTGGGTGTAGGGCTGATGGTACAGTGTGTCAGGTAATAGTAGAGTGTGCTGGGTGTTAGTATAGTGTAGGGATCCGTCTGATAGCACAGATAAGAGCTCCGGGTAGAGAAGCTCTGAGCCCCTGTGTTGGGGTCCCCCCAGCCCCCCGTCTTTCCTCTCACTCACCATTAAAACTTTGGCAGCGCTCTCCAGCTGGGCGATCACTTCACTTGCACCCAGCGCCGCCATCATGGGCTCTGTTCAATGACGCGCCACGCGGTGCAGTGTGGGATAAAGCGGGGAGCTGAGCCAATGGCGGCTCTGGGGGAGGGGAGGGAGCCGGGCTCGGAGTCGGCAGAAGTTTGGCGGAGGGGAGTAGCCGGCCCCGGGGATGGATGAGGGGAGCCCGCCGAGGTCACACACACCTCCGGGACATGACTGTAGAAAGTGTTGGTGTCCCTGAGGAGGAGGAGATGTGTGGGGGGAGGGGGTATGAAGAGAGCTCGGTTCTGCACACTCTGACCGGCCATGGAGGTATGAGGGGAGATTGTACCTGAAGGTGTCACCTCAGGACAGTCCTGGCTCATCCTTTCCATTGGTCAGCACAAGGTCACATAGAAAACAATTGTTTACACCACAGTGCTGCGTTCCCTGAAAATGCCAAAACTGTACCTCACCGGGACACGGAGCCCCCCGTTACTATGGATATTGTAGTATGGCGGCACCGACCGGCTTGCACCAATCTTTATATACATATTTTTTCCCAAGCTCCGCAGTGCAGTGCGCACACAAAACTGTGAGTGCAATAGAAAAGTGAGCGCACAGAAAGTGCTCAGGGGGTACGCATGGACCTCCAAAGAGAAAGGACCCGGCCCTGATCTCCCAGGCCCAATCACTCCTGACTGGGGGGATTCCTGGTCCACCCAGCTAAAACCAGGCAGGCCCCAGTCAGGGGACCTTCTGAGGCAAGCTACACCCAAGTACTAGGCGGGGCTCCCCCGAAGAGAGACCCTGACTATAAGGCTACATGTCCTCCACCCCAAGACTTTCAGGCCAAGGACCTACACCGTACTATTCAGCAGTGAGTAAAGTGCTGTGCAAAAATAAATCATCCAATGCTAAGAGTGCCGAAGTTCTGTACTTTAACAGTCCTTCCAGATAGTATGAAGATGCCCTCGGTCTCAGTCAAATGGCCCAGCCCAGGAGGCACACTGCATTGCCCCAAAGGGAACTATTCTGGCACCCCCTGAACTGCCACTCTAGGGGCATGAGCTCCGCAGACTTTTCTCAGCCTAGACCTTGGCCAGACAAATGCAGCCCCCATTCCTACCAGGGAGGCATTATTGTTTGGGGAGAGCTCTGCCTTCAACCAAGGACAGACCTAATAAACCAGGCCAAAATCAACCCTCCTACTCTACGCACATTATTATTTCAGGAACCACAAATCAGCGCCCCCACCAGCTGGGAAAAGGAACCAGAGTTCTGTTGCTAAAAACTGATTGGAACAGATACTACATTTTATTTTAGTCAAAAGGCTGGGAAGCTGGGGAAGTGGAGAATTGCCGTAGTAGTCACCAGCACTAAGTGATCCCCAAGATCTTCTGGGTTCCATATACAGGTGCATTTCATAAAATTAGAATATATCATCAAAAAGTTAATTTATTTCAGTAATTCAACTCAAAAAGTGAAACTCATATATTTTATATAGATTCATTACACACAGAGTGATATATTTTAAGCATTTCTTTCTTTTCATTTTGATTATTATGGCTTACAGCTAGTGAAAACCCAAAATTTAGTATCTAAGATAATTTGAATATTACATAAGACCAATAAAAAAACAGGGTTTGCAATACAGAAATGTTGGCTTACTGAAAAGTATGTCCGTGTACAGTATAGTATGCACTCAATACTTGGTTGGGGCTCCTTATGCATGAATTGCTGCATCAATCCAGTGTGGCATGGAGGTGATCAGCCTGTGGCACTACTAAAGTGTTATGGAAGCCCAGGTTGCTTTGATAGCGGCCTTCAGCTCGTCTCCATTGTTGGGTCTGTTGTCTCTCATCTTCTCATCTTCCTATCTTCAGCGATACCATGATCATTAAACCAGGTATTGGTACTTTTGGCAGTGTGGGCAGGTGCCAAGTCCTGCTGGAAAATGAAATCAGCATCTCCATAAAGCTGGTCAGCAGAGTGAAGCATGAAGTGCTCTAGAATTTCCTGGTAGAGGGCTGCACTGACTTTGTACTTAATAAAAACACAGTGGACCAACACCAGCAGAGCCATAATCCTCAAAATGAAAAGAAAGAAATGCTTGAAATATATTACTCTGTGTGTAATGTCTCTATATACAGTAAAATATGAGTTTCACTTTTTGAAATGAAATTCTGAAATAAATATATTTTTTGATGATATTCCAGTTTTATTAGATGCACCTGTAATAATGTGAAATGATGCAGCACCAGTAAGTCCCCGTTCACACTAAGGCGACCTGTGGTCGCCTCACAGGTCGCTGTAGGTCGCCTTCCATAGGGAAGCTGCGGACCCGTTCTAATAGGAGCGACACAAGTCGCTCCGACTTAGAAAAAGGGTCCGGAGCTTCTTTGGGGCGACCGCCATAAACTTCAATGTTATGAAGTCCGTGCCGGCCGCTCTGAGGTCGCGGCGCGCTGCTCGCACCGCGACCTCGGAGGCCGCCCCGGGAAGTAGCGTCGCTTGTATGTGAACAGGGCCTAAATACAACAAAAACAGAAACAAAAACAAGTAAACGGTGTTCAATGTGGCAATCGTGAAGTCTCTCCTAAATCAAAGTCATATTTTCAGATAAAAAAGATCTTCCAGCAGATCCTTGTGTAACAAAATCATAGAATGGCACCATCTTAAAGTGATATTAAAGGTAAAAAACAAACATGTCATACTTATCTACTTTGTGCATTGGTTTTGCCCAGAGCAGTCCCAATCCTCCTTTTCTCGGGTCCCCCGCCAGCACTCCTGGCCCTTACCTCCTGCTAGAGCCAATCTCAGCGGCTCCTTACCATGTGACCAGCTGTGTCCAATCCCAGCCGGTCACAGTGTAAACAGTATTTGCTGGTGAATGGCAGTCTTCTCCTCATGCTGACAGTATGTGAGGAGAGTAGAGTTGATAACCGGCAAATTCACATGGGACATCTACACTAATAATCCGGGCACTGATCAACAGTGCCCACAAGTGCTGCCAATCAGTACCCATCAGTGATTCTTGCCAGTGCCACATATCAGTGCAGCCTCGTCAGTGCCCATTCGTGCAGCCTCATCAGTGCACATCAGTGAAGGAGAAAAATTCCTTATTTAGAAAATTTTCTAACAGAAACTAAGAAAAACCTTTTTTTTTTTCAAAATTTTCAGAATTTTTTAGTTTGTTTAGCAAAAAATAAAAAACACAGTAGTGATTAATGGTATTGGGCGAACGGTTTGGCCTGAACATTGTCTGTTTGCCCATTCCGCGAACACCCGAATTGTCAGGGCATTAGACCGTTTGTTCAGTCCACCGAACGCCCCACAATGGACTGCACGTGGCACAGTGCATTAGAAGTCCTGATTGGCTGAAGCAATGAAGACTTGGCCCAATCACGGCACATAGCACTGTTAGAGCCATGATTGGACACAGTCCCGATGACATTCTCCAATCATGGCTCATTAAACATAGTCCCACCCCCCCCCCCCCCCACCATAAAAGGTTCCTTCCCAGAGCAGCCATTTTCATTGTGATATTGGAGTGGAGATAGAACAGGGCTCTTTTCATTGCAATTAGCAAATGTGCTATTGTGATACTATTGTGAGTGAAAAGTATCAGTATAGTGTGAATATAGTGCAGCGTGAGTGTAGTGGGATCGTTTATTTTTACTGTAGTGTCAGTTTAATGTGTCAGAGCTGGTTTACTGCAGTATATTTAACTGTTTTCGTGTAGAGGGTCAGGGCAGTTTTACTGCAGTAAATTGTAGTGCATCAGAACACTTTTACTACAGTATATTGAAGTGCATTAGTTCAGTTTTACTGCAGTATATTGAAGTGTGTTAGTGCACTTTTACTGCGTTAATGCACTTTTACTGCAGTATATTGCATTGCATTTGTGCACTTTTACTGCAGTATATTGAAGTGAGCTAATGCATTTTTACTGCAGTATATTTAAGTGTTTTAGTGCACTTTTACTGCAGTATATTGAAGTGCGTTAATGCACTTTTACTGCAGTATATTGCATTGCGTTTGTGCACTTTTACTGCAGTATATTGAAGTGAGTTAATGCACTTTTAATGCAGTATATTAAATTGTGTTTGAGCAGTTTTACTGCAGTATATTGAAGTGCATTAGTGTACTTTTACTACAGTATATTGAAGTGCATTGGTTCAGTTTTACTGCAGTATATTGAAGTGTGTTAGTGCACTTTTACTGCAGTATATTGATGTGCGTTAATGCACTTTTACTGCAGTATATTGCATTGCGTTTGTGCACTTTTACGGCAGTATATTGAAGTGAGTTAATGCACTTTTACTGCAGTATATTAAATTGCGTTCGAGCAGTTTTACTGCAGTATATTGAAGTGTGTTAGTGCACTTTTACTGCAGTATATGGAAGTGCGTTAGTGCACTTTTACTGCAGTATATTGAAGTGCGTTAGTACACTTTTACTGCAGTATATGAAAGCGCATTAGTGCACTTTTGCTGCAGTATATTGAAGTGCATTAGTGCATTTTTACTGCAGTATATTGAAGTGCGTTAGTGCACTTTTACTGCAGTATATTGAATTGCATTGGTGTGCTTTTACTGCAGTGTATTGAATAGCATTAATGCACCTTTACTGCAGTATATTGAAGTGTGTTAGTGCACTTTTACTGCAGTATATTGAAGTGAGTTAGTGCACTTTTACTGCAGTATATTGAATTGCATTAGTGCTTTTTACTGCAGTATATTGAAGTTCGTTAGTGTACTTTTACTACAGTATATTGAAGTGCATTGGTTCAGTTTCACTGCAGTATATTGAATTGTGTTAGTGCACTTTTACTGAAGTATATTGTAATGTGTCTGTGGAGAGTGTCTGTGTGGGGAGTACTCAAGTTAAAGTGCACCAAACAACACTTTCTATTGATTAAAGTGCATCCAAGTTCACATGTCAGTAATAAGCCCCCCCCCCCGCCCATCATATCTGGGAAGCCAACAAGGAGAGGTAGACGTTCCCATGGCACTGTGAGGAGGCCAGCGGTGTCTGCATCCACAGGCAAAGGTGAACGTGGTCTGTCCTCAGGCAGGGCACTATTTTCTCTGTTTAGTGGTGTTGCCTGAGCTATCCAGCCACAGCATGCAGAGGAGGTGGTGGACTGGCTTACTAAACCATTTTCATCCTCCTCATCTCCTATCACCCAAGCAGAGACTAGTGCGCAGTCCACCGTCGCTGCCAGAGTGTATTATTCTGCCTCCTTTTCCACAGCTACTCCTGCCATAGCCTCAGCATCAGGCATGGAGGAGTCAGCTGAGTTTTTTTAACACAGAGTCAGCCACTTTCTCCTTGAGGATGCTCAGCCAATACCTGATTCTGATGTTGGTTCTAACTCTGAGGTGGAGGAAGGTAGGAACATGAGCCTACAGAGAGGGGAGAACACTGGTAAACAACAAAATGGCAGTCGTGTTTCCCCAGCCGCAGAGTATTGCCAAGTCGGCTCCAGTGATGATGAGGATAGCGGGGATGATGATGATGAGGTCACTGATGCGGCTTGGGTTCTGGATAGAGCAGAGGAGGAAAGGGAGGGTGATGTACAAACCAACGAGGCAGTCATCATGAAAGAGTAGAGAGCAGCCACTTTGTTCCATCACATTGTGGAGCTGTTATCTCCAGGCCCGCTTCCCACAACTCAGCTGTCTTGACCTTTTTTAGCACATGTGCAAGCAGATCAAGCGTGGCAAAAACCCCAGCCATGTGGGTACCACATGCTTGACAAGGTATTCAACTTCCAACCACTTGGCCTGAAAGCCACCCAAAGGGAATGCAATTCTACTGCTCCTTTCTACTCACTTTTCAGGTCTACCCCTGCTATAATGAAAAAAAGTAATCACAATAGTGATAACTATAGCGCTTGCAGTGTCCCCTAGTGGGAGAATTATAATTCACAATTGTGCTTAATATTAATTAAAATGTGATACTCTCAAATAAATATTTGATTAAATACACTGATAAATAGACAAATAATAAATAAGTGGATGAGTAAATAAACCACTCATAAATATAGTCCTTCACAGTGTGCAGTGAAAAAAACTATCAATTGGTAAAAATATTAAATATATCATACAGTCCAAACAAAATTAAATTAATAAAAAAGTGCTGGTGCTCGTTGCTTGATTCCTTGGTGCTTCCTTCACCGTGAGTAAATAAACGAAATGCCCACTCACCGAATGCTGTGGGTTTTATATGTCTTATGACACTAAAACCGTCTGTGCTTATTGGGAGATCCTGCCCGGTTCGAATAGCTCTCCCTGGGTCTTTTCAGCCACTGCGGGTATTACTTCCACCTCGGGTAGTCTCCTCCAGCCATGATCCCAGCCTTGGAATGTGCCCCTCCTGCAAAGTCCCCTCCAATCACAGCCGTGATGGGGAAATAAAAGGCGGATAGTGTGGTATTGTTTCCAATATTTTTATTCACACACCCCATGCATAACAAAGGTAAAATCCATAAAACTTCCAGCAGGTGATAAAGGTGCTCATCCAAAGTTCAAAAATTAAAACAGCAAAAAAGTGAGGTAACCGTGTTCAATCCAAACAAGACAGGCAAACAGATAGGACCGTCATACGTTCGGCACAAAGAGTGGAGAGCGGTAGTTCCGGTATGCGTTCCACTCGAGTGCGTATGACGTCAAAACGTGCGTTCCGTCTAACGCGTTTCGTCATTGGCTAGACGTCTTCAGAGGTGGAGTCACACGTCTAGCATAGGTCTTAAATACCAGAGCTGCCGCTCAGCACTCCGCCCAACTCCGCTCTGAAAAAACTCTATCCGGAAACCGGAAATGCCTCCATGTCCCCGCATAGTAAATAACATTTAAGGCGTGCAATCCATTCTTTGGAACTCAATTTTATATAACCATATTCCTTTATCATTTTACCAATACCCTTCTTATATCTTGTATAAACATATTGGTAAATTCATTTATGCTATATTATAGGAAACATTGTATATAATAGGGCACACATATAAATATATCATACTATTAAAAATAATAAATTTTAATTCATAAACTATTAAAAATCATATTAAATATATAATCAATATTGTTATAATGGGGGTTAATATCATAAAATTCTCTGTTGTTTAATAAATCCTAATACTGTATTATTATAATTAATATTAAAAATATCAAAAGTCTAAAATTTATTAATATTATAATTAAATGGATTACAATAATTCTAATATGATAATAAATATTAATATATAATTTTATTTATAATATTTTAATATCAAGATCTAAAATTACTTATTAAAATTACTTATGGCTGAACAAAGACGTTATTATTTTATAAAATTTTAATATTTTAATATTATCAAAACTCTATAAAAACTATGGATTTGAAATAAAACAATTGATGTCCATGTCAATATTCATACCCTTGGGCTGTAGGGTAGAGAGCTCATAAATCCAACGGGACTCATTTTGGGAGACGGCAATTCGCATGTTATTGCCCCTCCAATTCTGTTCTATCTTGTCAATGCCCAAGATGGTAAGAAAAGTGGGGTCCCTAGCAGATCCTTGTGTAACAAAATCATAGAATGGCACCATCTTAAAGTGATATTAAAGGTAAAAAACAAACATGTCATACTTATCTACTTTGTGCATTGGTTTTGCCCAGAGCAGTCCCAATCCTCCTTTTCTCGGGTCCCCCGCCAGCACTCCTGGCCCTTACCTCCTGCTAGAGCCAATCTCAGCGGCTCCTTACCATGTGACCAGCTGTGTCCAATCCCAGCCGGTCACAGTGTAAACAGTATTTGCTGGTGAACGGCAGTCTTCTCCTCATGCTGACAGTATGTGAGGAGAGTAGAGTTGATAACCGGCAAATTCACACGGGACATCTACACTAATAATCCGGGCACTGATCAACAGTGCCCACAAGTGCTGCCAATCAGTACCCATCAGTGATTCTTGCCAGTGCCACATATCAGTGCAGCCTCGTCAGTGCCCATTCGTGCAGCCTCATCAGTGCACATCAGTGAAGGAGAAAAATTCCTTATTTAGAAAATTTTCTAACAGAAACTAAGAAAAACCTTTTTTTTTTTCAAAATTTTCAGAATTTTTTAGTTTGTTTAGCAAAAAATAAAAAACACAGTAGTGATTAATGGTATTGGGCGAACGGTTTGGCCTGAACATTGTCTGTTTGCCCATTCCGCGAACACCCGAATTGTCAGGGCATTAGACCGTTTGTTCAGTCCACCGAACGCCCCACAATGGACTGCACGTGGCACAGTGCATTAGAAGTCCTGATTGGCTGAAGCAATGAAGACTTGGCCCAATCACGGCACATAGCACTGTTAGAGCCATGATTGGACACAGTCCCGATGACATTCTCCAATCATGGCTCATTAAACATAGTCCCACCCCCCCCCCCCCCCACCATAAAAGGTTCCTTCCCAGAGCAGCCATTTTCATTGTGATATTGGAGTGGAGATAGAACAGGGCTCTTTTCATTGCAATTAGCAAATGTGCTATTGTGATACTATTGTGAGTGAAAAGTATCAGTATAGTGTGAATATAGTGCAGCGTGAGTGTAGTGGGATCGTTTATTTTTACTGTAGTGTCAGTTTAATGTGTCAGAGCTGGTTTACTGCAGTATATTTAACTGTTTTCGTGTAGAGGGTCAGGGCAGTTTTACTGCAGTAAATTGTAGTGCATCAGAACACTTTTACTACAGTATATTGAAGTGCATTAGTTCAGTTTTACTGCAGTATATTGAAGTGTGTTAGTGCACTTTTACTGCGTTAATGCACTTTTACTGCAGTATATTGCATTGCATTTGTGCACTTTTACTGCAGTATATTGAAGTGAGCTAATGCATTTTTACTGCAGTATATTTAAGTGTTTTAGTGCACTTTTACTGCAGTATATTGAAGTGCGTTAATGCACTTTTACTGCAGTATATTGCATTGCGTTTGTGCACTTTTACTGCAGTATATTGAAGTGAGTTAATGCACTTTTAATGCAGTATATTAAATTGTGTTTGAGCAGTTTTACTGCAGTATATTGAAGTGCATTAGTGTACTTTTACTACAGTATATTGAAGTGCATTGGTTCAGTTTTACTGCAGTATATTGAAGTGTGTTAGTGCACTTTTACTGCAGTATATTGATGTGCGTTAATGCACTTTTACTGCAGTATATTGCATTGCGTTTGTGCACTTTTACGGCAGTATATTGAAGTGAGTTAATGCACTTTTACTGCAGTATATTAAATTGCGTTCGAGCAGTTTTACTGCAGTATATTGAAGTGTGTTAGTGCACTTTTACTGCAGTATATGGAAGTGCGTTAGTGCACTTTTACTGCAGTATATTGAAGTGCGTTAGTACACTTTTACTGCAGTATATGAAAGCGCATTAGTGCACTTTTGCTGCAGTATATTGAAGTGCATTAGTGCATTTTTACTGCAGTATATTGAAGTGCGTTAGTGCACTTTTACTGCAGTATATTGAATTGCATTGGTGTGCTTTTACTGCAGTGTATTGAATAGCATTAATGCACCTTTACTGCAGTATATTGAAGTGTGTTAGTGCACTTTTACTGCAGTATATTGAAGTGAGTTAGTGCACTTTTACTGCAGTATATTGAATTGCATTAGTGCTTTTTACTGCAGTATATTGAAGTTCGTTAGTGTACTTTTACTACAGTATATTGAAGTGCATTGGTTCAGTTTCACTGCAGTATATTGAATTGTGTTAGTGCACTTTTACTGAAGTATATTGTAATGTGTCTGTGGAGAGTGTCTGTGTGGGGAGTACTCAAGTTAAAGTGCACCAAACAACACTTTCTATTGATTAAAGTGCATCCAAGTTCACATGTCAGTAATAAGCCCCCCCCCCCCGCCCATCATATCTGGGAAGCCAACAAGGAGAGGTAGACGTTCCCATGGCACTGTGAGGAGGCCAGCGGTGTCTGCATCCACAGGCAAAGGTGAACGTGGTCTGTCCTCAGGCAGGGCACTATTTTCTCTGTTTAGTGGTGTTGCCTGAGCTATCCAGCCACAGCATGCAGAGGAGGTGGTGGACTGGCTTACTAAACCATTTTCATCCTCCTCATCTCCTATCACCCAAGCAGAGACTAGTGCGCAGTCCACCGTCGCTGCCAGAGTGTATTATTCTGCCTCCTTTTCCACAGCTACTCCTGCCATAGCCTCAGCATCAGGCATGGAGGAGTCAGCTGAGTTTTTTTAACACAGAGTCAGCCACTTTCTCCTTGAGGATGCTCAGCCAATACCTGATTCTGATGTTGGTTCTAACTCTGAGGTGGAGGAAGGTAGGAACATGAGCCTACAGAGAGGGGAGAACACTGGTAAACAACAAAATGGCAGTCGTGTTTCCCCAGCCGCAGAGTATTGCCAAGTCGGCTCCAGTGATGATGAGGATAGCGGGGATGATGATGATGAGGTCACTGATGCGGCTTGGGTTCTGGATAGAGCAGAGGAGGAAAGGGAGGGTGATGTACAAACCAACGAGGCAGTCATCATGAAAGAGTAGAGAGCAGCCACTTTGTTCCATCACATTGTGGAGCTGTTATCTCCAGGCCCGCTTCCCACAACTCAGCTGTCTTGACCTTTTTTAGCACATGTGCAAGCAGATCAAGCGTGGCAAAAACCCCAGCCATGTGGGTACCACATGCTTGACAAGGTATTCAACTTCCAACCACTTGGCCTGAAAGCCACCCAAAGGGAATGCAATTCTACTGCTCCTTACTACTCACTTTTCAGGTCTACCCCTGCTATAATGAAAAAAAGTAATCACAATAGTGATAACTATAGCGCTTGCAGTGTCCCCTAGTGGGAGAATTATAATTCACAATTGTGCTTAATATTAATTAAAATGTGATACTCTCAAATAAATATTTGATTAAATACACTGATAAATAGACAAATAATAAATAAGTGGATGAGTAAATAAACCACTCATAAATATAGTCCTTCACAGTGTGCAGTGAAAAAAACTATCAATTGGTAAAAATATTAAATATATCATACAGTCCAAACAAAATTAAATTAATAAAAAAGTGCTGGTGCTCGTTGCTTGATTCCTTGGTGCTTCCTTCACCGTGAGTAAATAAACGAAATGCCCACTCACCGAATGCTGTGGGTTTTATATGTCTTATGACACTAAAACCGTCTGTGCTTATTGGGAGATCCTGCCCGGTTCGAATAGCTCTCCCTGGGTCTTTTCAGCCACTGCGGGTATTACTTCCACCTCGGGTAGTCTCCTCCAGCCACGATCCCAGCCTTGGAATGTGCCCCTCCTGCAAAGTCCCCTCCAATCACAGCCGTGATGGGGAAATAAAAGGCGGATAGTGTGGTATTGTTTCCAATATTTTTATTCACACACCCCATGCATAACAAAGGTAAAATCCATAAAACTTCCAGCAGGTGATAAAGGTGCTCATCCAAAGTTCAAAAATTAAAACAGCAAAAAAGTGAGGTAACCGTGTTCAATCCAAACAAGACAGGCAAACAGATAGGACCGTCATACGTTCGGCACAAAGAGTGGAGAGCGGTAGTTCCGGTATGCGTTCCACTCGAGTGCGTATGACGTCAAAACGTGCGTTCCGTCTAACGCGTTTCGTCATTGGCTAGACGTCTTCAGAGGTGGAGTCACACGTCTAGCATAGGTCTTAAATACCAGAGCTGCCGCTCAGCACTCCGCCCAACTCCGCTCTGAAAAAACTCTATCCGGAAACCGGAAATGCCTCCATGTCCCCGCATAGTAAATAACATTTAAGGCGTGCAATCCATTCTTTGGAACTCAATTTTATATAACCATATTCCTTTATCATTTTACCAATACCCTTCTTATATCTTGTATAAACATATTGGTAAATTAATTTATGCTATATTATAGGAAACATTGTATATAATAGGGCACACATATAAATATATCATACTATTAAAAATAATAAATTTTAATTCATAAACTATTAAAAATCATATTAAATATATAATCAATATTGTTATAATGGGGGTTAATATCATAAAATTCTCTGTTGTTTAATAAATCCTAATACTGTATTATTATAATTAATATTAAAAATATCAAAAGTCTAAAATTTATTAATATTATAATTAAGTGGATTACAATAATTCTAATATGATAATAAATATTAATATATAATTTTATTTATAATATTTTAATATCAAGATCTAAAATTACTTATTAAAATTACTTATGGCTGAACAAAGACGTTATTATTTTATAAAATTTTAATATTTTAATATTATCAAAACTCTATAAAAACTATGGATTTGAAATAAAACAATTGATGTCCATGTCAATATTCATACCCTTGGGCTGTAGGGTAGAGAGCTCATAAATCCAACGGGACTCATTTTGGGAGACGGCAATTCGCATGTTATTGCCCCTCCAATTCTGTTCTATCTTGTCAATGCCCAAGATGGTAAGAAAAGTGGGGTCCCTATTGTGCACCATTCTAAAATGTAGGGAGACACTATGATTCCTGAAACCTTTCTTAATATTGGCAATGTACGTACCCTGAGCTCTCTTGTGGTACAACCCACATATTGTAACCCACAAGGGCAAGTGAGAAGGTATGTGACATGGGTACTCCTGCATGTAATTAGTTTCTTAATGTTGTATTTCTTTTTCGTTACGTTTGATTGGAACTCAAGAACTTGTCTTTTCCTAGTTTTCACAGTTTTACATGGTTTGCACCTTCCGCAGGAATAAAAACCTTTATAGTCTAAAAAGGTTAAAAGTTTCTTTGGGGGATCTGGTACATTCTTCACCAGTTTATCTCTGAGGTTAGGACCTCTCCGGTAGACAAATTTCGGCCGGTTCGGAATAACCTCCCTCAGTTTTTCATCCCTCAAAAGAAGGTGCCAGTGCTTTTTGATAATATCTTCCACTTCCCTGTATCTTACGTTGTACTGTGTGATGAAATTCAGAGAGTAGTCGTTATTTTCTTTTTCTTTATCTCTTAGAAGTAATCCTCTGTCCATCTTTTTAACATCTTCTCTAGTTTTTTCCAGTGTATTTCTTTTGTATCCTTTTTCATGGAACCTGTCTAAAATCATATCTGACTGAATCATAAAGTCCTGTTCATTGCTACAATTTCTCTTCAGGCGCATAAATTGTCCCTTAGGGATTCCTTTTATCCAGCTAGGATGGTGCCTACTGTGGGTGGGAATGTATCCATTCCTGTCTGTTGCCTTAAAGTGCGTTTTTGTGCAGAGTCCTTTTTCTCAGGGTACGTATAGGGAACACATTGCCAATATTAAGAAAGGTTTCAGGAATCATAGTGTCTCCCTACATTTTAGAATGGTGCACAATAGGGACCCCACTTTTCTTACCATCTTGGGCATTGACAAGATAGAACAGAATTGGAGGGGCAATAACATGCGAATTGCCGTCTCCCAAAATGAGTCCCGTTGGATTTATGAGCTCTCTAACCTACAGCCCAAGGGTATGAATATTGACATGGACATCAATTGTTTTATTTCAAATCCATAGTTTTTATAGCGTTTTGATAATATTAAAATATTAAAATTTTATAAAATAATAACGTCTTTGTTCAGCCATAAGTAATTTTAATAAGTAATTTTAGATCTTGATATTAAAATATTATAAATAAAATTATATATTAATATTCTATCATATCATATTAGAATTATTGTAATCCACTTAATTATAATATTAATACATTTTAGACTTTTGATATTTTTAATATTAATTATAATAATACAGTATTAGGATTTATTAAACAACAGAGAATTTTATGATATTAACCCCCATTATAACAATATTGATTATATATTTAATATGATTTTTAATAGTGAATATATATATGAATTAAAATTTATTATTTTTATTAGTATGATATATTTATATGTGTGCCCTATTATATACAATGTTTCCTATAATATAGCATAAATTAATTTACCAATATGTTTATACATGATATAAGAAGGGTATTGGTAAAATGATAAAGGAATATGGTTATATAAAATTGAGTTCCGAAGAATGGATTGCACGCCTTAAATGTTATTTACTATGCGGGGACATGGAGGCATTTCCGGTTTCCGGATAGAGTTTTTTCAGAGCGGAGTTGGGCGGAGTGCTGAGCGGCAGCTCTGGTATTTAAGACCTATGCTAGACGTGTGACTCCACCTCTGAAGACGTCTAGCCAATGACGAAACGCGTTAGGTGGAATGCACGTTGTGACGTCATACGCACTCGAGTGGAACGCATACCGGAACTACCGCTCTCCACTCTTTGTGCCGAACGTATGACCGTCCTATCTGTTTGCCTGTCTTGTTTGGATTGAACACGGTTACCTCACTTTTTTGCTGTTTTAATTTTTGAACTTTGGATGAGCACCTTTATCACCTGCTGGAAGTTTTATGGATTTTACCTTTGTTATGCATGGGGTGTGTGAATAAAAATATTGGAAACAATACCACACTATCCGCCTTTTATTTCCCCATCACGGCTGTGATTGGAGGGGACTTTGCAGGAGGGGCACATTCCAAGGCTGGGATCATGGCTGGAGGAGACTACCCGAGGTGGAAGTAATACCCGCAGTGGCTGAAAAGACCCAGGGAGAGCTATTCGAACCGGGCAGGATCTCCCAATAAGCACAGACGGTTTTAGTGTCATAAGACATATAAAACCCACAGCATTCGGTGAGTGGGCATTTAATTTATTTACTCACGGTGAAGGAAGCACCAAGGAATCAAGCAACGAGCACCAGCACTTTTTTATTAATTTAATTTTGTTTGGACTGTATGATATATTTAATATTTTTACCAATTGATAGTTTTTTTCACTGCACACTGTGAAGGACTATATTTATGAGTGGTTTATTTACTCATCCACTTATTTATTATTTGTCTATTTATCAGTGTATTTAATCAAATATTTATTTGAGAGTATCACATTTTAATTAATATTAAGCACAATTGTGAATTATAATTCTCCCACTAGGGGACACTGCAAGCGCTATAGTTATCACTATTGTGATTAATTTTTTTCATTACTAGCACCCGCACTTTACATAGCAGCTGCAATTAATTAATTTATTTATTGATTTAAATCACTAACCACTTTATTTATCCACATATATTTATACAATTAGTATACCAGATCCTGATCAAATCTCCCTGGCGCGCTAATATATACAATTTGTATATATTTTTTTGCACTACTCCTGCTATAACTCATGAGCCTCCACTGACAGGGATGATGGTATAACAAAGGGTGTCACAGGTCCTTTCAGTACATCTGCCAGTAGCACACCACCAGCTGTAGAGTATAGCAGGTATATTTCTCTGCTGCAGCGGAAAAAAAACAATGCAGTCACTGCCACCCACATGCCCACTGTTTAAATTCCAGCTTGTCAAAGCTGTTTGCTTTACAACTCCTTCCTTTCTGTCTGGTGGATTCTGCCCCTTTCTGTGGAATTTGCATAATGGGTTGTACCACAATGGCAGGTTCCCAGTCGCTATTTCTTTGCACGTTAGGCCATTCCAGCTCTGTAGCATCATGTGGAAGGCAATGTTGTGGCATCGTTGGGCAAGGCACTCAGCCGCAAGGTCCACGGTATTGCTGACACATGGTGCAGGCGGCATGGTCAGGGATGATATATTTTGTCACAGCACACTGGGTAACTCTGCTTGCAACTCGGCAGGATGCAGGTTGTTTTACTGTCACATCTCCTTACAGTTGGGGGTGATGATGCAAAATTTGTCAACTCCAACTCCTCCTCCATGCCCTCCTCTGTTAAATTGTGCTATGAACCACCAGTACCCCTTAAGAGTTCAAGGGGCTATTCAATGAGTCAGGATAAAAGATACCATGCAGTGCTTCAGCTGGTTTGTCTAAGAGACAGGAGCCACACTGGAGCTGAGATTCTTTCAGCTCTGCAGGGGCAGGCCCAGAGGTGGTTCACGCCAAGCCAGTTTGAGCCAGGAATGGTGGTGTGCGATAATGGCACTAACCACGTGTCCGCCATTCGAGTTGACACATGCACCATGCCTGGCAGATGTCCTCAATTTGTTGGTGCAGCATTTTTTCAACAGGTACCCAGGATTGGAAGATCCGCTAAAGCAGGCCAGAAAAGTCTGTAGCCATTTCAGGCGGTTATACACAGCCAGTGCTCGGGTCGCTGAAATTCAGCAGGAATTCCACCTGCCCTTAACCGCCTGATTTGTGTATGACTACCAGGTGGGACTCAACTTTGGCAATGCTGCAGTGGCTGCACATGCAGCAGAGGGCCATCAATGAGTACCTGTGTTAGTATGGCACAATGAAAGGCTCAGGTTCATCTCCCCCCCCCCCAACAATGGCTGCTGATAAAGGATGCATGCATTGTACTGTCACTTGAAGAGGCAACAAGGATGGTGAGCCGTGACAATACATGCATCGGTGGCACAATCCCTTTTGTGTTCCTGCTGGAGCAGACTCTGCGTGGCATTATGGACTGGGCACTCAAGGCAGAGCAATGGGAGGAAAATTAATGCTTCCTTTCCTCTCAAGGTCTGCTTTATGCAGACACCATTCTTGCAACTCCACAGAACACACAAGAGGAGAAAGATTCTGGCAGTTTTGGAGGCATTGAAGCAGAGAAAGACATACATCAACCCTTCAGAGATGGTTTTCTGTCCCCAAAAAACTTGGGAGTAGTACGAGGCTGGGGGGAGGCAGTTCCAGATGCTGTACACCTCAGTGACCCCGAGGAATCTGCTTCTCATGCCTCCGCAAACTTGCGGTGCATGCGTTTCCTCATTCTTCAAAGCCTGCGAAAAGGACCCGAGAATTTGTGGAATCAAGGAGAAGGATCACTATTGGTTGGCAACCCTCCTTGACCACCATTACAAAGGGAAGTCTCATCCCCACAGAGGGAGCAGATTATGAAATATCTTGAGGACACCTTAAAGAGGAGTTTCTGTAACCTGTAAAACTTTTCCAGAGTTTGCTAGGTTACAATCTAATGGAAAAGCTAGTTTTGAGGCTTCTGTTGGTCAAGAGTGGAACGGTGGAGAAGGGGGCCACCTCAGTGAAGCATTTTATTTTTTTAGTCCTCGGTGCCCAAGGCTGTCAGTTTCTACATCAGTAGCATCTGCATCATATGGTGGGAGATTATCTAGGGGCAAAAACAGACACGGAGAGCTTTCTAGTTGACGATCCACTGGGTTACTGGGTCATGAGAATAGACCACTGGTCAGAACTTGCCCAGTATGCAATTGAGCTGCTGGGCTGTCCTGCATCCAGCGTGCTTTCCAAATTGGCATTCAGTGCTGCCAGAGGTTTTCTGAAGATAAAAGAGCGCATCTGTCCACAGACTCCGTTGGCCAGCTGACATTTATGAAAGTGAATCAGTCCTGGATTAGTAGCAGCTATCATGCCCCTGATGCCGATGTCGCCAATTAAGTGTTTCCTGGATCTGGAATCTCTGCCTAGCTTTGTGGGTGTTTGTTTTATCTGGAAGATTTTTTTTAGTTTAGGTTTCAAGGGCACAATTAACACCCAAGGACCAATTTAGCAGGCGTTGTTAACGGGTGCATATAATTTAAATTTTTGACAGCAAGGTAAATTCTTGCTTTCATCAAGAATACCTCTATAGGGTTATGGTGTGAAAGCACCACCAACACCTAAAGCCGATTTTTCTGCACCTGTTGCTTCTATCCACAGTCTGCAAAACAGACACCAGAATTTATTCAAAAAATCTCTAATCTTATTTCGAGTAAATCACTGCACATTTAAAAATTATGTTTTTTACAAACTTTTTTTATTGATACATGTCCCCCAGGGCAGTACCCGGACCTCCATACCCTTTGTAGGGCTAAAAATTTGCATACAAGACTTTAAAATGGGCACTTTTGATTTTTCTAGTTCAGGTCCCATAGACTTCAATGGGGTTTTTTTTTGTTCCACTTCTAACTTTTGCGATGTTCGAAATTTCTGGCGCAAACCAAACCGGGGGAGTGTTCAGCCCATCTCTGGTGATTAAATACTACCAAAAGAAAGCTCTATCTGTCTCAAAAAATGATACAATTTTAATTTGGGTACAGTGTTGCATAACTGCGCAATTTTCATTTGAATTGTCACAGTAGGTAAGTGGTTAAATTAGGGTTTATTGTAGAACAGAGCAGTCACCCAATTAGAACAATGTTAGTGTAAAAAATAACCGCGCTAGGCACAAAATTATGAATAAAGAAGATAAATAACTAGTGTAATAAAGCTGCAGCTATAGTGGGAAACACTAAAATCCCCAGGAAGACGTCATCTATGACAAAACGCATCGGGAAGGCGTGCTGACGTCACCACGTGATACCCGGAAGTCGGGTGGCGGTGTTCCATTGAACGAGCTGTGAATAGCGCTATTCATTTCTACATAAATGTGAGTTTTATACCGTGTTTAAAATAAAGTGTCCTCTACATACTACACTATTGTGGCCCCCTTTTCTTGCATATCCCTTTGGGAGCATTGGGCTTTGGATGTGACTGGGCTTTGTATGGTGTTTGGTGTACATCGCGGCTCCCTGCTGACTGTATAGACTACCTAGAGAGAGGCACTATGGCACCCGCAGGAATCCATTGATGCTTCTATCCTTTGTTTGATGCCTTTGTTTGATGCCTATATACATCTGGGATCTGGTAAGCGTTTAGTGTGCTTGTAGCATGCAGCACTAACCGTGGATGAAGTCGCATTAACTTTTTGGACATTTATTTATTTATTTATTTAATTTATATATAACATTAATTTGTGTTATTATATTGGAACATTCATCACTGATTATTTAAAGTTTACACGTTATTGGTAGATAATAATCACATATTCACCGGCATTGTTTTATATAAGTTTGATTTACCATCAACACCTCAAATTAGTGCGGCTTTTCCTTTGTAATTAGAACAATGTGACAGCAAAAAAACAGGAAAAACTCACTGTTAGAGCAGATGATGACCCGGGATCCTACAACGGCATGATGTCAGCACTGGGATTCCTCCCCAACTAGTTTTGTCCAAACGGACGTTCTTAAGGGGTCCCTTGAGGCTGTGATGTCATGATCTCTGCCTTATCCAATTAGAGAATACCTTGAATTCATTGTGAAAAATACAGATACAGCATCCATGCCAAGCAGGCAACCCCCTGTGTTCACTAGCAGTGACTACAGAAATTCTCCACTTCAACGGAGGTCCCTCAGGTATGGAATATGTATACAAATATTGGGTCCAAGCTGCGTCTGTATTACTATGCAATAAAATCCATACCTGGCGTTCAGATTTAAAAAAAAAAAGGTTAACCGTGCCTTGTGTTGTAACTATTCACCACTCCTACACATCAGACACAAGCCTACAGTGTCTCATCCTTTAGGCTTCATTTATTTACACAGATAATGAGGTGCAGATAGCTTGCTGCAGAGGCAGCAACTCAGCAATGTGTCGCATACAAACTGGTGAATTAGCTGCCTGCTGGTTTGTGTGCAGCCAAAATTCTGCAGAAATGCTGACATACACTGCCTGCAATCAGGGTCGGTCAGAGGGTCTATTTGCATGTAACCACTAAGGTAAACAGCAGAAGAACCAGCCAATGATTTGTACAGAGCATTATTCTGACAGCCCTCGCTGTTCACATGTAGTATTCAGAACTGCCAGCAAGAATCTACTGCTTTTCACCAGTGGCCACCCATGTCCACTGTTCTGTGCTCGTGTGAATGTAGCCCAAGGTGTGGAGTTGCTTTTATTTGCAGGAAATGGGCATTTAATGACTTTGCAGCCTGTAATCCTCCTCCATCACTGAGACAGTTTCTGATAGTTTGACAATTCAGCCTCCACGGGCACACAAAGCTGTATAATGTTTATATACATGAAACTATTGCACATGAAAATATGTCAACACATTTTGGTGGCTCAAAGCTCACCCTTCTTCAGGGATCCAGATCTCGACAGTAATAGTGATCAACACTGAACAAAAATACTGCAAATAAAAGCATAAGATTTGTGGCTGGGACATTTCACTGCTCATACAGCTTAGGCTGCCTGTTCAGTGACCCGTACAGCCGCAAATCTAAAGCAGGCCATAGACGATTAGAATTTAGTTCGAAAATCGTAAATGGCAGTGTTATCGAATGATTTTCGTATCGTTAGTGTGGTATGTAAAACGTTCGATTTTCGTACGACAGCAAAAATTCACATATCCAACATGTTGGGTTTTTTTGCGAAAATCGGCCGAATTTCGTATCATTAGTGGGGGAGTTGTATGATTTCGCCTAACAAAACACAGAACAGTAGGGAGTGTGTCCGGTAGAGATGTGGTTAAAAGGCACAAAAAATAGTGTTTTGTCGTACGATTTTCGGCTCACATTGATGGTACACTCGATGATGTGCATGAGTGCCGCTTTCGTTTATCGAACGATAAATCGTATGATATTCGAATCGTCTATGGCCTGGTTAAGGCTTTTATTTGTTCTATTTCCTGTCCAGTTTTATCTGTTGTTGCCAACATTTTAAACCTTGATGAAGTGGGAGCTTTGAGCCCCCGAAACACATTGGATTACTTTCATTAAAAAATTACTGGACTTTACAAGTGCTGTCGTGCTCTCATCTTTTGTACATTCACTAAAACTATTTTGGAGATCCCTGAGGACACCCCAGGTAACAGAGAACTGCCTGATGATTTGGAATCACAACCCCATAACTGCTTAAGGATTTATTTTAAGGCTTTACTAACGCAACCACTCTTATCCCTACTGTCCAGAGAGGGATAAGCATTGGATGAAGAAGAATGTTTTAAGGCTATATTTCAGGATAGTGGTTTTCATTGGTCATATTGTTGTACCTCTGGGAGCACTATTTCTTGTTTCCATTGCCACTGCCATTTGAGCTGTAATTAGTATATGAAAGTTTGTTTTTGTTGTGGTATTTGTAAAGGATTCTATGGTATTAAGCAATTATACTTTCTAACGATTGTTCTGTAAGCCTGCAGTATATGGAAAAATGACTTCACTAGTTTAGGGATGTAAAACCGGCCATGAATGATTCAGTTTTCTTTCTGGAAACCACATATTGCTTGATTCCCTCAGTAACAGAGTTGCTGTTGATGGGGGAATTCTTCCCACGGACCTTATGTGTATTGTTGCTAGCAGCTACAGCTGCTGGCAAAAATCACATGTAAAAATCCAGCATGCTGGTTGTACCCAGGTTAATCAATGGATCAATTTGGGTGCAATCAACCTGCCCATAGGTGGTTTGAATCTCGGCTGGTCCCTGCTTAACTTTCCAAGATTCAAACCATCTATGGCCGACTTAACATGCCCCCTTCAACTATGCATGTACGGAAGAATTTGTCAGGGTAGCTGGGGTTTGCGATCCGTATTCTGCAAGAGATCATATACCATTGGATCATGTTAATAACATTTAGTGAGCATTTGGCAATATTTTCCTATGTTTTTTCCCAAAGGTAAGCCATTTATGTTTGTTTTTAATTTTTCCATAAGCATATATAGTACCTTTGTAATTTCTTCAAGAGAGTTTAAGTTGTATTAAACCCAGAAACATAAATGTAATAAACAGTGCCTTGAAAAAGTATTTATACCTCTTGAAATTTTCCACGTTTTGTCATGTTACAACCAAAAACGTTAATGTATTTTATTGGGATTTTATGTGATAGACCAACACAAAGCAGCACATAATGGTGAAGTGGAAGGAAAATGATAAATTATTTTTTCAATTTTTTTTACAATTATCTTAAAAGTGTGGAGATTAAGATCAGGGGCTAAGTTAGAGGCTTTGAGCCATCTGAGAAATTCTATAGACTCTGGATGGCAATTTGGGATTTCTAGTAAAGTCTACATCTCCAGTTATAAATATAAGATGGCAGGAGTTGTGATGCATGATAATATTTTATATTTGGTATATCTATATCTTCATCAAGTCTATAAAGCATCTCTTTAGGAACTCTTGGTATTAGACCACGTTAATGTAAGCTTTCTCTTTGAAAGGATTGTAAGGTCAGAGGAAATTGGTTCTAAAGTACTACAGTCTGGGAATGGGGTGAATTTTGACTTAGGATTTGCTCCCAAACCAGGAGAGGCGATGAAGAATAGTTCAAGGTTTGAAGCAAGGAGTTTAGGTGTCAAAATTGAGGGATAAAATTGTCTGTACTCTTGCAAGTGAAGCATAGGAAATTAAGAAATACAGGCTGCTTGACAGGTGGGTATAAATGCTTTTCAATTGAAGGTTTTTCTTTTTTTTTTGCCCCCCAGGTAATCTTCCGTAACAGCATAGGGAAGTGGCTACACCCACCTGAAACAGGAAACACATCTGTGCCAGTTCATTGTGTTTTCCCAGGCCTAACAGAGAACAAAAACAAAATTGTGGGGGGCCTTGGAAATTGGAGTAATTTCATATTTGGATGATCTACTCTTTTTAGCATACTCAGCAGCTGCGCTACGAAGCAACCTCCAAGTGGACATAACCCAAATCAAGAGATTGCATTGGTTTATCAAGAGACGTCACGTCAACATCATTCCCAGAGAGTGACATTCTTGGGATACAATGTAGATTCAGTGGCTGGCTGAGTTTTCCTTATGGATTCTGAAAATAGGTAAACAGATCCTCACCCTTTAGCTGTCTCAATAGACAACCGAAATAGTAGGGGTTCTAGGGATTATGACTTCAGAAATTCCAGCAGTGTTTTGGACATAACTTCACACAAAATCTCTCCAGAATTTTCTTCTACCTTGCTGCAGTGGAGAGCAAAGATTGTTGGATATGGCCATAATATTGCTGCACACAGTAGAATGGTAATTAATCTAGTTGAGAACAGAGAACCTCAACCAGGGATGCCTATGGCAATGAGAGATGCCAGCACCTGGGGCTTGGGAGCCCAATTGCATCAGTTGGTGGCACATGGAACGTGACCCTCCTCTTTGGCCAAAACCTCTTCAGACACAAAACAAGTATAAGCAAGAGGGATCTGACTGATACTTTAAGCCCCAACTCAAAGATTGTCATGTTTTGATACTGTTGGACAATGTCACAGTAGTATCATACATCAACCACCAAGGGAGCCGGAGCACAAGGTCAGACAGGTTGATGATAATTGCAGAAGGGATTTTACTCTGAGCAGAGGACAACCTGCTGTCATTATCAGTACCCCACCTTAAAGAGAAGCAGAATTTATGAGCAGACCGGAGCTCAGACAATCAGAATGGTCCCTCAACCAGCAGAGTTTAAATCTTCTGGAAGTCAAATGGGGGGCTCCAGATATAGATTTATTTGCTTCAAAACACAAAAAGAAGCTCCAGAGAGTCTTTTTACTGGAGGAAAATGTTGTCAGTCAAGAACTGGATGTCTTTTACCCCGAGTTGGACTTCAGCCTGACATATGCTTACCCCCCCTTGTGCCTTATTCCCAGGGTGATTAAGAAGTTATATCGGACAAGATAGAAGTCATCCTCATAGCTCCTTCTTAGACAAGGAGGAAATGGTTCATCCTTCTTCACAACCTGTGTGCACTACCCCTCAAGAGTGATCGTCTTCAACAAGATCCAGTGGATCCCCCTTAGAGCCAACAGCTTTGGCTTACTGCATGGTAGTTTAATATGAGATCCTATAAAGAAAGGGCTGCCATCCATCTAATCCATCACCAGGAACCAGCCTCCTAGCTCACATTCTGTTCTCTAATTGGGAGCCTACTACAGTACCACAAGGGTTAATCAGGGCCCCCTTTGAATGCATTGAACATAAAAAACAATCAAAATGAATAATGGCGCTCATATTACTAAATAGATACAGTACAATAAATGTGTGACATTCAAACAATCATAGGACTTCATGTGACCATGACGATGAACAGTGATGTTATATCTTGGTGATAAATAAAAAAGTATTTAAAAATAATATATTGACAAAGCAAAAAAAGAAAGTCCAATGTGACAATTCCCAAAACCAAATAGGTGCTTCAGTAAGGAGATATCTTCTATTTTTTCACCACTGGTGCTCAAGTAATGGATGGCAACTCACCAGAGGTGTTTGACTCCTTTTTACAGGAAGGTCAAAAATCACTTTTGATAATAAAATTCCTCAGCTGTAACCACTCCACTCCAGTATTCCCTCAAAGTATGGCTTGGATGGGTGAAATAACTCCACAGGAGATACGATTAAAAATATTCCATAGTGTAGTAAGGTTTTTTTTGTGATGATAAAAAAAGGTAAAAAATTGTTGCACTCACATGTCACTTTGCCTGTGCCCAGCACTAGGTGTGTACAGCATGTGCGGATAATGCATGTTGCTCCGGCGTTGGCGTGTGATTCCACGCCCGCTCTCACTGGCAAGCCAGATGGAAAGTCACATGGGACCCGGAAGTGACGAATCCCCCGACGTACGTTTCACCGTACATGACGTCTTCAGGAAGTCCTTGCCATTGAGGGCATTGAAAATGTTCCTAAAAGACCTTAATGCTTAAGACAGTCCTTATGGTGGCCTTAGTCACAAGAAGGATGGTCAGTGAAGTTCATGCGCTTTCCATTATAGGCCCATACTGTGCCGTTTTGTAGGATAAACATTTTTTAAAGCCTGATCCAGCCTTCTTACCAAAGGTTGTAACTCCTTTCTATAGAGCTCAGGAAGTGGGGATTCATTCTCTTTTGTGCCAATCCTTTTTCAATGTGATGGCCACAATTGTCCCTATTTTTCTGTATTCTAGATATGTCCTTATAAGTGATTTGTATTACAGAAGCAATACTAATACCAATAAATTATACCATTGTATGTTTTGACGTAATTTTCAAGCATGCTAAGATTTTTTCTTGTTGGACTGGCCAAAGTTTGATCCATCTATGGCCAGTCCTATTTGAGAGCAGGTGGTCTACTAATCAACTGCTCAAGAATGGGCTTGCTGGAAAAGTTTGATCAGCTGTGCAGCTATTAGGCTGCAGCATTGATCAGTGTATTCTGACAGCAGAGGAGCCCCGCTGACTTCTTCTCTGTTAGAATATGACACAGTGTGGAGGATTCCTGCATCCAATTCGAATGTCTGGATGGAGAAATTAATTCATTTAAAAAAAAAAACACCTTAACCAGGTATGACTAACTTAGCACAATAAAATATTGTTACCTTCTGTGTGCTGTAAGTTTCTATGAGGTGTGTTTTGAGAGTAGAAAAAGGAGCAATTAAGTACAAAATACCAAATTACCAATACATGGCAAAGAAAAGAAGACTTTCAGTAGCTACATAGTTACATAGTTGCATAGTCTGGTTGAAAAAAGACATAAGTCCATCTAGTTCAATCAATAAAAAGGAAAAAATCCTAAAAAAAAAAAAATGTATTATTTATTGCAATAAAAAAAATAATTGGGGTCTATGTATAAAAAAAAATTGCCGTGTGACTGTCTTAAACATTCACACAGGTGCCACAAATGATTGATGTATTCTTTGTAATCTGATTATTTCCTAGGATAGTCAGCTCCACCTAATGACCATAATGAAATACCTCAATAAAAAAAAGAAAATACTGCAATATTGCCACTAGATGGAGCTGAATTTGCAATTGCAAGAGATAATCCTATTACAGAAAATACAATGTTCATTTGTTGTGTCTGTGCGTATGCAAAAGAGGAAGTAAACTCGCACTTTCTTTTTTTTTTTTTTAATGACCTGCAAATTAAAGCCATAATGTGCTGGTATGCAACGCATACCAGCACATAATGTCAAACTGATCTGCAATTAAAGACCTGCATCGATGCCTTGTCCCCACTGCAGGTCGCATCCATCTTCTCTCGTCTTCCTTCTGGATCCGCGGACTCCGGCTGTGTGATTGGCCGAAGCCGTGTGACGTCACTCCCGTGCATACGTGGGGAGCTGCCGTCCATGGCACAGGAATCTGAAGGAACGGCATGGGCGGCCGTTCCATCAAAGCACATGTGCGGATGACACCATCAGCTGCCCGTTTAGGAGATACATACAGTACCTATAGGTAAGCCTTATTATAGACTTACTATAGGTACAAGTAATGGATCAGAGTTTACTTCCTCTTTATAAAATCCTCACAGCAATTATTTTTTTCAAATTAATCCTTTACGCCTTTTTTTTTATATTTTTGTGATGCATTATTGCATGTGCATTGGTTCACGTTTTTATGTGGTGCGTTGCCTTGCACATGTTTAGTCTTGTCCTGTAGTTCCAGCACCAGCTCAGTAGTGTGCATTGTGTGTCACACATTAAAATCACATCCCATATTACACTTCATGACTTCCTCAATAACCGTAACCTTCGCTTGTGCAAGAGATAAAGTGTCTGTTTAATATTACATTCTCAGCATTCTGTTTGACCTTGCCGTGTTCAGTACATACCCATATTATAGAAGCCTTGTTAAAGGCAACTAGACTGCACACATCATTTTATACCTGTCACCTCCTCTGTGGCAAGGTGAAAAGGAAGTCGGTGAGGTGTGAAGCAGCACAGACACGGCAGGCGCATTTGTCTGGCTGCCATATTTAGAAAATCAAGCCCTAAATACATAATCAAATGCATAGTATGCCTGTTCATTTCGTCATGCCCCCTTAAAGAAGAAGCATCACTTTTGCAGTATTCAGTTCTAGGTGGGAGTAGCACATATAGTACATTGTCCCATCTTCCTAGGTGTGATATCGAATGGCCACCTGACACCACAGCTAAAGCAAACAATTGCTTTGCTAAGTTAGCACCTGTCACCAGTTCCCAGCACGTGCCCGAGGTGGCAGGCACAAGGAATGAAGAGGGAGATGGGGCTGACTTGCCCGGAAATTTAAACTCTTTAACAGATATAACAGCTCCTATGTGTATATTTCAAGTGTGTATTTAGCTGTTTGCCTGGTTCCTGGGAAACTAATAAGAGAAAATTGATGCCTGTTCTCCTCCTCAACATTCTAGTTGCCCAGCTATGTCTGGTTTTAACTGGTTGCAGACCTGGAACGAGCATGTAGGAAAAACTGAGAGAAAAGTTACATTGCTTATTTCTATTCTTGTTTCAGATCATTGAGTCTGAAAGTATTGGAGCCATTTCATCATTATGAAAGCCATAATTCTAAAATATGGAGAAAGCATTAACATTGTATGGCACCATGATTCAGCTTTACAATGGTAATAGCAGTCAGATAGAACCAGAAATCCTTAAAGCAGAACTAAACCCATCAATTTAATGGTTTCCCAAAATAGTTGAATGATATTTGTCACAGTTGCTTGTGCTCTCAACCGCACCGCCAAGCCAACAGATGGCTGGTGTCATAACTGATCACATGTGCAGCAGAACAGCAACTACAGATCAAACAGTGGTTAAGATGGCAGCTTGCTTGGCTTTAAAGAAGAGAAGTGTTTAGTTCTGCTTTAGATAGTCATTGTCTTATCGAAGAATATCAGAGGACAACATGTAATCCACCTAACCAGACAACTATGCAATTAGAATCATCCGATCTGGGTGGATATGAGACTGTTGCAACTCCACGTCCCAGTATTTACCTACCTAGGGTGCTCTGCCTGTTATTTTCCTATCACGATTGAGCTCTTTGTTAGTGAATGAGAGCAAATATCTAAATACAGTCAGGTCCATAAATATTGGGACATCAACACAATTCTAATCTTTTTGGCTCTATACACCACCACAATGGATTTGAAATTAAACAAACACAATGTGCTTTAACTGCAGACTTTCAGCTTTAAATTGAGGGTATTTACATCCAAATCAGGTGAAAGGTGTAGGAATTACAACAGTTTGTATATGTACCTCCCACTTTTTAAAGGACCAAAAGTAATGGGACAGTTGGCTGCTCAGCTGTTCCATGGCCAGGTGTGTGTTATTCCCTCATTATCCCATTTACAAGGAGCAGATAAAACGTCCAGAGTTCATTTCAAGTGTGCTATTTGCATTTGGAATCTGTTGCTGTCAACTCTCAATATGTGATCTAAAGAGCTGTCACTATCAGTGAAGCAAGCCATCATTAGGCTGAAAAAAACAAAACAAACCCATCAGAGAGGTGATTAGGTGTGGCCAAATCAACTGTTTGGAACATCCTTAAAAAGAAAGAACGCACCGGTGAGCTCAGCAACACCAAAAGACCCGGAAGACCACGAAAAACAACTGTGGTGGATGACCGAAGAATTCTTTCCCTGGTGAAGAAAACATTCTTCACAACAGTTGGCCAGATCAAGAACACTCTCCAGGAGGTAGGTGTTTGTGTGTCAAAGTCAACAATCAAGAGAAAACTTCACCAGAGTGAATACAGAGGGTTCACCACAAGATGTAAACCATTGGGGAGCCTCAAAAACAGGAAGGCCAGATTAGAGTTTGCCAAACAACATCTAAAAAGCCTTCACAGTTCTGGAACAACATCCTATGGACAGATGAGACCAAGATCAACTTGTACCAGAGTGATGGAAAGAGAAGAGTATGGAGAAGGAAAAGAACTGCTCATGATCCAAAGCATACCACCTCATCAATAAAGCATGGTGGTGGTAGTGTCATGGCGTGGGCATGTATGGCTGCCAATAGAACTGGTTTTCTTGTATTTATTGATGATGTGACTGCTGATAAAAGCAGCAGGATGAATTCTAAAGTGTTTCGGACAATATTATCTGCTCATATTCAGCCAAATGCTTCAGAACTCATTGGACGGCGCTTCACAGTGCAGATGTACAATGACCCGAAGCATACTGCGAAAGCAACCAAAGAGTTTTTTAAGGGAAAGAAGTGCAATGTTATGCAATGGCCAAGTCAATCACCTGACCTGAATCCGATTGAGCGTGCATTTCACTTGCTGAAGACAAAACTGAAGGGAAAATGCCCCAAGAACAAGCAGGAACTGAAGACAGATGCAGTAGAGGCCGGGCAGAGCATCACCAGGGATGAAAACCAGCATCTGGTGATGTCTATGCATTCCAGACTTCAGGCTGTAATTGACTGCAAAGGATTTGCAACCAAGTATTAAAAAGTGAAAGTTTGATTTATGATTGTTAATCTGTCCCATTACTTTTGGTCCCTTAAAAAGTGGGAGGCACATATACAAACTGTTGCACTTCCTACACCGTTCACCTAATTTGGATGTAAATACCCTCAAATTGAAGCTGAAAGTCTGCAGTGAAAGCACATCTTGTTTGTTTCATTTCAAATCCATTGGGGTGGTGTATAGAGCCAAAAAGATTAGAATTGTGTCAATGTCCCAATATTTATGCACCTGACTGTACATTAGAGCTTTATGTATAAAAATACTGCATACCGTAATACACAACATACTGTAAGTGTTCTTGCTAAATGTATGTAAAAAATGTAACATATTTTTATTGCCCGTATATATTTTGTAATTTCTAACAGAATCAGTGACAAGGATGAAGTGTTAGGTGGTAATCACCATAAAAAAATTAAATCTTGTATGTGATTTCTACATATCACTTTATTTTTTTTCTATGGAATGATAAAAATGTCTAGAACCTGGAAGGTGAGTTAGTTTTAAGGCTATGCCCCAAGTCCAGCAGCTAAATACACAAAGCTGAATTTTAGGGTGCGTGCAAAAGAATGCATCTTTCATACCTTTATAGTTTGTTTTGGTACATTAACACAATAACATTTAGAAAGGATGGCACTGCACAAAGTGCTGTATTATACCAAATTGCATGGGTGTGGAACTAACCTTAAAGTGGTTATATACCTCAGACTTGAAATAAGAACAAAGCGTATCCTTCTATAGTGTGTACTTGTCTCAATTAAGAACACTACGTGTCCGCTGAACCTTTTCCCACTGCTCGCAAAGGTTAGAACACAACTTGACGCATGATGATAGTTACGTCTTTCTCTGATAGGCCAAGTGAACCTTATAAAAATGAAGATATTACCGGTGTTCTTGTATTTTTTGCGCAACTCCCCTATTTGGATCCCAAGTTCCTATTTTAAGCATATCCACAGTCTGTTCAGTTCATTCCTATGGCCGTCTACTCAACCCAGGATAGGGCTTAGAGCTCTACAGGAACCATTTGGTCAGGGAGGTTTGGCACTGTTTGAATACTTTTTAGCAGGCCATATGGTTGTTGCGCGGCATTGGCTGCTGCGAGCTGACGGAGATGCAGCAACTGTGCTCGAGGCGGCTCTCTTGGGGTCGTACGAAAGTCTTCACTGCCTGGTGTATAGGGGTGCTCAGGTGGGCCTCCCCATGACGTGATCGATGTGTGCTACCATTCGGGCCTGGGAAAGAATTCGCTCCCTGGTACAGTCAGTAGAGCAGATTTATTCTCCAGCCACCCCGTTATAGTGTAATCTCAATCTTTCCCATTTTAGAACTATACCTGACCCTGCGGTGTGGGCAAAAGTGGATATAAAGCAACTTAAAGATATAACGGGTGAAGAGAAATTGCTCACATTTGATCAGTTGAAATCCAAATACAATCTACCTAATAGCTATCTATTCCACTTCCTACAGTTATATCATGCCTTCTCGGCTCAATTTCAATCTGTTACCGTAACATCTGAATACTCCCCATTAGAAGACTTATTACTTGATGAGTCCCGGAAGAAACCATTATCGGAGGCCTATAAAGAACTATTCAGGGATAGGCCAGTGGCGCTAGTTAAGTGTAGAGATAGATGGGCATCATCAGTACCTGATATGCAGGGGGAGGACTGGGATGACATGTGGGAACTGCTTTTTTCGAATGTAGGTGTCGGCCAGGGACAGATATATATACAAGTTAAAATATTACATAGTGCTTATTACACTCCAGCAAGGCTATTCACAATATATGGTACGGGCACCGCAGAGTGCTGGTGTTGTACTGCATCTCTGGCGGACTTTGATCATGTGTTCTGGCATTGCCCACAGATACAGGAGTTTTGGAAAGGGGTTGCCCAGACCATGCAGGAACTCACATCCATACCTGCCCCCATGTCAATACCAGTCTGTCTTTTGGGCCTGGTGGAGGGAATAGCACCGCGCAAAACACAGAGAGCCTTGTTGTCGGTCTCCCTCTTCTACGCTCGTAAGGCCATTCTGTGTTGGAAAAAGTCTATGGCCCCTTCCCTATCCTATTGGAAAAGTATTGTTAATAAAGCATTGCTGTTATATAAAGCTACTTATTTAAGTAGGGGATGTCCTCACAAGTTTGAAAAAATATGGTAGAGCTGGATTTCAGCCACGGAGACCCTTAATTAACCGAATGTTGTATGCGATTCTGTTCACAGTGTAATGTTTACATCTTCAGTTCTGATTACCTGTCTATGAGGAGGAATATATTGCAATATGCAGGGAATCTGTTCAGTGGCGTTAAAGTCTTACTATGTACTTTATGGACTGTTGCATTACCATGGGCATTGGGGGGTGGAGGGGATTGTTTGTTTTAACCACCTTGTTGGTGTTCACTGTATGTTTGTACTGTTGTCTGTTGAAAAATTAATAAATATACATTTCCAAAAAAAAAAAAAAAAAAGAACACTACGTGTCATTTCTGTGTGCTGCCTCATTCCTCTGCTATCAGCATTAGTCACTTCAACTTTTCCTGTCACCAAAAGAAAAATGGTGACAGGGGAGGGATCTCCAGCTGGTTGACAGGCTCAGCTTTGTTCATGTGTGCTGTGTGAAGGGGTGTGTCCATTCCCTCCAATCAGCTCTCAGAGTTCTCCTCACTGAGCTCTCCAGGGTGTAACTTCAGCTCTACGCCCCCTTTTTCTGAACTCTCTAACAAGCTTATAGATTCAGCACTTTAAATGGCTGTAGACAAAATAATGCTGCAGATAAACAGGTACAACTTATGTAGGAGGATTTGTTTAATCTCTGTGAATCCCCTGAGGCCAGTCACTTCACTTGATATATGTAAGGGTTTACAACCACTTTAAAGTGGAAAAGAAGGCCAGGTATACATTTGCACAAAACAACCGCTTGCCCCCTCCTCTGATGTTGTATACTGCTGGTAAAAAAAAAAGATCTGTGTGAATATAAGTCAGCTCTGGTCCCCTCACATAAAGCAGCAGCTCAGACTCCCCTGTGTCATAAGTGCCAGTTCACATTTGTGTATGGCTGATTTTGCACCGCAATCACACTAAAACACGCACAGGACCCTTTTTTGGTCCGCAGCAGAATCAAATTGCATGGTGGTTCACACTAGTGCGATCCGATTCTGTGCGAACTTTCAGATCGCAACGCGATATGCGCGATATGCGATCTGATCTGGGGGTGTCGTTAACTTTTAATTGACACCCCCAGCCTATCGCATATGGCAGTATGAACTGGCAGGGGTGCGGATGCGATGTATCGCACAAATGTGAACCAGCACTAAAGTAACTTTTGCAGGGGAGAGGAGGGAGTGCCGATAATGGACAGGCAATGGAAGCCAGTGGATGACATTACTGCTCCCTCAATTCAGCCCTGTTGTCGATTGCTCTATGACACAGGGGTGCCAGACCATCACATGACCAAAACTGATTTAAATAATGATCTTTTTTTTACCAGAAATATACAGCATAGGTGTGTGTGTGTAATTTTAATGCAAACCACACCATATAATACCCATTTTTCGTTAAATATATAAATATAAAAGATGAGGTTGTATCGAGTAAATAGATACCAAACATTCCGTGTCTCAAAAAACTGTGTGCGTCCACGATATCGCCAAAACTATGGTGCCCAAAAATTACAATAGGTGACGCTTTAAAAGCCTTTACAGCTCATCAATTTAGAGTTAACTAGGAGTTCTTGTGCTAGAATCATTGTTCTCACTCTGATGTTTGTGGCAATCTGTCACAGGGGTGGTGTGAGCGCAGTTTACACCCTACACACATACGCGTATACACTCTGGGCTTGCATTTGCCCAAGTGTGTGGCGCTATGGGGGTTTCGGCAATTTTTTTTATTTTAATATATATTTTATAATCATTTTCATTTTTTTTTTACTTTTTTCATTTATTTTTTTATTTATTTTTAATTGAATCCTATCACAAGGGGCTAAAAAAATCTTATGTGATAGCATTGGGCAGGTGACAGGTACTATTTATGGAGACATTGAGGTCAAATAGACCCCAATGTCTCCCCTGCCCTTCACACCATCTAACCAAGCACAGTTCGGCTTGGTTAGATGTGTCCCCTGGCTGTAATTGCCAGGAAAGGATGCATCTGAAACTGGAAGTGACATTACTTCTGGTTTCACTGTCTGCATGTGAGATCGAGGCATGTATTTGCTTCGGTCTCACTGCAATCCCCCCCCCCCCCCCCCACAGCTGGTGGTTCTGTTCTTGGGCACCGGTAAGCACGGGACAGCCAGGGAACCACGGGAGGGGGAGGGGCTGCCTGCGGGAGGGGGGTGGGCGGCACTACACTGCTGGCTATGTGAAATTGATCGGCAGCATCACTTTCACTTTGAAGTCGTCACTGGCTAAACAAAACTCACACAGGCCATCAGCTTGTGATTAAAGGTTCACTCTTTGGATAAACATAGTATGCCCAAAGAACGGAACTGGATATTAATATGTAGCCTTTGCACAAAGTCAGGGATTTTCTAGGATTAGAGTCAGGTGTATGATTACCAATTATATCAAGCAGGTGCTAATGATCATCATTTTTATATATAGATTGAAACAGTCATTAACAGAAAAAGCTGTGTAGGAGGCATAAAAATGGGTGAGGAACAATCAAACTCTGCTACTTAGGTGAGGTTGTGGGAGACAGTTTCCTATCATAGGTAATACACGATGGCACGACTGAGCACAGCAATAGGACACAAGGTAGTTATACTGCATCAGCAAGGTCTCTCTGAGCCAAAGATTTCAAAGTAGACTGGAGTTTTCAGGATGTGTTGTTCAAGCTCTTTGAAGAAGCACAAAGAAACAGGCATCACTCAGGACTATAGACACAGTGGTCTGCCAAGGAAACTTAATGCGGCCAATGAAAGACACATCATGCTTACTTCCCTTCAACATCTAAAAATGTCCAGCAGCGCCTTTAGCACAGAACTGCAGGAAACCAGTGGGACCCAGGTACATCCATCCACTGCCTTGAGAAGTCTACCCAGAAGAGTTCTTTAGGGAAGAATTGCAGCCAAAAATCCATACCTCCAAAGTGGAAACAAGCGACTCAACTATGCACAAAAACATAGGAACTGGGGTGTAGAAAATGGCAGCAGGTGCTCTGGATTGATGAGTCAAAATTTGAACTATTTGGCTGTTTCAGGAGGGAATTTGTTCAGTGAAGGGCTGGAAAGCGGTACAATGATGAGTGTCTGCAGGTAACAATGAAGGATGGTGGAGGTTCCTTGAAAGTTTGGGGCTGCATTTCTGTAAATGGAGTTGTAGATTTGGTCAGAATCAATGGTGTCCTCAATGCTGGGAAATACTTATCTATCATGTCATACCATCAGGGAGGAGTCTGATTGGCCCTAAATATATTCTGCACCAGGACAATGACCCCAAAAATACAGCCATTGTCTTCTATCTAGAACTAGCTTCAATGTAAAGAAGAACAAGGAGTCCTTTAAGTCAGTGGTCCTCAACCCTGGTCCTCAGGGCCCACTAACAGGCCAGGTTTGCAAGATAACTGAAATACATCCCAGGTGATATAATTTGCTGCTCAGTGATTGCAGTATTCTAGTCTGCATCTCCCCAAGGTAATACTTAAAATCTGGCCTGTTAGTGGGCCCTGAGGACCGGAGTTGAGGACCACTGCTTTAAGTGATGGTTTGGCCCGCACAGAGCCCTGATCTCAACATCATCCAGTCTGTCTGAGATTACATGAAAAAGACAGAAGGATTTGAGACAGCCTATATCCACAAGTTCTGTGGTTAGTTCTGCAAGATGTTTAGAACAACCTGCATGCCCAGTTCCTTCAAAAACTGTGTGTAAGTGTACCTAGAAGAATTGATGCTGTATTAAAGGCAAAGGGTGGTCACCCCAAATATTGATTTGATTTGGATTTCTCCTCTCTTCATTTACTTTCCATTTTGTTAATTGATAAAAAAATAAACCATTAACACTTATTTGCAAAGTAGTATATATATATTTATATATTACATACACAGTACGTTTTTGAGTCTTATTCTACCTGTATGCCATATCCTAAAAGAACCACTAGATGGCAATATAGGTTTGTACTAGGTAACTAGGCCCTAGGGAATGTTAAATTTATTTTGAGCCATACAACTAGCCACATTTTTCTTTTCTGTACATCTGCAGACATCTAGCATGTGTTACAAATTGTATGTGTTGCCTAATGATGAAAAGAAGCAGAAGATATATTTACGGAAATTTTCTGCTAATTCTATAAATTGCAGGAGACACTGAAATAAGTGGTCCTGGGCAAAGAAGAAATGTTAGGTTAGATTATTTGAAATAGATAGAGCTTTACTAAGGAACAGTTCTTCTAAAAGGACAATTATATGTGGATATCTGTCAGTGAAATTACTTTTTGTGTTCTTTTGGGGAATCCAGCAGCAAGATCTCCATGATCAGCCGGTTATAAGAGAAATGCCAGGGGCTGCCATTTCTGAACAAGTTGGCTGTCATTCAGAGCATCTGGCTTCAATACTTACTAACTCAGCATGCAATTTATGAGGAATACAATACCACTATTAGGTAGGGCCTCCCTTTGCTTTCACAACAGCCTCAATTCTTTGTGGGAAGGCTTCCACAAATAATTCTTTGAGATTCTGCTCCATGTTGACATGATTACATCACACAATTTCTGCAGATATGTCAGCTGCACATTCATGCTGGAAATCACCCTTTCTACCACAATCCTTGCTTAGACAAGTGGCAGTCTCTACTGCCCTCTAAATAGCAATCTGCAGAGGGTGGTAGAGCAGCAGCTTCCAGGTGTTTGAGGTGACTGCACCTCCTGAATACCTGTTTTTTTCTTTCTGCCAATATATTGTACTGAAATACCATGTTGCAACTGCAAGCCAAGTATTTGGAACTCAGGTTGTGTTGAAGTCCTATTGACTTCAATGGGTGAGTTGGACAGGTGGTGCCTGCCGGGTCAGGGGTTAGGTAAAACCGTGTCCCACCTGACTGTTTTTACCACCTGCCTTGCCACCTGAGTAAAGGGGGCCTAAAGTTGTTCTATTGGATTCTGATCTGGTGATTTGTTCACTATCTGTGTGCCCCGACATAAACTAAGATTTGGCAGACCAGGATACACTTCTCCAGTCATTAACTATCCATTCCTCTCGAGCCTGCACTCATTGTAGTTTTGGCTTTCTCTTCTTGCCTTACAGGAGTGGAACCTGATGTGGTCTAGTGATGTTTTAGCCGATTTGCCCCAAGGTTCAACGCGTTGTGTATTCTGAGATACTTTTCTGCTTGCCATAGTTGTAACGAGGGGTAACAAGGTGTTGCTATCTGCAGAACTGCCCCTCACTAGATGTTTTTTAGCTTTTTTGCACCATTCCAGTAAACTCTACAGCATGGGTGGTCAACCTGTAACCCTCCAGCTGTTGCAGGAACCGGACCCACTGATTGGCTCCCGCTGTAACCAATCACAGTGGTAGCATGACTCCGTCCTGCGTGCGGGTGCGTCCCAGAGCCGACAACAGGAATCAAGTACATGTGCGCGATTTTGCAGTTAAGTGCCGCTCTGCCGCAGTAAATGTACGTAGGGTGGTCCTTAAGTGGTTAATTTTGATGATTATGACTTACAACTAGTGAAAACCCAATATTCAGCATCTCAGAAAATTTTAATATTACATAAGACCAATAAAAAAACAGGATTTTTAATACAGAAATGGTGACTTACTGAAAAGTATGTCCATGTACAGTATAGTATGCACTCAATACTTGGTCGGGGCTCCTTTTGCATTAATTACTGCATCAATGCGGCCTGGCAAGGAGGCGATCAGCCTGTGGCACTGCTGAGGTGTCATTGAAGCCCAGGTTGCTTTAAAAGTGGCCTTCAGCTCGTCTGCATTGATGGGTGTCTCTCATCTTCCTCTTGACACTACCCCACATATTCTCTATAGGGTTTAGGTTAGGTGAGTTTGCTGGCCAATCAAGCACAGTGATATCATGATCATTAAACCAGGTATTGATACTTTTGGCAGTGTGAGCAGGTGCCAAGTCCTGCTGGAAAATTAAATCAGCATCGCCATAAAGCTGATTAGCAGAGGGAAGCATGAGGTGCTCTAGAATTTCCTGGTAGAGGGGTGACTTTGGACTTGATAAAACACAGTGGACCAATTGTGAAGAATTTTGGGGAGATGTTGCTCATTGGTCCAAAGTCCTCTTTTCGAATGAAAGTAAATTTTGCATTTCATTTGGATATCAAGTTCTGGAGGAAGAGTGGAGAGGCACAGAATCCAATTTGCATGATGTCCAGTGTGAAGTTTCCACAGTCAGTAAGATGATTTGGGGGGCGATGTCATCTGCTGGTGTTGGTCCACTGTGTTTTATCAAATCCAAAGTCAGCGCAGCCCTCTACCAGGAAATTCTAGAGCAGTCCCAATACTACAGCAAAAGTATTCAATTTTGAGATTGCAGTTTAGGGATATGGTGGTTACCCATTATACCAAAATAAAATACATATGTTGTGAAGACATACCGTATGCACAAATTTGGATAACGGAAGACAATATTAGATAACAATATTGAATAACATCATTTCTCATAGTGTATGAATGAGTGGGTCAGCCAGCATCTTTTAGATGTTGGTCCTTCAAATCATTCCAAAGTAATGGTATTGTGGATTGTGTGAGCCAAATAGTAGGGGTATTAATATTTGGAAGGCGGTATGAAGACAAGGGAACTGGAAGGATAGAGTAAGCTGAATCTTTAGAGAGGGATGTTTCCTCGCTGCACTTGCTACGGCCATGTCGATAAAAGATAGTACTTTATATGGATAGGAGATCTAAGAAGTCCTGAGTGTCTATATAATGTCCATGCAGCACAAGTAAATGTAAATTGTTTTGTGATATTCATCTGCAGTTAAACTCTCTAGTTGCATTACTGAATCCATTTCTACGTCTCATTCTGCAATAGGTATTTGTTGGAATCACCAGTGTTGAGGAATGATGGCTCTAGCTGCTGTAAGAAAATGGTGAAGGATGTCTATTTTATTAGATATGGTGGATGCATTCCTTTTTCTTTTTTAACTTTTTTGCCTTTACCCTGCCATTAACTCACTTCCTGTCCTGGGGTGACAGCCATATTAAACAGTGCTGTCAGCTTAGGACAGATGAGTGTTCTGCATAACATGCCCCTCTCTTCTCCATAACATGGTTTGATGTTTTGTAGTCCACAGAGATAGCAGGGAACAGTGGCAACTTATAACTTCCTGTACTCTCTGCTTCTTGACGGCTAAGCTCACAAGATTTCTGGGGGATGAATATTTGTGCACTTGTCGAACAGATGTAATAAAACACTTTCAATGGTATATTTACCAGAAAGGGAGCAAATAAGACATTTTTCACAGTGCCTGGGAGGTTATAGAGTGAAGTAGTTAGTGGGGTTTGGTACAGGTGTACCTGTCACTCTGGTATATATATATATATATATAAATGGATTTTTGTAAAATCTTACCGTAAAATCCTTTTCTCTTAAGCTCATTGACAGACGTAGTCCTCGTTGATTAATAACAACTCGGGTTATACTGCCCTCTACAGGAGTAGGACTAGACAGGAAAGAAAACATTCTGGCCACACCTTAGGGGCAGTCCCAGAGGGTATATCCTCTCTCTCTCTGCTACAGCAAATCAGTTATGTCACAAAGCAGTGTTTAGAGAATTTAACCCAACCCAACTCAAAAACAGAGGGGCGGGTACTACGTCTGTCAATGAGCTTAAGAGAAAAGGATTTTACGGTAAGATTTTACAAAAATCCATTTTTCTCTGTCGCTCATTGACAGACATAGTCCTCGTTGATTAATAACAACTCGGGACGTCCCAAAGCAGTACAACAAATGAGGGGTGGGAAAATGGAAATCAAAATCCAATCTAGAAGGCCCAACCGGTGCCAACTAGAAGTTTTAAAGGCTCATCAATCACACGATGAGACTCAACTGAAATTCCAACGGAAAAAAACCCTTGAGGTAGACCACCGGTCTCCTCAAATTGCGGCCTGCAAAACCTTGCGGCCAAATGAGGCATCCGCCGATGCCATCACATCAACTTTATAAAATTTCGTAAAGGTATGTACCGACGACCAGGTGGCCGCCTTGCACACCTGGACCACTGACGCCTGATGGCGGTAGGCCCAGGAAGTACTGAGCGCTCGAGTGGAGTGCGCCTTAACAGGAAAACGGAGGATTCCGACCCTTAATAGAATAAGCCTGTACCACCGTCTGTCTAATCCATTTGGAGATAGTCGCGGCAGATGCAGGCAACCCCTTTCTGGGGCCATCCGTGATCACAAAAAGTGAATCCGTCTTACGGAACGTCTCCGTAGCCTTCAGGTATACCCTGATTGCCCGAACCACATCCAAGGAATGCAACGCATATTCCCGAGGATGATTGGGCTGAGGACACAAGGAAGGTAGCACAATATCTTCATTCAGATGAAAGTCTGAAACCACCTTAGGAAGAAAGGATGGCTTCGGATGAAGAACTACCTTATCCCTATGAACCACAAGATATGGGGAATGGCATGATAATGCAGCCAGTTCTGACACCCTGCGTGCAGAAGTGATAGCCACCAAGAAGGCCACCTTCTGAGATAATGTAAGCAAGGGAATCTCCCTGATATTTTCAAAGGGAGGTTTCTGCAGAACCGACAAAACCAAATTAAGATCCCAAGGTGGTAAGGGCGCGCGGACTGGCGGAGCCAAGTGCCGCACCCCCTGGATGAAATTCCGCACCAGGGAATGAGTAGCCAAAGGCTTCTGAAAGAAGATTGCTAATGCTGAAACCTGACCCTTGATGGTGCTTAAGTATAGTTTCTGCTCAACCCCCTTTTGCAGAAAAGCCAAGATTCGGGTCACTGAATAGGTACGTGGGGGAAACCCCCAAGATTCACACCACGCAATATAAGTCTTCCATGTGCAATAATAAACTTTGCTGGAAGTCGCTTTCCTTGCTTTAATTAGAGTAGGAATAACTGAAGCTGACAACCCTCTGCCCTTCAGTACCTGGGTCTCAATGGCCAGGCCATTAAAACCAGCGACTGTAAAGCACGATGGAAGATCGGTCCTTGAGACCGCAGATCCTCCCTAAGAGGAGGTCTCCAAGGAGCGTTCGCGACTAGCATGTCCAAGTCGGCCTGACCGGCCTGACGAGGCTAGCCTCGAATTTCCAGGATAACTGGAGTTCCCTCCATCTCTATCCTGCGGAGAAATCTCAGCAGCAACTTGAGAGGGGGGGAAGATGTATAGTAGCTGATACTGCCTTTGTAGGCCGTTCAGCGCGTCTGCTGCGTCCGCTAGAGGAACACGGCCGCGCGTTACCAACCTCCGCGCCTTCCTGTTGAGCCGATATGCCAACAGATCCACCTCCGGGATGCTCTGATGAAGACACAGATGGTGAAATCCTTGGTGATCGACCTAAGTCATCACCCTGATATTGTCTGACTGGATCCGAACCAGGCTGCCCTAGAGCTGCTTGGTCCAGGTAATCCGACAAAGTCTGATCGCTCTCTGTTCCCACACATTTATCAGAAACTTGATTCTTATCAGGAGTGATAATTTCTCCTGGTTGAGCATTAGAGACCGAAGTCACCAGACTAGAGGCTCCTTGGTCTGTTTGCTCAACCGGATCCGATTCCTGTAGGGAACGGAGACTAATCTTTGGAAAAGGTAAAGAAAATGATCTGTTCAGGGAACGGTAACTACCGCTCCCTGTAGCACCTAAATGTTGGAAGGGAAGAATCGCACCGGTAGCAGTGATCAATACTCGATCTTGTGTCCTGATCGTATGATCTCCTGAACCCCTTGGTCCGAGATTCAGGAAGGCTCTAGCTCTGAATGCCGGTGAAGACGTCCCCCCACCCTCAAGCTGGGTGGGGGCGCACCTTCAGGCTGTATTAGCCTTAACTTCAGGTTTGGCTGAGTCCGCCTTTTGTTTGCCCGACCAGCGCCTCTTGAACCCTCCTAGAGGGGCTTTGCCTTTCCCGCTCGCCCCAGCGGAGCGAACGAACCCTTTATGAGCGGTAAAGAAAGGTCCACGCTTGTTACGAGGTCCTTTAGCTTTAGCAGCCTGCGGCAAAAAAGTACTCTTGCCCCCAGTGACATCCTTAATGATCTCATCTAGGGTGGCCCCAAATAGGCGATTCCCCTGAAAGGGGAGATTCGCCAAGGCCTTTTTGGAACCTAGATCCGCTGACCAGCATTTTAACCACAGCACACGTCTGAGGATTACCGCTGACATAGATGCATGCCCTAACAAGGGGGTGGCATCCAGGGCTGCGTCACAGACGAACTGCAGTCCTTGTATAATTTGTTCCATCAAATCAGATGCTGCCTGGGGGATACCTTTCCCTTTTAGGTCATGGCGTACCAATCTCGCCCATTCCGTTAATGTCTGTGAAACTAAACCAATGACAATCACTGGTCTAAAGGCTGACCCTATCAGGGAAAAAATAGTGCGGGACTCCGCTTCCATCTTCCGATCCACAGGATCCTTAAAGGACGGAGCGTCCTCCAACGGGATAACAGTGGCTTTATTCAGTCTGGAAATCGGTGGATCCACCACTGGTGGTACCGTCCATTTCTTAATGAGGGATTCCTCAAACAGATAGCGTCTAGCAATGCGCTTGGAAACAGTAAAGGTACGTTTTGCATGATCCCATTCCTCTTTAATTTTATTACCAAAACATTTGGGTAAGGGAAAAACCTTCGCCGTCTTGGTAGGTTTACTAGTACCAAAGGGAATTTCCATCTCAGTTGCCTCTGCCGGTAAAACCTCAAGTCTTAAGGTTTCCCGGACCGCCACAACTAGTGCGTCCACCAATGCTTCTTCTTGTGTTATGGCGGAGGCAGGAACGTCCTCCTCACTGTCTGAGGGAACTTTACCTGAGACAACAGCCCCTGCAGAGGGACCTGCAGCTGCAATGACCATCTCAGAATCTGAAATATCAGATGACATAGGGGTAGGCGGGGGTCGCTTTCTTGACCCCCGTCCCTGACAGGACGTCTCCACCCGAGACACCAAAGACTCCAAAACTGCTGTGAATGCATCCATACTCTGTGAACTGGAGGGTCCTGCGGCCACCTCGAGGGAAACAGGTGGGGGTACCTGTGTGGCAGGGTCCATGATTATTCCAGACACTTGCCGGAAAAAAATAATTTGCCAAAAAAAATGTTCAGACCCCCAGCGCCACAGCGCCCCTCAGTGTTACCTGCTTAGGGACCCCTACAGAGCGAGAGAGAGACCCCAAGCCTCACCACTTGATGCTCAGAAGTTTCAATACAACCTGTTCCAGCACTGTCTATTACAGAAAGGACGTCTTTGGCTGGCTTTCCCAGGTAAAAGGAGGCGGCTCCGCCCCTTTGCACGCCTTCCGTCGCCTCCCCTTAGCTCCTCGAGGTGTTTGGTCACCTCAAACATGGCCGCCCCCATGCTGGAGACACGAGGCTACGCCGGGTAAAAGGAGGCGGCTCCGCCCCTTTACACGTCTTCCGGCGCCTCCCCATAGCTCCTCGAGGTGTTTGGTCACCTCAAACATGGCCGCCCCCATGCTGGAGACACGAGGCTACGCCAATATGGCGGCCTCGTGCGAACTGTAAGACAATGGCAGCGGCCTGTATCGGATAGCGGCGCTAGCAGCGGCCTGCGGGATGTCTATGTTTGGCCTGCGGGAGTATCTCGGCCCCACAACCTTCACCCTGAATGGTGATAAGCCTGGCCGGCGGTACAGGACCCTGGCGGGCCGCATGCGGTCCGTGGGCTGTCGGGAGGCAGCCCTCTGTCCTTCCGAAGTGACCCTTTGCTGGAGGAATGGCGATCTGGACTGCAGTGACTCAGGCACCTCCCCATTAGGCATCGGCCTGTATACACCTCTGACAGGTAGGATACCTTTTACTTCAATAGTAATGCCCCTTATAGTACTGCCACTGACTTCAGTCACCCTTACAGTTTTGCAATGACCTTAGATAGTCAGCTCCCAAACCAAGCCTCCTGGCTTTTGTTCACAAAAAATCACACTCAAATTGGGGGATCTGTGACCTGTTATAGGATAGAGGGGAAACCCATCCTACCATTCCAGAGAGGGGCCCGCGTCCACCACAAACCCGACAGGGGGGGAGGGGGAACATACTACTCACCATACCGGAACCAGGCGGGCGCCCACTCCTGACAGAACCCCTCTCCACCGGGGTGGGGGGGCTGTCGACCAATACGGACGCCGTGACTCTGTTGGTCATTGGCGTTCAGGCGAGACGTTTAAGTCGCAGGGTCAGTCCCCGTCCAGTGGGACTATGTCGCGGCTGACCCAGCGCGGAGCTATGGCCTGCACGCGCTCGTAGGCTGAACTGGGGTGACCACTGGATCTCAACATCCAGCCCGTCGCCCAGTTACAGCGTGCTTGCTTGAAGATCTCACAGGAACACTGGAGAAAAAAGCTGTCTAAAAAAAATCTTTCTAAGAAAAATTCCTGACAGGACCGAAGATCCTAGCAAGGCATCTAGGTCCTTACTCCTAACTAGACAGAAAAAAACTGATTTGCTGTAGCAGAGAGAGAGAGGATATACCCTCTGGGACTGCCCCTAAGGTGTGGCCAGAATGTTTTCTTTCCTGTCTAGTCCTACTCCTGTAGAGGGCAGTATAACCCGAGTTGTTATTAATCAACGAGGACTACGTCTGTCAATGAGCGACAGAGAAATAGTGATTGTGATTGATTGAGTTGTACTGAACAGGGTGCCACCCTCATTTTCAGCATAAGCTCAAGACAGTGGCAAAAATAATCAGATTTACAACTCATGTCTGTGCTAGGCAGCCATGTATGGGGACAGACTGGATTAAACACTTTACAAATGATGGACATTAGGACTTCTAATAAAGTCTTCTTGTAAATAATTGGGAGAATACACATTTGTCAGACTAGGGGTAGTAACCAATACTGATATACAGATGAACTGCACAGAATTAAGTTTCAGACAATCTCCAAAGTTTTTACTGTGATGGATTTGTCTTCAAAAAATGTGGTTACACTAATGTATGGGAAAATACTAACCAGTTAGACACCAAAAACACTTATTACAAGGTCCAGGAGGCTAATTAAGTACATTAACCCTTCTAGCGATATATATATATATATATATATATATATATATATATGTTTTGATATCATATTTGGTCTCTAACAAATCCCAATTTCATTCTGTTCAATATTATGTTGGTTGTGAGGTTGTGACTTATGGAAATATACATGCTTTTTGAATTAGCACTAAGAGCATGTCTGCTTACAACAATAAAATATATCCAACAACCAATTAATGCATCTCTCAGACTCCTTGATTTGGGAAAGTTAACTCAGTGACACCCTCTAGAGCAGGAGTCTCCAAACTTTCTAAACAAAGCGCTGATTTACTGTCACTTAGACTTTGGGGGGGCTGAAGTGGCCAATGGAAGTAGAAAATGCTCCAGTGTCAGTGGGTGTAAAAAAAAATTACTTAATGCCTGTAGTCAGTAGGAGGAGGAATAGTGCCCCATTATTGATATAAGTGCAAGGAATAGTCCTTGATTGTTTATATAAGTGGGAGGAATTATGCCTCACTGCTAGTTTCAGTGGGAGGAATAGTGTCCCATCATTGGTGTCAGTGGAAGGAAAAATGCCCCTTTGTTGGTGAAAGAATTGAACAGAACTCAGAGGGTTGGATAAAGCCAAGCAAAGGGCCACAGTTTGGAGACCACTGCTTTAGAGGGTCAACAAAAAGTTGATGCAATTGGCAGCTGCAGTTCACATTTACCATAAAAACTATGCATGCCAAAGGCTTGAAAAATGGGAGGAGCCTATGAAACACATAGTATGCGCCCACCACGTTACCGGCACTGACCCAGCTCAAAGGACAGCCGTTAGATGCCGCAGGTCAGCGGGTCCAGCTGTATGTGCGTACCAGCACCCACGGTTTACAGATGACATCTTCCTCTTTTCTGGAAATTGCAGTTTTATTTTTAAATGTAAGTATGGTTATTGTTTACAAACCTATATTACACTAATTCTGCTGTGCTCTGGAAACTATTTTTTTTGCATGCCGATATGGATCCTTCCCTGACCTGAGGTGTCTGTGAGCTGCAGATTGTGGCTAACATTCTTTGCCCCTATTAGCTCAAGAATCATCCATCTGACCATCTGAGCCACCTAAAGCTCAATCATCCATCTGAGCCACCTACTTGTGGATTTTTCCTTTTGTGGACCTTACCATACAGCATATGGAACTCTAAGCCAACTCTATCCACTTTTAGGCGATCCCTGAAAACTTTTCTCTTTAGAGAAGCCTATCCTGCCCACACCTAACAACTGCACTTTTATTTTCTCTATCAGCTCATCCCCCACAGTGGTTACCGTATTTATCGGCATAAAACACGCACCTTAATTTTAGGAGGGAAGTTTTAGGAAAAAATATTAAATTTTAAATAAAGAACTTCGAAGCAAAATAAGGGTAGCTCAGAACTTTTTTTTTTTTATTAATCAAATGCAGCCTCACCAGTGCCCTTCAATGCAGATCAGTGTCCATCAGTGCAGGGAGAGGAGAGCCACCGGATTACACAGCGCAGATCTCCTGTTTACCCAAAAGTCACTGTCATCTATCCCAGCATTGGACCAGTGTGCTGTCTATCATAGGAGGCGGGACTTGGTATGACCGCGATCGCCGGGAAATACTAGCTCTGTGTAAATTGGTGGTGCTTGCCTTGCCTTCCCCTTGGCTCAACCCTGGGCACCCCCCTCTGCAATCAGTTGTGGCACACTCTGTGCACCCACCCAGGATCAGCCCCTGCCTGGTGCCCTCTCCCAATTGGCTCGTTTTTTTTTTTAAATCTGCGTATAACACGCAAGAATGTTTTGCACTCCATTTTCAGGAGGAAAAAGTGCATGTTATACGCCAATAAATACGGTACCTTTTGTATCACTTGACCCTCCCTTTTAGATTGTAAGCTCTAAAAAACAGGGCCCTCTGATTCCTCTTGTATTGAACTATATTATGATTGTACTGTCTGCCCTCACATTGTAAAGAGATGTGCAAACTGTTGGCACTATATAAATCCTGTATACTAATAATTCCTATTATTTTCTTTAGTACAGAAAAAAATGAAACTTTGAGAGATCATGAAGAGTTTACTTTATCATAAAGACATTTGACTATGTGATTGATCTCCATTTAAATCCAGTTCCTCTTCCCTTCATCTCTTGCGGTTATCTTTGGGGCAGTTCACAATATTCAATTTCAACAGCAGGAGGTGCTGTAAAAAAAAACAAAAAAAAAAAAAACCTGGATTTTTGTCTTAGCGTAAAATCCTTTTCTCTGAAGTTCATTGACAGATGCAGCTCCATATAATTCTTGACCATTGGGTTTTGCTGCCCCCTACAGGAGTAGAAAACTAGGCAGGAAAAAAAGCTTAACCACGCCTATGAGACCGTCCCTGCAGGCATACATCCACACACTCTGCTATAGGCTTCAGTTTAGTGTGAGCCAAATAGTAGGGGTATTAATATTTGGAAGGCGGTATGAAGACAAGGGAAATGGAAGGATAGAGTAACTTTAGAGAGGGATGTTTCCTCGCCGCAATTGCTACGGCCATGTCGATAAAAGATAGTACTTTATATGGATAGGAGATCTAAAAAGAGTGTCTATATAATGTCCATGCAGCACAAGTAAATGTAAATTGTTTTGTGATATTCCTCTGCAGTTAAAATCTCCAGTTGCATTACTGAATCAATTTCTATGACTCATTCTGCAATAGGTATTTGTTGGAATCACCAGTGTCGAAGAATGATGGCTCTAGCTGCTGTAAGAAAATGGTGAAGGATGTCTATTTTATTAGATATGGTGGATTCATTCCTTTTTCTTTTAACTTTTTTGCCTTTACCCTGCCATCAACTCACTTCCTGTCCTGGGGCGACAGCCATATTAAACAAACATTGCTGTCAGCTTAGGACAGGTGAGTGTTCTGCATAACATGCCCCTCTCTTCTCCATAACAGGGTATGATGTTTTGTAGTCCACAGAGATAGTAGGGAACAGTGGCAACTTATAACTTCCCATACTCTCTGCTTCTTGATGGCTAAGCTAACAAGATTTCTGGGGGATGAATATTTGTGTGCATGTTATACGCCAATAAATACGGTACCTTTGTATCACTTGACCCTCCCTTTTAGATTGTAATCTTTGGGTCAGTTAACAATATTCGATTTCAACAGCAGAAGGTGCTGTAAAAAAACAAAAAAAACACCTGGATTTTTGTCTTACCGTAAAATCCTTTTCTCTGAAGTTCATTGACAGATGCAGCTCCATAGAATTCTTGACTATTGGGTTTTGCTGCCCCCTACAGGAGTAGAACACTAGACAGGAAAAAAGCTTTACCATGCCTATGAGACCGTTCCTGCAGGCATACATCCACTAACTCTGCTATAGGCTTCAGTTTAGTTGCAAGCAGTGTTTAGAGGGAAAAACCCCAACCCACTCAAGATAGAGGGGTGGGGCTTGCGTCTGTCAATGAACTTCGGAGAAAAGGATTTTACGGTAAAACAAAAATCCAGTTTTCTCTATTGTTCATTGACAGACGCAGCTTGACCATTGGGACGTCCCAAAGCAGTATTTATATGAGGGAAAACAATGCAGAAAAAGAACGTAATTCCCAACAAGGCTAAAACTTTAGCCAACCAGAGAGTATAGAGCTCAACCAGGAACAACAGGAGCTCACCTGGACACCCTCAAGGAGACTACGTCTCTTTCAAACAGCAGCCTGCAAAACCTTGCGGCCAAAAGAAGCATCCAAGGATGCCAACACATCTGCATTATAATATTTTGTGAATGTGTGCACAAACTACCAAGTTTCCGCCTTGCAAACTTGTATCACTGACGCCTGATGACGAAAAGCCCAAGAAGCACTCAGCGCCCTAGTAGAATGCGCCTTCACAGGGAAAGGTGGAACCTGACCCTTCTGTGAATAAGCCTGAACCACCGTCTGCCTGATCCACCTAGAAATGGTTGCAGCAGACGCAGCCAATCCCTTTCTAGGTCCTTCCGTAAGGACAAAAAGATAATCCGATTTCCTGAAAGATTCAGTAGCCGCTAGGTAAACCCGAATTCCCCGAACCACATCCAAAGAATGCAATAGCCACCAAAAAGGCAACCTTCTGAGACAAGGTAAGCAGAGGAATCTCCCTAATGTTCTCAAAAGGAGGTTTTTTGAAGAACAGACAATACCAAATTCAGATACTACAGAGGTCACAGGGATCGTTTCAAAGGGGCCACACGAGGGACCCCTTGGATAAAAGTGCAAAATTGCAAATTAACGCATGCAAGGCTAAAGGACACTGGAAGAAAAACACAGCCAAGGCAGACACTTGGCCTTTAATAGTAGCCAAGGCCAACTTTCCGATTGACACCTCTTTGAAGGAGAGCCACGATCCTAGCCACCGAAAAAAGGCGAGGATGCACCTTCATGGATTCACAACATGAAATGTACGATTTCCAAGTACGATGATAGATCTTCCTGGAAGAAGACTTCCTGGCCTTCAAAAGTGTAGGAATCACTGAATCAGAAAGATCGCTATCCTTCAACATCTGGCTTTCAACAGTCACGTCATTAAAGCCAGTGACTGTAAAGCAGGATGGAAGATCGGCCCTTGAAACAGCAGATCTTCCCTGAGGAAGTCTCCAAAGAGCATCGGCGACCAATCTTACCAGATCTGTGTACCAAGAACGGACAGTCTCTAGCCACCAGAATGACTGGAATCCCCTCCACCTCTATTCTGCACAGAGGTCTCGGCAGGAGTTTCAACTGTGGAAATGCATAGATTAGCCAATAATTACCCCAAGGAGCCACCATTGCATCTACGGCTTTGGCCAGGGGATCCCATGACTTGGTTACAAACCTTTTTGTTGATTTGAGAGGCCAAAAGGTCGACATTGGGTGTCCCTCATCGAGCACACAGGAGATGAAACACCTTTGGGTGTAGAGTCCATTCCCCCCTGATCAAACAGACGGCCCAGTTAGTCTGCCCCCCCCTCCCAAAAAAAAAAAAAACAGCCAAGACCGAAGTCCCAGCAGGGAACTAGGTCCTACTCCTAAACTAGGCAGAAACAAACTGAACCCTATAGCAGAGTGTGTGCCTGCAGGGACGGCCCCATAGGCCTGGAAAAGCTTTTTCCTGTCTAGGGTTCTACTCCTGTAGGGGGCAGCATAACCCAATGGTCCAGAATTAAATGGAGCTGCGTCTGTCAATGAACGATAGAGAACTCTTAATTGCCTTTTTCTTTAAAATCTAATTGGAGGTACAAAAGACTACACAGGAAAAGTTTTGTTACATTTTTATTATTTCATAATAATCTGTGCCAGTAAAAGCTTTTTAAAGGCGTTGATATATCAATAAATAACAGATAAATTGAGTTCCTGAGAAAGAAACTACCACAATACAGGTTGTCAGATAGGTGTAAATGACAAATCAGAGTTTGGCATTATTAAAAAGCAGTAATACTGAAATCGTACAAAGTCACAGCACAAGCTCAACATATGCCAAAGCACAACTCTCATCCAGTTGTAAACAAATACACAAATATATGTGTTGCTTAAATATCTAAGAGGGTATTATATGGCAAAATACTAAAGCAACGTATATGAAATAATAATGGAATAAAACACAGAAACATTTATGAAATAGCTGCACATGTTCATTATATAGCAGCGGGGTGGCTGTGGGCTGTCAAATTTGTGTCGTCAAATACATTTTCGATATTTACATGAGAGATAATTGAACAGTAACAATTAAGTACTTGGCTGCAAACAAAAGTATTTTAATTTTTCCAGCAACATTTGAAAATATTATCTTTGTGATAATCAAGATAAAAAGGTTCTAAAGAAAGAACTGTGTTTGGCAAGAACAATCAGTTTCTTCCTTTCATGTCAAAGAAAGAGTCTGATTAGTTGTTTTCAGTAACATTTTGGCTTGTTCAACAAAGTAATGCAAAGTTCAGAGATGTAGGAAGAGTCGCAACTCCTAGGAACCAATCAGGATTTAGGTTTGCTGTATTCAGATCAACAATAGAATTTCACATTGATTAGGTCTGTCTATGTCCACAGTTGATCCATATGTGCCAGTATGTTAGAAGAAGCGACCTGAATAGAAAAAAACTTTAGGGCTCTTTCATGCGAGTGGCCAGGGGGGGGGGGCAGTAAAAACTGGTGGCTGAGCCACAATTTTACCAACCCCCGCTGTACACCCGCATGCTAACATTACAGCCTGATAGGGCTGTACACATGCTATGGCTGAGATGGTTTGCCTCACTGCCCCAACATTTTCAACTTGAGGTGCAGAGTTCGACAGGCGGCACGACCTGCAAAACTCATCTATGGAGACTGATGTCATCAATGTGACTGACTGCAATCACAGTCCCACAATATAAAATTGCCATTCGCCAATTTAAAACAAAAAAAAAAAAAAAAACAACAACAACAGGCAGTAGTGCCTCCTGAATGATTGTCAGCCGCTGCTCTACCACCCTTTGAAAATAGTTTCACCACAGATTGCTTTTCATAGGGTGGTAGGCACTGCCACCTGTCTGAAAGAGAGTTTAAGGTGTAGCTGCAGTGCTGGTTTGTAAACTGCATGCTGGAAGGCAGCACCCCTCTCTTCAGTTTGGACCTAGGAGCCCCAAAACCTTGGGTGTTCTATTAAACTAACTCTAACCAGACCTTGTCTTTTCACTATGGCCTGCTCTCTCCCACAACTTCCTAGTGGCCAGTGAGGCCACCTCCTGAGCTATTGGCCAAGGAGCCATCCAATCACATTTAGCAGCCAATGAGCAGGCTGCACGGGTCTGGGAAGCTCTCAAATGGTCAGATTTTATGTGAGTTTGGAGTAGCCTGGAAAATTTCGACAAGCGCTTGTGCCAACTAGTCAGCCATATTGTGCTGGATCTGGGACAGGTGACTTTAAAACTGGGGGTGGGGGGTCCATATAAGTGTTTTTGTTGATACTAGATTTATGTAATGGAATTAAAGAATACCCTTGTCTTCCAAATATTGTAGTAAACAATTTTTTTCTGGTAAAACTAACGGAGAATGTCAAGAGATTTCCATTTCTCATTCCACTTCAGAATATTTTCCTTAGAATACAAAAGTTATCTCCATGGTCACTTTTCTTACTTCTAAGCATATTAAGGTATCTGCTATCTCTTTTTTAGACAGCTGACGTCATCCATTCAAAACCATAGTTTGTCTGAAAAATAAAAGACTGGCTGTAATGAACTTGCTAAAGTTTTGTTATTTTTTATTGCAGGCTAAAATAGTAATAAACTATGCAAGTTATTTTTTAGGAATGCATTCTAATTACCAAAGGAAATATTTCCCAGTATATTTTTTACCGCATATGTGTGTACAAACACCTACATTGTGTACTTCTCTGTGCCGTCCTAGGCTTTGGGGCTATCTTTTTGAGGGTTTAACTTTACATTGTGACACGATGCATTCAATTATTTATTCTACATTTAATAATTTATTCAGTTACGACTCCTTTGTTTACAGCAAATACTGAGACACATCATTAAAGCCCCACTCCAGTCAGGCTTTTTTTCAGTTTTGATTAGACTGGAGAAGAGTAAAGACTGCTAACCACGACTCGGTTGGGGAAATTCCTCCTCCCTTCATATCTCTCTGTAACAGCAGGATAAGGTCAATTAGTGCTATATATCTCCAAGTCTTGTCGTAAATTAGCGGTGGAGATCTAAGGTGAGCAATTCAGAAAGCCTGCACAAATGAATGACAGGTGCCGTGGCTGTTCACATGTAACCACACAATAACAGGCTACATGCGATCAAGGACAGGAGCAAGGGCCGCTCATCTGACCTAACCCTATGTAATGACTTGATATGTGGTGATTTGTACAGGCTTCCTGGCTGCGGCTCACCACACAATTCTGTGATCCCTGCTGCAGATTTATTTGCAGATTTATGGTGGTGTTCAACCCTCATCTTCCATGTGAAAGAGGCCTAAGGCTGGGATCACACTAGTGAAAATTGGATGTGGGTTTCTCTGTATCCAGTTTGCATGACGGGAGAGTGTGATCCACGGAGCCGGTTCACAAATCTCTGTGGCGGTTGTGGACCGGATTGCACAGGGGTCCTGTGCATCTTTGGCTCTGTTTCAGGTCCAAATTAAGGCAAAAATTTGGGCCTGATGCGTCCCGGAAATGGAAAACAGGGACGCACCAGACCTCTGCAGTGAGCCGCATCTGTATTAAAGCGGAGTTCCACCCAAATGTGGAACTTCCACTCAATTGCTTCCTCCCCCACTCCGGTGCCATGTTTGGCACCTTTCAGTGGGGAGGGGGGAACGGGTACCTGTTTTTGACATCTACCCTTCCCCACTTCCGGGAAACGGTGCCGCGGCGAAGTTAGGTCCCCTCCATCTACCCCCGCCGCCTAGCCAATGTGAATGCGCAGTGTGCTTCGCGCAGTAGGAACCCGCCCGTGAAGCCGCAAGGCGGCGGCAGCACCCGACAGCCGATGGAAACATCAGCTGTGGTGCCGACATCGCTGGACTCCAGGACAGGTAAGTGTCTAAATATTAAAAGTCAGCAGCTACAGTATGTGTAGCTGCTGACTTTTCATTTTTGAAGGGGGGAGGGGGGGGGTGGAACTCCGCTTTCAGTGTGAACCCAGCCTTAATGATGAGAGGAGTGGTTGTCACAGACAGTAATGATAACCTGACAGAGGTTCAAACTCTTACCCATTCACTAAAAAAATCTTTTTTTTTTTATATATATATATATATATAGTCTCCACTTAGAGATTTACCATCACTTCTTACTCGGATAGGAAATGAGGGGAAATCCCTACAATAGGGACACAGTAAATAAGAATCTATCCCTTCCCTAAACCAGTGCTGGACTGGAGTTGGGCTTTAATATGACAGCCACATCGTGGTAAATAGTGTGCAATATCCGACAATCTTTTTCTTGGGAATATGAAAAAATGGACAAAGCGTGATAAACAAGCAGATATCGGCTATGCAAATAACTTCTATGCACAAGGAAGACTTATGGCGCAGAAGCCAAACACAACATAAATGGAAGGCCAAACTCAGCGAATAAAATGCACCAGTTACCTGCCCAATGTTTCAGAAGCCATATACGTTTATGGCTCAGCTCACAAAATGGCTTTCCCCTTTGCGAGTTATGTGACAGGAAAAGAAGCTTTGTAGATATATACAGAGTATTTGAGACAATAACTGACAGAAACTATCATACATCAACATTCTCTAGTAAAGCCATCTTCCTCTGACCTGGCGATGGTCTCTTGGTAAGCAATCACACCACTATTACACTAATGACTACTTCACCTTTCTTTCTCCCACTTACAGAAGATCTCACAGGACCAGCCTGTGGACGTGCGGGCAGGAGCACCTCACAGACCACACAGCGTGCAGACAATTCCTCACACATCCTACTACAACCTTTCAGGCAAAGACTCAGCAGCCAAGGAGTAGAGAGAAGGCAGAAATGAATGGCACAACACCCTCAGAATTATTTTTCTTTATAAAAGCAAAATAAATCATTGGAATAATATTGCACAGAGCTGATGTCACATGTTGTGGGGTTATAGGCCTTTCATAGATTTTGTGTAGGGGGGGGGGGGGGTTCTTTTATTTAGGTGCAATTATATTTAGTAAATATATATATTTATCTATATATAGATTCATTTTTTATCTTACAATTTACAAACATTTTGTTTCTTCAGATCACTCAACTTAGAGGAATACTTTCTCTTTAGGGAAAAAGGGGCTCTCTTTTTTTTTTTTAACCCCTGGGAGCGGCTGAATTGATAGTATAAAGCGAATATATATTTGGTAACTATGGTTACAGAACACAAGAGCATACTGCACCACATGATTACAAGACAATTCCACCCACAACTGGGTTGTAGCAGTTGGGTGCTGGGAAATCTACTGGAGAGATCTCTTCCAATTAGATATGAGACCAGCATATGCTCCAGCTTGCCAATAAACCCAAATCTGCATATTGGGTTAGGTATGCATTTGGCATCTAAAGAGATTTATCTTTTTTGCCAGTGCTGGCCCTTTAATATTAAACATCTGCCACGGCCATCAAATGACACTGATATAGCAATATTCAGCCAAATATCACTCTGGCAAAAGTGTATCTAAACCCAAGCACACAAATGTCCTATATTGCAACTCGCACTCCTCATATGTGGTGCCTGCATTTGTTTTCTTTTCTCAGGCTTTTTCCCTTACATTTTTACCTGGTGACCCTGCCAGTAACACATTTACTGTCCTAGCAGAACAGCCCTCACTGTACTATATCTATGGAGGGGTAGCACTGTCACCATAGGATGCTCAATTCTGTTTTGGACTACAGCTCACCTTCCACCTCTAACATAGGAGGCAGGTGGTTCTGCAATTTACAAAAGGTGAACTGTGCAGGGCTAATAACACTGATTGAGATTTCAGTACTGCACAGGCATACAGTGCTGGAAGTTACGAGCTCCTTTTTTTTTTTTTTTTGCACATATTAAGTTATAATTATTCAACGCTTTTTAGGGTATATTCAACAGACCAAAAGGGAGCAAAAATATAAAAAAGTTCATGGTTAGGGTTTTCATACATCTTAAGCTCAAATGATTTAGTTCAGACTGACCCTACCTGTAAGTCCTATAAGGCAATATGGCAGAAACAGGTAAGTAAATCTTTAAAAAAAAAAAAAAAAAAAAAAGTTTTTGCAATCACTTTCCATAAACATCCTCTGCCAAACACTGCCCCCCCCCCCCCCCCCTCGGCAAGCCTTATGGTCTTTCCAATTTAGAAATCAAATAAAATACCTCATATGAAAACAATATAAAAAAAAAAAAAACAGCAGCATGTTATGTCATGTTAAAATTCTGCAAAGACATATATAAACTTACGTATTAGAAAATATATAAGTGCTCTTTCTAAAAAATATATATATATAGATTATTGTTGAGGTCGTCAGTAACTGATGTTTTACAGGTACAATACAAATATATGGCATGTACTTTGTGTGGAACGATAGGCTCCTTCAATGGCCACAAAATAGCATTTTCCGATAACTATGGATTCACTTTATCTGCACTGCAGTCCACTGCCATGCTGGCTATTGTGTGTCACAGAATGGGATGAATGGTAAGATAAATAGGAATAATACATTGAAGTGAGCGGACCCTTTTCTAATTTTAAAAACCAGAATGCAACCAGTGGAAAGGATGGAGGTTGAAGAATATGGTTTAAGTTCTCTAACACAGAATGTGCCTCCTCTGCAGACATGAAAAGTAAAGGGGTAGTATACCCACTAAGTAAAATTCTGCTGCCAGTTCAGACCAACTGAGTGTCCAACTACCCCAAGTAACAGCTCGTTGCTTGCATACAGAGAACAAAGCAAACAAACTGTAGCCTTCATCTGGCTTTATCATCTTTGGTTATTTGCTGAGACCTTCGAAGCCTACGCAGCTCACGTCAAGAAATGGCCTTGTGAGATGGTTATATGTGAAGGTCAAAATGGTGAGGTGCAAAAAAAGTATCAAGAACATCCAGTTGTTCAGATACATATGTCCTTCTCTGTGCCGTTACATCATGGCAAGATGGTGGCAATTTCCTTCAGAATGCTGTCCATTTTATAAGGACACATAGTCGCATTTATTTCCCAAAAACGTGCAAAGTTTCCACATGTTTGATGGAAAGATCTTGTAGGCAAATAATACTATGAACATTTTCTAAAATGTGTCGGTTTAGTTCACACGTAGACTGGCTGGCAGCTTTCTGTTTCACCAGATTTTGTCCTACTTTCTTCCCGCAGTTCTTCACAGGGCAGTGCCTCCGCACGAGATGGCTTAGGGTAGCGGAATGGGTAACCATTGTCATCAAAGAACCTGCGGAAAGTGAACTCATAAAAGGCATGTTCTGGGTGCTTGTTGTTTGGAGACATGAGTGTGTCCAAGGCCATTGTGCTGTCCCCGCTGTCGTTCCAGGGGCTTTCCTCATCCACTGGATCAAAGTTTGAAGTGTCCATCGGGTGACTGATTTTTGGGACATAAGGTGCTGGCTGCCGCCGAATTTCAGTGGAGAAGTCCATGGTACTAAAGAAAGGGTGAGCCTTTATTTCATCAGCTCCATTCCTCCCCAGTCTGTGCTCTGCTGCACAACAAAGCTTGGTAATTAGATCTGTTGCTTCTGGACTCAGGTTAACCTGGGGGGGAATGTGAAGCGTGTTCTCCCAGTTTATTACCTACAAAACAATACAAAATAATTTAAAAGCTAATAGAAAAAAAAACTAAAGGGATAATAGACATCATATCAATCATACAATTATCTCTCTACCTGAAAGTCTCTACCTCAGTATGGGCATAGAGCTGGAGGAAGAGTAGGCAGGTGCCTGTGCACTGCACCCGCAATCCACTGAACGCAGTTGCAATACTTTGTAGAATTATTTTCATAAAATAAGATATGTACATTTTTTTTCTACAAACATACGTTCACTTAATGTTTTTTGCAAAAGGTGGACTTGGCTTCTAAGGGCTATGGGTATTTAGACAAAATATTTTTGTTTGGCGTCCTCCTTAAAAAAAATGTCAAGTAGTCTATATTTTTTACAATTTTAGCACAGAATCCTATGGGGAAATATACCCAAACTGCTATAAACAGTAGTTTAAATGCAGCATCACAGTACAGTGTTAACCGCTTCATATTTTTTTTTTTAGTATTTGTTTTTGCTAGAAAGTTACTTTAAACCTCTAAAAATTATAAAACTATAATATTATATATATATATATATATATATATATATATATATATATATATATATATATATATATAGTTATTTATTTTAAAGCAGAGGCCCTAGAGAATAAAATGAAGGGTGTTCCAGTTTTTTTTACGTCACACTGTATTTGAGTAGTGGTTTTTCTAAACGCTACTTTTTTGGGAAAAAAATACACTTTAATGAATTTTAAATGTACATAAACACAATATAATACCTAATTCTTTAGTAAAATATAAAAGATGATGTTACACCGAGTAAATAGATACCAAACATGTCACACTTTAAAACTATGCACAGCCGTGCAATGGCGACAAACTACATAAGCTATTATCCATAGGCGAGGTTTTAAAAGCCTTTACAAGTTACCACTTTAGATGTACACAGGAGGTCTGCTGCTAGAATTATTGCTTTTAAATTTTTTAAAATGTATTTTCGTTTTCTTTTTTCCACAGTGTACCTTACATTTTTTTTAAATACATTTTATTGTTCCCATAATGAATGTAAACATCCCTTATGATAGCAATAGGCAGTGACAGGTCCCCTTTACCGAGACATCTGGGGTCTCTTCTGCTCTTAAAAGCTTTGGATCATACCAAGATAAGTATGATCCCATGCTTTTTACAAACCACTAACGGTCTTTGTTTACAACTGGTGAAACCAGAAGTGACAAAATACTGGTCGGTTTAAAGTTCCTTAGACCATAGAGATGATCGGAGCAGTTTTAGTCCCTAATCAGCTCTATGGTTCCACCTGCTGGTGCTGCAATCTCGAGTTCCCCAGTTAGAAAGGAGAGCCCGGGAAAGGGGCAGGGGGAAGGGGAAGCCCTCCTGCCGATTGTTAAAGCAATCCAGTGGCCACTAGAATTGCTTTTACAAGAAACAGCTCCGCCGGCTCTACAAAACAATACCTGGATGATGCCTGCAGCTGCAGACATCATCCCAGTATAACCACTGAAATTCAGGTGACATACCGGTACATCAACATCAATCACTGGATAATAAGCAGTAATTTGATTGCTTTTTTCCTGCGGATTATGGTGTGAATTGGTTATTACTAGAATATTGGCTCTGTAACTTCTTCTTGGTAACACTATAAGGTTCAACCCAAAAGCAAACATTTATTATATTGCAGCTTTACAATTCTTAGACGTGATGGCTGCATTTTCCTTGCTTAAATTTACACCTGGTGATCCTGCCAGTAAGTCTGTTTATCAACAGAACAAGCTGTCCTACAGGTGTTTCAGTTAGAGTGTTGTGACAAACCATTTACCACTGACAGGGGGACTTACAATAATCAGCTTTTAATTTATGTAAAACCTGATGTGACTCAAATTGAAATGATTACTGCAATCTGCACACTCATTCTCCATTGTGCCGCTTTACTGAATGATATAAATGACTGCTAAAGAACAATTGACAGGTCATATATATCTAGGGACAAGAAAGGGTTCTAAACAAAAACAAAACGTGGCCTGAAGTGACACGTACCTTAAGCTGTGTTTCTGTTGGGTTGGATGCCAGGAAAGGAGGCTGTCCAACTAGCATCTCAAAGAGAATGACCCCCACACTCCACCAATCACAGAGCTGAGTGTATCCTGCAAAATATTAATAGAACAACAAGATAAGACAAAAAAAAATAGCTCATCCATCTCAGTGGTTTGAGCCTAAAGTGTAATGTAGTAATAAACCTACCTTCCTTTTAATATTTCCTGCCAATAAAAATTTGTTGTAATTCATCTTATGTAAAGCGGTAGTAGCTTAGTGATTTGTACCTACAATAAGGCTTACCTGCAGGTAAATTGAATCTCTCAAACATGCACCATCCAGGAGATATTCACCCTGGATGCAGCCAGTTACGTCACTGGCACATGTACTCTGAAGGTCCGGCATACCTTCAGAGCTTTGTGTTTGAACTGAGGGCTCCCACGTGCATGAGTCATCACGGCTCCGGCCAATCACATAGCCGGAGCGTGGAACCCGGAAGAAAGACTGGGGGAAGATGTCAGCCCTCTCAGCAGTTACAACACAGTGCTGGAGAGGTTTGTTCCAAGGTGAATATTTCATATTGTGCTAGCATGCGATGCTCTCTTACACTCTTCAGGCCAAAAATACTCAGGAAATGCCCCTATATAAGTCTATGGAGACTTAATGTGCAGGTGCACACCTGATGAATTCCTCAAACTGTCATGTTGACATTGACAGCATCATCCATATAATCCCCATAGCCACCTCATGATCCTCCTGTCATCTGATCTTCTGAAACAAAACATCTAGGCTGGAGTGTTCTCTGGTTCAGACACCTCTATGATCCTATTTAGCCTCACTGCCACAACCAGCATGATTGTGTGTCTAAGATCAAAAGTTTTCTGATTATTTGTACTTGTTTCTATTAGTTGCACTCCAAGTCCTCCTACAGTAATTGTTACATAGTTGGTAAGGTTGAATAAAGACAATAGTCCATCCAGTCCAACCTGCGTGGGTGTGTTTGTGTAGATAATCAATTCCCATATCCCAGTATGTTGTGTTCGCTAAGATGCATGTTCAAGAGTCTTTTAAACTATCAAAGCTTCCTGCTGACACCACCGAATGTGGAAGAGAGTTCCACATCCTTTCCACCCGACAGTGAAAAACCCTTCTCCTCCAATCTCATTGGGTGGCCCCCTGTCTTCTTACACTCCTTGAGATTAAATAGTTTGTTACCTAAGCTGGGATCACCATTGGGATATTTGTATATCGCTATCATATCTCCTCTCAAGCGTCTCTTCTCCAGGGAGAATACATTTAGTGTCTTATATGGCTTATCCTATAGCTGCAGCTGATCACTTTTTTATACCACTTACCTTTGCGCAGGAGGACTTCAGGGGCTATGTAATTGGGAGTCCCTACTAACGAGTGAGCAAGACATCGATGGTGTTGTCTCTTAGCTCGCTGTTCCAATGTCTTCAGTCTGTCTCCACACCTGCAATTAGACACGTCGTCCCATAGCTCGCTGGGTTCCATACTGTCCTGCCGAATGTGGCTCCCTTAAATTGAATTTGCAAGAAAGGAAATATGTTTATTACATTTTAACGGGGTAAAGGCAGACTCATATTCAAAATTAATTGAATTATAGATGTAGAACTTGCATTGCTGTTAAAGGGGTTGTAAAGTCAGAAGGTTTTTTATCTTAATGCATTTTAACAATGGCTAAATGTTAGAGCCACACCTGAACCTGACTGAGATATACACACCAAGCATAGGAAATGAAACTACTTGTGCCACTTCTTACTTCTTCACTCAAACCCCAAAAAAGACCGGGGGGAAGGGGGAGAGAGAGAAAGAGAGATAGAGGGGGGAGAGAGAGAGAGAGAGAGGGGGGAGAGATATAGAGGGGGGAGAGAGAGAGAGAGAGAGGGGGGAGAGATATAGAGGGGGGAAGAGAGAGAGGAAGAGAGAGAGAGAGAGAGAGAGAGAGGGGGGGGGAAGAGAGAGAGAGAGGGGGGAATGGAAAGAGAGATAGAGGGAAAGAGAGGGAGGGGGAGAGGGAAGAAAGAGAGGGGGGAGAGGGAGGGAAGAGAGAGAGAGAGGGAAGAGAGAGAGAGAGAGGGAAGAGAGAGAGAGAGAGGGAAGAGAGAGAGAGAGGGAAGAGAGAGAGAGAGGAGAGAGGGGAGAGAGAGAGAGGGGGGAAGAGAAAGAGGGGGAGAGGGAAGAAAGGGAGGGGGAGAGGGAAGAAAGAGAGGGGGGAGAGAGAGGGAAGAGAGAGAGAGAGAGGGAAGAGAGAGAGAGAGAGGGAAGAGAGAGAGAGAGAGAGAGAGGGAAGAGAGAGAGAGAGAGAGGGAAGAGAGAGAGAGAGGGAAGAGAGAGAGAGAGGGAAGAGAGAGAGAGAGGGAAGAGAGAGAGAGGGGGTAGAGAAAGAGAGAGAAGAGAGAGGGAGGGAAGAGAGGGAGGGAAGAGAGAGAGAGAGAGAGAGAGAGAGAGAGAGGGGAGAGAGAGAGGGGAGAGAGAGAGGGGAGAGAGAGAGGGGAGAGAGAGAGGGGAGAGAGAGAGGGGAGAGAGAGAGGGGAGAGAGAGAGGGGAGAGAGAGAGAGATAGAGGGGAGAGAGAGAGGGGAGAGAGAGAGAGAGAGAGAGAGAGAGAGAGAGAGAGAGAGAGAGAGAGAGAAAAGAGGGGAGAGACAGAGGGGGGTAGAGAAAGAGAGAGGGGAGAGAGAGAGGAGAGGGGGAGAGAGAAAGAGAGGAGGGGGGCTGTATTAACTTGCACTTGAGCTGCTCACTCAAATTGCACTGCAAAATGGACTCAACTTGCACCGCATCAGTGTGAACCTAAGCTTAATCTGAAAAGCACTCAGCTTGCTCAGACTGCCAAAGCAAGCGGGGTGCAATTCACATGTGTAAAGTACACCATTATGGTTTATATTGTGCGTTTTTGTAAGCAGTGCAAAGGTCATATAACTGCTTTAGAACAGGGACACTAAGTTTGGGGTTAGGACACCAATACTTGTGAACCGGTATCAGTGCCCACCAAAAAAAAAAAAAAGTCTATAAGCCTAACCCTGCCCCTGCCCCTGCCCCTCACCCATAGCTAAATAAAATTTCTGGATAGAGTTGGGCTTTTATGGTTGTTTTTTTTTTTTTTTTACTTTACTCATATTTTATAGAAATAACCTGAATCAAAAAAATAGACCTGCTTTAATGGGAATGCAGTTATCAGGAAGGAAAGGTTTTCCAAAATAGCATTACCATCTGCTGAGAAAATGGAGAATCACACAGAATAAGGAACAGTTTAAATGCATACTAAAAACCATTAGGATCAGTTCACAGTTGTGCGATTTTGATTTCAAGTTGCATCAAAGTCGCATCAAAGTAGTGCAGGAACCTTTTCAAAGTTGCAAAGATTTTAATGGGTTTCATTGAAATCAATGGGCTGCGACTTGTCATGCTACTTTGTGTGACCAAAGTCGCATGACAAGTAGCGCAAGTGTGAACGGAGCCTTATCCATCAATGTGGTCATTTGTTTTGTAAGATAGGATTTTCAAATCTACCTCTGAACAGATGACAATAATGTTTATTCCAAAATGAGAATGAGAAAACATGCCAATCACAGCAGAACCTACCTTTCTGGTAGTATTTTGAGTTATGTGTCCACCTGAATCCCGTACAAAGACCAAAATCTGTTAGCTTAATGTGGCCATCCAGGTCTATAAGAATGTTATCCGGTTTTATGTCCCTGTGAATAAACCCCATCTTGTGGACACTCTCAATGGCCAGAGTCAGCTCTGCAATATAGAACATGGCTAGGTGCTCAGGAAACACCTCCATTCGTATAAGTAGGCTCATCATATCTCCTCCTGGGATATAGTCCATCACAAAGTACAAGTTGTCTTTGTCCTGGAAGGAGTAATAAAGCTTCACTACCCACTCATTGTCAGCCTCTGCTAGGATGTCCCTCTCAGCTTTGACGTGTGCCACCTGGTTTCGGTTCAAAACGTCCTTCTTTCTCAAAGTCTTCATGGCATACAGAGCTTTGGTGTCCATTTTACTGGCAAGGCATACTTCACCAAAGGCACCAATGCCCAGAGTTTTAATCTTCACAAACAAAGACTTGTCCATTTTCGCTCTTTTTAGTCTGTTGTAGTTGGATTCCTTTTGGTATAGAATTTTCCGCATTTGCTCTTGAACAGCTTGACAAAGACCAGCCTACAATTTACAAAAGAGATTTCATAAAAATTATGGAACAACCATTTTTTTTTTTTTTTTTTTTTTTAGCGCTAAAAAGAAAAAAAAAAAACATTACCATTTCACCTTGGTTGACACTAAAAGAGTGGACTTTTGAAATACATTTCTTTGGACATTTGTTCAGATTTTACACTATTTGCACATGGAGTTTGGAGATGTATATGCATGTATGTATGTATGTCAGGGCTTGACAAACTTTCCTGAAATCTAGGAGCCAGCTAAAAAAGTTAGGAGCCAGTTTTTTTTTTTTTTTTAAACTAACAACCAAGCTTTATTTAATAAAACGGATACTAAATTTACACATAAATACGACTAGAACCCCACTCTCCTCTAGCGCAATTGGATGAAAACAGACTGTCTGTCTCTTTCCATCCGATGCCATTTGATCCGATCCACGGGATGGATAGAAAATAGAACCACCATCCGTCTGCTTTTGGCAGACAGGATCAGATGGTGGCAGATTACTGCTCCATAGAGGAGAATGAAGGGTCCGATCAGGTCTGCCTGAAAAACTGACAGGCGGACCTGATCAGACAGCCCGTGTGAAAGGGGCCTTCGGCTGTGGCATGGCGATGAGGAAAAAAAAAAAAAAAAAAAAAAAAAGATTATATATATTAATATATATATATATATATATATATAAATATAATTTTTTTTTATAATAATAATTGGAAAAAATATATATATTTTTTTAATAATTAAAAAAAAAAAAAGAAAAAAATATTTAGTTTTTACATTAAAAAAATAAATTTAAATTAATAATAAATAACCACACTCCCTGTCAAAGGTAACTAACTGGACAGGGAGATGGTAATGCATTGTGAACAAACAGTGGAAACAGTAATTACAACAGTCATTACTCCCGGCCACCACAAGAGGGCGCCAGTTCCCCATTGGAAGCCTCATTTCAAGTAGGCCGAAAAGCCGGGGCCTCAATTTTCGGACGGCCCGGAAGTCCGTGCACGGAAGTCCGTACAAAAATGACAGGACACCCTCTGCAGGGCACCCCAGGCGCCAGGTCGCTAATTCTAGTCGCAAATGCGACCTGGCGCCCGGGTTTTGTCGAGGCCTGATGTATGTATGTATATATATATATATATATATATATATATATATATATATATATATATATATATATATATATAATCTCAAAAAAATTAAAGGAACACTTTTAAAACACATCAGATCTCAATGGGGAAAGATCTCATGCTGGATATCTGTACTGATATGGACTGGGTAATGTGGAACGAAAGGATGTCACATCGTTTGATGTAAATGAAAATTATCAAGAGGGCTGAATTCAAAGACACCCCGGAAATCAAAATGAAAAAATTATGCAGCAGGCTAGTCCATTTTGCTGAAATTTCATTGCAGCAACTCAACATGGTACTCAGTAGTTTGCATGGCCCCCAACATGCTTGTATGCATGCCTGACAACATCAGCGCATGCTCCTAATGAGACAACGGATGGTGTCCTAGGGTATTTCTCCCCACATCTGAACCAGGGCATCACTGAGTTCCTGAACAGACTGGGGTACAACCTGGCGGCACCAGATGGACCAAAACATAATGTCCAAGAGGTGTTCTATTGGATTTAGGTCTAGCAAGTGTGGGGGCCATTTAATGGTATCAATTCCTTCATCCTCCAGGAACTGGCTGCATACTCTCGCCACATGGGGCCGAGCATTGTCGTGCACCTGGATGAACCCAGGACCCATTGCACCAGTGTAGGGTCTGACAATGGCTCCAAGGATTTTATCCTAATACCTAATGGCAGTAAGGGTGCCATTGTCTAGCCCAGTGGTTCTCAACTCCGGTCCTCGGGACCCACCAACAGGCCAGGTTTGCAAGATAACTAAATTACATCACAGGTGATCTAATTTGCTGCTCAGTGATTGCAGTATTCTAGTCTGCATCCCCCAAGGTAATACTTAAAATCTGGCCTGTTAGTGGGTCCCGAGGACCGGAATTGAGAACCACTGGTCTAGCCTGTAGAGGTCTGTGTGTCCCTCCATGGATATGCCTCCCCAGACCATCACTGACCCACCACCAAACCTGTCATGCTGAATGTTACAGGCAGCATAATGTTCTCCACGGCTTCTCCAGACCCTTTCACGTCTGTCACATGTGCTCAGGGTGAACCTGCTCTCATCCGTGAAAAGCACAGGGTGCCAGTGGTGGACCTGTCAGTTCTGGTGTTCAATGGCAAATGCCAATCGAGCTCCACGGTACCCGGGAGTGAGCACAGGACCCACTAGAGGATGTCGGGCCATCAGGCCACCCTCATAAAGTCTGTTTCTGATTGTTTGGTCAGAGACATTCATACCAGTGACCTGCTGGAGGTCATTTTGTAGGGCTCTGGCAGTGCTCATCCTGTTCCTCTTTGCACAAAGAAGCAGATACCGGTCCTGCTGATGGGTTAAGGACCTTCTACGGCCCTGTCCAGCTCTCCAAGAGTAACTGCCTGTCTCCTGGAATCGCCTCCATGCTCTTGAGACTGTGCTGGGAGACACAGCAAACCTTCTGACAATAGCATGTATTGATGTGCTTTAATTAAACGCCAAAGCAGCTGAAACTGATTAACAAGCCCCTCTGCTACTTAACTGATGAGATCAATATCCTAGGAATTTAATTGACTTGATGCTATATTCTGATTAAAAAGTGATCCTTACTCAGCACAGTGGTGTAGTGGTATCTTGCACATACAGTGGGTACGGAAAGTATTCAGACCCCCTTAAATTTTTCACTCTTTGTTATATTGCAGCCATTTGCTAAAATCATTTAGGTTCATTCTTCTTCCTCATGAATGTACACATAGCACCCCATACTGACAGAAAAACACAGAATTGTTGACATTGTTGCAGATTTATTAAAAAAGAAAAACTGAAATATCACATGGTCCTAAGTATTCAGACCCTTTGCTCAGTATTTAGTAGAAGCCCCCTTTTGATCTAATACAGCCAGGAGTCTTTTTGGGAAATATGCAACAAGTCTTTCACACCTGGATTTGGGGATCCTCTGCCATTCCTCCTTGCAGATCCTCTCCAGTTCTGTCAGGTTGGATGGTAAACGTTGGTGGACAGCCATTTTTAGGTCTCTCCAGAGATGTTCAATTGGGTTTAAGTCAGGGCTCTGGCTGGGCCATTCAAGAACAGCCACGGAGTTGTTGCGAAGCCACTCCTTCGTTATTTTAGCTGTGTGCTTAGGGTCATTGTCTTGTTGGAAGGTAAACCTTCGGCCCAGTCTGAGGTCCAGAGCACTCTGGAGAAGGTTTTTGTCCAGGATATCCCTGTACTTGGCCGCATTCATCTTTCCCTCGATTGCAACCAGTCGTCCTGTCCCTGCAGCTGAAAAACACCCCTACAGCATGATGCTGCCACCACCATGCTTCACTGTTGGGACTGTATTGGACAGGTGATGAGCAGTGCCTGGTTTTCTCCACACATACCGCTTAGAATTAAGGCCAAAAAGTTCTATTTTGGTCTCATCAGACCAGAGAATCTTATTTCTCACCATCTTGGAGTCCTTCAGGTGTTTTTTAGCAAACTCCATGCGGGCTTTCATGTGTCTTACACTGAGGAGAGGCTTCCGTCGGGCCACTCTGCCATAAAGCCCCGACTGGTGGAGGGCTGCAGTGATGGTTGACTTTCTACAACTTTCTCCCATCTCCTGACTGCATCTCTGGAGCTCAGCCACAGTGATCTTTGGGTTCTTCTTTACCTCTCTCACCAAGGCTCTTCTCCCCCGATAGCTCAGTTTGGCCGGACGGCCAGCTCTAGGAAGGGTTCTGGTCGTCCCAAACGTCTTCCATTTGAGGATTATGGAGGCCACTGTGCTCTTAGGAATCTTAAGTGCAGCAGAAATCTTTTTGTAACCTTGGCCAGATCTGTTCCTTGCCACAATTCTGTCTCTGAGCTCTTCAGGCAGTTCCTTTGACCTCATGATTCTCATTTGCTCTGACATGCATTGTGATCTGGAAGGTCTTATATAGACAGGTGTGTGGCTTTCCTAATCAAGTCCAATCAGTATAATCAAACACAGCTGGACTCAAATGAAGGTGTAGAACCATCTCAAGGATGATCAGAAGAAATGGAAAGCACCTGAGTTAAATATATGAGGGTCACAGCAAAGGGTCTGAATACTTAGGACCATGTGATATTTCAGTTTTTCTTTTTTAATAAATCTGCAACAATGTCAACAATTCTGTGTTTTTCTGTCAGTATGGGGTGCTATGTGTACATTCATGAGGAAGAAGAATGAACTTAAATGATTTTAGCAAATGGCTGCAATATAACAAAGAGTGAAAAATTTAAGGGGGTCTGAATACTTTCCGTACCCACTGTATACTCTAAAAAGTGCTCCCATCATTTTTTGGAGCAGTGTGTGTGTGTGTGTATATTTATATATATATATATATATATATATATATATATATATATATATATATATATATACACATATACATATACACACACACACATATACACACACACACACACACACACATAGCATATAGGGTAGGGCTCGACAATTCCCAAGAATAAGAATTTGCTTCCTGGGCTTTTGTCAGCTCATTCACTGTTGACGCCAGGCATTTCTGCAATTCCGGGTAGGGGGTGTGGTCTCACTGGCTCCCTTACATGCTGATCACCTGGATTATTGGCTGGGACCCGCTGATCATCAGAGCAAGTGACAGTAGAGAGATCTATGTTGTAAACAACACAATTCTCTCTACTGACAGTGGGGATGTGCTGGTATTTATCTCCCCGCAAAGGACATCCCTTAGCAAAACAGTACACAACGCAGGTATAATACATTCCCTAGGCACACAGTTAACTCTTCCATTGTCCCAGAAATGAACCCCTTCCTACCCAGTGTCATTAGTACAGTGACAGTGCACTTTACTAGCATTGATAGTGTAACTGGTGATGTTAGTGCTAGTTAGCCAGTGTCAGGATGCCTGCAGTACTATCACAGTCCCGCTATAATGTCACGTATCACCACCATTACTAGTATAAAATATAAAAAAAAATCCAGTATATTAATTCCATCAATTATTAAAAAAAATCCAGTATATTAATTCCATCAATTATTTTACACTTATTGTTTTTTTTTTTTTTTTTTTACCAAACACATGTAGCAAAATACATTTTGTTCCTAAATTTATGAAGTTTTTTTTCTCTTTTGTATGGAATGTTTTACAGTAAAAAGTTTTTGCTTTGTTTTATTCAAAATTTTCGGTATTTTTTTAAAATTATAGCTCAAAAAAAAAAAAAAACTGTGGTGCTCAAACACCACCAATTTAAAGCGCTATATATGTGTGAAAATAATTATATTAGTTTGATTTGTGTAGTGTTGCATCACCACGCAATTGTCAGTTAAAGTAATGCAGCGCTGTATATAAAAAAAAAAAAAAAAAAAAAAGCTTTGGTACGCTGGCCGTATACTAGCCGAAAAAACGTTCGAAAATCTGTCATTTGAACAGTTCATTAATTTTTCGTCCAGTTAAAGGGCATACACAGAAAATTGTTATTTCAGAGACAAAAAAATCGAAGGAACAGGTTTGAAAATTCTGCCAAACAAACAAAAAAAATTGAAAGGTTAATGTGTTTCTTGTCCGTTAAAAATTGAACTTTTTGCACTGGGCACATGTGACATTGAAGGATGTATCGATCAAAATTCGGTCATTACATAAAGGCACTATTGTTTACTCTCACGCATGTGATTTTGTGCAGGCGATGTAGGGGGTGCACGCGTGCTGCCCCCACTGTGGTTGGACACAGCAGGAGCTAATCAGTGGGTCCGGCGGGCCGCATGGACCCGCCGATCGTTTGGCGGAATGACAGAACGGCAGTCTGCGCCTATGTAAACAAAGCAGACCGCTGTTCTGTCAGGGAGGAAAATAGAGATCTAGCTGAATTACAGATCTCTCTTTTCCTCTAGTGCATCCACTTCCCCTACAGTTAGAAAGCCCTCCTTAGGAGCACACTTAACCCCTTGATTGCCCCTGGTGTTAACCCTTTCCCTGCTGGTGTCAATTATACAGTAACAGTGCATTTTTTTTAAGCACTAATCACTGTATTGGTGTCACTGGTCCCCAAAAACTGTCACTTAGTGTCGGATTTGTCTTCTGCAATGTCGCTAAAAATCGCTGATTGCCGCCATTACTAGTAAAAACAATAAAAAAATAAATAAAGTCCATAAATCTATCCCAAAGTTTGTCGACGCTATAACTTTTGCACAAACCAATTCATTTACACTTATTAGGTTTTTTTTTTTTTTTTACCAAAAACATGTGGCAGGATACATATTGGCCTAAATTGATGAAAAAATCTGATTTTTAAAAAAAAATTTATTAGGTATGTTTTATAGCAGAAAGTAAAAAATGTTTTGTTTTTTTTTTTTTTTATGAATTGTGGTTCTTTTTTGGTTTAAAGCGCAAAAAACAAAAAACTGCAGAGGTGATCAAATACCACCAAATGAAAGCTATTTGTGGGGGGAAAAAATACATCAACTTTATTTGGGTACAGTGTCGCACGACCGCGCAATTGCCAGTTAAATCAACGCAGTGCCATATCGCAAAAAGAGGTCTGGTCAGGAAGTGGGTAAAACCTTCCACAGCTGAAGTGGTTAAAGTGTAAGTCCACCCTATAACTAAAATCCCTGAATCTATAGACTTCCACGATCTAACACTAACCTATCTAGCCCTGTAAAGAAGAAATCAGTATACATATCTTTTTTGAGGCTGGTCCAATCTGGTCTCCTGCAGCGGAAGCTCTGCAGAGGACACAGCAGACAACGGCTGTGAAATGAATGGGGAGCGATGTCACCCATAGACTTACTATGGGGCTTCCATTGTCGGCTGTGTCCACTGCACCTGCCTCCACAGCGAAGCTGCGGCTGACAGCTCAGCGTGGGATCGGGGTCAAGTTGCCTTCAAAAAATTAAGTACACTGAATCCTTCTTTACAGGGATAGATTATTGTTAGATCGTGGAGATCTATAGATGCAGGGATTTTAGTTTTAGTCCCGGTTCGCATATGTGCGATTTCAGACATTGCATGTGATTCAGAGCGCACTGCTCTACAAATCACATGCGATGTAGGTGCGATGCAAATTCAGCCATACAGATTGTACGGCTGAATTCACATTGCATTTGGACACAACTTGCACAGGACCCTATATCAGGGGCCGATATGCACTTTCCCCGATATATCGGAATCGGTTACCGATATTGCTGATATTTCAGAAAGTGCTGTACCGGAGTGATGCCTGCAGCTAGAGGCATCACCCCGATACCGGCTTCCATAGCCGACGGTCGGGTGTCTTGTAATGACAACCGATGCGGCTGAGAAGCCGCTCGGCTGTCATTACAAGGTGCGGGAGGGGACAACCAGCCCGTATGGCCGCCGAAGACCCGATCAAAGCCGCATTTGGCTCTGATCGGGTCTCCATGTAAAAACCCGGAAGTGATGTCATGACAATACTTCCGGGTACTCGGGGCCAGATTAAAAAAAATCTTGCCGTTTTGAATGCTTTTAAGTGCAAAGGAGGGGTTTGGGGTCCCTCCACAAGAGTACCTGTCAAGTGCTAAAAAAAAAAAAAAAAAAAAGAAAAAAAACATTTTTTTTTTTTAAATGTACAAAAATATCGGCCGATACCGATATTCAATGGCCAAAATATCGGTAACAAAAAAACGATATCGGTGGATCACTAGTGTGAACTGCCTGCGAGTTGAATGCGATGCAGGATTCTCAGGCCTCCCGCATCGCATATATGTGAACCGCCACTTAGGGTGGACTTCTACTTTAAAAAAAACTGGCTCCTAACTTTTTCTAGCTGGCTCCTAGTATCTAAGCAAGGTTGTCAAGCCCTGACATAAGGAATATGTATACGAATATATGTAGTGTATTTTTTAATTTAGAATAGGGGATTTTTTTTAATTGGAAATATTTATAGCGCGGTTTTCCCTAACGTCATCTACAGCCAACTTTAGTCATAGGAAATAAAACCCAGAAATAACAGTACACTGCTTTTGTTGGGCTTTATTTAGAACTCAAAGACGGAATAAAAATGAAGGGTTTCAAATCCAAGTACAGCCTCACACAGAAGAGAACCAACTTGTGCTAATTATTCCTAATCAGCAAACGAAAACATTTTAGGATCTTCGGCACCACGCAAACATCCTACACCTCTAGAAATATGCAGCAAGAACAAAGCACTGACTGACCGCCTACCGCCATCAGTGCTCGTGACTTGTACGCAGTGCAGGCAAGCTGCATTCACTATCAGCGGGGATTTGGGTAAAAATAGAGGTATAATTAATGTTACAAAAATATACACAAGCCAGTCATTCAGCTGTGCAGCTAAAACCGGAACTGCTATCGCTATGGGGCAAGCTGAGAATATTCTTATAAAACAAAAAGCAAAACATAATATCATACTGCTTTACCCATATAAATAAAATCTTCAATGACGATTTGAAGCCCAACTAAATCTAAAACTTTATTTTATGTCACAGGGAAACAAAGCGATTGGGAATTTTTACAACGTGGAAGAAAACACACTTTCTTTTAGTAGAGTGGGGAAGGTTAGATTTTCGGTCATGTTTTTTATTGCCATTTATGTCTTCCTCTCCAAGTGATGCCTAGCTCCCTGTCCTGGTGGTTCAGGCAGACAAGGTAAGAGGCAATCTTTTCCCAGTGGGGACGCAGGCAGAAAAAATAATAATAAAAAAAGATGACAGTGGACCTGGATTTGTGCTTAAAGTGATTGTAAAGTCTGTTTTTAAGTCTCCTTTTAAGTCTGTTTTCAAGTCTCTTTTTAATTTTTTTTTTAACCAGTTCTAGACCGGAAGGATTTGCCTCTTAATGACCAGGCCATTTTTTGCGAATTCGGCACTGCATTACTTTAACGGAAAAGAGCGCGGTTGTGTGACTAGCTCTACTGAAATAAAATTTATGTCCTTTCTTTTCCCCACAAATAGATCTTTCTTTTAGTGGTATTTGATCACCTCTGCAATTTTTATTTTTTGCGCTATAAACAAAAAAAAGAGTGACAATTCGGAAAAAAAATTCGAAAAAAAAAAAATATATATATATATATATATATATATATATATATATATATATATATATATATATATATATATATATATATATATATATATATATATTTTTTTTTTTTCACATTCTGCTATATATAACAATCCCAAAAAAAAAAAAAATTAAAAATCAAATTTTTTTCATCCTTTTAGACTAATTTGTATTTTGCTACATATTTTTTTTTGGGGGGGGGGGGGGGGGTTTGGGGGAAATCACAATAAGCGTATTTTGATTGGTTTGTGCAAAAAGTTATCATGTCTACAAACTAGGGGAAAGATTTATGCAATTTTTATTTATTCTTACGAGTAATGGAAACGATTTGCGATTTTTAGCCAGACTGCAACATTGCGGCAGACAGATCGGACCCCTAAATTACATTTCTGACACTTTTGAGGGGACCAGTGACCTTATTACAGTAATCAGTGCTAGATATATGCACTGTTACTATAATGAAGACACTGGCAGGGAAGGGGTTAACCTAGCAGTGATCAAAGGGTTAATTGTGAGCGTAGGGGAGTGTTTTCTAACTGTGGTGGGAGGGACTTATATAAAAGGATCACAGTTGCTCTGTGATCATTTTAGAGAGAACAATGATCAGCTGTGTTTACAACAGCTGACCGTCCTCCTCTCCCAGCAGGGAGCGATCGCCGGTGCCCGGCGGCAATCACAGCCGCCGGTCCCATGGATCGGCATCCCCACTGCCTAGTGGCCCCCAGGATAGCTCCTGCGAACCGACGTACCCCTACGTCGATTTGCGCAGCCGAGCCAGCCTGCCACAGTAAAACTGCAGGGGGCGGTGGGCAAGTGGTTAAATAATTATACTTAACTCCTCTGTGCAGTTGGTTTTGCACAGAGTGGCCCAGATTTTCCCCTTCTCATGGTCCCTCTTTGCTGCTCCTGGCCCCTCCCTCCTGTTGAGTTCCCCCCATAGCAGCACCTGAGCTGAACTGCAGCTCTGTGTGTCCCCACCCCCTTTCTCCTGATTGGCTAACTGACTGATTGACAGCCGCGGGAGCCAATGGCACCGCGGCTGTGTCTCAGCCAATCAGGAGGGAGAGTCCTGGACGGCCGAGGGACTCGTGGACATCGCTGATATGATGAAAATGGAATACGTAGTGGTTACATTCAAGGAAAGATACATATCAAAAATAACCAATAGATCACGAAATACAGGCAGCTGAAGTCACATAAAAATATTTTCTTGTAAAGGCTTAAAGTGATTGTAAACGGTCACCTTGTAAAACAACCCATTATGTTTAAAATAGAAATAAAAAGGAAAAACATTTTTGTATAGATAAAAAATAAGAAAAATTGTAAATACCCTTTTTTATAAGTGATCACATTCCCTCTGTTCTCAGCTGCATGAGACCTGGGGAGAGGAGGAGAAGCAGCAGCACACTGAGCTTCCCAGTTAATGGCTGTGTAGCGGGACAAGTCTGATCATTGGGGAGCACACTGAGTTCCCAGCATAGCTAGATAACTGACCATGGTGTGTTCTCCTGCTTAGCATGGTCAGTTTTTATTAGGAAAGCAGAGGAACTGTCAGGAACACCAGGGATTTCACACAAAGGAAGCAATACAAAGAGAACAGGATACTTTCTCATACAAAGTACATGGTACAGCAGCCACATATCAGGAATATGAAATGTTGGGGTAAAACACTAAGATTGCTCCTACCTCCCCACCATTTTCCCCATATGTTCAGTTTGGATTGCCCCAGTATGAGACTGGTTTAGTTTAAGTAAATATTGAAGCCTGATGCAATACAAGGCAATATAATATAATGGAATTTATTTAAACAAAGTGACTCACTTTGTCCTTCACTACTCTAGTACTATGTTCTGAGAAATCTTCCACCCCCCATTAACTGAATGCGTTGTGGACTCTTGGGAAGAATTCCTCTTCAAGACAGACAATATTTGGTCTCCTATTCTTAGGATTAATAAACTGAGTGCGAGTCATTCATTAAGGTGCTATTTTTAATAATTACTGAATAGGGAATTTCATATATACAAAAAGAATTGGAGGCAGAGGGAAAGCTTCAAGAATCCAGGCTAGATTACTCTCTCTACAGCTGTTCACAGTGCAGTCAGAATTAGACTATCTGGAAATATGTGGAGCAGCAAAAAGCCACTAAATATAGTAAATAAATGACAGCTTCATCTAATTTTAACGAAGTTGTATTCCTTATTGGTGCCCATGATCTGTCTATGTCTTGCCTAGGAAGATCTGCCACCTGCTTCTATTACCGCATTCATACCAACGTCTGATCAGTCACTATACCGCATGAACATTTAAGGGCATTTTCACTTTCTACATGCCTAAGCAAAATGAGAATAAATAAGAGGCATTGCCATTCAAAAAAAAAAAAAAAAAAACCCTTAACGTAATAAACACGCCTGAATACTATTTACAACAGCTTCAAAAACCCTGCAACTACCCTCCGATCCATCTAAACCAGTGGTTTTCAACTCCTGTCCTCAGGACTCACTATGGGCTCTTTCACACGGAGCGGACCGTATTGCGATCCGCTCCGGCACTTTTTTTTTTTTCACGGACGACACTTGTGTCATCCGCTCCGTATGTCCGCATATCATCCCATCCGTTTGCAGATGATATAGGGACATCATGTAGGTCTATGGGCATTGCGGATGTCAGCGGATGACACCGCTGACATCCGATTTTGCGTCCGTTCCGTTTTTTTAAACGGAACAAAAATAGGGTTCTGTTCCGTTCCAAAAAACAGAACAGAACTGAAAGGATGAAAATCGGATGTCAGCGGATGGTCATCCGCAATCCCATAGATATTCATTATGTCCGTATTTCACCTGCAAACGGATGGGGTGATTTACGGACATACGGAGCGGCCGTGTGAAAGAGCCCTTACAGGCCAAGTTTGCAAGATAAACCAAAATACATCACAGGTGATATTAATCATTTGCTGCTCAGTGATTGCAGTATTATATTCTGCATCTTCCCAAGGTAATACTTAAAATCTGGCCTGTTAGTGGGTCCTGAAGACAGGAGTTGAGAACCATTGACCTAAACAGTAGAGGACCGGTTTGGACCAGGAGGTAGGCGGGTGTAAACGGACACAAGCCTGTTTTTCCACGCCCGTCCATAGAAATGCATTGACCCTCCGATCAGGTCTGTCTGAAAGCCTGATCCTTATAGGATTGTCCCTATGAAAGGGTACAAAAAGATGCACTTCCTTTGCCTAGCACTCGTGCCTTAAAGAATTTTGTCCGCAACTTTTATTTTTTTAAATGGGTCCCCAGGAGCTGTTAGCCATAATGGCTTGTATGATCAGGCTATTAACGCATAATGGCAGACATACCTGCCAAACGATCACCTCCAGCACTGTGTTGTTAGCGAGAGCGCTGAACACCAGCGCTTCAGTCTACTCCCAGTCTTCCTTCAGAGTTTGGACTGTTTAGCCACCTAATTGGCTGGGTTGCGATAATGTCACTCCCATGCATACACACGGGCATTCAGGAGTCACATCATTATGGCACAAAGACATGCATGCATGACTCAGTGTACATTAACGCTAACAGGAAGGGAGAAGCAGTTATGGCAAAGAGACTAATAGGTTCTCTTCGGTCATAAAACTCCTGCCTGTCAGCCATTTTTTAGGTTCAAATCCCCGTTATGCTTCCTACTTTGTATATCTGCAGTGTGAAATCATCTAAGGCACTGTGTCTCTGAGTGCTAGCCTCATGAGATTAACTGAGAGATTTGGGTTTCCACCCCATGACTCATGATGTGATAGCTCAGAGAAATAAGCAAGAAGAAGCAGGAGAGGTGTAGAAAACATAGATTATACAATGAATGCATCAGGAGGATCCTAGCACTGTAGGCCCTTGTGTAAAGCTCAGGTACAACCTATTCTCTTGGCAAACGGAACAGTAGGGAGCACAGGATTAACACCAAAATAAGAGAAGAGGGGTGAGTGAACCATGGGACCTCATCTCATCCATTCACAGAACATCTTGTATTCAGTGAAAAGAATACAATATGTTTTGTGAATAGACAATGTATTCCACCAAAAAAAAAAAAAAAAAAGAATATACATATAAAAGAAAACAACAAAAGCAATTACCTCTGCCATCTCTTGTTCCAACTGTAACCTTCTATTGATCTTTTGCTGATAGGTTTTCAGGACGTTCTCCACATGCTGCTCCATGTAGAATTTGAAGGCAAAAGGAGAGTAGCTTTTAATTCTGGACTCCCTCTTCTCCTCATCTCTGCTATTTTTACGCACTGGTACAGGAGATGTCTGAATCTGCTTTTTGTCCTTTCCAGATTTTGTGGTTTTGGAACTCTTGCTTGCTTTCTCATGTTTTACTTCTCCATTGGCTTCCTCTGCTTGGTTGCAAGTTACATTATCAACAATCCTAAGGTTCTGCTCTACACCTTTACTTAAAGAGTTCATATCATGTTGCTCTGAGCTGTTCTGGAGCAAAAGATGCTTTGGATAAGGTGGCGGGGGAAATCTCATGTCCTGGTTGCCATAATCCACTTCAATTCCATAAGGACCTGGCCCACTGACAGATAATGGATGTGGCTCATGCATCTCTACATTTTCTTGCACCTGTGCTTGTGATGCTAGCCATCCAGGATGGGATGGACCAACGGCTGTCTGAGGCTCTGGTCTAACCACCCTCATGCTCTTCACTGGCTGGAGGATATGGGTGGCAGTAACAGTAGTGATGGTATTAAGTGAAGCCATTGTTGGATCAGGTTTGGTTTGAGGACTTTGCCGAAGTTGCACCTGTTTGGACTGTTGGTGGTTATTGAAAGAGTTAGTGCGGCTTGGTACTTGGGATTCTGTTCTAAAAGAGACATGTTGTCGTGAAGGAGCATCTATTCCAGGCCCCTGAAGAGAATCACGGCGGTGCTGGGTATTTTGCCATTGGCAAACACCACCCATATCATATATATCCATGTTTAGGCTATTCTGTGATGGAGGAAATGGATTCTGTGGTGTGTCAGGATACTCATTTGCATAGGGAGATCCCCTTGACATAACCAACATCTGGTGAGAGGAAGGACTCGACTGCTTGTGGTGAGGATGTGGCATATAAAGGCCTGCCGGTGCTTGCTGATATGTATGACCCGGGCTAGTTTGGGGCACTGGACCTTTGCCCTGAATATTTACATAATTGCTTTCTTGTTGCATTTTGTTTTGAAATGATGGGGTTCTTTGGACACCGTACCCCATAGGGTCCCCCTGGACAATAAGGTGCTGTCGGCTATAATGGGGACTGTTTGAAGCATGGGAAGGCTGCAAGGGTAGACCTTGACTGGTGTGGTTCCCCATAGTGTAAGTTATTGCAGGAGACTCAACACCGGTCGCATAAGCCTTCTGCTGATGTTGGTGGCTTCCAGGAGGGTTGTGAGCTGGTGGCCTCTGGGATGGTCCATTCATACCCCCAGCCTGGGGAGCAGAGAGCAAGTAGTCCATGTATTGCCGTGGTACATCATTAAGCACAGTGGAACCTTCAGCAGGAAAGCCAGGCCCCTCGTATGGCTGATTATTAACTGGATGATATGGTGGAAATGGTTCACTTGATCCTTCAAAACTTGATCGATGAAGAACATTATTTGGGTTTGTGCCTTTACCTTTAATAGGAGTAATCAAAAAGGAAATATATCAGATATAAACAGGCAAGATTTCCATTTATTTATGTTCTAGATCAAAATGAAAAAAAAAAAAAATCGAAATTTCTTCCGATTACCAAATTCAGTTATTTCCTTATGAACAGTTTTGTCTTTTGTGCTTCCAGACTCCACCTCCTTTGTAATTTGCTGTTTTATGCTTATGCCGACTTGAAATATTAGTGGTGAAGAAAGTTTAAGACCCGTTCACACAGGGGCGACGCTACTTGCTGGGGCGACCTGTGAAGTTCAATGAAGTCATATCATTGAAGTCAATGCAGGTCGCCTCCAGGTCGCCCCCAAGTAGTACAGGACCCTTTTTCTAAGTCGGAGCGACTTGTGTCGCTCCTATTAGAACGGGTCCTGTGCTAATCAATGGCAGGCGACCCACCGCGACTTGTCAGGCGACCAAGTCGCCTGACAAGTCGCGCTAGTGTGAATGGGGACTAATAAACAAAATCTGTTTATAAATGCATTATGTCACTGTTCTGCTTAGACCCTGCCACGAGGGGCATCTAGTAGAGATGGGCTCAGGCGTGTTCGGGATCCTAGTCCCAATCCATCTACCTGATTCTGCCAGGAAGCCAACACTGCACACCGCTAATCACTGACAGGGAGACATTTTCTGGTCTGTGCAGCTGCAGACCATAAAATGCCTCAATGCCTGTGATTGGCGGTGTGCAGTGTCGGCTTTCTGGTGGTATCGGGCAGATGGGTTGGGACTAGGATCCCGAACACGCCTGAGCCCATCTATGGCATCTAGCTGTTGTGCAGCCTGCCAAAGTAGGGCAGTAAAAGCTGGACGTTATGCCTGTTCCTCCGCACTAAAACACCGAAAAGGGATGCACATCAGCTAGTTCCCCCCATGCGAACAGGACCCATTCACACTTATGTGTTGCATTCATGCATTTGAAAGGCTATCAACATGGGTCAACAAATAAAAAAACACACCTGCACTGAATGGCACAATAAAACATGGCAAACAGAATTTTGCAAGAGTTATGCTGTACAGTGAGGAAGCTTTCAATAATTAAGAAATGAATAGTTTTATTTATGACTTACCAACCTACAGAGTGCACAGAACAAAAAAACTAAATCAATTCGATATTTGGTGTGTCCACCTTTTGCCTTTAAAACTACTTCATCAATTCTCTCAGGTACATATGAACACAGTTAGGCCTCTTTCACACGGCTGCTCCGGTTTTTTGCTCCGCTGCGGGACTTTTTTTTTTTTTCACGGAGCGGATGACATTTGTGTCATCCGCTCCGTATGTCCGCATATCATCCCATCCGTTTGCGGATGATATGCGGACATAATGTAAGTCTATGGGCATTGCGGATGTCAGCGGATGATACCGCTGACATCCGATTTTCCTTCCTTTCCGTTTTTTGAACGGATAAAAAAAATAGGGTTCTGTTCCGTTCCAAAAAACGGAACAGAACTGAAAGGAAGAAAAATCGGATGTCAATGGATGGTATTCTGCTGACATCCGCAATGCCATTGACTTACATTATGTCTGTAAATCATCCGCAAAGAAAAAGGATGATTTGCGGACATACGGAGCGCCCGTGTGAAAGGGTCCTTATTTTGCAGGCATATGGTTCAGTTATACCAAACAGGTAATAATGATGAACAGGTGAAAATACAATCATGAAATCTAACAATCAGCTTTGTGGAAATTATGAAAATCTACAAGTTAAAAGGATAAGTTCACTTTAAAAAAAATAAAATTATGCACCTTTGTTTGCAGGTAAAAAAAAAAAAAAAAAAAAAAAAATTTACATTTTACATTACAATTTTTTTTTATTTTTGGACCCTGTAAAGCACTACACCAGTGATCAGCAGATCACTGGTGCCATGCAGGTCTCCTGCAGACCTGTCAGTGTATCTGTGTGCCCATACATCCCTTATGGACAAGCGGAGACAATCTGACAGGCAGAATTCATGAACTACCACAGAGCTCCACGGCGCCGAGGTAGTTCATTGACAACTACAAGTCGACAGCCGCTAAAGATGTCGGGACTTGTAGTTCATTCACACACAGAGCTCTGTATATGAATGACATGGCCGTGTGGGGGGAGACCTGCATGGCTGTGCGAATTTAAAAAACTGACAGCTAATACGGGAAAATTCTACCCGTACTGCTGTCACAGGGATGGGAATCGAGCAGCGGCTGCAGCATTGGGAATGCGTTACATGTTCCACCCTAAAAACGTATGGAATGTGTAACATGTTCCCACAGGTAACTAGTTAAGATCACTACCAATGTAAAAAAAAAAAAAAAAAAAACTTAGTGGCAAGACTGGGCAAAGAAACTAGACATAGGGTGGCCTTATTATCAATAAGGTCTTCATAGCCATAAAATTCAAGTAAGTCAGGCATTTCCACATGTGCTGTCCAAGCTATCCTGCAGAAGCACATAGACACAGGCAGCATTAAGGACCAAAAATGCAGTGGTTGCCTAAGGAAACAGCAGCAGATGAAAGGCACATTGTTCTTTTATTGTCCCGTGGCAACATTAGCTCAGACCTGGCAAAAACCAGTGAGATGATGGTGCACCCATCTACAGTTCAGGGAAGTCTTGTCAGAAGTGGTCCTAATGGAAGACTTGAAGCTAAAAAGCCATAGCTCCAACACCGACACAAGGTGAATGCTGCGCTGGTAAATCCAAATCTCAAAGCCTAGGATAGAACAGAAGGTGTTTTTTTGCTGGAGATGCCTGGAGATTGGCACAAGGAGGAGTGTCTGCAAGCAACTGTTAAGCATGGTCAGCTGTAAAGCATGGTCAGCTGTAAAGCATGGTCAGCTGTAAAGCATGGTCAAGTGTAAAGCATGGTCAAGTGTAAAGCATGGTCAAGTGTAAAGCATGGTCAAGTGTAAAGCATGGTCAAGTGTAAAGCATGGTCAAGTGTAAAGCATGGTCAAGTGTAAAGCATGGTCAGCTGTAAAGTATGGTAAACAGTACCCCAAGAGCCGGTTTAAGCAAGCAAAGGGCCACATCCGGTTCCCAGGCTGCAGTTTAAAGACCGCTGCTATAGCAGGACAATGACCACAAACATACAGCCAAAGTCATAAAAAAAATCTTCATGGTATGGCCCTTACAGAGACCTTATCTCATTATGAACAAGTCTGTCTGGAATTACATGGTGCAAAAGAAGCAACTAAGAAAGCCTCAATCCACAGAAGAACTGTAGTTCACTCTCCTAGCGGTTTGGAACAACCTACCTGCTGAATTCCTTAAAAAGCTGTGTGCAAGTTTACCTAGAGGAAATGATGAGGTTTAAAGGCAAAAGATGTACACACCAAACACAGATTTGATTTAGGTTTTTTATGTATTTTTAGTATAAAAATGATTAGTATAAATTATTATGGATAGGGGAATCTGTCCATCACACTCGGGCATCAACATTGGGGTTTAGGATGTGGTATATGTGTGTGAGCTTTTTGAGGCAGAAACCGTGTTTTATGACTGATCTATCTCTTGAATGCATGTCCTTTTTAATGTATGACAGTATTTTGGTAGCTTTGTTAGCTGTAGCTTGGAATTGCATGCTATTGTTAAGTCTGTGATCTACAACCACCCCCAGATCCTTTTCCATTGCTGCTTCTTCCAGGGGAGCCCCTCTTAATAGGCAATTTGCATGTGTATATTTGGCACCCAAGAGCTTAACTTTATTTTCCAAATATTGAACCTCATCTGCCATGTACCTTCCAAAACCCCTATTTTATAGAAGACCGGAGTTCAGTTCTCTTATTTTTGCATAACAGGAGTGCCCTAGGTCTCACACTTCTGAAAATACTGCCAGCCACCTGTAAGTGCCTGCTATTGGGACCCCTTAGTATTTCAGGAAGTTTATTCATAGGATAAGTTTGCTGAAAGACAGATGTACAAGGCCATAACATTCCTGCACATTACCTGGTGATGTCTGTTTGATGACTTGGACAATCTGCTCATTGCGAGGGTCCAGATAACCCATCTTACTGATAAATTCCAAAGCGGCTTCAATGCTTCTACTCCCCGTCTGCTTCAAAGCCCTTATTGCCATTTCCTAATAAGAAAAAAATATTTATTGATATTTATATATAAAAAACAACATTCACTTTTAACTTTTTTTTTTTTTTTTATTGTTTTTCCATATCTTTTATGTTATTTGGAGTAATAAGCAGAGTTATAGTTATGAAACATTTTCCTGTAGAATTATGAATGAACATATTGTTGCAAGATTATAGAGCTTTATCCGCATTGTTATTCAGGAACATAGTAAGAAAACACTGTTCAATAAAGTATATGTAAAGGCAAAACTTTTTTTGGGGTTTTGGAGACAGTGGAGAAGGATTAGAACACCTGTCTGTGCCCCCATTATGGAGATTCACCCTCTCCATTTGTCCTGGTCACTATTATCATTGAAAGTAAAAGAAAATCTGAAATTTTGGGTTGTCCCCAGAAAAGTAATAGATGGGAAATCTTCCAACGGGGGACTGAAAGTTCTGGAGACCTGGGGGTTCCCAAGGAATTCCCCTACTTTTCAGGGATTTCCTCTCACTTCCTGTTTGGCTATGGGAAGTGAAGCGAAATCTCCACAATGGGACAAAAAAAAAAAAAAAAAATCTTACAAGGGTTATAACCCTCCTGTACTCCTATTTTGCATATAGTTCTACTTTAAAGCAAGGTGTGCTGTACGTACTGAAGTTGGTCCTTCGAGGATTTTGTGAAAATTATTTTTCTTTTGTTGTCTTGAATTCAGAACATATATAAGTACATAAGCAATAAGAATAAACATAAAAAGTGTGGTGTAAAATACAAAAACGGGAAAATAAACATAAACCAGGGATGGTACGTAGAAGTCTGGTTTTGCATATGATGCTTGCATAGTGTTCAGGAACAGATCATTAAAGGTGGACACTGTTTGAGGAGAAGTGGGTACCTGGGTATGACAGGTACCCACTTCCTGGTAAGATCACTGCACGGCGATCTGCGTCATTCTTGGCCCCTCTTCCTTCTAGGACATACGGAGGTCCCAGAAGACGGCGGGACCATTCAGAAAGTGCAGCACTAGAAAAAGGGCTGTGAAGCTGCAATGTTTCACTTCCTGTTTCCCTAACTACAGATGCCGGCGCCTGCACCCGACGCCGACTGACGAATCGGCTAGGGGTGCCGACATTGTGGGATCCCTGGACAGGTAAGTGTCCTTATATTAAAAGCCAGAAGCGACAGTATTTGCAGCTGCTGACTTTTATTTATTTATTTTTATGGACCTGAGACTCCGCTTTACAGAAGAATTCCAGGCATGATATATTTTTACATCATTACATTGGTCCAGCTTGGACCAAAGTAAGTATATTATGTGGATAATGCCCCGGGACGTTGGAAATCCCACTGCTCCCTCCAGCGATCTCCACTTGCTTCCAGGTCCTGTGCTGAACAGCTGGCCTAATACATTGTATACAAGAGGTTGGCACAGGTGCTGTGTAGAGAATGCTTTGCATTTTTTGAATGAATGCAGTTTGTATGGCTGAATTTGAATCACATTCGGAACCAATATGGTACAGGATTCTTTTTTTGGTCCACACTGGAATCAGATCGCATGGGTATTCACACCCATGCGATCCGATTCCTGTACCATTTCATAGTTGCCCCTGCGATCTGTGAACTGATCTGGGGGTGTTTGCATATGTCAGTGTGATCCGTCTGCGATTCAGGAGCGATGCAGGAACCCGCACAGAATTCGCAGGGTTTCCCGCATCGCACCAGTGTGAACCCTGCCTGATGGAGAAAGATTGGGGGAGAAGAGAAACATTGGAATACTAGTCAGTACCAATGTGAAAAAGTGTATTTGCTTTGGAAGAGAACATCACCTCTAATGTTGGGTGTCCTACATGTGTGGCTGCATTATGTAAAACTATTAGAATAGCTTTTTACATTTTAGAATAGGGTGCCTCCACAATTTTAAAGGGTGCCCTGACTGAAAGGTTGAGAAACACTGGGTTACACATGTGCTTCAGGAAGTACACTCCGACTGAACCTGCGGGTAGCTGCAAAGTGGCATGGGGGACTTTTTCAGCACCAGATGTTCTTTGATGGCTCTGATTTGTTGCCTGGAACGTTCTTTAAACAAATATGCAGAAAACAGAGGAAAAGCTCCTGATGTGACTTTAGCTTTCCATGCTGATGGAATGGATTACATTTATTTTGCTTGTACCACAGACATTACTAAAATAAGAGGTGTGATGACTGGCTGACACTTTGATGATGTCAGAACAGGAAGAGATTTTCAGTAAACCTCAATTACATCCCCAGTAAAGATCCCACCCACAACACACCCACTTACATTTGTGGCTTTCCTGTCGTTACATATAAATTAGCACAGGTAGAAAATAAAAAATGACCTAAAGCATTGCACTACAGTTCTACGTTCCTTATACCAATGGTTAAAACCCTTGTCATTTATATACCCATCTCATTTTTAGACACAGCAGGAAGCAAGAGAAACTATTTCCAGGTGAATGCACTCTAAATACAGTTCCTTACTGGAATGTGTGCCCCCATTCACCGATTTCCCCGCTATCCCTGTTCTGGAGAAAACTCCCAATTTGGATTTCTCCTCTTTCTTTTAGTCCCAGGAACCGTGGTCACTGAGACAAACCGATAATAAATCTCCCTAAAAGGAACACAGGCAGTGATAAATACCTGACAGAGGTTTAAACTCCTCACTACTGTATACAAACAAAAAAGATTAAGCTTTAAATACACCGGAGCATGTGTCAAACACAAGGCCTGCGGGCCGAATCCGGCCCTCCAGGCCATTTTATGTGGCCCCTGTACCAAGCTCTCACAGAACCCTGTCTGCCCTGTACTCATGATGAGATAAGGGAGACGCAGGTGCAGTGTGGGATGGGGTATCGTGTGTTAGGCTGCATTGTAATCCCCATCTGTGCCCGGGTGCACAGATGCCGACCAGTGATTGCTCTGCAAGCGAGAAAGACGGAGCCGCCTACACTGCCCGGAGCTGCTAGTGCAGTGATGGCAATCCTTGGCACCCCAGATGTTTTGGAACTACATTGTGATCCCCATCTGTGCCCAGGTGCAGAGATGCTGACCAGTGATTGCTCTGCAAGTGAGAAAGGCGGAGACGCCTACACTGCCCGGAGGTGCTAGTGCAGTGATGGCAATCCTTGGCCCCCCAGATGTTTTGGAACTACATTTCCCATGATGCTCATGCACTCTGCAGTGTATTTGAGCATCATAGGAACTATAGTAAAAAAACATCTGGGGTGCCAAGGTTTGCCATCACTGTAGCTAGTGCAATATGGCAATGCTCACTATTAGATGCAGTTTAGTGGCTTGGGCTTTGGTTCCTGCACCTATTTTCTGAGAAAAAATGTACAGTATCTCACAAAAGTGAGTACACCCCTCACATTTTTGCAAATATTTTATTATATCTTTTCATGTGACAACACTGAAGAAATGACACTTTACTACAATGTAAAGTAGTGAGGGTACAGCTTGTATAACAGTGTAAATTTGCTGTCCCTTCAAAATAACGCAACACACAGCCATTAATGTCTAAACCGCTGGCAACAAAAGTGAGTAAACCCCTAAGTGAAAATGTCCAAATTGTGCCCAATTAGCCATTTTCCCTGCCCGGTGTCATGTGACTCTTTAGTGTTACAAGGTCGCAGGTGTGAATGGGGAGCAGGTGTGTTAAATTTGGTGTTATCGCTCTCACTCTCTCATACTGGTCACTGAAAGTTCAACATGGCACCTCATGGCAAAGAACTCTCTGAGGATCTGAAAAAAAGAATTGTTGCTCTACATAAAGATGGCCAAGGCTATAAGAAGATTGACAAGACCCTGAAACTTGCATAAAAGCCTTTAAAATGGGCACTTTTGATTTTTTCTTTTCAGCTCCCATAGACTTCCATGGGGTCCGCCATTCAGGATAGAACATTTCCCCTGTTCAGGAGTTCTGCTGCAAACCGAACTGGGGCGTGCTTGGCCCATGTCTACCCAACAAAAATTTGAAAAAAAATTAAAGACCAATGTGCAGCCTTTCAGCTGTGGGTCAAAACAGCATTTCTGTAGATTATTAAACACAGCTATCAGTCACAAGGAAAAAATGATAAACTGCGTAGCTAATAAGAGAATTTTCCATGCTATGAGGGAGAGAAGGGGCCATACGAAATACCAGCAGTACTCCGCATACTTCAATAAATTAATGTGGCCAGAGGAATCCACCTATACAACAGGATGTATCACGCAAAGGATTACTGGCAGTCACTGGCTGGAAGAAAAACTGAGCTAATCCGACTTCTAGGAATTTAAGAACATGTTTAGATTCACAGCTAAGATTTCAGACAATCTCCTAATCTGGCTGAACAGGACAGGCAAAAGCCATTCTGGCCATTGTCCTGCCCTGCTCCAGTGCCTGGCTCACAGAGATCAGTAGTTGAACACTGCCTCCTTTAAATCATCAGGTTACAAGTTAAAGCCCAACTTCAGGCCATTTTTATAGTCCCAAGGAGTCGTAAAAATTAAAAAATGCAGTTATCACTACAATATTGATCTTCTCTTTGGCATTGTCCCCACAGTAATTCCTCTTCACCACTAGATGTGTTTAGACATACCATGAAAACCCACTCCACGGTGCCCTGCACTTACAGTATAACGATGCAGATAGTGGTGCTAACAATCACATCAGAGCCACCATTTGCATCACTGAGGACTACTCACCACTGGACGGGAAGTGAAAAGGAATTGTATGTATGTTTGAGGTAGTGTCTAGCTAATTTTGGTTCCAGATGGACATGATTGCCTTTTCCCCGGTAACGGGGGTGGGCCCCACGGTCATTATAGGCACCTCATCGTCAGCTGACCTAGTGGTTCAGTTGGGTATTCGGTTCTCATCTCAATGCTGTTTTTTTTGTTGTACGATATTGACAAATGCGCATTACTGTTTGCTTTTCGACTGTTGTTCCTTCTAAATAAAATATTTGAAAAGGAATTGTAAGGCCAGAAGAAATCTGGAAAAGTTAAAAAAAAAAACGCAAAAAAATACTAGCTGGGCGAGGCACTTCAGGGGGAAATGAGCCCCTGAAAGGAGGCTGAAATCAGGCTTTTCATCTTAACTGAATTCTCACATCTTTTCCTCACTTTATAGTCCTGTACCTCTGTATATCATGATTTGCGACTGATTTTTGCTTAGAAATTATTAACGATTCAGTTTTGTTTTGATGAAGATGCTGCTTCTTTGACTTCACTCCAGGGGGTCTGTGCTGGTAGGGTTGAGTAACAGCCACACACCTCAGCACGAGTCAATAAGGTTGGGACAGAGCCAAGTTTACCACGGTGTACATCCCCTCTTCTTTTAAGAACACTCTGTAAATGCTTGGGAATGGAGGAGACCAGTTGCTGGAGTTTTGGGAGAGGAATGTTCCATTTTTGATGTAGGATTCTAACTGCTCAACACTCCTGGGTTTTCTTTGTTGTATTTTTTGTTTCAGGATGTGCCAAATGTTTTTATTTGGTAAAAGGTCTGGACTGCAGGCAGGCCAGTTAAGCACCAGGACTCTTCTACAACCAGGCCATACTGTTGTCATAGATGCAGTTTAGCATTGACCTGCTGAAATATGCAAGGCCCTGCCTGATCATTTTTAACACCCCCACCTGCTTTATATATCCATATTATTTGACATAATAGTTATAAAATTAAACACATCTTATTAAGAGCTAGAACAGAGACACATGTTGTAAAAAACTGCAGTGCCCATTTTTTAACCCTTTATTGGTGGTCATTGTAGTGCCCCATTACATTGGTGGTCACTGTAGTACACACACCATTATATTGGTTATCAGTGGGAGTACAGTCCCTTTATATTGGTGGTCGGTGGGAAAATGACCCTGTTACATTGGTGGTCAGTGAAAGAAGAGCCTCTATACATTGGTGGTTATTGGGACAAGGTTTTTTTTACTGCTGGCTAGTGAAATAAATGTCCTGCTACTTTGGTGGTCAATGGGAAGAATGGCCCTTACAAAAAGGTAGTTAGTGTAGCGTTCCCTTACATTGCTGGTTAGTGGAAAAGATACCCCTTATGTTGGTGGTCAGCGGAAGGGATTTTCCTTTTATTGGTGGTCAGTGTGAAGAATATCCTCTTACAGATAATTTAGGCCTCAGTCACACATTAATTTACCTGTGGGAGACTTAGCAGGGTTTCCTAAAAACAGATTTTACGGCCATTCGTATGTGATCAGACATACAGCAATTACTGGTGGATGATCGGCCAGGACGCAGACTGTATAGAACCCCTCAAACACTACATCAGATATACCCCCCAGGTCTCCAAACTATGCTGGTGCTGCCATAAGGCAGAGGACACACTTACAGACTTCACGAGTAAAAACTACTATTGAAACTTCGACAGGTGTGTCTCTTGCAGACAGACCATTGGTCTACCTATATTACGATACGCCTTTGTTGACTGAATTACAAATGTTCCCTTCTTAAACATCTAGCTACAGCTAAGGCATGCTAAGTGGCATTGTGGGGGAAAAAATTATGCACCCCCCCCCCCCGTCCCCCCACACCCAGGGATACACTGGATCAGTGAAATCTAGCAAATGGGAGAAGCTCACCCTAGCTTGAAAAATACTTTCATACTTGGACTAGTTCCTTTTAAAAGGATACCACAACCTCAAATTGACCAGAAACCCATAACCACCTGGTGTCAGAACTAAATACTGCCACCCCTGGGGAGTTGGAATGCACTGGAGACAGTGTTGAGGGAGGAGGGGACCTGGACCTCCACCCCATTTTGCTCCCTCATGTCCCCTCACGTAACTATCCCATACATTGTTCTTGCGATCCTTCCTCTATTCCCACCCACATGTGCATTGATATCTTTAAAGTGTTTCCAAAGGGCAAACATTTTGTTTGTATTAAAATAAGAATATGTGATACTCCCCTGCTCTGTGAAATGGCATTGCACATAGCAGCCCAGAACCTCCTCTTCTGAGGTTCCCCACCAGCGCTCTACTCTCCTCACCTACTGCGTCTAAACCCATAGCAGGTCGCTTGCTGTGAAGTAGAGCTGCACGATTCTGAATAAAATGAGATTCACAATTTTTTTTGCTTAGAATAAAGGTCATGATTCTCGGCGTAACATCTTTTACATTATACAGAAAAATTGGGCTAACTTTACGGTTTAGTTTTTTTTTTTTGATTAAAGTGTATTTTTTGCCAAAAAACTGCATTTGAAAGACTTCTGCGCAAATACAGTGTGACATAAAAGATTGCAACGATCTGCATTTTATTCTCTAGGGTCTCTGCTAAAAAATATATCTATATATCTCTATATCTATCTATATATTCTTTTCTAGCAAAAAATACTGTTTTAACTTGTAAGCAACAAGTGTCAGAAAAAGGCTTAGTCTTTAAGAGGTTAAACTGCCCTCCTCTACAGACAGAAGTAAAGTTCATTCCTTTGATCTAAAAGAACCAAATGATACAATGTAAGAACCCTTTCACACAGGCGATCTGATCTACCTGTCAGTTTTTCAGGCGACCAGATCGGATGCTCCATGCATCCCCATGGAGCGGCGGATGTCAGCAGAAACATCTTCGCTGACACCCGCTGCTATCCAATCCGATCCTGTCTGTGAAATCCGGACGGATGGAAACCCTATTTTCCATCCATCTGGCAAATCGAATGGAATCGGATGAGAACGGACAGGCCGACGGTCCGTTCTCATCCGATTCCCTCATAGAGGACAGCAGGGATCTGACAGCTCCATCTCTGCACACAGAGCGGAAACTGAGCCGTCATCCGCCTGCTCAGCGGGGATCGGCGGACTTGTTTACAACAAGTGGTTGTAAACCTCAGACATGAAATATGAACAAAGCATTAATCTCTATAGTGTGTACTTGATTTAATCCAGAGCATTTCTGTCCTCCGCCCCGTTCCTCTACTATCAGCATTTCCAACAAGTTTTGCGGACACCAAGAGAAAAATGGTGACAGGGGAGGGCACAGCTTATGATTGACAGCCTCAGCTCTGTTCCTGTGAGCTGTGTGAAGGGGGGTGGGGGTGCCCCCTCCCTCCAATCAGCTTGTAGATCTTTCCTCAAAAATATAACTTCAGCTCCCCGCCCCCAGCTTTTCAGAGCGGAGAGATCATGTGTAAATTTGGCATTTTGAATGGATGTAAGAGAAAGACTGCTATAGATACAGGTACAACTTATGTAGGGTGATTTGCCTCATCTCTGTGAGTAAATGTAAGGGTTTACAACCACTTTAACCATCCCTGTGGACAACAGAAGCGACAAACATACTTATTTAACTTCCCAATTATAGACACCTTCACATACAAATTAAAGCAATATACATTACAACTTAAATCTGTAATTACAATTTGGATGTGACATTTACTGGCGCATAAGATACTCTCGTGTTTTAATGACTTGGGATCGGTTTCACCAAAGGAAGATTTAGCACTAATCTAGAGGCAGCGAAGAGGAATTCAGATTGAGAACATGTGTGATAGGGGGGGTAATTCATGTATGGGGAACATGTTCACAGAAACTCATCATTCTTGCCATTTTTGTCATTCTCTTGTGAGAATGTAAACATTTCATACCTGCTTATTAAAGACAGATTTTCAAGAAATGCTGCAGCTGAAAACTGTTTAAAAAGTGCCCTACTGCCTGGAAATACAAAACCTGCGTTCTGACTTTTAGTTTTTCCGTTTTTGAACGCGCACTCCAGTTCTCAAACATCTATGTAAGCCTTTAATCTGTTTTCAGTGTTTCCTGTCATTTCTCAAGGTGTACGTTTTTCTTCACAAATAATTTTTTTTGTGAATAGGTTGAAAAGCTTCTTTCCGGGAGATCCTGCCAGTAAAAACGCAGGTGTCCATTAGGCTGCCTATGCAGTTGTATGCAGAATGCGCAACATTAAAATTATTTGCTTAAAGTGCGGTACTTGGCTACAGATTGTCCATAGTAAAAGTATAGCCCCTCCTTGTGACCCCCATGGTGGTTGTATTTTTTTCCCCCCCCATTAACCACTTAAGCCCCGGAAGATTTTACCCCCTTCCTGACCAGGGCCTATTTTGCGATTTGGCACTGCGTGACTTTAATGGACAATTGCGCGGTCATGCGACGCTGTACCCAAATGAAGTTTACGTCCTTTTTTCCCCATAAATAGAGTTTCTTTTGGTGGTATTTGATCACCTGTGCGATTTTTTGATCATGCGCTATAAACAAAAAAAAGAGCGTCAATTTTGCAAAATATAACAATATTTTTCACATTTTTTTTTTTATATGAAATTCCCCCCCCCAAAAAATGTAAAAATCTAAATTTAACACTTTAGGCCAATTTGTTTTCTTCTACATATTTTTGGTTAAAAAAAAAAAAAAAAAAAAAAAAAAATCGCAATAAGCGTATTTTGATTGGTTTGCGCAAAAGTTATTGCTTTTACTAACAAAGGGAAAGATTTTTGTCATTTTTATTGTTTTTTTTTTTTTTTTTTTAAACAAGTAATGGCGGTGATCTGCAATTTTTTTTTGCGGGACTGCGACATTGCGGCGGACAGATCGGACCCTTGACTGAAATTTTTTACACTTTTGGGGGTACCAGTGACATTACTACAGTAATCAGTGCTATACATATGCACTGTTACTGTAAAAAATGACACTGGCAGGGAAGGGGTTAACTTTATTGGAGAAGGAGGGGTTAAGTGTGTCCCTAGGGGCGTGCTTCTAACTTTGATTGGATGTGGCTTTTCATGTAACAGCAGAGATCTACGGTCCTACATAGCAGGACTGTATAATCTCTGCTGTTACACAGGGGAGAAAGACAGGCGGCTTTGTTTACATTAGCCGCCTGCCTTTCTCCTGGTGTAACCGACGATCGCGAGTGAGCGGCGGACATTGGGTCCGCCACTCACGCGCGCAGGGGGGTCCGTGAGCGAGCAGGAGCGCGCCTCCGGCGGCACACGCTCGCACCCTAGAGCCTCACAGGCTAGCGATGTAGTACTACGCCACTTTGCCTGTGAGGGGCTGACTGCCGACGTAGATAGTCGTTAGGCAGTCGGCAAGTGGTTAACATTTTATTAAGAAAAAGAAGTAAAGTAACAGAGAATAAATGGGCATACATTCAGATAAAGCCGCCAAACGGCCAGCCAAAGTATGAGCACATATAAGACAACAGTAGCAATGTAACGCTTAGGTTAGAAAATGGCAACAGTAACAATGAACAGCCAAATGATGGGGTCATGGAGGTTACCAATATGTTCTAATGGGCCATCTGCGCCTAGAATTCATGCCAACAATAAATGTATGGACCAGTATCTGGTATGGATGATCACCTATTCGGCGTTCCGATTGGTTAAACACCTTGTTGAGGTCCGGTGGTTGTATTTTATGTTCTTATACTTACCTTTAACTAAATCTTCAGGTCAGTCACACGATACTACAGGGTCCTCTTCAGCTTAGTCTCTTCTCCGGGCTGGGTTGGTCCCTACTGATGCACAGGGCAATGACATAAGCACCACTCACTGCACCAATACACTGTTTATAAAGGGTGCTGTGATGATGCCCCCTCCGATGGCAGGGCTATGATGGCCTGCATTCAAAGTAGAGGCTTCAGGATTTATTGACCCCCGAACCTGGAAGACTGAGGATATATTGTGGCCAACAATATATATAACTCCATATTAAAGCGAGTCTTGCAGCTACAGTTTGCTTCAGAGTGACTCCAGGGTACAACCTACCTGCTGAATAGAGCAGATTTTTAATTCTGGTGTCCATCAACTTTTCTGTACACCTGGCAATATCCCCATTTTTTGAATGGCCTTGAATCTCAGCTCCCGAAGATACAGGCCAGGGATTTTAGTGTTCTAGAACTCCACACGTTCTCTAAACCAGCCTTTTTCAACCAGGGTGCCCAGGCAAAATATCTACAAGCCAGTGGGTGGATAAAAGCTGCCTTTTATAGTTACACAAAGCCACAGGTTTTCATTGTACCCCATTACAACCTTCTAGCTGCCAACCTCCTAACGACCAATGACATGATCATTTGATGGGGAGGATGTCAGTTGCCTGCATATCATGCTTTTTTGAACCTCCCTTGCCTTTCTCCATCAGCTTTGGAGGTCTCATTAGCTAAGTGATGGAGAAAAACTGAGGGAGAAGAGAAACATTGGAATACTAGTCAGTACCAGTTTGCAAAAGTGTGTTTGCTTTGGAAGAATAAATCACCTCTAACATCAGGTGTCCTACATGTATTGAAGTTGCTGCATTATGTAAAACTATTGGAATAGTTTTGACATTTTAGAATGGGGTGCCTCAAGACTGTCCATAATTTTGGAGGGTGCCTCAAGATTGTCCATAATTTTAAAGGGTGCCTTGACTGAAAAAAAGGCTGAGAAACTCTGCTCTAAACCTAATGCAGCATAGAGGTAGGTTGCAAAGCGCAAGCAGCTTCAGTCCCAACAAATCTTAGACGAACCACCTAAATCTGACTGTGATGCATTATATAAAACATATAAAAGCTTAACTAAGATAATCTACTGACATAGTGCAGTTGTCACATTTCATGGCTTGCATTCACTGACTTTTTTGTACTTGCCGCCTTTAGATGCCCTTTAAAGAGGGTCTGTGTCTAAACTAAACTATTTGTTTCAATGACAATCTTCCTATTAGATTATACTGTATGTGCATTTAAAGAGGAAGTAAACCCTCCTCTGACACTTTTACCTATAGGTAAGCCTATGATAAGGCTTACCTATAGGTACTGTAAATATCTCCTAAACATGTACCGTTTAGGAGATATTTACCTTACATGCAGCCAGTGACGTCACTGGCGCATGCGCTCTGAAGGAACGGCCGCTGGTGCCGTTTCTTCAGAGCCCCGTGCCGTGACTGTCGGCTCCCGCGCGCATGCGCGATTTTGCTTGGTACCTGTAAACGCTTCCCTTGAGGCTGCCACTGGACTCCGCCTTCTTGGATGTAATGTCAGCAGCCCCAGCAGACTCCCATCTGCCAATTAAGTGACACTCATTCTCCTTCACTCCTCCCTCCCCTCAGAATCTGCTTAAATGGGTAGGTGGGGAGGTATAGAGTAGCTGGGCCAGCACCGAAAATAATTAGACACTCTCAGAAGAGAAGATTATGATGTACAAGAAGGGAGGAGGCTGTATTCGGGAACTGACCCTCCTAGAGTAGTCAAATTTTCTAGCAAGTTCAGACACTAAAGTCAATCAATAAAATAGAATAAAATAAAATAAAAGGTTTAGGTAATGGAAACACTGCAAGTAGGCATGTAAAATACTTTATTTTCCAATGCTTTTACCTGCAATTTTAGAAGTTAGTGACAGGCTATAAAGCTTTAAGTAAAAGTGCACTTTTAAGACACCCATTCTATTGTATATCAAAGCAAACTTCATATATTTTGAGAGCTGGGATCGATTTATGTATCCCAGATTAAAATGTTATTTTATTTCTTGAAAAAGGAATATACAAAAAGTGCATATGTTCTCTGCATATGAAATTACAGTAAAAAAGACATCCGTAGCTTCCCCAAGGCTTCGTTCACATCTGCGCATTTTTGCGTGTTTACAAAACGCACTAAAAACACATGATGTGTTTGCGATGCCATTTATTGTTAATGGCATCCCAAACGCAACAAATAGATACACATTTTGCTGCACTCAAAAATGTTCAACAAATGCAGCAAAACGCATAGAAAAAAAATGTGCAAACCTGAAAGCTGCAAAAAAGCTCCAAAAAAGCTCCATGACGTGAAATGAATGGGCTTCTCTATGCGTGCCACTCGAAAAATAGGTTTTTGTAAAGCCCCAGATGTGAACGGGCCTTAAAGCAGTAGTATACTCCGCTATTTGACTTTAACCTACAGGTAAGCATAAGGCTTACCTGTAGGTACAATTAATATCTCCTAAACCAGCACGGTTTAGGAGATATTAAACCTGCATGCAGCCGCTGACGTCAGCGGCGCATGCGCTCTGAAGGTCCAGCGGACCTCCAGAGCTCCTTGCTGGGTCTTGCAGGAAAGTGAAACTCCCACGCGCATGCGCGGGAGTGACGTCATCGTGGCTCCAGCCACTCACAGCGCCAGAGGCGCCGAACCAGGAAGAGACGCGAGGGAGCATGTCAGCACCCTCAGCATTGTCCAGACGACCGTGTCGGGGCTTCGTTCTCAGGTATTTCATAATGAGCTAGTATGCATACTAGCTCATGCCTTTGTCCTGCAGGTTTTTTTTCTTTTTTTTTTCCATGAGTATACAACCGCTTTAAAAAAAAGGTATAGAAATTTTAGTGTTTTGTACTGTTTGCAAACACACTGGAGTCCCCTTTAATTAAATGCCCATCACTTTCAACTTTTTTACAGCAATAGTTACAAGGGAATAAGCTGTTCTTATAGGAGTTATCAAAGCAAGAGTGAACAAAGACAGAACCCGATTCGTAAGTTATACTCAACAAAGAGCAGCCAGAACAAAAATAACTCAAATACTGGAGAACTTCCTAGAAATAGGCTACAGCATCCTATTCTACACATCCCAATAATTCCATTCTATTTTTTCAGTCATTAGAAATCCACCTGTTTTCAGTCATTCTAAAAACATCATCTATTATAGGAGGAATTTCTTCCTCTTGCAGTTGTGCCTTACAAATTTGTCCAGTTTGGTTCTCCAACTATGTGGAGTATGTGACAAACCAGCAACATGTCTAACTAATTCTGTGAGAGCATCCAGGATCAAAAATAATGTGTCTAGCCTGCGTAAAATATAGGCATCCCAAGATTATATATACTGTACAGTGGATATGAAAAGTCTACACACCCCTGTTAAAATGTCAGGTTTCTGCAATGTAAAAAATGAGACAAAGATGAATCATTTCAGAACTTTTCCCACCATGTGACCTATAAACTGTACAATTTAATTGAACAAACTAAAATCTTTTAAGTGGAGGAAAGTAAAAATAAAAAAACCTAAATAATATGGTTGCATAAGTGTGCACACCCTTAAACGAATACTTTGTTGAAGCACCTTTTGATTTTATTACAGCACTCAGTCTTTTTGGGTATGAGTCTATCAGCATGGCACATCTTAGCTTGGCAATATTTTTTTGCAAAAACTATTCTTTGCAAAAACACTCCAAATCTGTCAGATTGAGAGGACATCTCCTGTACACAGCCCTCTTCATATCACTGCACAGATTTTCAATGGGATTCAGGTCTGGGCTCTGGCTGGGCCATTCCTAAACTTTAATCTTCTTCAGTCGAAGCCATTCCTTTTCCGATTTGAACGTATGCTTTGGGTCGTTAGCATGCTGAAAGAGGTTCATGTTCAGCTTTCTAGCAGAAGCCTGAAAGTTTTGTGCCAATATTGACTGGTATTTGGAACTGTTCATAATTCCCTCTACCTTGACTAAGGCCCCTGTTCCAGCTGAAGAAAAAACAGCCCAAAGCATGAGGCTGCCACCACCATGCTTCACTGTGGGTATGGTGTTCTTTTGGTCATGTGCAGTGTTGTTTTTGCGCCAAACATATCTTTTGGCATTATGGCAAAAAAGTTTAACCACTTGCCGACCGCCGCACGACTATCTACGTCGGCGGTCAGCCCCTCACAGGCAAACTAACGTAGGGCTACGTTGCTTGCTTGTGAGGGTCTAGGGAGCGAGCGCGCGCCCCCGGAGGCGCGCTCCCGCTCCCGCGTGGTCACGGACCCCCCCGCGCGTGTGACCAGCGGACCCGATGTCCGCCGGTCACTCGGCGATCGGCGGGGGAGAGGGGGAATGTCAGGCAGCTTGTGTAAACAAGCTTCCTGTCATTCTCCTCGCTGCAAAGACACAGATCACATGGATCTACTATGTAGATCCGTTGATCAGTGTCCTTACAGCTGAAGCCACAGCCAATCACAGTAGAAAGCACGCCCCTAGGGACACACACAGCCCCTCCCTCCCAAATAAAGTTAACCCCTTCACTACCAGTGTATTTTTACAGTAACAGTGCATATATATAGCACTGATTACTGTAGAAATGTCACTGGTAACCCAAAAAGTGTCAAAAATGTCAGTCAAGGGTCCGATCTGTCCGCCGCAATGTTGCAGTACCGCAAAAAAAAAAATCGCAGATCGCCGCCATTACGCGTTAAAAAAAAAAAACAACAAAAATGACAAAAATCTTTCCCTTTGTTAGTAAACGCGATAACTTTTGTGCAAACCAATCAAAATACGCTTTTTGCGATTTTTTTTACCAAACATAGGTAGCATAAAACAAATTGGCCGAAAATGTTAAAAAATTTTGATTTTTACATTTTTTTTTGGGGGAATTTCATATAAAAAAATGTGAAAAATATTGTTATTTTTGCAAAATTGACGCTCTTTTTTTGTTTATAGCGCGTGATCAAAAAATCGCACAGGTGATCAAATACCACCAAAAGAAAGCTCTGTTTGTGGGAAAAAAAGGACGCCAAATTCGTTTAGGTACAGCGTCGCACGACCGCGCAATTGTCCGTTAAAGTCACGCAGTGCCGAATCGCAAAATACCCCCTGGTCGGAATGGGGGTAAAATCTTCCGGGGCTTAAGTGGTTAACCTTGGCTTCATCTGACCATAACGCATGCTTTTGGGAGACTTCAGATGTGTTTTTGAAAAATTTAGCTGGGTTTGGATGTTTTTCTTCGTAAGAAAAGGCTTCCATCTTGTCACTCTACCCCATAGCCCAGACATATGAAGAATACGGGAGATTGTTGTCACATGTACCACACAGCCAGTACTTGCCAGATATTCCTCCAGCTCCTTTGATGTTGCTGTAGGCCTTTTGGTGCCTTCCTGACCAGTTTTCTTCTTTTCTTCTGGTCTTTTCATCAATTTTGGAGGGACGTCCAGTTTTTGGTAATGTCACTGCTGTGCCATATTTTCTCCACTTGATGAGGAATGTCTTCCCCGTGTTCCATGGTATATCTCCCTTGTAAATAAGCAGGACAGGTCCTCTATAATGTGAGATCTGGTGTCAAAAAGACCTCAGATCTCACACAACTACCCTTACAAGCAAAAAAAAAAGTAGTATTTTTTTTCAGCAAGAAAAAAAATGGGCCCTTTAAGGCCGTTGGGAAGAAGCGACGTGTGACCATCTTGCCCTCACTCGACTTCCTGCCTGGGACATGGACGGATCGGATAATTTTCCCCACTACCAATGGCTCCAGTAAGCGGGGAAAATGACTGGAAAGCGGCTGGAGGGGGGTGGGCACCTCTTCCGTCGCCCATAAAAAAGATCTGCAGCTGAAACCACTTTTATGTGAAAGAGGACCGCCGGTCGAGTAAGAAAATACCAGGGTTATGGCAGCTATGTGCTGCCATAACATCAGTATTTAATGTCAAAATACCGACGTAAACCTGCGGCGGGCAGTCCGGAAGTGGTTAAATGATGGCAGGTATGTACGGGCTCCTATTTAACACAAGTTTTAACATCGCAGAAACCTGACATTTTAACAAGAGTGTGTAGACTTTTTCTATCCACTGTAGCTTATCAAGCATGTATTAGTTTAAAAAAAAGCTTCCTAAGGGCCCTTTCACACGGGCGTTCCGTATGTTCGCAAATCATCCTATTTTTTTGCGGATGATTTACGGACATAATGTAAGTCAATGGCATTGCGGATGTCAACGGAATACCATGCGCTGACATCCGATTTTCTTCCTTACAGTTCTGTTCCGTTTTTTGGAATGGAAAAGAACCCTATTTTTTCTCCGTTCAAAAAATGGAAAGGAAGCAAAATCGCATGTCAGCGGTGTCAGCCGCTGACATCCACAATGCTATAGACTTACTTACATTATGTCCGCATATCATCCGCAAACGGATGGGATGATATGCAGACATACGGAGCGGATGACACAAGTGTCATCCGCTCCGTGAAAAAAAAAAAAGGACCGGAGCGGAGAATAAAAACTGATCGCCCGTGTGAAAGAGCCCTAAATAAGAGAACAGAGTCAAGACAAGAGCTAAAAAATATAGAAGAATAAAATATACAAAGCATAATGTTTAAAGGGTCAGTCCAAACAAACCCAATAATAAAAATGCCAAAAATAATCAATGAAATTTGCCCAAAGGTAAAACTTCTCTTGCATTCTGCTCAAGGTGCCCATAAATAGAAAATAACAGTTGCCCAAACCAACCATTTTCTAGTTGGATAAGGGGACAATCTCATGCACTGGGAAGCAGTAGATCTTGCCAGATGTCCACACTGATAGATCATGGAGGAAATAATGATCGTTCTTACTTCTGTAGGCACCTGTTAGGAAGGACATGCCAGTAGACAACATGGTTCCTCTAGACCAGTGGTTCCCAACTCCTGTCCTCAGGACCCACTAACAGGCCAGGTTTGCAAGATGACTAAAATACATCACAGGTGATATCATTTGCTGCTAAGTGATAGCAGTATTTCAGTCATGCCTCTCCCCAGGTAATACTTAAAATCTGGCCTGTTAGTGGGTCCTGAGAACAGGAGTTGAGAACCAGTGCTCTAGATGGACTTTTGTGCCTCTTCACAGGCTAATTCATGCTTCCTCTTGTAGAAGTAGGAATTTGGCTAATACTTATGCACATTCAAATGTGCGCGCGCATAAGTGAACGCACACGTGCACATCAGCGTGCTCATGTGCACTTGTGACAGATGTTGATGCCAAATGGGCTATTTAAACTGTGTCAAGTGTTCAGGATCAGTGATGCCTGGTCTTTGAGACCCCCCTGTATTCTTCGATTCTGCATCCTGATTCCAGCTGCTGGCCCGGCTTGTCTGACCACTCTCTGAACTGCGGCTGCACCAACCCCGGCTTATCCTTGACCTCCACTTCTCTTCCACTGCTTGGTTCCTACACACTCTTGCCTGATCCGTCGTGACAGTGTATGACCTGGCCTGTGTGACTCTGCCAATCTTCCTGAGGTTTCCAGTACTTGCCTTACATTCTGCTACCACTGCATGCCCAACCCACCCGGTGTCACCAGTACCACCCTGCCATCCACCAGCCAAAGTAGACTAAATGACAACCCCTCCTGCCTGGCGTGGATACCTGCTCTGCTACTGGCAAGACCTACAGGCACTCGTGCCACTCGGCACTCCTGCGCCCACCACCAGGGGCCCTGAGTCAGAGGTGTAAGAGAGGCCTTCCTCATTATTTCAGGCTCTGCTACCAGGTACGTGATAGCACCCTTCCTACAGCCTCCATAGTAAAAAATGCGCACTCCACCGAGATATGACTGCCCTGGTCCTGCACCCACCATATAACTGCCCTTTGTCTATATCTATAGATGACCTAGGTCGTCATTTATAATATACACTTTAAAACACGGCATTATAGGTATAACGTCCCTCCTCCTGAAGGTTCTCAATTGTCCCTCATGTTTCCTTATTTGTCCAAGATAGTCATATCGGTAAGGACAAAAAGTGCTCTACCAATTCTATACAAGGCACAATTACCAAAGATGATTCGGCTGATTCAAGATATTAAACTAGAAGCAAGAGAAATATACAGGACTGGATAAAACCCATTATTTGCTGTGAAACATTACACAATAAGAAAAGTTATATGTCTGGTCAGAGCTAGCGCACTAAATTCTATAGGCAGGAATGTGTTGCGTAAGCTTTAAATACTGGGCATACTGTTCATACTTGTATTGGAGATAACTGTATGCCAAGTATTTCACATGTTCCAGCCACCAACATTGAACTTTACATTGAGTAACGATAGCGACGTGTCCTTAGTGGACTCTAATCTTTATACCACTTCTGAGCCACATACATGGACAGTTTTATCCAACGTGACAAATTCAAAGCTTTCCCTAGCTTACTAGGAGGCAGACCATGACACTTCTAATGGAGGACAAAAGTTGTTGGTGGCAAAAATTCACATTCCACCTATCATTTTTCTATAGCAATGTTCTGGACAGGTTCACACAAGATAACTTTAGTGAAGGATAAATAGTAGTAAGTCCAGCACATTTTATCATTTATGGTTTACAGGCATTTATGACTTTGAAAATGCATGCAGTGCTTTGCATACTGTACATTCACATAAGCATTTGAACAGCATATCTTTACAACAGATAACCTTACTAAAGGTGGACAAGATGTTCAGTCATTCCTTAGGAATATAGCGGTATGGTTTGTGAATTCCTGCTTGTCAGAGAATCATTTTAATGGTTGCATTGTTTAACATATATGCACGCCCTAAAGTAAACTTGACTGAGTTTAACCGCTTGCCGCCCGCCCGCCGTCATATGACGGCGGAGCGGAGCGACCATTATCCTGGGCCGCCGTCATATGACGGCGGCACTTTAAGCAGGGCAGGCGCGCGATCGCGTGCGCGCCGCCCTGCACTGCCGGTGTCGGGGTGTCCCCGGGACACCCCCCGTCACCGGCAGGGGGGAAACAGCCAATGGGCGTGGCTGTTTCCCACGTGATCGGCTGTGTTCCAATGACACAGCCGATCACAATGAAGGCGCCCACCAGATGACCGCGCATGCGCGATCGGGAGCGCGCAGTGCGGTCATGTCGGTGGCACTGTGTTCCGTAGGAACACAGCTGTCACCGGCGGTAGTAAACAGTCACTGACAGTGACTGTTTACTATGTGATCGGCTGTGAATCCATTCACAGCCGATCACAAAATGTAAACAAAGAGCAGTAACTCAGTGTTACTAGCTCTTCTCCCCTCATACAGTTTCCAGTATGAGGGGAGAAGAGCTAGAAACAGTGAGTTACTGATCTGTACACCTGTCAAAAGTAAAAATCACACTAATAAAGGTCCCCACACACAGTCCTCAGCCCCCCCCCCCCAATGTCACCCAACAGTCACCTCATCAGTGCCCAGAAATTGACACCCATAACGTTCACGTGAGCGCAGCGATCGCAGGCAGAATCACTGCGATTCTGCCCGCGATCCGGAAATCATTGCAAATCGCGGGACGCCTGTGCGTTGCCCCTGATTTGCAATAGCACCCCAAACGCTGTGCGATGTTGCCGCCATTTCCGCCTGCCGAATCGCGGTAACATCGCGCAAACATCGCATGACGCCCAAAAAAGGTACAAGAGCTTCTTTGGAGCGTAATGCGTTGTTTGCGCGATGTTACTGCGATTCGGCAGGCAGAAATCGCAGCAACATCGCACAGCATTTGGGGTGCTATTGCAAATCACGGCAACGCACAGGCGCCCCGCAATTTGCAATGATTTCTGGATCACGGGCAGAATCGCAGTGATTCTGCCCGTGATCGCTACGCTCACATGTGAACGTAGCCCGAAAGTTCACCGGTCACCAGAGACTGCCATCAGTACCGCCGTGCACCATCGCCCGTCACCTGTCACCCATCAGTGACCATCGCCCGTCACCTGTCACCCATCAGTGACCATCGCCCGTCACCTGTCACCCCATCAATCACCGTCACCTGTCACCCCATCAGTCATCGTCACTTGACACCCCATCAGTGATCGTCACTTGTCACCCCATCAATCATCGTCATATGTCACCCCGTCAGTGACTGTCACCTGTCACCCCATCAATCATCGTCACCTGTCACCCCATCAATCATTGTCACCTGTCACCTCATCAATCATCATCACCTGTCACCTCATCAATCATCGTCACCTGTCACCCCATCAGTCATCGTCACCTGTCACCCCATCAGTCATCGTCACCTGTCACCCCATAAGTCATCGTCACCTGTCACCCCATCAGTCATCGTCACCTGTCACCCCGTCAGTCATCGTCACCTGTTTGCCATATACATGCAATCACTTACTGACCGCCTAACGACTATATGCGTCGGCCATTAAAAGCTAAATACTGGGGTTATGGCAGCAGATAGCCCCCATAACCCCGGTATTTTTTGAAACGGCGGGCGGTCGGCTTTCAGATAAGGGTGGTCCCAGTGGCGGATTCGCCGCGGAATTACCCTTACGGTGCAGGGGAAGAGGTGCCCCCCCCCCTCCTGCCGCGTCCCAGACGTTTTCCCAGCTTACCGGACCCGCCGGCAGCGGGGAAAACTATCCGGTCCCGGATCCTAAGAGACCAGTGCTGTATTTTGGCCTAGGCCGACTAGGCCTAGGCCTAGGGCGGCACTTTGTGGGGGGGGCGGCAAAAAAGCCGCCGTCCCCGCATAAAAAAAAAAAAAAAAAAACGATCCGCTCTGTGAGGCTCGCCTGCAGTGCTCCTGTCACTTTGCGTGCCGAGTCCCGCCTCATTGTCTGCTCCCCTGGTCCTTGCCTGCCTGTCACCGCCTCCTCCCACACACACAGTCTCCACTCTCCAGCTTTTAGTGAAGGGGCGTCGCCAGGGGGTGGGCGGGAGGGAGGGCGCAGCGGAGGTGAAGTGCTGATAATGCGAGCACCACCTGCAAGCCTTTTGTATGCTTAGGGCTCGGGTTTAGTGTCAGCATCTTCTCTCTGCTTCTGTCTCCGATCGTCAGCCCGCCCACCACCATTGCTTTAGAATTCTTAGCTCTGTGTCCAGGTTGAGTCCCGAAGTTTTCTGCATCTTCTGTCCCCGCCCACCTCCTATCAGACCTGTAGTTTATGGTCTAGGGAAGTGCTATACGTGGTGGGCGGGCCAGTGGGCGGGGATAGAGGCCGGCAGAAGATGAAGAAAATGTCGGGACTCATGGCAGAGCTAAGGATACTAAAGCAATGCAGGTGGAGAGCAGGCTGACACTCAGATGGGGACAGAAGCAGATAGAAGATGCCCAGATTAAACCCAAGAACACTGAGAATTACAGGTACAATGCAGTGATATTCTGCTGTTTTCACCTGAGCACTGTGTATATTATTGATAATTAGGGAAGTACTCAGCAGAGGTATTTTATAAAGTGACTTTGTGCTAGTAAGTACAATATGTTGGAGTCACTTTGCTGTATGTATTTTCCTTTTAGGTGACTTTTATGTCATGTTCACACTAATGTGTTTGCTGTGACTCACATTTGCGCAGGCACAGCAGCCAATTCATTTAAATAGACTACTGTACCTACAGGAAACAGGTCCCTGCACCTTTAGGAAAACGCAGCCGCAGGGAAATCGCATGGTGCAAAAGCACCATGCAATTTCCCGCACCAAAAAATGTGCTGCATTTTCAGATGTGTGGGGGTGCCAATAAGAGTAAATGGCAGCCTTGTGCATCTGTAAAAGAGCAGGGAATTTTTCCTGCAGGTGGTTGTGGGTGCGGGAATTGGTGCCATTTACACACTGTCCCGCACATGCAACCACCTGTAACAGTGTGAACCTAGCCATGGGCTCATTTATACTTGCGGTTGGCGGGCAATAAAACATGCTGCTGAGCCTCATAATACAGCTCCCTATCACTCCTGCCAGAGGCAGCAGCTAGAGGTTTACAGATGCCACTGCTGTAATATTTTGATTTGCAGCAGTGGCAGGAATTATACCGCCGTCACTTTCAGCATGCACTACCATCTGCTGAAGGCAACCTGTTCAAGTGAATGGGGCCACACTGCAAACTCCCCGGAACTGCGTGCAATGCCTCAGTCTCAGCGCAGTGCCACTATAGAGTGAGGGCAGACTGTCTTATCATGTGACATATTACATGACTGGAGACAAGAGAAGCTGCCTTCACTCCCAGCGAGTGTCACACTAACACCGAGATGTGAACTGTGAATACACATGGGGGGGCGCAGTTTGCCCAGGGCGCTGGAATCTGGATGGCCTTGTCCCAGCACTGAGGGGCGTACATACTTGCCAGGCAGGGAGGGACTGTTGCCCCCATAGAGCGGCAGTGAGTGGCCAGACGGGATGCACTTCAATGAGTGGGTGGGGGCGGATACCACCTACCCACCCTCCGCGCGGCATGTAAGAGGGACTAACCTCTCCACAGGGCAGGGTCTATCTATGTCGAGGAGGAGGAGAGAGAGGAGGAAAAGGGAACCCCCAACCAGGTCAGGACATCTGACAGCAGGTAGGAATCACGATTTTAGGTTACCACCCACTGCTATTGCTACAATTATAAATTAATAATTCCATTACATTTTTGCAGTAAATATATTTTTAACAAATATGGAGCACTTTGCAGTACATGAACTTTCACTGCATGTGAACTGGTAAAAGAGTTTGCATTGGTTTCAGCGTGTACAAAGTGCTCCATGCATGCTGAAATCAATGCAAATGCATTTAACAGTTCACAGGCAGTAAAAGTTCATGTACTGCAAAGTGCTCCAAGCTTTAACCACTTTTGGACTGGAAGATTTTCCCCCTTATTGACCAGGCCATTTTTTGCAATTCAGGACTGCATTACTTTAACGGACAATTGCGTGGTCGTGCGACGTTGTACCCTAAAAAAATTGATGTACTTTTTTCCCACAAATAGAGCTTTCTTTTGGTGGTATTTGATCACCTCTGCAATTTTTATTAATTTTGTTATTAAAATTAAAAAAATCAAATTTTTTTTTATCCTTTTAGGCCAATTTGTTTTCTGCTACATATTTTTGTTAAAAAAAAGAAAATCCCAATAAGCGTATTTTGATTGGTTTGCGCAAAAGTTATCGCGTCTACAAACTAGGAGAAATGTCATTTTCATTTATTTCATTTTTTTTTTTACTAGTAATGGCGGCAATTGCGATTTTTAGCGGGACTGCAGCGGACAGATCGGACCTCTAACTGACATTTTTGACACTTTTGGGGGGACCAGTGACATTACTACAGTAATCAGTGCAAAAAATATGCACCGTTACTGTAACAATGACACTGGCAGGGAAGGGGTTAACCCAGGGGTGATCAAGGGGCTAAATGTGAGCCTAGGGGGTGTTTTCTAACTGTATGGGGGGGGGGGGGGACTTGTGAAATGACCACAGATACATGTGATCCTAAATAGGAGGATCACAGGCGCTCTGTGATCATTTCAGAGAGAACAACAGTCTGCCGCGTGTACAACAGCGGACCGCTCTTCTCTCTCAGTGTGGAGCTAACGCGGGGGCCCGGCGGCAATTGCAGCCACCGGCCCTGTGGATTGGCATCCTCCTTTATTTCTCTCTTGATTGGCATCCTCGCTGCCTAGCGGGGGCCCCCAGGAACGCTCCCCAAAATGACGTACCCATACAAAACCACAAAATATACAAGTAGGCACTTTGTACCCACTTTTAAGGTACAGAGAGGAAGAGATGGAGCTCTAAGAGGAAAAGGTGGAGCCTAATGAGGAAGGGGTGGGGTTTACAGATGACAGGGCGGGTCTGAAACATAAAAGGGTGTGGCCTTCACAGGAAGGGGTAGGTCGTAGTTAAATTAGGGGGTGCACGAGTTTAGTCCGGCCTAGGGCAGCACAAAACCTAAATACACCACTGTCAGAGACAGGAAGTCGAGTGAGGGCAAGATGGCCCTCACTCAACTCTATGGTCTTGGAGGACCGGAGCTACGTCAAAAGGCGTTGCCTAGCAACAGGTTTAAAGGGCCGCTTTTTTTTTTTGCTTTTTTTTTTTTCCTCTTTCAACAATTTTTTTTTTTTTTTCTTTTTTAGTGTAGTTGTGAGGTGTGAGGTCTTTTTGACCCCAGATCTCACAATAAAGAGGACCTGTCATGCCTATTTCTATTACAAGGGATGTTTACATTCCTTGTAATAGGAATAAAAATGATCAAAACATTTTTTTTTTTTAAACTGTGTAAAAATAAAAAAATAATAAATAAAATAAATAGGAAAAAAAAAAAAAAAAAAAAAAATTAAAGCGCCCTGTCCCCGTTAGCTCGCGCGCAGAAGCAAACGCATACGCAAGTCCCGCCCACATATGTAAACGGTGTTCAAACCATACATGTGAGGTATCGCCGCGATCGTTAGAGCGAGTGCAATAATTTGAGCCCTAGACCTCCTCTGTAACTCTAAGCTAGTAACCTGCAGAAATTTTTAAAATGTTGCCTATGGGGATTTTTAAGTACCAATGTTTGGCGCCATTCTGTGAGCATGCGCAATTTTGAAGCATGACATGTTGGGTATCTAATTACTCAGCGTAACATTATCTTTCACATTATGGAAAAAAATTGGGCTAATTTACTGTTTTCTTATTTTTTAGTTCAAAAAAGTGAATTTTTTTCAAAAAAATCGCATTTGGAAGACTGCTGCGCAAATATGGTGTGATAAAAAATATTGCAACGATCTCCATTTTATTCTCTAGGGTCTCTGCTAAAAAAAATATATAATGTTTGGGGGTTCCAAGTAGTTTTCTAGCAAAAAAAATGATTTTAGCTTGTAAACACTAAGTGTCAAAAATAGGCCCAGTCTTAAAGTGGATAAATGGACAACTTTGTGTAAAGCGCTACTTGGATGTGAGGCCTATGTATGTGGCCAGGCTGTGAAAAAGTGTTACACATGTGGTATCGCCATACTCAGGAGGAATAGCAGAATGTATTTTGGGGTGCAAGTTTTGCTATGTACATGCGATGTGTTAGAAATATTGCATAAATGGACAGCTTTGTGTAAAAAAAAATGTGTTTTCATTTTCTTTCCACATTTTCCAAAACTTGTGGAAAAAAATGACATATTCAAAAGACTCATTATGCCTCAAAAATTATACGTTGGGCTGTTTGCTTTCCAAAATGGGGTCATTTTATGGGGGTTTCCATTGTCCTGGTGCTCCAGGGCCTTCAAAAGTGCGATAGGTTGTCAGGAAATGATATGTGTAATTTGTGCTCCTAGAATGCCGGACGCTGCTACTCGGATGTTAGGCCTCTGTATGTGGCCAGGCTGTGAAAAAGTCTCACACATGTGGTATCGCCATACTCAGGAGGAGTAGTAGAATGTGTTTTGGGGTGTAGTTGCAAGTATACATGTGCTGTGTGAGAGAAATAACCTGTTAATACGGCAATTTGTAAAAAAAAAAAAATAAAAAAAAAAAATCTTCATTTTGCAAAGCATTGTGGGAAAAAATTACAACTTCAAAAAACTCACCATGCCCCTTATTAAATACCTTGGAATGTCTACTTTCCAAAAAGGGGTCATTTGGGGGGTATTTGTACTTTCCTGACCTTTTAGTGTCTCAAGAAATGAGATAGGCCTTCAGTACATCAGGTGTGATCAAGTGTGATCAATTTTCAATGAATAGCACCATAACTTGTGGACTCTATAACTTTCACAAAGACCAAATAATATACACTTATTTGGTTTTTTTTTACCAAAGATAAGTAGCAGTATAAATTTTGGCCAAAATTTGTGAAGAAAAATGACTAATTTGCAAAATTTTATGACAGAAACAAAGAAAAATGTGTTTTTTCACGATATTTTCAGTCTTTTTTTATTTATAGCACAAAAAATAAAAAACCCAGTATTGATCAAATACCATCAAAAGAAAGCTCTATTTGTGTGAAAAAAGGACACAATTTTTGTATGGGTAAAGTGTTGCATGACTGAGTAATTCTCAGTCAAAGTGTGAGAGCGCTGAAAGCTGAAAATCGGTCTGGGCAGGAAGGGGGTGAAAGTGCACTGTAGGCAAGTGGTTAAAGAAGGTAAATCAACAGAAGCCATTATAAACAGGCCCCTAAAAGTCCTTAGAATGCAACGGGAGTCCGTAAAGTCAGGGTGCTCTATTATCCAATTTTTTATAAGCCCCTTAAGTCATGAACACAAACCTGCCACCTACCTTTCTTAAGCCTAGTACAGACGAGCCGAATGTCCGGCAACATCGGCCGGTTCAATATAAACCGGCCTACATTCGGCCCGTGCGTGGCAGTTCGGCCGGCTTCTGTTGGACGTGCATGTTGGAAAACCATTGGCAGCGCTCTCAGCCAAGAGAGTGCTGGCCGATGTGTTCTGGTAGTGGGGCCCGCCCCCATCTCAGAACACAACAGCTCAATGGGGGAGATAGCTGTACTAACGTCAGATTGTTCGTACAGCAACTCTGACCGGAGTGGTGAGTTGTTTTTTCATTCAACCAGCTGGGTTGACTATAAAAAAATGATCGTGTGTACCAGGCTTTAGGATTGGCTCATAACTACGATGGGCCACCTCACCTACCATTAGAGCCTGTGTCAATGGGCTTTTACTCACATCAGATTCCTTACAAGTCTGTGGAAATGCAAAACTAAGGGCTCTTTCACACAGGCGATCTGATCAGATCCACCTGTCAGTTTTTTAGGTGGATCTGATCGGATCCTCCATGCAGCTCTATGGGGCAGCGGATGTCAGCAGGGAGACACCTCCGCTGACACCCGCTGCCATCCGTATCCGATCCTGTCCGTGAAATCTGAACGGATGGAAACCCTATTTTTCCATCCGTTCAGGGATCGGATTGGATGAGAGGGGACAGACGGTCCGCTCTCATCCGATCCCCCATAGAGAGCAGTGGGAGCTGTGACACCTCCCTCTCCGCACTGCAAGTGGAGATGGAGCTGTCATCCGCAGGCTCAGCGGGGATCGGTGGATCGATCCCCACTGAGCAGCACGGATCCGCCTACGGAGGCGGACCGTGTGAAAGAGCCCTAACAGTGCTGATCCATAATTTGAAACATATTCTGTTAGTCCTTGCACTTCCTGCCAAAAATGTTTTCAAATCCATTTTGCCACACTGGGTTTTACCCTATTGAAGGGGTTTTCTAACTTTTTTAAAAGGTCTAAATAGTGAATTTGTATATATGCATTCTTTTTAATTATGGCCAGGGCTAATTTTTATGCTTTTCCATTTTCTGCCAGCAGGAGGAGCATACAGTATATGTAAACCCTCATCTTGTAAAACAACTCATTCAGTTTAAAATAGAAATGAAAGGCAAAACATTTGTGAATAGATATTAGAAAATTTTTATAAATCCTTTTTTCCATGTTTTATAAGTGATCACATACCCTCTAAGCTCCTAATGCTGCTAAGAGAGAGCCGGGGGAGGAGAAACAGCAACACACTGAACTTCCCAGTAAATGGCTGTGTGTGTGTGTGTGTGTGTGTGTGTGTGTGTGTGTGTGTGTGTGTGTGTGTGGGGGGGTGTTAGGACAAAACAAATTATTGGAGGAGAGCAGGCTGAGTTCCCAGCATAGCTAGAGAACTGACCACGGTGTGTTCTGCTCAGTGTGATCAGATTTAAAAGGAAAGCAGGAGCGCCAGGGACTTCACATAAAATAAGCAATACAAAGAAAACAGAATATTTTCTCATACAAGTACATGGTACATCCGGTACATATCAGGAATATGAACTGTTTTATTTTACATATTCTTAACCAACTTCCGCTCTGGAAGGTTTTTTGCGATACAGAACTGCGTTACTTTAACTGACAATTGCGCGGTTGTGCGATGCTGTACCCAAATAAAATTGAAGACCTTTTTTTCAACAAATAGAGCTTTCTTTTGGTGGTATTTGATCACCTCTGCGGTTTTTATTTTTTTGCGCTAGAAACAAAAAAAAGACCAACCATTTTGAAAGAAAAAAAAACATTTTGTTTTACTTTTTATGCTAGAACATACTCCATAAAATAATCATATCTAGTCGTTAATTTATGCCAATATGTTTTCTGCTACATATTTCTGGGGGAAAAAATCCCAATAAGCATATATTGGTTTGCGCAAACTTTATAGCGTCTACAAACTATGGGATATTTTTATTGAATTGTTATTTATTTTTTTTACTAGAAATGGTGGTGATAAGCGATTTTTAGCGGGACTGCGACATTGCGGCGGACAAAACAGAAGTTAACTGTCACTATACTAATGACACTGGCAGGGAAGGGGTTAACATCAGGGGTGATCAAAGGGTTAAATGTGTTCCCTGGGAGTGCTTTCTAACTGTAGGGGGGGGGGGGGTTCTTTGACTGGGGGAAATATAAGATCTCCATCTTCCCCTCTCACAGAACGGCGGTCTGCATTGTTTACAACAATCGCGAGGTGCCGGCGAACATTGGGTCTCCCGGACCTGATGATTGGTTCCTGCTGTGTCCAATCACAGCAGCAGCAGGTCGCCGGCGGCGCGCCCCAGACCAATTGCATAAAATTTACATACAGGTACGTGATTTCACGCAGGAAGGCAGCCCTGCCGCAGTATATCTGTGTGGGGCGGTCCATAAGAGGTTAAAGTGTTACTAAACCCAGGACCCTGCATTCATTATATCTGGTCTCCCACAGTACACAGAACATGGAAATTAAATTATTTTAGTAAATATAAACTGCTAAATACCTTTTCTCATCAATAGTATATAGCAGTCTTGTGACTTCTATCAGTGTCCAGCCGAGCACTGGTTAAAGCTTGTAGGAGGAGCTTTCATTCTCCTCTGACTGTCCTATTAAGCTGCATGACTTCTGACCCTCTGACTGGACAGTGCCGATTGGCCCTGTGCTAATCACATGCACCCATTCCCATCAAAAAAACTATGGTCTAGCAATACACCTCAAACTGAGCATGAGCAGAGTGCCTCCTGGGGCTCTGTGCTATCAGCAGATGGATTGGGGACAGTAAAGGAAGGGGAGGATCAGAGAAGCCAGGATCAAACAGCCTTTTTACACAAGGAGGATTAACCTCTTAGGTTCCATGGTGACTATAACAAGCATGCTTTACTCCATATACACACTGAATTTACTGTTGTGGGTTTAGTGACACTTTAAGGCTCCCTTTTACATGTTCTAGTTTCTCCATACCTCCTGCTTTCCCAGTATCAACAGCTTTTGTCGTTTTGGATGATCATTGAAATGTCCTCAAAAATTACAGAACAAGTCCAGCTGAACATGATAAACAACTACCAGCTATAAGAATAAATAAGAACCTTCTCACTTAGAAATTTGTAGAATATTTTATGTTAGTGTGTATGCGAACTATCACATTTTCAAATTCAAAACATTTAGAATCTAAAACTCAAGCAATACATTTGATCTGATCGCGGAAAGGTTGTCTAAAAGTGTATACAACAAGAGATGAGGAGCATGCAAGTTTTTCTGTGGAAGTACTTGTGAAGCAATGTATGAATAGGAAATCTAAACATACTTAACATCAGAATGTACACAGATAACAAAGACATCCAGCAGGAAGTTATTGCTTTGATACAAGAATGGGACATCTCTGGGTTTTTCCCATAAACCCCTGCTATAACAGAACTGGCTCAAGTTCTCATACCACGGTTTATGGTGAGCTGGATATGCAAACTGTCAGGTTTGATGAAAATATGTTGCCAAAAGTTGTGTTTACTTATCTATATTTAATCAGGTCCGCTCAGCTCCAACTGTCCAGCAGGGTACTGCAGGGGAGAGGAAGGAGCGCCCACAGCGACTGGGTCGTGGAAGCCCATGAATGACATCACAGCTCCCTGAGCCGGAGCTGTAGGATCACATAACCAGACCAGATTAACCAGTTCAGGACCGGCCACCGCATATATACTGCGGCAGAGCGGCCCGGCTTCGCAAAAATCACGTATAGGTACGTTATGTGCGGTGACCTGATTTGGTTCAGAAACGATCAATCATCAGGTCCGGGCCAATGATTTATGGCCTGGACCTGGTGACCCGGTTCTGACCAATTGCAGAACGTCCTGTGCCTGTGTAATTTAAACACAGGCACAGGAAATGATGCAATCTTCTCTCCTGGAGCCTATTTCGGTTCCAGCGTGAGAGAAGAGAGCATCACAGTGAGTACACAAGCACTACACTGACACTTGTACACATATGAACACATTTATCCCCTGATCACCCTTTCACTCCCCGTCACAGTGTCACTGTATACAGTATACAGATAATTTACTGATCACTGTATTAGCGTCACTGGTGACGCCAGTTAGCGCAAGCGGAAGTCCCAGATAGGTTTAGGGTACCCGCCATGTATCCCCTAATAAAGGTTTAACCCCCTTGATCACCCCCAGTTAACCCCTACACTGTCCTGTCATAGTGTCACTATATACAGTATACAGATAAGTTACTGATCACTGTATTAGTCTCACAGGTGACACTAGCTAGCGTCAGGGTCCCGCCACATATTTTCTAACAAAGTTTTAACCTCTTGATCACACCCCAGTAATCCTTTTACTCCCTGTCACAGTATCACTAGTAAAGTGTACAGATCTTTTTTTTCTGATCACTGTATTAGTGTCACGGGTGACACCAGTTAGTTAGCGTCAGCTATATACATACACATACACACACACACCTCCATTACTAGTATTAGTGTCTGAAAGGATCAATATCCCTGATCTGATCAGAACTAGACTAGCATCCCCAATAGTTCAGTGTTCCCAAAAACGCAGCGTTTACTTCCTCACTACCTACCACAGTTTTGGAGGCCCCGAAATGTCAAGATAGCACCCCCCCCCAAAATGATCCCCTTTTGGAAAGTACACACATGTTAAGTCCATATAATATTTTGCCACAATTTCCAAAAAATTCACACATAGTTGCCACTTAAATGATATATTGCTCAAACATGCCATGGCTATATGTGAAATGACACCCCAAAATACATTCTGCTGCTTCTCCTGAGTACAGGGATACCCCATGTATGAGACTTTTTGGCAGTCTAGCCGCGTACAGGACCCTGAAAACCAATCACAGCCTTCAGGCTTTCTAAGGGCGTAAATTGTTGATTTCACGCCTCACTACCTATCACAGTTTTGGAAGCCATAAAATGCCAAGATAGACAAAACTCCTCCCCCCCCCCCAAATGATCCCTCGGAAAGTAGACACCCCAAGGTATTTGCGAACAGCATTGTAAGTATTTTGCAGCCCACAGCCATGTTTTGGAAAATGAAGAAAGAAAAAAGGAAATTTTTTTTTTCTTTCTTCAAATTTTAAAACTTTGTGACAAAAAGGGAGATCTGTAAAATACTCAACATGCTTCCCAGTAAATAGATTGGAGTGTCTACTTTCTGAAAAGGGGTAATTTGGGGGGGGGGGGGGGGGGGTTGTGCTATCTTGGCATTTCATGGCCTTCCAAACTGTTATAGATAGTGAGGAGTGAAATCAACAATTTACGCCCTTAGAAAGCCTGAAGGCGGTGATTGGTTTTTTCGGGGGGTCCTTTACACGGCTAGACTGCCAAAAAGTCTCACACATGGGGTATCCCCATACTCAGGAGAAGCAGCAGAATGTATTTTGGGGTGTCTTTCCACATATACCCATGGCATGTGTGAGCAATATATCATTTAGATGACAACTTTGTGTAAAAATTAAAATTACATTTTTTATATCATTTTCACAAAACTTGTGGAAAAAAAAAATAAAAAATTGCATGGACTCACCATGTCTCTCATCAAATAGCTTGGGGTGTGTATTTTCCAAAATGGGGTCATTTGGGGGGTTTTGTGCTATCTTGACATTTCATGGCCTCCGAAACTGAGATGGGTAGTGAGGAAATGAAAAGAGCAATTTACGCCCTTTGAAAATCTGAAGGTGGGGATTGGTTTTCGGGATCCCTTACACAGCTAGGCTCCTAAAAAGTCTCACACGTGGTATCTCCATACTCAGGAGAAGCAGCAGAATATATTTTGGGGTGTAATTCTACATACACCCATGGCACGTGTGAGAAATATATCATTTCAGGGATAACTTTGTGTAAATATATATATATATATATATATATATATATATAGATACATACATACATACATACATACATATATATATATATATATATATTCTTTTGTTTTTTTTTAATTTTTCAATCACTTGTGACAAAACAATAAAATATTCAATGGGCTCAACATGCCTCTTAGCAAAATCCTTGGGGTATCTTTGGGGAGGGGGGGGGGGGTGTACTGCCCTGACATTTTAGCACCTCAAGAAATGAGATAGGCAGTCAAACTAAAAGCTGCGTAAATTCAAGTAAATGTACAATAGTTTGTAGACGCTATACCTTTTGTGCAAACCAATAAATCTAAGCTTTTTGAATTTTTGTTTACCCAAGACATGTTTTTGGGGTTAGGTGCTTCGGAAAGATAGCTGCTCCGGAACTACTAGAGGATTGTGAACTGGAGAAGTCCATGAGACTGCTCCTTTTGTGCTTAGGATCAGATACACATACTACACACCAAAAGCACCCGGGTACTCACAACCAACTGAGGAAGCAGGAGAGGTTACGAGTCAATATTATGAGGCAGTAAGGACATGCTAACGTAAACTAATGACACTGCGAGAAGAGCAATGGTGGGGAAAAAAAGCACTGACTCTTATTAACACTTTCAAGGAATAACAGGAACATGCAGAGAGAACATGCTATGCCCATGTAGGGTTCTGCCCCAGACCTACCATTATTGCAGGCCTGGAAAGCATTCCACAGCTAACAAGCACAAAAACTATGTACTCAAGAGTGCCCATGCAGAAGCCAGTGGACATGTCATATTCCATACAATCTTCGCCCATAATGTGGATGAACTCCCTAGGGCAGTGATGGAGAACCTTGGCACCCCAGATGTTTTCCTGACATCTAATGTAAGAGTGGAGTGGGGTGCTCTGGACATCTGCTTAGAATTATGAGAATACAATTCTATGCCAGTTAAAAAGGAGAGTAGCACGCCACTGGTATAAGTTGAAAGCAAACCCAGTAATAATCAAATGTAGAGGCAAAATGTAATATAATAAAAGAGTAGATAGATATATATATATATATAGTCTTACAAAATTCTATTTTTCTTTTTTTTTTCCAGTGTCCAAATCCCTTTATTTGATAGCAGTAAAACCAACTGTTCCTCAATTCTACTGTTCCTGTGAATCTTGATGACTGATTAGGAAACCATTGTTACTTAAAATACCTTGTTCCACATTCTTTACAGGATACCAAACACCGTACAAAGAAAATCAAGGAATGAGGAAGGAGAGATTTACAGCCAAAGCTTCATGGCAAATATTATTCAGAAGTAGAAGTGTGTACATGGATCATATTTATAGACAAGCATATTCGCCTGAGCAGATCCATCTTTATTTGCCCATCAGCTTCTAACATTTGTTCAAGGATTTCTCATTACAGAACGGGAAGTCCAGACTTTAAGGGCACTTTCACACGGGCGATCCGATCAGATCCGCCTGTCAGTTTTTTAGGCGGATCTGATCGGATCCTCCATGCAGCTCTATGGGGCAGCGGGTGTCAGCGGAGACACCTCCGCTGACACCCGCTGCCATCCGTATCCGATCCTGTCTGTGAAATCTGGACGGATGAAAACCCTATTTGTCCATCCGTTCAGTGATCAGATCGGATCGGATGAGAGCGGACAGACAGGCATTGAACAAGCTGAGGTTAGACGCCGATTGGCTACCATGCACAGCTGCACCAGATTCTAAATGCACCAGTTTAAGTAAATCCCCCTGAAAACATCTGAAAAGTGAAGCCCCAGTTGCTGCTAATTCAGTCTACCAAGACTTCTCCAGCAATGTAGTACAATTGCACTGAGAGGTTGGCCCTACATTAAAATCAACAGGGACTACAGTACAGGTTATTGCTGACCCTGAAATATTAAATTAAATCCTTGTACAATCTCCTTTAGATTGACCAATCTAGTGTATGGGCCTATCTGAATAATTCATTCAGTCAAGCAGGTCTGTCTAAAGCCCTGTACACACGCAACGATTATCGGCCGACCTTTGTCTAGAGTGGTGTTTTGTTGGATGGAATGTGCCTAGACTGCACACAAATTTTCTCGCCCAACAAAAATCTACTTCAGAAGTGACGTCATGTGTTGGTTTGCTTTCTTTGTGTTCTTTCTTCTCTGAGCATGCATCAGATTTTTCCCTGTCTAAATCTGTACTGACTGCACGAAAATCGGACGTGTTTTGACGGCGGACAAAAATTTTATAGCCTGCACACCAGATTTTTTTCAGCCGAAAAGTCGGAGTTGGTTGTCGGAAGCATCATACTAACAAGCCGAAAATCGGCAGATCGGTCGTCGGACGAAAATTCCCTGACGATTTTGTGTACGAGGCTTTAGACACTATATGGCCTTAAGAGTTTATGGGCATCGAACATCACACCTATATGAGCTCGTTGGACATCCCATTGCAAAACCATCCTCTCTGCAGCTATATCAGCTTCAACTCATCTTAGGAAGCTTTCCACAAAATTTGAAGCAAAAAGAGAATTTAAAAAGGTCAGGTAGCTGGACTAGTAGTCTTGGCTCGCAATCAATTCATCTGGTGTTCATTAGGGTCCTTTCACACGGCTTTCCGATCAGGTCCGCCTGTCAGTTTTTCAGGCAGACCTGATTGGATGCTCCATGCACCCCTATGGGGCAGTAGATATCAGTGGTGACACCCGCTGCTATCCGATCCGATCCTGTCAGTGAAATCCAGACGGAGAGAATCCTTATTTTCCATCCATCTGCAGGATCGGATCGGATGAAAACAGACAGGCGGTCTAGTTTCATCCGATCTCCCATAGAGGAGAGCGGGGATCTGACAGGTCAGTCTCTGCAAAGTAAGCAGAAACTGACCTGTCATCCACCTGTTCAGTGTGGATCAGTGGATCGATCCCAGCTGAGCAAAACTGAGTCCGCCATGCGGAAAGCCCGTGTGAAAGCCCCTTAGGGTTGAGGTCAAGTTTCTTTGTGGGCCACACAAGTTCCTCCACACTTAAACCATGTATTCTAGCCCTGGCTTTGTGCACATGCCACTGCCATGCTGGGACAGAAAATGCAGTTGCTGCAAGGTTGGCACAGTGGGTCTCATCTCTTCTAGCACTAATACAAGAAACAAGCAAGTTACTACTCATTCAAGGACAACAATCAGAGCCATGAAAAGAATTCCTTTATACTCCAGCTGCATCCAGAAACAAAAGTTTAAAGAGCAGGTATAACCTAAAATATACGTAGAGGGATCTATGAAACATGAATACAGCTGTTTTGGCTTTCATGATTGTATGGATTGCTCATCAATGCAATCATAAAACTCTGACTGCACTGATGAGCAATGTCATGTAACAGATGTAACGTTCCAAGCGGATGGATCTGTAATGTAACAGATGTAACGTACCCAGACGAATACAGAATTCAGCCGGATACAGGATCTGGCAGTCCACCCTCCCTGCAGGAGGATGAACACACTGCACAATCTTATAGAATTATTCATATTGCTGGATGAAAGGTCTCACTGTTTTCAGGAACTTTCCATAAAAGACAAGGCACATTCAGCCCCCGTTCACACTGGGGCGACCTGTGAGGCGACCTGGTCGCCTCACAGGTCGCCGCAGGTCGCCTCCCATAGGGAAGCTGCGGACCCGTTCTAATAGGAGCGACACAAGTCGCTCCGACTCAGAAAAAGGGTCCGGAGCTTCTTTGGGGCGACCAGGAGGCGACCGCCATAGACTTCAATGTTACGAAGTCCGTGGCGGCCGCTCCGAGGTAGCGGCGCGCTGCTCGCACCGCGACCTCGGAGGTCGCGGTGCGAAGTAGCGTCGCCCCAGTGTGAATGGGGGCTAAATGTATGCCTGGGAGGGAAAAAAAAAACAAAACAAAAACAGATTCAGTAGATCTCTGTAATACATGCATGTTTTCCCCTGTTTCGTCTTTTTAAAAGCACTGTAAGTATAGACAAAAACAACCTGTTAATCCTGCCAGAAATCCAGTAAGGCGAGTGCCTTGCGAAAGTATTCGGCCCCCTTGAACTTTGTCACATTTCAGACTTCAAACATAAAGATATAAAACTAAATTTTTTGTGAAGAATCAACAAGTGGGACACAATCATGAAGTGGAATGAAATTTATTGGATATTTCAAACTTTGTTAACAAATAAAAAACTGAAAAATTGGGCGTGCAAAATTATTCAGCCCCCTTTACTTTCAGTGCAGCAAACTCTCTCCAGAAGTTCACTGAGGATCTCTGAATGATCCAATGTTGACCTAAATGACTAATGATGATAAATAGAATCCACCTGTGTGTAGGCTTGTGACGGTATCAGATTTTCATGCTGCGATTAATTGATTAAGGTTTTGCCACGGTATACGGTATTATCACGGTATTCTATTATTAAATTTAAATTATTCAATTTCCACCTCACTTCAATTTCATTGCTGAATTTAGGGGCTTTGGTTCACTTATGCACATTATTATATAGTCAGTCAGTACAGACTCTGTGAACCAGGCCTAAAATAGGTCATCAAGCAGTGTCTGGCCTAACTGGTTCTGGCGCTCGGCTCCGATCCGATGGCCTGGTCATTAAGAGGGCAAATCCTTGTGGTCAAGAAGTGGTTAAACCTGAAGGAGGTGTTGTTTATAAATTACTTTACTATTGCTTTAGGCCTGGTTCACATGTATGCGGGTTGGTGGTTCACATGTATGCGGGTTGGTGGTTCACATTTGCACAGGCATAGCAGCCCATTGATTTGAACGGGCTGCTATGCCCTCATTTTCCGCAGAAAAAAGGTGCATGCAGCATTTTTTTAAAATTCAGTGGCCTTGAAATCCATCCTGCTTTTGCACCATGCGACTAACCTGCAGTTCCTGCTCTGGCAAGCTTTCTGCATTTTTTGTATACGTGGGCACGGCATTTAAAAACAGTTTGCGTGTGCAGCAACGGCAGGTAAGTCGCATGGTGCAAAAGAAGGATGGATTTCATGGCCACTGCATTTTTTTAAATTCTGCATCTGTGTGTAATCAAGTCTCCGTATAAATGCACCTGCACTGTGATAGTCTCAGAGGTCTGTTTAAAGCGCAGAGAGCATCATGAAGAACAAGGAACACACCAGGCAGGTCCGAGATACTGTTGTGGAGAAGTTTAAAGCCGGATTTGGATACAAAAAGATTTCCCAAGATTTAAACATCCCAAGGAGCACTGTGCAAGCGATAATATTGAAATGGAAGGAGTATCAGACCACTGCAAATCTACAAAGACCTGGCCGTCCCTCTAAACTTTCAGCTCATACAAGGAGAAGACTGATCAGAGATGCAGCCAATAGGCCCATGATCACTCTGGATGAACTGCAGAGATCTACAGCTGAGGTGGGAGACTCTGTCCATAGGACAACAATCAGTCGTATACTGCACAAATCTGGCCATTATGGAAGAGTGGCAAGAAGAAAGCCATTTCTTAAAGATATCCATAAAAAAGTGTCGTTTAAAGTTTGCCACAAGCCACCTGGGAGACACACCAAACATGTGGAAGAAGGTGCTCTGGTCAGATGAAACCAAAATCAACTTTTTGGCAACAATGCAAAACGTTATGTTTGGCGTAAAAGCAACACAGCTCATCACCCTGAACACACCATCCCCACTGTCAAACATGGTGGTGGCAGCATCATGGTTTGGGCCTGCTTTTCTTCAGCAGGGACAGGGAAGATGGTTAAAATTGATGGGAAGATGGATGGAGCCAAATACAGGACCATTCTGGAAGAAAACCTGATGGAGTCTGCAAAAGACCTGAGACTGGGACGGAGATTTGTCTTCCAACAAGACAATGATCCAAAACATAAAGCAAAATCTACAATGGAATGGCTCACAAATAAACATATCCAGGTGTTAGAATGGCCAAGTCAAAGTCCAGACCTGAATCTAATCGAGAATCTGTAGAAAGAACTGAAAACTGCTGTTCACAAATGCTCTCCATCCAACCTCACTGAGCTCAAGCTGTTTTGCAAGGAGGAATGGGCAAACATTTCAGTCTCTCGATGTGCAAAACTGATAGAGACATACCCCAAGCGACTTACAGATTTAATCGCAGCAAAAGGTGGCGCTACAAAGTATTAACTTAAGAGGACTGAATAATTTTGCACGCCCAATTTTTCAGTTTTTTATTTGTTAAAAAAATTTGAAATATTCAAAAAATTTCGTTGCACTTCATGATTGTGTCCCACTTGTTGTTGATTCTTCCCAAAAAATTACAGTTTTATATCTTTACGTTTGAAGCCTGAAATGTGGCAAAAGGTCGCAAAGTTCGACGGGGCCGAATATTTTGCAAGGCACGAATATATATATATATATATATATATATATATATATATATATATATACATATATACATATACACACACACATAATATATATATATATATATATATATATATATATATATATATATATATTTATAGTTATTTATTATAATTTATGATTTTGTGTTTCAAACTTTATCATATTCGAAATGTTATAAAGAAGAACGCACAGTAAAAAAAAAAAAAAAAAAAAAATCATATGTAAAATAGTTGGTTTGGGCTGCTCATTCTTAAGAATTACATGCAAAATAATGGTACCGCTTTCAGCACCTAAAATCCGAAAGAATCATACCGCCAGGGAGGTTAAGTGGACTCGGGTACGGTTCGCGGGTGCGCACCCGAGTTCAAAGACAGTGTTCACATCATCAAAAAGAACCGAATTCTGACGTCAATCGAACCCGGGTCCGCACCAAAAGTGCTAGTGTGAAAACACCCTAAAACTGCTTTTTCTGGCCCCTAGACCTAAACGAGAATTTAACCCTTGCAGTGCAGGAGCAGCCCATTGCATGGATTTTTCCTCTCCTTAGAGATCTAGGTTCACACTTGTGTGGCTCTTTGAGCTGCGTTTTGCGTGGGCACAGCAGCCCATTCATTTAAATGGGCTGCTGTGCCTCCTGAAAACGCAGAGAAAAGGTCCCTGCTTCAGCTTTGAAAAAGCAACCTGCACAGAAACCGCAAATGCAGTGCGGTTCCCAGTGTGGAATGCTGCACTGCAGTTTCCAGTGTGTGGGAAGCAATTAGGATTAATGGCACCCCCATGCATCTCCTGCGCGGCAGTGCCATTTTCTGTGTGGGTGGTTGCGGCTGCGGGAACAGGTGCGGTCCCACAGCAGCAATCACCCGCACAGGTGTGAACCTATCCCTAGGGCCTGTTTACACTTGAAGTGCAAAGGAACGTCGTCCACACTCCTATGTGACTCCTGTGCAAATCAGCGCGGTGCGATTTAGGATCACTAAATCACTGGATCACACCCAAAAGTAATGCATGCACTACTTTTAAAACCGCACTGCAACCAGGCTGCACGGTACCAGAGTAGCTGTGTTTTGAGATTGACATTTAGGGTGTCGTTAGGAATACAGCGACATCGACAGCAGATCGCACACCCAGTGTTAAAGGGAAACGCATATGGAAAGCAGGTTTCCCACACCGCATTCTGGTGTGAACAGGCCCAAGGACAAACAAGATCCATATGCCCATAAATGCGGCCAATAAAAATAACGCCCAAGATAATGCGCCTATTTAGTAAGAAATCTGACAGCACTTCGTTTTACACTTTCATCACCTCTACCATCGCACATTATAACGTTTCTTGGCCTTCAGCTGATGAATGAACGTTTACACAGCAGAATATCTTCCGATCAGAATTGGAGAGACATGAATTTATTCTAATCAAGCCTCCATCTATCTTATCTGAACGTTTTCATACATTGCTATTTTGTGTTGCAATGAGGTTTCTAAACAGTTCTAATTTGCTTTGCATGCTTTGTTCTGAGGAGCCAATTCAAAGTGAAGGAAGAGACAACTCCCCCCCTGGAAAAATCCTGGAATGCTGGTAATTAGTCTGACACATTTCCTCTCACAGCTATAGGCTGGAGAAGCTGCAAGGAAATTCAGGCCACCGCCCACCCAGGACCACACTTCACCAGAGCGTCCACGCTGGAATGCGCCATCTCCTTAACTCCTTCCATGCAGCCCACTGCTCCAAATCAAGTACAAGTATACGGAGATTCTGCCAAAAGCGACAAGGAAATGAAACAAATAGTTGATTGTTAAAACAGCAAAAACATAAGAACCAATGTGCCCGAACGTCATGTACTACATGCCCAAATCTGAACTCCCGGCACATATTAAAATAAAAGCACAAAAGCATGCAGTTATGTGTTCATTAAAAAAGCAGCCAGTGTAATTATCTGATTTTGACTTGAAGTCAGCCTCGTACAATACAGCGGAGCCTAAACTGGGAGAAGGAGGGGAAAAAAATATTTTTAATAGCCCAAGCTATCCAGCAAAAGTGGCAGCTACAGGGTTTTGAAAAACCGTATTACACTGGTAGAGGGTGCTAATGAGAGTCATCTTTCATTAATACTTCTTATACCTTTATATTATAGGAAGTGGACAAACCACGGCTCTACTGGCAGGATCAACAGGTAATAAAACTAGTTTTCAGGAAAAAACAAAAACTGCTGTGTTAATGCTAATGTATTATTGTGACAGACTACAAATTATACCTATTTTTTTTTTGCCCATAGATATGCTGGCCATACACTAGCTGAAAAATCCTTTGAACTCGTTTTTGAGGGCTCTTTCACACGGGCGATCCGATCAGATCCGCCTGTCAGTTTTTTAGGCGGATCTGATCGGATCCTCCATGCAGCTCTATGGGGCAGTGGATGTCAGAGGAGACACTTCCGTTGACACCCGCTGACACCCATATCTGATCCTGTCCGTGAAATCTGGACGGATGGAAACCCTATTTTTCCATCCGTTCAGGGATCGGATGAGAGCGGACAGGCGGTCCGCTCTCATCCGATCCCCCATAGAGAGCAGCGAGAGCTGTGACACCTCCCTCTCCGCACTGCAGACGGAGACGGAGCTGTCATCCACCGGCTCAGCGGGGATCGGCGGATCAATCCCCGCTGAGCAGCACCGATCCACCTACGGAGGCGGACCGTGTGAAAGAGCCCTAAGGAACACTTGGCCATGAGAGCAAACGATTTTGCCATAATGTAATGACCGAATTGTATTCAATAAATCATTCAATGGACATAAATGAATCCTGTTTTTCATTAATTTTGTCACATATACCTAGTGCAAACAGTTCGGCCTTTCAATTTATTGTTAGTTCTGCAGAATTTTCCAAACTGTTCTTTTAATTATTCAGCTCTGAAAAGTTAAAACTGATTTTCTATTTGTGCCCAATAACTGGAGGAAAAACGAACGAACGGACCAAATGACAGATTTACAAAGGATTTTTAAGCTAGTGCATGGCCAGCATGAGAATTGAAAGCGGTAGTAAACCACATACAGAATAAAATCGAGCCTCGGGCAGTGTAAATCATATTGTGCTAGTATGCATCGCCTACTAGCACATTATGAAAGACTTACCTGAAAACAAAGCCCTGCTGAAGGCGCGTTCATCTTCACCCGGTCATCTTTCCGGGATTGGGGGCTTCAGTGTTAGGAATGGCCGAGTCAGCTGACTTACAGCACGGCTCTGAAGGGACAGCGCGGGTATGCTGTTCCTTAAAAGCGCATGTGTCGGTGAGGTCACCTACTGCATCTAAAGTAAATATCTCCTAAACAGGGCACGTTTAGGAGATATTTACAGTATCTATAGGTAAGCCGGATTATAGGCTTACCTAAAAGGTACTGTAATCCTACATGGGAGTTTACTCCCACTGTAAAGTGGAATTTTACAGTTTTTTTAAAAATTAAAAGGCAGCAGCTACAAATACAGCGCATCCTCTCCCCTGCAGATGCCGCTGGTGGGCACAGGAGAGGTCATGTGACCCTACTAGGCTGGGCTGAAAATACATACATCTTTGTTACACAGGATAGTCAGCACGGGTGTTGGGAGGGGGTCGTTTAAAGACTAGCTAAGATAATCCCAGAATTCGACTATAATGCAGCTCAAAATCCATTATATTTAATTTTTTAATGGCAATATGTGCAAATACCAGAATTTGACTTCCTGCAATCCCCTATACAGCAGAGCTTAGACTAGGACAGGGAGGGACAGACCTTGGAGGCAGGGAAATGTTTTTACAAGGAATAGGATGATAACAGGAGAGAGTGGAGTGAGTAGAAGGGTTACCTTATCAATCTGCTGCTTGTATTTCACCATCCAGCAGCTCTGCAATCAGCAAAGCTCATGTTCCCTGCTGACTAAAGACTTCTCACTCTCCCCTACCTACATTTATAAAAGCTGTACTCTAGCTTTCATCAATGATTAGAGAAGGCGGACCTTTCATTCATTCACCTGTTCTCCATTCATAGATTGCTTTTCATTCATGGAAGCTATAATACGGCTTCTATGAATGGAGGAGTTGGGGAAACCGCAGCTCCATATCTGAATGGACACAGGGAGCTGTAACCTGGCTCGGGTGCTCCCATAGCAAGCTGCTTGCTGTGGGGGCACTCAAAGGGGGGGGGGGGCAGGAGCGCCGAAGAGGGACCCAAGAAGAGGAGGATCCGGGCTGCTGTGTGCAAAACCAACTACACAGAGGAGGGAAGTATAACATGTTTGGTATTTTCAATGGGAAAAAAAAACTAGACTTTACAATTACTTAGGCCTCTTTCACACTTGTGCGACTTGTCCTGCGATTTAGGTCTGCAAAGTTGCATGACAAGTCGTACTTCATGATTTCCCCATAAGTAACATTTATATCTGTTCAACTTCAAGTCGCAGCGACTTTAAAGTAGTCCCTGCACTACTTTGATGCATTTTGCGGTCCATAGACCTCAAGATTACACAGGCATTGCTTCAAGTCCAGTCAAAATTAAGCAACTTTTCGGTCACACAAGTGGCACTTTTTGCTGCTTATAAAGTGTGCTGGAGTTTGACTTTAGTTTGTTCCTGTATTTCAATCTGCTAGTTTATCTAACACCCCCCCCCAGACTGACAATGCTGCTGTCTAAAGGTGCCCCCTGTGTGCCTTCATCCAGAGTAGGGGCACTCCAATACAGGAGGTATGTTACTGGCCAGAGCACTAGAAGAGTGAAAAAAAAAAAAAAAGCCAAAAAAAGGAAAAACGAATGCAGCCACCACATCTATTGATTGGTAAGATGCAATATATTATATCGTTTTTTTTGTTTACCCCTTTAATCAGCTAGTTTAAAGGCTTTTCAAAGTATTGGCTTCCTATATTTCTATGACACTGTTTATATTGCACAATATTCAGCTCAAAAGTATGAAAGTCACTGGAATGTTCAGCGAGTGAAGAATTTTCTGAAACGAAGGGATTTTATACGGAGACAATCCCACAGAGGAACTGGTCCACCCTTACCCTATTGTGAGTGCGTTTCCTGTGACGCGGCAAACATTGCTGAAACTTTTGTCATAAGCATTCAACTACGCTTTTCATCCATCACAACGGGATCTTTTACTGAATTCCACTAACTTCACAAGGCTGTACTGCCATGGGTGCTGACCTTCACTGGGCGGTAATAAAAACGTAAAAGTAAGAGAACAAATGTAAAAATGTAAAGTACAAAGCATGGCAAAAAAACAAAATCAAACTTTTAATTTGAAGGTCTCTAGAAGTAAACGGAACAATCAGATTGCGCTGTATTCAGTAGGGCAGTCGAGGAAAATGGGTGTATGAAGTGCAGCAACAATGGCAACCAATCAAAAATGAGCTCTCAGCTAAGATGTGCAGTGGTTTATCTTCCACCAGGTATTTCATGATCTACATTGTCATCATTTTTTGCACTGCCCTACTGGGCAACCTAACAAAATACATAAAAATCCTTTGTTGGGAGCTATATGCTGGGGGTAACCAGTGGGCTCTTGGGGACTAGATGGGGTTTGCAATACTAATCTCACTGTGCCAAGTTAAAGCGGAGTTCCGGGCAGAGAAACGTTTTTTTGTTGAACATACCCCCGGGACAGTCAGGGCTAGCACATTCCACAATGGCTAGCCTCTGATCTGTCCCGGTTCGCACTTACCTTTTAGAAGAAATACTTACTTAGAAATTTTCTTCCACAGCGTTTCCATCTCGGTTGTGGGCAGCTGAAGCCGGCGCGGTCCTCTTCTCTGTCTTCTTCCGCGTCTTCGTGTCCCAGAATGCACTGCACCGGCCCCTCTTGTCACTTCCGGCGCGGCGCCGCATTCCTAAACAGCTTCTGGGCATGCCCAGAAGCTGTTTAGCAGGGGAATGCGGCGTCGCCCGGAAATGACGAGTGGGGCCGGTGCGGCGCATTGATTCCTGGGAGCTATGACGTTTAGCTCCCAGGAATCATCGCGAGGCAGGAAGTGACGGGGTGAGCCGCGGCGCTGGAGGAGGAAGCTGTCATAGGTGAGTATTTACGATCGTCAATAAAAAGGTGAGTAAACAAAAAAAAAAAAAATAACTATCCAATTCCTTTTCAGGTGCGGCATACCTAGCGGAGGGGCACAAAAAAAAAAAATCTTTTTTGTGCCCGGAACTCCGCTTTAAGGAACTAAACACAACTTGCTATCACGTATGCAACTGCCAGGTCTTCTGACTATTGCTTTCAATACACCAAGCTCGTATGAACATAGACACGCCAATAAAACAATTGTATAGTGTTCAAAGAAACCAGATTCCAGAGCACAATGTATGTATTACAGGTAGGGATGCACCGATCCGACTTTTTTGGACCCGATACCAATATCTGGCATTGTGAAAACGCTGATACCGATACCGAACCGGAGTTACTCACAAAGCAAGCGGCTGCAGTACAGAGCAAAGCCACTGCCTCATGTGTGTGGCTCCTCCATTCACAGGCGGAGTGCATCTGATATCACTCCGCCTGTGAGCCGGACCTATACAGGAAGTAGCGGCTCCCATCCCATACTACTACTGCACCTAGTAAGGGATGGCTGAGCCGTTACTCAGCAAAAACCGGATCGGCCAATGTTACCGATCCCCCGATCCAGCTATATTGGCCATATCGGCGCCGATATCCGATCCAAATATCGGATCGGTGCATCCCTAATTACAGGTCATCAAGTTCTGCACCAATTACTATGCCCCATTGTCCGAGTCAGGCGGAACCCTGTACTCATACAAGGCAGGCAGTTATCTCCTTCCAAATACAGTATTCAGACCCCCTTTACTGGTTTCAATTTTGTTATGTTACAGCCCGATACTACATTTGTTTAAATTCATTTTTTCCCTCATTAAATCTACACTTAGTGCCCCATAATGAGAAAGTGAAAACAGAATTTTAGAAATGTCTGTGAATTTATAAAAAAGGAAAAAAACTGAAATATCACATTGGCATAAGTATTCAGACCATTTGTAACAAGACTTGAAATTTAGCCTAGGTGCCTTCCATTTCTCTTAAGACCCGGTCCACACTAGCGTGACTTGTCAGGCGACTTGTCGCTCCCTCGCAGTCCATTGACCGCTACAGGACCCGTTCTAATAGGAGTGACACAAGTCGCTCCGACTTAGAAAAAGGGTCCTGTACTACTTCGGGGCGACCTCGGAGCGACTTGCATAGACTTCCATTATGTGAAGTCCATGCAAGTCGCTCCGAAGTCGTGGTGCATGGGAATGCACAAGTCACCCCCGAAGTAGTACAGAGTCGTGTCGTCCCAGTGTGAACCGACTCTTATCGTTGCTGAGAGGTTTCGGAAGGAACAGCACCTGTGGCCATGCTTTCAGAGTGCATGTGCCAGTGATGTCACTGGCTGCGTCTAATGTACATATCTCTACCCATAGGTAAATATCTGCAGAGGAAGTTTACTTCCTCTTAAAAGCTAGATTTGAATACATTTTTCAGAAGAGATGCTTTAGGTTCCTTATTACATGCCCTATTTTAGACCTAGTGATATCATCACATTGTGCTTTTCTATGGAAAGAAAGCAGATCAAGGCTGGTGGAGGGACCAGCAGGTTGTTGTATATAGCTCATATGCCTCAGTATTCCTCTTAAAGAGGAAGTAATCCCTTCTCTGACACTTTTACCTATAGGTAAGCCTATATTAAGGCTTACCTATAGGTAGTGTAAATATCTCCTAAACATGTACCGTTTAGGAGATATTTACATTACATGCAGCCAGTGACGTCACTGGCGCATGCACTCTGAAGGAACAGCCGCTGGTGCCGTTTCTTCAGAGACCCGTGCCGTGACTGTCGGCTCCCGCGCGCGGGAGTGACGTCACCGCGCCTCCGGCCAATCAGATGGCCGGATGCCGCAATCCCGGAAGACGGGCGACTGGACATGTCGCCCGTCATACAGGTAAGCGGGCTGCACGGCGGGGGCTCGTTCTAAGGTAAGTATTGCATAATGAGCTAGTATGCGATGCATACTAGCTCATTATGTGTTTCTCTTACAGGTTGCCAAAAAAAATAAAAATTGTACGGGTTTACAACCTCTTTAAGAGTTCTCAAACAAACCTGATGCAAGTTGATGTCAGTCGGAAGGAGTAGATGTCCTTAGGCATGCTAAATGTGCGTGCAGACTGACCTAGATAAAACCCAAATGTGATGCTAAGCCCCCATAATTGAAAAGAACCGAGGACTAAGTAATAAAAGAGGAAGGGCAGACAAGGTAAATCTGAGGAGGAAGGGGCTAGATTAGCGATGATGAATTTTGGCACCCCAAAGGTTTTGGAACTACATTTCCCATGATGCTCACCTACACTGCAGAGTGCATTAGCATCATGGGAAATGTAGTTCCAAAACATTTCACCACCACTGGGCTAGATGATGATATATGTCCTCTAGCTAGGAAAACAAGGCTCTATTTGAAATCCTAAAGCTTCTAATGTACACTGTGAGAAGCTCACAATGTGCAGTGAATCCGAGTAAGAAATTTCAAAACAACAAAAGAGCCTGCACAACTGTACAAGACTGAAGGTAAGGCTGGAAATCAGCTTTAAATGGCAGAAATGTCTGATATGTTCTCATTACCATGTAGCCTGGGCACAGATATTGTGGGTGCTGAGTAACCTCATGAAAATCTGGCTAGACAAAAGCGGATGATCTGCATACTCCAGACTACTTTGCCATTTACAAATTAACTTAGAGATGCATTTGGAGACTCCAACCAAGTGAAAAACCTCAAAAAATGTAACCCATGATGCAAGGATCAAAGGGAACATGGAATGCAATCAATAAAAATAAAGATAAGCCAATACTTGAATTCCAAGACCAACATGTAATGCACATGACAAGATCTACTAGGTGCAGAGCAGCTTAGCATGAAAACATCCCGTCTATTCCCAAACCAACTTGAAGACAAGTGTCGAGACCTCAGACTTGAAATACACTAAACTCAGGAATGCAGAGGATTAGCCTAGCTAGGAGGCAGACCAATTTATCTTTAGAAGAGAATCTGTACAATCCAGTAAATATGTATTTATATACTCTCACAAGCTGACAGTGGACTGAATTTAGCAGTTAGTTAGCGACAGTTTTATTGCAAACCATTGCCCTGTGACCTGCGGCCTGCTCCTGCATTCCCGGGCTCTTGTTTCAAGACCCCTGTGGTGTCTGGATGTTCTTATCACATGGACGTTGTCACTACAACCTCTATGTGCATCATCAAGGTGCTTCCTGACAAGTGCAGGCTTAGACCCTCTTACACCTAAGTGTTATGCCCCATTCACAGTTGTGCGACTTGTCAAGCAATTTTGGAAATCAAAGCTGCATGACAAGTTGTTCCCCATGTTTTCCAATGATACCCATTCATATATATTAAATGATACCCATTCATATATATTCAATGATACCCATTCATATATATTCAATGATACCCATTCATATATATTCAATGATACCCATTCAGATATGCGTGGCTTAAAGTTGCAGGAACAAAAGTAGTTCATGCACTACTTTGGTCCGACTTTCATGCAACTGGAGGACCAAAGACTTCAATGTTAACCCTCAGAAGTTGCATGAAAGTCATACCTGAAGGTTATACAATGCAACTTGTGTGCAATAGTTGTCCATTATCACTGGTCAAAGCCAAAGTCGTATCCAAGTCCCACCCATCCAAAGTTGCGTCAAAGTTCCACTCCAACGTAGGCGCAACTTTGTCGTACAAGTGTGAATGGAGCCCAAGGGTGGTGCATTGCACTCACTTTCAGTGAGAACATACTGTATATGCATTGCAGTGCATGGCAGCATACTACCATGTGATGGAGTGCACTGTGTGTTGCTAAAAATAGTTTATCTTTATCAACCAGGCTATTTTTGAACTGATAAGTGCATGTTTAATTATCCATAACAGAAGCATAGTTTTATGGCGCTTTTCCACTGCATGGAACCGAACGGTTCGCTTTTGTGCTTTTCCACTGCTGGTGCCGCATGGTATGGTGTAGGAACGGTTCAGTACGGCGGCGCTTTTCCACTGCATGGAACCGAACGGTACGGCTCTCAAAAACAGTACCACCTCGATTGTGGTTCCAAGAAGTGCCATACCCGGTACCATATCCCACAATCCTTTGCATGCAGTCACTACTAGCCACTGATTGGTCAGAGAATCCCACCCACCCCGTTGTTATCCCACCCACTTAACTTTAGTACTACTTTAGTGGAAAAGCAAACCATATCGTACCGTACCGAACCGTTCCAACACCGTACCATGCGGTACCTAGCAGTGGAAAAGCAAACCGGGCCAAGCAGGGCCGAGTAGAGCCGAGCCGGTACTTGCAGTGGAAAAGTGCCATTAGTGAACAATGGATAAGTGGCAGTTATAACTGCAGTTAGGACACATGTAGCTTACTGGCAGGAAAACTGATGGCTGTGTAAGAATACTGGGCTAGGGAAGGGAGTACCGGTCACAATTTTTCAGCTGAACATGTGGTATCCAACCTACCTGATCACAGCCCACCTTCACCAGGTCCTGTAGCATCTGCCGGTTCACTTCTACTGCAGTCAAATTGCCAGATTCATTGGCGAAAGGTAGCAATGAGTAACGGATCTCCCGTAATGCTTTTTGGTAAGGGCCAAATTTAGCCGGTTGTCGAAGCTGCTGTTGCTGCTGCTGTCTTGCTGCATCTTTGCTATGCAGAACCTGCAAAGAATCATTGCTGTGCCCAACAGATAAACCCTGAGTCACCAGCTTTGGTGGCTGCTTCAAGCCTTCCCGGATCTCCTGCAGTCTCTGCCTGCTGTTTCCAGAATAGGTGGTAGCAGGGAAAGTTTTTGGCCTCATGGTTAATCCAGGTTAATATGCTCAGCATACAGTAGCTCTATTCCAACAGGTCACCATAGGCTGTTCAGTTGTATTTATCCATCACAAATTGGCCAGCTACAGGATCCAGGGTTGTGTAATAATAGCTCCTATACCATCCAAATAAGGACGAGTGCCACATTCTCAACCTGGAAAAAAGAAAAATGAATATCAGAGTGTTATAGGCACATTTTATTGGGTACATACTATTTACTTAACCCTATGGCATTACATAAGATGTACAGTATAATGATCACCTACATTGTCTATTCAGGATCTCCAGGTGCCAGCATTAGTTTTCTGATATGTTACATTGTAATTCAGTACCACAAAGAAGCAGGGCCTATTGAGAAGGAAACGGCAACCAGTTCCCATGTTTGCTGGCTCTGACTGGCTGCATCTAGCACCCTGCTGTTGGCTTAGGATGATGCTTGGCCTCAGCAACCCAAGGAGGTGGCTGCTGTTTCCTAATCAGTGCAACCCGCTATTTTGCTGTAGAGGGGTGCTCTGCAACATTAGAACAAATTTGGGTGAGGGAGTAGCCCCGCACTTAATCAAGCCAAACGCTACGAGAAAATGTCCTTGGTAGGGTAGTGTCCAGACATTTTCTCGTTGCCTTTGGCTCCCTCACCCAATTTTGCTCTCATATATATTTAGGGATGTGGCAATGATTGGTGGCTCTTTGTGAACCAGTGCCCCCTGTTCTCCTCTCTTAGAACTCATATAGGCACCTGGAGTTGGCCAATTGACAATACAATCAGTAGTAAATGCAGTGTAAATACATTTAAAGAATCCCAATCCCCAGTATTGTTGGGCTTTTTTTTTTTTTGTCTTTTCTAATTTTTCACCCCAACTTCCCAATAAAAATACATAAATAAATCACTTCTCTTTATTTGGGGGTTTGTCTTGTTTTTATGACTAAACTGTTGGACAGGAGATGTTGTAATCTTGTAAAATACCTTCTTCTTTCATTGGTTTGTCAATGCAAAACACTGCCTGCTTAAAGTGTCACCACATCATGAATAACTATCAATAAATTATATATTACATGCTGATCATACTCACTCAATCACTAGGAGATTCATTTTCTGTATTCAGCAAAAAACCTGATTGATCCTGCTGCTCTCCATCTCCCCCTTCTGTTCATGTCCCCAATTCAGCTTGGGATTTTACAGCTGTGGTGGCAATTCTGCACATTCTCAGTGTTTAGTGACTTTCTATGCTTAGCATTTCCTCCCCATCGCATCTGAGCAGCCCATATGACTATAGAGTGACACATGTGGGCATACAGTATACACAGTGGTAAATGACAGGTCACTCCCTCCCACCTCATCCATGCCTACTAACCAGCTAAACACAATGGGAGCAGGATATCACATGTAGATTGATGGAGGCTTCACCACCCTATTATAAGACACCGGCCGGAGGGGCGTGACATAGCCTGTGACTGGCAGAAATCTACCCACGCCATTTTATTTCCACAAAATAATAAAGATTTAATTTCAGATATAAATTTTTTTTTAACAATTTAAAACAGTTTGTTGATATTAATTATTATTTATTTTTAACTTTGTTTTCCAAAAGGCTTTTTTTTTTTTTTTTTCTAATTTTGAACATGTGACCAGCAGCAGAGGACTAGAAGCTCCTGCTGCAGACAGACTGGAAAAGATCTGGGTCATGTGACATCTGTATATTGATTAGGAAAAAAGGTACTTAGATTTTCTTTTAAAATTAAAATAATTACAGCGCCATCATACATATACAGAAATAGAGGGGACAATGTAAATTAAACAGTGTGTGTTTAGTATCACTTTAACCACTTGCCGACCGTCGCAAGTACATATACTGCGGCGGTCAGCCCCTCACAGGCAAAGTGACGTATGGGTACGTCACTAGCCTGTGAGGCTCTGGGGAGTGGGCGCGCTCCCGCTCGGTCACGGACCCCCCCGCACGTGTGCCTGGTGGACCCGATGTCTGCCGGGCACTCGCGGTCGTCCCTTAGAGCGGGAGAAAGGCAGGCGGCTAATGTAAACAAGCCGCCTGTCATTCTCCCCTGTGTAAGAATAGTGATCATACGGTTCTGCTATGTAGGACCGTTGATCACTGTTCCTACACCTCAAGCCACAGCCAATCAGTTAGAATCACGCCCCTAGGGACACACATAACCCCTACCTCTCAAAAAAAAAAGTTAACCCCTTCACTGCCAGTGTCATTTTACAGTAACAGTGCATATGTATAGCAGTGATTACTGTAGTAATGTCACTGGTAACCCCAAAAGTGTCAAAAATGTCAGTCAAGGGCCCGATCTGTCCGCCGCAATGTCGCAGTCCCGCAAACATGGGTTCTCCATAATCAGATACAGCAGTGAAAGAGTATAATGATGGCAGAACACAGAAATCATTTCTCAAACTCAATTGAAACAGGTGTCCTGTGCTATAGATCTCTAAAAGGCCTACTGGACCACACATCTAGAAAAAGATTACAGCACTTTGGTAATGAACATGGTAATAATTGCAACGTATAACATTTCATACCAAAGAAAAAGCTCATAAAACATTTCCTGCAGTATGGAGATACAAACTTTCACTATATTGTCAAAAGTATTGGGACACCTGCCGTTACACACACATGAACATTAAAGGGCATCCTAGTTTTAGACAGTAGGGTTCAATATTGAGTTTGTCCCCCCCCCCCCCCCTTTTTTTTTTTTTTTTTTTTGCAGCTATAACAGCTTCAACTCTTCTGGGAAGGCTGTCCACAAGGTTTAGGAGTGTTTCTATGGAATGTTTGACCATTCTTCCAGAAGCACATTTGTGAGGTCAGGCACTGATGTTAGACAAGAAGATCTGGCTCACAGTCTCCACCCCAATTCATCCCAAAGGTGTTCTATCGGGTTGAGGTCAGGACTCTATGCAGGCCAATAAGTTCCTCCACCCCCAAACTTGCTCATCCGTGTCTTTATGGACCTTTCTTTGTGCACTGGTGTGCAGTCATGTTGGAACAGGAAGGGGCCATCCCCAAACTGTTCCCACAAAGTTGGAAGCATGTAATTGTCCAAAATGTCTTGGTATGCTGACGCCATGAAGCGGAGTTCCGGCGCCACAGAAAAAAAATTTCAATGAACATACCCCCGGGACAATCAGGGCTAGTACATTCCACAATGGATAGCCTCTGATCTGTCCCGGTTCGCACTTACCTTTTAGAAGAAATACTTACTTTTAAAATTTCTTCTCCAGCGCTGCCATCTCAGGTGTGGGCAGCTTGAAGCCAGCGCGATCCTCTTCTGCGTCCTCTTCCGTCCTCCTCGGTCCCACGATGCACTGCGCCGGCCCCGCCGCCACTTCCGGGTCTGCAGCGTCATCCCTGCACAGCTTCTGGGCATGCCCAGAAGCTGTTTAGCAAGGTATGACGCGCCTACACCGGAACTGACGTCGGGGCCGGTGCAGGCGCATTGATTCCTCGGAGCGATGACGTTCAGCTCCCAGGAATAAAAAAAAAGAAGTAAAAAAAGAATAAAGGCCGGGAATATCCAATTCGGACTCAGGAAAGGATAAGGAAGCGGATGCCATAAAATCTACAGGCATGATTTTGTGGCCGGAACTCCGCTTTAAGGAGTTCCCTTCACTGGAACTAAGGGGCCAAGCCCAACCACTAAAAAACAACCCCACACCATAATCCCCCCTCCACCAAATGATTTGGACCAGTGCACAAAGCAAGGTCCATAAAGACATGGATGAGCAAGTTTGGGGTGGAGGAACTTGACTGGCCTGCACAACCCTCAACCCAACAGAACACCTTTCTCGTCCAACATCAGTGCCTTACCTCACAAATGTGCTTCTGGAAGAATGGTCATACATTCCCATTAATACACTCCTAAACTATGTGGATAGCCTTCCCAGAAGAGTTGAAGTTGTAAAGGGTGGGCCAACTCCAATTTTGAAACCTACGGAAGACTGGGACGCCATTAAAGTTCATGTGTGTAAAGGCAGGCGTCCCAATACTTTTGACAATATAGTGTATATAAGGAAGTGAATTATTTGGGGAATAGTTGGGCCTCAATCAATGTAATTTCTAAAACTTCTAAGGGCTTCACAGAACGTGTGCTTCCAATCTCCCACTGCAAAGGAGGAGAGCTCTCTATTCTTCATCAGTGCAGGGCATAAGACACAAAATACTCCGGGAAATTCCGCCATTGTATATGGCAGAAAACAAGCAAGCCACATTCTAACATTCCACAATCTGTTTGCAGTACTGAGACAGATCATTGTTAGTCACTGTACAAAGGTAATTCATTACCAAAAGGTAACAGACACATCATCGCCTGCCAGACACCCTTTATTACACAGCTCCACAATGGACATTGCATGACTTTTATTGTTACAGTAGAACTAGCGATCCTCATTTTACAAACAGGGAACGATCAGCTTTCCCCACAAGACCACTTAGAATCTCTTTACCTGTAAGAAAATCAAAGTTGCTTGCTGCAGACTATACAGACAACTCTCCATCGGGTCAACGAATAAATGAGAAGACTTTCTGCATCAATTACTTTATTCTTCTTGGTGGTCAAGTTCTTACTTCCAGCAATTGGAATACATTTACATTTAGAGCTTCTTCACACTACAAGGTACGTCCGAGCGTGCAGGGTTTTTTTCTGTGTTCCTGCGCATCACGTTTTAAGACCGCCCCTTATATTTCAATGGGCTGCCCTATGCACAAGAAATGCGCAAAAAAACGGGGCTGTCACGAGTTTTTAAAATCCCACCGCACCAAAAAACACATGGTACTGTGGCACCACGCATTATGATGGGAATGAACTCACACATTAGCTAAGATATAATGGCACCCGCACGTGTCAGCAAAGGGCCCTGCGCTTTTGTGTGGTGTGGGAAAACGCACAATTTCGCATGCCTTTCCGTACCACACCTGGTGTGAACAAGCCCTTAACCACTTGTCGACCACCAGCAGTACATATACGGCGGCAGGTCAGCTTTGTCTGGCGAAATGACCTAACTGTACGTCGCTTTGCGGGACCACGAGTGGGGTCGCGCACACACGCTGCCAGAGGCGAATGAGCGTGGCCATTCACAACAGGGGGAGCCAATCAGTGGGGGAAGAAAAAAAAAAAAAAAAAAAAAAAAAAAAAAAAATCGCAGATCACCACCATTACTAGTAAAAACTAAATAAAATTGACATAAATCTTTCTCCTAGTTTGTAGACACAAACCAATCAATATGCACCTATTGGGATTTTTTTTACCAAAAATTTGTAGCAGAATACAAATTGGCCTAAAAACGATGAAAAAAAAAATGTGATTTTTTATTTTTATTTTTTTTTTTATTGGGAATGTTTATATAGCAGGAAGTAAAAAATATTGTTTCTTTTTTTTTTCAGAACTGGCGCTCTTTTTTTTGTTTATAGCCCAAAAATTAAAAAATAACACCAAAAGAAAGCTCTATTTGTGGGAAGAAAAGGACATTCATTTTATTTGGGTACAGTGTCGCAGGACTGCGCAGTTATCAGTTAAAGTAACGCATTACCGTATTGCAAAAAATGGCCTGGTCATTGGGGGGGGGGGACCTTTCCGGTCCAGAAGTGGTTAAAGTAGAACTAAAAGCAAAACTTTATTTTTTTCTATTTTGGTTAGAGTAAAGGAGTGTTATAACCCGTTAGATTTATTTGTCATCTATGTCCCATTGGGGAGATTTTCCTGTCCCATAGCCAAAAATGGAAGTGAGAGGAATCCCTCCAAAGTAATGGAATTCTGGTTGTCATCAGGACTAGTGTCCCCATTGGAAGATTTGCCCTCTATTTCTATTCTGGGGAGAACCCAAAATTTGGGATCTTTCACTTTCTGTGGTAATAGTAACACAATGGCAACTAAAGAGGATGAATCTCCCCAACGGGGACACAGACAACATTAAAAACTTGACAGGTGTTCTAATTGTTCTCCAGTGTGTCAAAAAAAAAAAAAAAAAAGATTTGCTTTTAGATAAACCTTAAATTTACAACTTTTTATACACGGTTTATTTGCAGTGAAAGGTGTTTTAAGGCTCCTCTATACAGCCACAAGAGGGCCATGCGGTGTGACAGAGCGTGCAGAACCTGCAAAAAACCCTCCCGAGGAGCCACAGATGCTGTGTACAGCCACCCATAGAAAGCAATTACAGGATGCCGCTGTATGCCAGTATACGCTGGTACTTGGATAAACATGGGTATAGACGTATAACCCTGGACCCAGCAGCTGGGCTTCCCAGGGAAACCCTTTCTCAGGTTCTGTACGCTGGGTTCTGTGCGCTGTACGCCTCCCTTATAGCAGTGTGCATGAGCCCTTACATCGTTTTACATGATGTTACATCCATCTCTATGAAAGATATGCTTTCCTGGAAAGTGATCCAAAGGTGTAGCAAGCACAGGTATGAATATATTCTTACACAGGTAAATTTTTCGGGAGGGAGAGAGAGAAAAGAAAGGAGAGAGACTGATGCACAATCAAAAGCTAGTGGAATGTGATTTTTGTGCTAGATTGCCCTGTGTATGGGCAGCATTAAACGTCAGTTGCACAGGTTTTCATGGACTGTGGTTTGCTGAGTGGATAGTGAAAAAAAAAAAAAAAAGTTTTCAGTAGTGCTCCAGGTTATTGTGCCATCACCCACCCAACCCTGATACTTCATGACTAAAGTGGACTATACACCATACAACTTTTGTTGAGTCGACTATACACCATACAACTTTTGTTGAGTCGGCAGGGCCACCCACGAATTTCAGCAGATTCAAAAGGAACCAGCTGAAAATTGAAGAGAAAATGGCAGGCTCTAGTTTTGATACATCTAAGGGAGAATGTGCAATGACTAAAATTAGGTCAGCAGGCCAGCTATCAGGGTGGAAAAAAAAAAATCAATGATAAAAAAACTGGGTTTTTTTTGTTTGTTTTTTTAAATTTAAATAGAATTTATTTATTTTTTTTATCAGATTTATTTCAATAAAATGCTTTTAGAATAAAAATATATCTAAAGATAGTTTACTTTTTAAGAAACATTAAAAATGTAGTTTTATTTAGCATGAAATGGAGCTTAGTTATATAGAATGAGGCTGTATATTCTGCAGGATTTACATTTTTGGTAAACTCATTCAAAGAATTCAAGCTCTGCAAGCTGAGATAACATGCACTGCATTAATGCATTCACGCAATTTACCAGTAACCATGAGATAAATCAAAGTTCAGGAATATTCTTTTATCCCATTATTTTGCAAATCTATGTACACTACAAATTGTATGATTGAATCGGTCCAATATCACTGGTTTACTAACCTGACAGCTTATTATTCCAAATAGGAAACCTTCAATTTTGTTTGGAAATATTAAAGATTCTAAATACCAGCAAGAATTAGTCCTTACATTTAAAGAGCACCTGTCATTTCAGATCTATCATAGCAGCGCCTGTTAGTGGGCATCCACTCACCTGCTGCCGCCACGTCCATCACCTTGTTGTGTCACAGCCGCATCGCCAGCCGTCCCATTAAAGTGAATTGGACTGTCGGTGAGTCAACAGCGGGTTGGAGGAGGAAAGAGATGACAGTTGCTCTTTAAAAATTTTGAGTTGATTTAAATTAAGCCTTTTTACTGGTGATTTAAGGCCCCTTTCACATTTATGCGACGCGATTTTGCGGCGTGACTTTGACGCGACTTTGCCGCGATTTTGAAAGCAATGGCTATGGCTCAAAACGCAATCAAATTGTGGCAAAGTAGTGCAAGAACAACTTTGAAGTCGGCGCGACTTCAAAACGCTCTGATATGAATGGGGCTCATTGAAAATAATGGAAAACGACTTGTCATGCGATTTTGCGGTCCAAAATTGCGGGACAAGTCGCACTAGTGTGAAAGGGGCCTAAATTGACTTGATTTAAATCAAAATCCACCCTGCCAGCTACAACACAATGCAGCTATACACCGAGTATAGGGTCATTCCAGTGTATCTGATCTTCATCCTATAGCACCAACTGAGCGTGGACTGCACCTCTCATATATTAGATTACTGACCATACGAAAACCTCAGAAATTCTTTCCATATTGTTTACTGTAAATAATAAAGGACTTCCAAAGCTCGCACCAGTTTAAAGAACCAGATGCTTCTCTGCCAGGAAGCATTTAATTGATGTTTGGATATGAAATATCAAGAACGTATGCTGTCGAATGCCTGGCGTTACAGAACACTGCAGATAAGCCTCAGGCACATCTTCTTCCAATTACCTCCATACAAGGCATTTCACAGGCATTTTATAAAGGTCACAGAGACAGGTTAAAAGCACATCTGGGCAAGAAAATGATGTAAACTGGATTACATCCCCCGCATAGACAATGCAGCGTACCACAGCCATCAGAAAGGAACCGTCCTGCTCGTAGGCTGTGTTCTGCTCTCTGCGCTGGTAGAGTCCACCAATCAAAAGGATTAATCAGATCTGCAACATCCAGCAGGGTCAGGCACAGTCCACATACCTGTGGTATTGCTGGGATCGCCACACTCCTAATAGATGGGTGATTAAAGTCTTACTGCTGTGAGTCAGAGGGTACATTAATCTTTTTTGAGCAAAAAATAAAAAGATCTGCCTTCTATATGGAAAGAATAATTTGCAAAATACGGTACCAAAGCTGTTCATTTATTCTTAGAACAGTATATCCTGCCAACTCTCAACTTACTGTTCATTACAGCTCTATACGGTGAAGATTACCTAGCTGTACTAATCACCAAAAATATGGAACAGTAAAAAGAAGCTTGGAAGTTAGAGATTGAGAGGCAGGGCAGCGAAACAATCAAGTCTATAAATGGTATTTATTTCTACTTCTACTATAGCTGCACAAGCTCTTGAAGTATCCATTCTTTCCACGGAATGAGGAAATTGCTGCCATGGCAAAATTGAACGAGCCCTCTACAGCTATTGTCTGTAGAACGGCGGCGTACGCAGCGTTCCTTGTGGCTATTAGCAAAATTTTTATTACTTCATATTGGTCAAAATGGCCAGTTTATAAGTCTGTAAAAGGAAAATGGGGTAAGACAGGTAATAAATATAGAATGTATTGTTGTGCTTCCCTGTCTTACAATGTAGAAGTTGATCCTCTGAGCGTGGCCCATCAGGATGGGTGTATCTGGCCATATCTGTGCATGTACACAGCTCACCTGACTATGCATGCTTACAACAGGACACAAACAAAAGTCTTAAAGTGGTTGTAAACTTCAGTCATGAAATATGAACAAAGCATATCCGTCTATACTGTGTTACTTGTCTCTGTCCAGAGCACTTAGGCTCCATTCACACCTGGGCGTTTTCAGCTCCAAAAACGCTCAAAAGAAACGCTTCCAAAACGCCCAACAAGTAAAACCCCAATAATTTAAATGGCCCCTGTTCACATCTGAGCGTTTTGCAAAACGTCTGTAGCTGAAAAAAGTACATGAGCTTCTTTTTGGGCTGATTACCAGCGTTTTTGATAGATGTCAATGAAAAACGCCTGAAAAAATCGCGGTAAAAATCGCGGTAAAGATCGCGGTAAAAAACACTACGCTCAAGTGTGAATGCAGCCTGTGTCATTTCTGACTGCTGCCCCGTTCCTCTGCTATAAGCATAACTCAAGCATGACAAGTTTTCCCAGACACCAAGAAACAAATAGTGATGGGGAGGGCACATCTTATGATTGACAGCCTCAGCTATGTTCCTGTGTGAAGGGGGGTGTGTCCCTTCCCTCCAATCAGCTCTCAGAGCTCCCCTTACTGATGTAACTTCAGTTCTCCGCCCCCTGCTTTTTTAGAGCTGAGAGATCCTGTATATCAGGCATCACTAAATGGCGGACCGCGGTCCAGATCCGTACCCAGTTAATGTCTCATCTGGACCCCTGTGGTCCCACCCTTTAGAGTCGTTCTGCCCACAGCCATCACCACTGCCAGTCTCACAGAGCCAACAGCTGGAAGCAGGAAATCTATAGACAGAGGGCGGGGGCTATCCAAGTTAACAAGCAGGTGATTGGTTGCGAGGATACAGTGCGGTCATTGCACAAGCATGCGATTCAGACCTCTGCTGGAAGAATATTTTACTGACTGGACCTTTGTAAATTTTAATTCAATACCCCTGCTGTATAATATTATTATTATTATTATTATTATTATTATTATTATAGCGCCAGCAATTTACGCAGAGCTTTACAATATTAGAGGGAGACAGTACATATACAATATAATACAATACAAGAGGATTTAGAGGGCCCTGCTCAGAAGAGCTTACAATCTAATGGTATATATTCTGTCCTTTGAATGGGGAAAGACGGTTGCAGATGAACAGGTACAGCTTATGTAGGAGGATTTGTTTAGTCTCTGTGTATCACCTAAAGCCAGTCACTTCACTGTGTATATGTAAGGGTTTACAACTAATTTAACTTAACATTAAACTCAATGCAACCATGTGATATTTATCATAAGCCAACATAAGCAAACAATATCACCAGCAGTGTATAGATCAGATGAAAATATAATTGGCAGATACATTTTTCGCCTCTTTATACTGTGGTTTTGTGACCAGGTTGTACTTGCTCCTCCCTGCATGGTGATACCGTATTGATGGTCAGAGTAGGCAGGAGACATCTGGCGAAAACCGCATCACTGCAGAAACATGACTGTTTTCCCATGTCTACACAAACCTGATTGGTGCTGTGGTGGTAACGTGTGTGTAGAGAAGAAAGGATGTGGAGCAGCCAACGGGGAAGAAGAAGAAGACTATCAATCAAAGCTGCCCAATGCAGATAACGTGAGTTGGAGAGCGAGGGGAGGGAGCAGAAGTTAGTCAACCTCCTGGAGTCGCCCTATAATCTGATGAAAAGAGTCATGTGGGGCGACTGCCAGAGGAGAAAGGTGGAAGTGAAGGCTTCTCAGTAGGAAACTTGCGGAGTGGCAACGCAGCAGCCAGAGGATCGCCTGCAAAAGCGTTGCCACTGACAATAGAAACATGCACTAAATCAGTAAGGGCTCTTTCACACGGTCCGCCTCCATAGGCAGATCCATGCTGCTCTGCGGGGATCGGTCCGCCGATCCCCGCTGAGCCGGCGGATGATAGCTCCGTCTCCGCTTGCAGTTCGGAGAGAGAGGTGTCACAGCCCCTGCTGCTCTCTATGGGGGATCGGATGAGAGTGGACCGCTTGTCCGCTCTCATCCGATCCGTTCCCTGAACGGATAGAAGAATAGGGTTTCCATCCGTCCGGATTGCACTGACAGGATCGGATGCGGATGGCAGCGGGTGTCAGCGGACATGTCTCCGCTGACATCAGCTGCTCCATAGGGCTGAATGGGGCATCCGATCAGATCCGCCTAAAAAACTGACAGGCAGATCTGATCGGAGCGCCCGTGTGAAAGAGCCCTAAGGCCCCTTTCGATCAGGCGGACCGTTCAGATCCACCTGTCCGTTTTTTTGGCGGATCTCAACGGTCCCCCCATGCATCTCTATGGGGCATCGGATGTCAGCGGAGACATGTCCGCTGACACCCGATCCGTCAAATCTGGACGGATGGAATCCCTATTTATTTTACATCCGTCCAGCGGATTGGATGAGAACGGACCGACGGTCCGTTCCCATCAGATTCCCCCATAGAGATGTATGGGGCTCTGACAGCTGTGTCTCCGCACACAGCGCGGAGAACAGCTGTCATTCTCCTGTTCAGCGGGGGGATCGGCGGATCGATCCCCCGCTGAGATAAACTGAGTCCGTCCGACGGACATCCTGTGTGAAAGAGCCCTAAGATTGACCAGGTAATTACTACTAATAAAAACATAAATGATGGAGAGGTTAGGCAAATATATATAGAGATCATACTTTGAAACACAATGACACACTAAATGGGGGGGTTTACTGGCTCCTAAATCCCTTGGTGTGCTAAGAGGCTTGGCACCTGACTGTAAAATACCAGCCCTAAACTACTCCAAAATGTTTACTTTCCACCTAATAAAAGCGGCCTCATGACACCTCTCTGTTAAAGAGCCTGGAGGACATGTCCAGCAAGTTGGCAACTTGGTTTCAAACACAACTCCAAACAGTCATCAGCGCAAGAGAAAGCAAACTGTCTTGTACATTACCTTGGCTAGTGTCCCAGTCCTGGCAGTGCCACTTTTCACTTAATCGCATAGTAGTTTCCTTTACAGAGGCACGGAGTTCAATGTAACAGAAGGGGGGAAAAAATCCAAGGAATAGGACGTCTTCTTTCTCTTTGGGAAGTTGCTGAAAGTTCCTCCTTCACCTCCTCCTCTTTCCTTTTGGCGTCAACTCCTCAGTCACAGAGGCACATTCCAAGCTGGGGGAGAATTTACAGTCCGATCAGCATACAGAGAAAAAGAAAGAGCGAGAGAGGAAAAAAAAATCCCCATGTGCCTCTCATGCAACAGGAATGCTCCAGGCAAGGCCAGCCCAGCAGTTTCTTTGGTTTTTAAGCATGCTGTGCACAGATGACAACAGGGCAAAAATGTCAATAGAAATCTCTTACCAACAGTTAGGAAGGGCCTTGTCTAATTGGCTGTTGAAGAGAATGTTAATAGGTCACATGTGAACGTATTGATTTAGTGGGTTAGAAGCCATCACTAATATTATTATTAGAAATTTTATACAGGATTCATATAGCGGCATGAGGGCAGAGAGTGAAGTTACAATACATCAATCAGAGGGCGCTGCTCATTACATATTTAAAGCGGAGTTCCAGCCATTTACTCACCTGTCCAACGGTCCAGCGATGCGGCCGCCGGAAGCCTCGATCCTCTCCCTCGGCGCCGGCATCACTGCTGTGGGCACCCGGCTGTTACAGTTTGCGGCTTCACAGCCGGGTACCCACTGCGCATGCGCGAGTCGCGCTGCGCGCCGTGATTGGCCGGCAATCTTCTGGGACCTCTGACGTGTCCCAGAAGATTGCAGGGAGGGAGGGGGAGAGGAGAACTTCCGCTCAGGGCGCCGCGGCGCTCCGAGCGGAAGTGGGAGCGGGTACCTGTCAAAACTAGGTACCCGCTCCCCCCCCCCCAAAAAATGACATGCCAAATGTGGCATGTCGGGGGGTCAGGACTCCCTAAAGCGGAAGTTCCACTTTTGGGTGGAACTCCGCTTTAATCCATTAAAAAATAACAGATGTAAAAGAATCGGCATAAGCCTTATTTACTGAAGAAAAACGCAGCAAACCATAAAAGCAAATTTATTCCAGTAAGATCTAGCATTACAATCAAATACTGTATTTTCTGTCGTATAAGACTACTTTTGAACCTCAAAAAAATCCCCCCAAAAATGGGGGGTCGTCTTATACGCCGAGTATAATATCTCCAAGGTAACCTAAGTATAAGTATTACTGGTAGATGTAATCTCTCAAGACGCTGGCTGTGTGGGAATCCTGTACCGGTATACCGTATGTACCTTAGCTTCGGCTACATACAGTGTACCGCGCTGAGCCAATCAGGGAGAGCGATGTATTCTATTATTGAATGCAAAGCCTGCTCGGATTGGCGGAGTAACATTAGCCCGCCTCTCTGACTCTGCTAATCCGAGCAGGCTTTGCAATCAATAATAGAATACAATCGCTCACTGTGATTGGCTCAGCGCGGTATACTGTATGTAGCCGAAGCACGGAGATTACATCTACTGGTAATACTAAGGGTACCTTGGAGATATTATGAGAGATTACATGTATTACAGTACTAGGGTACCTTGGAGATCTATGAGAAATCTGATGTTTTTCAATGATGTTGCCTTGCTTCGGAAGGGGGGTAGTCTTATACGGCAAGTATAGCCCAAAACCTATGTTTTAACTTGAAAATTAGGGGGGTCGTCTTATACGCCGGAAAATACAGTAATTGTTCTAAGTGGTATCAACTCATTCCTTCTTTAAACAGGAATTCTGATAACTGTAATCGAATGATAAATGTTATTTAGGACACAGGAATTCGAGTTATATTGCTAATGTGCTTTGTTTTATGTTGGGAGGGTTTCACAGAAGCAATACAGTTACATTCAGGACAGTATGACTTACACAGCATGGGTGCTCAACCTGTGGACCTCCAGCTGTTGTGGACCTACAAGTCCCATGGAGCATTGCAAGGCTGACAGTTACAAGCATGACTCCCAGATGCAGAGGCATTATGGGATTTGTAGTTCCACTACAGCTTGTGGGCCCCAGGTTAAGCACCCATAATCTACAGTATGTCCACTCCTACAAACCCCCTAGAATCAATGGATGTACCCCATGCTGGCCCCTCTATCACATTCACGTTAACAGTAGGGATGCCCACATTCCAGTAAAGCATGCCCCCTGCATCATGTTCACAAGTCATGACTTCTTCAGAGTTGTATGACCCCCACCACAATACGCATGGCACATTCCAGTATATAATGGCACTTCTCCAGCTTCATGCCAACTCTGTACTGGAAGCCAGGGCTAAATACCACATTTTTTGCCACAGTACATTGGAGCACTATATATGCTATCCCTAGGTACAGTACATAGAACTTTTCCAGAATTGCATACTACCCCTAGGTACAGTACATAGCACTTTTCCAGAACAATATACTACCCCTAGGTACAGTACAGAGCACCTTTCCAGAACGATATACTACCCCCTAGGTACAGTACATAATAGCACTTTTCCAGAATGATATACTAGCCCTAGGTACAGTACATAGCACTTTTCCAGAACAATATACTACCCCTAGGTACAGTACAGGGCACTTTTCCAGAACGATATACTACCCCTAGGTACAGTACATAATAGCATTTTTCCAGAACAATATACTAGCCCTAGGTACAGTACATAGCACTTTTCCAGAATGATATACTACCCCTAGGTACAGTACATAGCACTTTTCCAGAACAATATACTACCCCTAGGTACAGTACAGGGCACTTTTCCAGAACGATATACTACCCCTAGGTACAGTACATAATAGCACTTTTCCAGAATTATATACTACCCCTAGGTACAGTACATAGCACTTTTCCAGAACAATATACTACCCCTAGGTACAGTACATAGCACTTTTCCAGAACGATATACTACCCCTAGGTACAGTACATAATAGCATTTTTCCAGAACGATATACTAGCCCTAGGTACAGTACATAGCACTTTTCCAGAACAATATACTACCCCTAGGTACAGTACAGGGCACTTTTCCAGAACGATATACTACCCCTAGGTACAGTACAGGGCACTTTTCCAGAACGATATACTACCCCTAGGTACAGCACATAGCACTTTTCCAGAATGATATACTACCCCTAGGTACAGTACATAGCACTTTTCCAGAACAATATACTACCCCTAGGTACAGTACAGGGCACTTTTCCAGAACGATATACTACCCCTAGGTACAGTACATAATAGCACTTTTCCAGAATTATATACTACCCCTAGGTACAGTACATAGCACTTTTCCAGAACAATATACTACCCCTAGGTACAGTACATAATAGCATTTTTCCAGAACGATATACTACCCCTAGGTACAGTACATAATAGCATTTTTCCAGAACGATATACTAGCCCTAGGTACAGTACATAGCACTTTTCCAGAACAATATACTACCCCTAGGTACAGTACATAGCACTTTTCCAGAACAATATACTACCCCTAGGTACAGTACATAATAGCATTTTTCCAGAACGATATACTACCCCTAGGTACAGTACATAATAGCATTTTTCCAGAACGATATACTAGCCCTAGGTACAGTACATAGCACTTTTCCAGAACAATATACTACCCCTAGGTACAGTACAGGGCACTTTTCCAGAACGATATACTACCCCTAGGTACAGTACAGGGCACTTTTCCAGAACGATATACTACCCCTAGGTACAGTACATACCACTTTTCCAGAACGATATACTACCCCTAGGTACCCTACATAGCACTTTTCCGGAAGTGCTGTCCTTTTCAGCACTGCATGCCATCTCTATGGAACGGTGTTGTCATCTACACAGTGATTAGTGTCCTCTCTAGAACTACATATCTTCTACTCATGGTAGAATTGTACACACCCTGTCCACAATGTCCACAGTTCAGCTACATTATCACACCGCATTCCAGTCCTACCTACAACCCCTCAACTTCCATTCACCTCTACATACTCCACTACAGTGCCCAATGGCCACAATGCCCTCTATTGATGCAACCACTATTCTAGAGCTCCATGTCACTTCTCCGCTGCTCTATGGCACCACTACCATGATGGGTATACTGAATACCATGCTTTAGGGCTCCATTCCTCCTATCTCTCTAGGCCACCATGCCCTCTTTTCAGCACTGCAGGAAATCAATAGATCTACAAGCCCATCTCTTCAGAGCCACATACAATCTTTATAGAAGTACATGCCCATTCTCTAGTACCACATGCCATCTCTCTATACCTACTTGCTGTTTTTCCAGTGAAACATGCCCCCTCCCTAGAACTCTAAGTCTTCTCTTTAATGACACATCTCTAGAACTTCAAGACCTCTTTATCTAGTGCCACATGCAACCTCTCTAGAACTTCATGCCATCTTTCTAGTGCTGCATGCAACTTCTCTAGAACTACATGTCCCCTCCCTAGAGCTAAATACTCTCTCTCTAGAACGCCATACTTTCTCTTTAGTGCCGTATGCCACCTTCCTAGAAAAACAGGGCTACGTGTCAACTCCCGAGAACAAACATGCTCTCTCTGGTGCCACAAGCCACCTCTTTAGAACTACATGCCCTCTCCTGAATACCATATGCCCCCTCTCTAGAACTACATACCCTCACCCTAGATCTGTATGCCCCTTTCTAGATCTACATACCCTCTCCCTAGATCCTACATGCCCTCTCTCCCTAGATCCAACACGCCCCCTCACTAGATCCTACTGGCCCTGCTCTAGATCCTACATGCCCCCTCCCTACACCCCCCTCTCTAGATCCTACATGCCATGCCGCCTCCCTACATCCTTCATGCCCCCTTTCTAGATCCTACTTGCCCCCTCCTTACATACTTCATGCTCCTACTCTAGATCCTCCATGCCCCTTCTCTGGATCCTCCATGCCCCTTCCCTGGATCCTCCATGCCCCTACTTTAGATCCTTCATGCCCCCTCCCTACATGCCCCCTCTCTACTTCCTCCATGCCCCTACTTTAGATCCTACATGCCTCCTCTCTACATCCTACATGCCCCTTCTGTGGATCCTGCATGCCCCTACTTTAGATCCTCCATGCCCCTACTTTAGATCCTTCATGCCCCCTCTCTACTTCCTGCATGCCCCTACTTTAGATCCTACATGCCCCCTTTCTAGATCCGCATGCCCCCACCCTAGTACTCCATGCCCAGTCTACATTCCTTCCTCCCGGTGTAGAGCAGTACACAGTACCCCCAGAACCCCGGACCCGCCGTACAGTGGAGCTCCTGTCCCCGGTGTGGTGCGCCCTATATGTGCACACGTGTGCCCGGGGTGCGGGAAGCGCCATTACCTGTGTCCGGCCTTCTCTCCGCTCGGCTCCCCGGGTCTCCGCTCTCCCCCCACAAGCGGTACATACGGCAGGACGGACTTGGACGTTCACCGCATTGTTTGCATTCCATTGCGGTCACGTGTTCCGGGCTGCCTGCGTCATCTCTCCACCAGCCAACAATTGGATGAGGCTGCCGCGGGGCGTGGCTAAAGCAGAGCTGACTCTGAGTCTGTTCTGACTCTGAGTATCATGGAATCCAGAGACTGGGTTTTCCAGGGCGAGATATTGTATTGGGAGAGAGAGGCTGTACTGAGAGATATTTACTGGGAGAGAGGCTGTACTGGGAGAGATATTCTTCTGAGAGAGATATTTACTGGGAGAGATATTGTACTGGGAGAGATATTCTTCTGAGAGAGAGATTTACTGGGAGAGATAATGTACTGGGAGAGATATTCTTCTGAGAGAGAGATTTACTGGGAGAGAGACTGTACTGGGAGAGAGACTGTACTGGGAGAGAGACTGTACCGGGAGAGAGACTGTACCGGGAGAGAGACTGTACCGGGAGAGAGACTGTACTGGGAGAGATATTTACTGGGAGAGAGACTGTACTGGGAGAGATATTTACTGGGAGAGAGACTGTACTGATAGAGAGGCTGTATTGGGAGAGTGGATGTACTGGGATAGAGGCTGTACTGGGCAGGATTTGCACTGGGACAGTGGTTGCACTGGGAGAAGGGCCATACTGGGAGAGTGGTTGTACTAGGTGAGAGATCGTTCTGGGAGAATGGCTGTACTGGGAGAGTGGTTGTACTAGGTGAGAGATCGTTCTGGGAGAATGGCTGTACTGGGAGAGTGGCTGTAATGAAAGAGAGGTTTTACTGGGAGTTAGGCTGTACTAGGAGAGAGGCTGTTTTGGGAGAGTGTCCGTACTGGGAGAGAGACTGTACCGGGCAAGATATTGTACTGGGGGAGAGGTTGTACTAAGCAAGATATTGTACTGGGAGAGTGGTTGCACTAATAAAGAGAATGTACTGGGAGAATGGTTGTTCTGGGAGAGAGACTGTAATGGAAGAGAGCTTTTACTGGGGGTGAGGCTGTACTGGGAAAGAGGCTGTATTGGGAGAATGGCCGTACTGGGAGAGAGGCTGTACTGGGCAAGATATTGTTCTGGGAGAAAGGTTGTACTAGGGGAGATATTGCACTGAGAAAGAGACTGTAGTGGGAGAATGGTTGTACTGGGGGAGAGGCTGTACTGGGAGAGTGGTTGCACTGAGTGAGAGACTGTACTGGGAGAGTGGTTGTACTGAGGGAGATGCTGTACTGGAATAGTGGTTGTACTGGGGAAAAGGCTGTACTGGGAGAGAGGCCGTACTGAGAGAGAGAGAGACTGTAACGGAAGAGAAGCCATACTGGGAGAATGGTTGCACTGGGAAAGAGGCTGTACTGGGAGAGTGGTTTTACTGAGAGATAGGGTGTACTGAGAGAGAGGCTGTACTAGGGGAGTGGCTGTTCTGGGAGAGTGGTTGTAGTGGGAGAATGGCCATACTGGGAGATAGGGTGTACTGGGAGAGAGGCTGTACTAGGGGAGTGGCAGTTCTGGGAGAATGGTTGTACTGAGAGAGAGATTGTACTGGGAGAGTGGTTGTACTTGAAGAGAGACTGTACTGTACTGGTACTTGCAGTCACGTATTCCGGGCTGCCTGAATCATCTCCCTGCCAGCCAACAAAGGAGGGCTGAGTGTGTTCTGAGTATCATGGAATCCAGGGACTTGTCTTACAGGGTGAGATATTGTACTGGGAGAGAGGCTGTATTGGAGGAGAGGCTGTATTGGGAGACTGGTCATTCTGGAAAAGTGGTTGTACTGGGTGGGATATTGTACTGGGAGAATGGTTATATTAGGAGAGTGGTTGTACTGGAAGAATGGTTGAACTGGGAGAATGGCCGTACTAGGAAAGTGATTGTACTAGGGAGAGGCTGTACTGGTGGGAAAATGGCCCTACTGGGGGAGTGGTTATACTGGGGAGAAACCATACTGGGGGACAGGCCGCACTAAGAGAGTGGTCGTACTAGGAGGGTGGCCGTACTGAGAGAAAGATTGTAATGGAAGAGAGGTTTTATGGGGGGGTAAGGCTGTACTGGTAGAGAGGCTGTTTTGGGAGAGTGGTTGTACTGAGTGAGAGATGGTACTGGGAGAGAGACTGTAACAGAAGAGAGGTTTTACTGGGGGTGAGGCTGTACTGGGTGAAAGGTTGTACTAGGTGAGATGTTGTACAGGGAAAGTGGTTCTACTGGGGTAGAGGCTGTACTGGGAGAGTGGTTGTACTGAGAAAGAGACTGTACTGGGAGAATGACCATGCTGGGAGAATGTTTGTACTGGCCGGGGAAGAGGCTGTACTGGGAGAGTGGTTGTACACGGAAAGTGGTTGTACTGGGGGAGAGTCCTTATTGGGGGAGAGGCCATACTGGGAGAGTGGTTGTACTAAGAGAGAGAGACTGTAATGGGAGAATGGTTGTACTAGGGGAGTGACCGTACTGGGAGAATTGTTGTACAGGGGGAGTGGCTGCGCTGAGAGGGAGACTGTACTGGGAGAGTGGCCATGTTGGGAGAATAGTCGGGAGGGAAGCTGTACTGGAGGAGTGGCCCTTCTGGGAGAATGGTTGTACTTGGGGGGGGGGGGGGTTTGTACTGGTAGAATGGTTGTACTGGGAGAGAGGGTGTACTAGGGGAATGATTCTACTGGGAGAGTGGCTGTAGTGTGACAGAGGCTGGTTGTACTGAGAGAGACTGTAATGGAAGAGAGGTTTTACTGAGGGTGAGGTTGTACTGAGAGAGAGACTGTACTGGAAGAATGGTTTTACTGGGAGAGAGGCCATACTGGGGGAGTGGCTGTACTGGGAGAGTGGTTGTATTGGGGGAGAGACTGTACTGGGAGAATGGTTGTACTTGGAAAGAGACTGTAACGGAAGGGAGGTTTTAATGGGGGTGAGGCTATATTGGGAGAGTGGTTGTACTAGGGGAATGGCCGTACTGGGAGAATGGTTGTACTGGGGGAGAGGCTGTACTAGGGGAGTGGCAGTACTGGAAGAATGGTTGCACTGGGGGAGTGGTTGTACTAAGAGAGAGACGGTACTGGGAAAGAGACTGTACCGGAAGGGAGGTTTGAATAGGGGTGAAGCTGCATTGGGAGAATGGTTGTACTGGGGGAGAGGCAGTACTGGGGGAGTGCCTGTGCTGGGAGAGTGGTTCTATTGAGAGAGAGAGAAACTGTACTGGGAGAATGCGTGTACTGGGTGAGAGGTTGTACTGGGGGAGAGGCTGTACTAGAGGGTGGTTGTACTGAGAGAGAGACTTACTGGGAGAGTGATTGTACTAGAAAAATGGCTGTATTGAGAGAATGGTTGTACTGGGAGAGAGGCTGTATTGGGGGAGTGGCTGTACTGGGAGAATAGTTGTACCGGGGAAGAGGCTGTCCTGGGAGATTGGCCGTACAGGGAGAATGGTTGTACTGGGATAGTGGTTTTCCTGGGAGAGTGGTTGTACTGAGGGAGAGGCTGTCCTGGGGGGAGTGGCAGTACTGGGAGAATGGTTGTACTGGGGGAGTGGCTGTACTGGGAGAGTAGTTGTACTGGGAGAGAGAGAGAAACTTTACTGAGAAAGTAGTTGTATTGGGAGACTGGCCATACTGGGCAAGAGGCTGTACTAGAGGAGTGGCCATACTGGGAGAATGATTGTACTGGGGTAGAGGCAGTACAGGGAAAGTGGTTGTAGTGGGAGAGAGGCTGTACTGGGAGAGAGACTGTACTGGGAGATTGGTTGTACTGGGAGAGAAACTGTAATCAAAGAGAGGTTTTACTGGGGGTGAGGCTGTACTGGGAGAGATGCTGTATTGGGGGACTAGTTGTACTGAGAGTGAGACTGTAAGGAGAGAGTGTTTTTACTGACAGAGAGACTGTACTGGGAAAATTGTTGTACTGGGAAAGAGACTGTAACTGAAGGGAGATTTTATTGGTGGTGAGGCTGTATTGGGAGAGTGGTTGTACTAGGATAGAGGCTGTACTAGTGGAATGGTTATACTGGAAGAGAAGCTATACAGGGGAATTGGTTGTACTGGGAGAGTGGCTGTACTGGGAGAGAGGCTGTACTTGAAGGGAGGTTTTAATGGGGGTGAGGCTGTATTGGGAGAGTGGTTGTACTGAAAGAATGACCATACTGGGAGAGAGGCTGTACTAGGAGATTGGTTGTACTGATAGAGATACTGTAATGGAAGAGAGGTTTTAATGAGGGTGAGGCTGTATTGGGAGAATGGTTGTACTGAGAGAGAGAGAGAGACTGTACTGAGAGAGAGACTGTAATTGAAGAGAGGTTTTACTGGGAGAGTGGCCGTACAGGGAGAGTGGCCGTACTGGGAGAATGGTTGTACTGTGATAGTGGCGGTACTGGGAGAATGGTTGTTCTCGGAGAGAGACTGTACTGGAAGAGTGGTTGTACTGAGAGAGTGACTGTACTGGGAGAGAGACTGTAACGGAAGTGAGGTTTTACTTGAGGTGAGGCTGTACTGGGAGAGAGGCTGTACTTGGAGAGAGGCTGTATTGAGAAAGTGGCTGTAATGGGTAAGAAACACACACACAAAAAAAATACAGCCTCCTCCCAGCTCCCGTACAAAAAGAGTCCCTGTCGGCTTTCGCTACATTTTTAGTGTAGCACCAGTCTTATGGGGCCGACTGGGCTTGGGGGCAGGATCCAAGAGGCAAAGCGGCCGCACTGCTGCTTGCTGGTATGATAATACTGGCCGGTGAGAACTTACGGATGAACCGCTGGTCTGGGCTGGTAGCAGCCGCCAGTACCAAGTGTGGCACTGGCAGCCTAGCACTGCAGCCTAATGCTCTGCCTACCCTTGGGTAGGCATCCTTGGGAGGAAGTTACAATATGTAACTTCCTCTCGTCTTGGGCTCTGTGTCCACAGCGCAGAGAAGAGAGAAGGAAAGCCCCCAGACAGGTATGGTATCATTTCAGTATAATAATTTCATTTATTTAAACATCCTTCATGGATTTTTTCTCCTTGTACTCATATCTTATAAGGCATTTGGACTTGTGTTTGCTGTCACTGATTATTTCACTTATTTGACCTATTAGACAAATAAGTGAAATAATCCTATGATTACAATCAGTGGCAGCAAACACAAGTCCCAAAATCGTACAATATAGGAGTAATCTTTCTAATCAAGTGAGATAAGGCTGCACTGATGGGCACTGATAAGGCTGCACTGATGGGAACTGATAAGCTGCACTGATGGGGACTAATAGGCTGCACTGATTGACACTAATAGACTGCACTGAGGGACAATAATGAGGTGACACTGATAGGCTGCACTGATAAGCACTGATGAGATTGTACTGATTGGCACTGATAAGCTGCATTGATAGGCACTATATAGGCAACACTCATGAGGCGGTACTGATGGCCACAGATGAGGCGGCACTGGTGGCCCCTGATGAGGCCGCACTGATGGGCACTCATGAGGCAGAACTGATGAGCCTGCACTAATAGGCTGCACTGGTAGCCTCTGATAAAGCTGCACTGATGAGGCCGCACACTTTTCATTATTTTATTTGATGATTATTATCTCCTAAAATAATAGATAAAGCATTTGAAACGGTATACAAAACAACTAAATATACAAGTAGGCACCTAGTATGCAGTTTTAATGTACAGAGAGGAAGAAGTGGAGCTATAAGAGGAAAAGGTGGAGCCTAAAAATGAAGGGGTGTGTTTTTCAGATGACAGGGCGAGTATTAAACATCAAGGGATGTGGTCTTGACAGGAAGGGGGTGTACATGTTTAGTTAGGCCTAGGACAGCACAAAACCTAAATACACCACTGACTGGGGGTGAAGCTTTACTGGGAGGGTGGCTGTAATGGGAAAGATGTTTTCCTGGGAGAGAGGCTGTACTGGGAGAGGGACTGTACTGAAAGAAAATTGTACTAGGGGAGATATTGTACTGAATGAATGGCCGTATGGGGAGCGTGGTTATACTGGGTGAGAGGCTATACTGGGAGAGGGACTGTACTGGAAGAAAGTTGTACTGGGAGGAAGGTTATACTGGGGGAGATGTTGTACTGAATGAATGGCTGTATGGGGAGCGTGGTTGTACTGGGAGAGGGACTGTACTGGAAGAAAGTTGTACTGGGAGGAAGGTTTTACTGGGGGAGATGTTGTACTGAGTGAATGGCTGTATGGGGAGAGAGACTGTACTGGAAGAAAGTTGTACTGGGAGGAAGTTTGTACTGAGGGAGATGTTGTACTGAGTGAATGGCTGTATGGGGAGCGTGGTTGTACTAGAAGAGAGGCTGTCAAGCCAGAGGGATATTACTTTCGGTGTGGAAGGGCTTCACGACTGCCCAAATCTCTTTTTCCCCTCTCCATCTCTCTCAATCTCAATCTCCCCCTCTCTCTCTCTCCCCCCTCTTCCTCTCTCACCCCCTCCTTTACCACCCTTCTCTCTCTCACTCCCCCTTCTCCCCATCTCTTTGACTCTCTACCCCTCTCTCTCACCTCACTTTTTCTTACTCACCCCTTCTCCCTCTTTATCTCTCTTATCCCCTTTCTATCTCACCCCACACTATCTCCCCCCTATTTCTCTTTTACCCCCTCTCTCACCCCCTCTCTCTCTCACACCACTCCCCTCCTCTCTCTCTCACCCCCTCTCTCACTTCCCCCTCTCTCTCTTTCACTCCCCTCTCTCCCCCATCCTCTCTATTTCCGCCCCTCTTTCTCGCTCTCCATCTCACCCCCTTCTCTCTCTCCCTCTTTCTCTATTACCCCCCTCTATCTCACCCCCCTCTCCCCCTTCTCTCTCTCTCACCTCACTCTCTCACCCCCTTCTCTCTTCCCCTCTTTCTCTATCACCCCCCTCTCCCTCCCCCTCTACCCCTCTTTCTTTCTCCCCCCTCTAACTCCCCCTTTCATCCCATATCTCTCCCCCTCTCTATCTCACCCCCTCTCTCTTTCACACTCCCTCACCTCACTCTCTTCTCCCTCTTTCTCTATCACCCCCCTCATCCCCTTTCTCTCTCACCCCCTCCTCTCTCCCCCCTCTCCCTCTTACACCACTCCCTCTCTCTCTCACCCCCCTCTTTCTCACCCCTCTCTTACCCCCCTCGCTCTCACCCCCCTTCCCCCTTCACATCCTCTCCCTCCCCCCTCGTTCTCTCTCACCTCACTCTCTCTCCCTCTTTCTCTATCACCCCCTCTCTCTCTCCCCATCTTCCCTCTCTCAATCTCCCCCACCCCTCTATCACTTACCCTCTTTCTCTCTCACCCCACTCCCTTCTCTCTCAACCCCCCCTTGTTTCTCTCTCTCTCATCCCCTCTCTTTCCCCCTCTCTCACCTCACTCTCTCACCCCTTTCTCTCTCTCACCTCACTCTGTCTCACCCCTTTCTCTCTCTCCCTTTTTCTCTATCACCCCCTCTCTCTCTCTCTTTTCCATCCCCTCGCTCACACCCTCTCTCTCCCACACACCCCTCTTTCTCTCCCCCGCTTTCTCTCACCCTTCTCTCTCTCACCACCCTTCTCTCGCTCTCATTCCCTCTCTCTCTCTTTCACCCCCTCTCTCTTTCCCCTCTCTCTCACCCCCCCCCTCTCTCACCTCACCCTCTCTCTCTCACCTCCTCTCACCCACTCCATCTTACCCCCCCTTTCTCCTTTCTCTTGTTCCCCTCTCTCAACCGCCTGTCACTGTCACCCGTGTCTCTCTCAGCCCCCCTTACCCCCTCTCTCTCTCTCACCCCCCCACACCCCCTCTCTCTCTCACCCCCCCACACCACCTCTCTCTTTCAACCACCCCTCACTCCCTCCCTCACCCACCCCCCCTCTCTACACAAGGCAATTAACCTCTTAGTCATCTGGCATCTTTATTGCACTATCTTACAAGCAGGTGCTACCTACAGCCCCCAAACACCACACCCAATGTTCACCGCAGCACACGTGCCACACTTTTTTCTCTGATATTAGGGCCCTCGCACACATGATCTCGCACACAGGCTCACTGCTTTTATAAAATGCCCCAGGTGGCATCATAAAGATGGCTGCCACACAGTAGCCATCCTTAAACCTGGACGTGCCCAATGGCTTCTACAGAAAGAAACTGGGAACTTCCATGCAGGCTATGCTGCGGAAAAATATTGAAATGCTCTCTCTATGCAGCTGAGCTGCAATTTGTAGGTGGGGCTTGATGTGGGTGTGGCTTGAGTGGGGACACAGGGGGCCCCATGATCTCCGATTGCCCGGGGGCCCCATGAGTTGTCAGTCCGCCCCTGGCTCTAGGCACACTACAAATCTTATAGTCCACCTTGGGAGCAAGCAAGAGAGGGTGGCTACATTCCTACATACAGTGGGACAATGTAGGACGAATGTAGCCACCCTCTAACAGGAAGTCAAGTCACAGTAACAAAGGAATCTTGAGGCGGATGAGATCAATAGAAGGTGCTTTTTGGAGTTAAGAACACACACTTGATTTGATTTTTATTTAAATCAGTGTTCAGTGTCACTTTAAAGCTTATGTAAGATTTTGGTGGCTGGGTTTTGCACCCTGGGTTGTCATTAGTCAGTTTTTCACTTATAGCTAAGTCGTTACAATCGCCCACGGAGCAGGTTCCATTGTTTGTATTTTGTTACTAAGCCAGCACCACTGTTACCTCATTCTGAGGAAATAAAATCCAAAAGCGCCAAGGCATTTCTATTCTCAATGTAAACCATTTTACAGATCTTTCTAAGCTGGAGAAGTAGGATTTGCCAAAATCAGCACTTATTGGAAAACATTTATGAAACGCTAGTGTTTTATAGTCCTTTGAGTTCTTGTGCATTTTCTGAGTAAAATGATGTTTTCAGCCATGCAAATTATTTTGACATGGTTTGCTATAGAGATTTTTCTGGCTGAAAAGTTACGCTCGTCTATAGGGATATTTATAAAGCTATTTGACATTATCGAGCTAGAAAAATGGACAGAAATTCGGGTGCTTTTAGCTAAGCCTTTTTTTCACTTTTGTCATCTTTTGTTACATGTCAGAGCGGTTGATCTCCTGCAGCCTCTTTGCAGTCAATTTTAGCTTGTGTTTGTGACCCCATGCCTGCTATCCTGGTATGCCAACCGAGTCCAATGTATCACTGGAGATGAGACCTAATTAAAGCGGAGTTCCACCCTGGGAAAGTTTTTTTTAATAAAAATACCCCCGGGACAGTCAGGGCTAGTGCATTCCACAATGGCTAGCCTCTGATCTGTCTCGGGTTGCACTTACCTTTTAGAAGAAATACTTACCTGGAAAATGTATTGTCCAGCACTGCCATCTCAGGTGTGGGCAGCTTGAAGCCAGCGCGATCCTCTTCTGTGTCCTCTTCCGTCTTCTTCGGTCCCACGATGCACTGCACCGGCCCCGCCGTCACTTCCAGTGCCACAGCGTCATCCCTGCACAGCTTCTGGGCATGCCCAGAAGCTGTTTAGCAAGGTATGACGGCGGCTGCACCGGAACTGACGTCAGGGCCGGTGCAGGCGCATTGATTCCTGGGAGCGATGACGTTCAGCTCCCAGGAATCATTGCAAGCCAGGAAGTGATGAATCGCCGTGGGCGCCGAGGGGAGGAAGAGGAAGTAAGGTGAGTATATTTTCTTCTAAACAAGGTAAGTAAAAAAAAAAAAAAAAATTGCGATTATCCATTTGTTTTTCAGGTGACCCGGAGCAAGAAGATGGAGGTATGTATAATTTTAGGGTGGAACTCCGCTTTAAGCTAGACATACACAATTAGATTTCTTTGATTCAATTGATTTCCCCATCCACACTAAACAACAAGGATAGAAAAATCTCCACTGATTGCTATTGTATTCTACCATGCATCCGTGGCCGCCTGATTCTTGAAACAGTAACTGTATCTGATGGGATGCACTCACTGTTCAGCCAATAACTTTCCACCCAACTCAGACTTTTGCCAAGCTGGGTTGTGCTTGCAGGACCGTCCACGGCTCAGATTTTGGCCGCTTCAGCAAAAATTATTCAACATTCGAAACATATATGGCCACCTTTACCACTGCAGATAAGACAGATTTTTATTCCATAGAGACGCATAATGTGGTCAGGGTCAGGTTTTATTCTGTCAATTGATTTACTAAAACTGGAGAGAGCAAAATTTGGTGCTGCCTAATTGAACATGCTAAAGTTAGAAGCTGATTGGCTACCATGCAGAGCTGCACCAAATGTTTTACTCTCCAGTTTTAGTAAATTAACCCCACTGCTCCGTAAGATCTGCTGAAGGAGGAATTTCTGAATCAAGCTGAAATATTATATTTGATACCTTATATTTAAATTTATACTGTATTATAATATAATATATTATATTATATATAAATCTGTTCCATTGCTTCTGTTTAGTATTGCTTTGATGTGCAACAGAATTGATAGACTTTTTTGGGGCTTTGTTTTTGCATATAATCATGACTGTATACTTTTATACCTAATACTTTAATTACTTTTGTATATTATTAATGTGGTATTAAATGCAAAACTCAAAATATAGTATATTGCAGCTTACCAAACATTAGATGTGGTGGCTGCATTATTTTTATCTTTCACCTGGTGTCCTGGCCAGTAACACATTTCTTGTATTACAGTGCCTACACTCTGGATGAAGGAGAAAAAAGAACCTCTTTGAACAGCAACATTGTTAACCAGGGAGGAAGAGGAGTGTTAGATGCACTAGCAGATTTAGATACACTAACAAATTGAAGCCAAGCTCCAACTCACACTTTATAAGCAGTTACAGCAACCATTTTTTTTCCTTTTTTTGGATAAAGGTTTTACATAAATAAAAAAAATGTGATCATTGTAAGCACCCCTGCCAGTGGTAAACAGTTTTTATCAACCCTGTAATTGCTTCATCTGCAGGACAGTTTGTTCTTTTAAAAAACGACAGACTTACTGGCTTGGTCACAAGGTGAAAATAAGGGAAAGAAAGCCTTAACAGCCGGTTCACACTGAGGCGATCCGACTTCGAGGGGCGACTTCGGCACGATTTGCAGGGACTTCACATAATGGAAGTCAATGCAAGTCGCTCCCAGGTCACTCCCCAAAGTAGTACAGGACCCTTTTTCTAAGTAGGAGCGACTTGTGTCGCTCCTATTAGATCGGGTCCTGTGCTAATCAATGGCGAGCGACCAAGCGCGACTTGTCAGGCTGACAAGTCGCCTGACAAGTCGCGCTAGTCTGAATGGGGTCTAAATAGAAAAAACGAATGCAGCCACAGCATCTAAAGCCCCGTACACACGCACCGATTGTTGGCCGACCGATCGGCCGTCTTTTGTCCAGTGTTGTTTTGTTGGTTGAAATGTGCTCTAGACTGCACACGAATTTTGTCGGCCAACAACAACCAACTGCAGAAGTGATGTCATGTGATGGTTAACTTTCCGTGTGTTTTTTCTTCTCTGAGCATGCCCAGTCTTGCTCATCTGGCTTTTGTCGGCCGAAATCTGTACTGACTGACGAACAATCGGCCGTTCTGGTGACGGCCAACAAAAATTTTATAGCCTGCACACCAGATTTTGTTTGGCCGAAAAGTCGCAGTCGGTTGTCGGAAGCATCATACTAACAAGCCGATAATCGGGCGATCGGGCGGCGGCCGAAAATTCACGGCCAACAATCGGTACGTGTGTACGGGCCTTTAGAGTTGATAAGCTGCAACATCATAAATGCTTGCTTTTGGGCTAAATAATGCTTTAAAGGCAAGGTACAGCCAAAGCTCATTTAGCTGTACTATTCTTCTATGAATCACTGGAGTGCAGTTTGTTCTGCACTTCTGTGACCCATTTTCAGGAGACAGTGGGCTGAATCCCGCTGACAGCTGACATCACAGAGCTGGTCCAGGATGGGGAACGATTGTGACCATTGTACAGGACACCAGGAATGTGTCCTGGATGGCAGGTACATTTCCCCGATGGTTGAGTTGTGGTCCCTTTAATGGGGTCCGTTGCAGAGCTTTTGTGGTACTCAGGGGTTAAGTCCCAGGTGAGGGAGGCTTGAAAGGCAGCAGAGGGAAATCAGCACCTGTGTCAAGGAAGGGAATGGGACAGAGACAGAGACTCACAAGCTGTGTAGTGAGTGGAAGCTCTCAGACAAGCTGAGCCATGGGCTGCTAACTTTCCCCCTGTGTGGCCTGCCTGGCACCCTGACTTTGGAGGAGCCTGACCCCTGTATGGGACCAAAGACTAGCGGTGAGCCTACTGCTTTATTACTAATACCAGGATTTGGACTGTTTATTTACTTTGGCTGAAGTAAGCTGACTTTTGTTTTGCTGGGATTCAAATAAATGAACTGTTTTGCTTTCACCAAACTGGCCCACAGTCATTCCAGAGCTACCCCAGGTTACACCATATAGTCGGAATCCACCCAGATGCCTGGACTGGTACCTGGCTCAGCCTCTTAGCGAGCTGCTGAGAGCCTGAGCCAGCCTCTCCCGCCCCATCCACAGCTTTAGTGCTCCAGTGAGAGGAAGAGGGGAGAGAAGAGATCTGCTGACTGACAGTCACCAGCTGTCTGCTCACAGAAAAAAAAAAAAGATAACAGCCATGATGATATCAGTTCCTTTTAAAGCTAGGATATTTGGATTAAAAGGTTTAGTCCCATAGGGTGTTTACCTTTTTGGCTACCATGAGCAGTGTGGTGTTACACATCCTTAAATTGATTGTGAAGTCTTCTTTTTTTTTCTATTAAAATAACAAACATGTGCAAAACCACTACACCTGTCCACTGCAGTGGTTTTGCACAGAGCAGTCCCAATCCTCCGCTTGCTGGGTCCCTGGCTGGATCTCCTGGCCCCTCCCTCCTGTTGAGTGCCCCCACAGCAAGCAGCTTTCTATGGGGACACCCAAGCCGTGCCATTCAGAAATGGAGCTGCGGTTCGGCCCCACACCCTCTCTTTCCTCATTGGCTAACTAAGGCTGAAGGACAGCAGCGGGCACCAATGGCGCCGCTCCTGTGTCTCAGCCAATCAGGAGTCCCAGACAACCAAGGCATTATTGGACATCGCTGGATCGAGAGGGGGCTCAGGTAAGCATTTGGGGGGCTGCTGCACACAGAGGGCTTTTTATCTTAATGCAAGGAATGCATTAAGATGAAAAAAACCTTCTGCCTTTACAACCTCTTTAAAGACTGTATACCATTTATTGTTTGCAATCAGACTAAATATAGAAGAGCCAGAGGCAGAAAAAGACCATGTGGTCCATCAAGTCTGCCCCTTTTTTATTTTTTTAACCATGTGCAACATACAAATCCGATTCCAAAAAAAGTTGGGACACTGTACAAACTGTGAATAAAAACAGAATGCAATGATGTGGAAGTTTAAAATTTCAATATTTTATTCAGAATACAACATAGATGACATATCAAATATTTAAACTGAGAAAATGTATAATTTTAAGGGAAAAATAAGTTTATTTTAAATTTCATGGCATCAACACATCTCAAAAAAGTTTGGAAAAGGCCATGTTTACCACTGTGTGGCATCCCCTCTTCTTTTTATAACAGTCTGCAAACGTCTGGGGACTGAGGAGACAAGTTGCTCAAGTTTAGGAATAGGAATGTTGTCCCATTCTTGTCTAATACAGGCTTCTAGTTGCTCAACTGTCTTAGGTCTTCTTTGTCGCATCTTCCTCTTTATGATGCGCCAAATGTTTTCTATGGGTGAAAGATCTGGACTGCAGGCTGGCCATTTCAGTACCCAGATCCTTCTTCTACGCAGCCATGATGTTGTAATTGATGCAGTATGTGGTCTGGCATTGTCATGTTGGAAAATGCAAGGTCTTCCTTTAAAGAGACAATGTCTGGATGGGAGCATATGTTGTTCTAGAACTTGGATATACCTTTCAGCATTGATAGTGCCTTTCCAGATGTGTAAGCTGCCCATGTCACAAGCACTCATGCAAACCCATACCATCAGAGATGCAGGCTTCTGAACTGAGTGCTGATAACAACTTGGGTTGTCCTTGTCCTCTTCAGTCCAGATGACATGGCGTCCCAGTTTTCCAAAAATAACTTAAAATTTTGAATCGTCTGACCACAGAACAGTTTTCCACTTTGCCACAGTCCATTTTAAATAAGCCTTGGCCCAGAGAAAACGCCTGCGCTTCTGGATCATGTTTAGATTTGGCTTCTTTTTTGCCCCGAAGAGTTTTAGCCGGAAACGGCGAATGGCACGATGAATTGTGTTGACCTACAATGTTTTCCGGAAGTATTCCTGAGCCCATGTTGTGATTTCTATTACAGTAGCATTCCGGTAAGTGATGCAGTGCCGTCTAAGGGCCCGAAGATCACGGGCATCCAGTATGGTTTTCCGGCCTTGACCCTTACGCACAGAGATTGTTCCAGATTCTCTGAATCTTTGGATGATATCATGCACTTTAGATGATGATAACTTCAAACCCTTTGCAATTTTTCTCTGAGAAATTCATTTCTGATATTGCTCCACTATTTTTTGCCGTTGCATTGGGGGAATTGGTGATCCTCTGCCCATCTTGACATCTGAGAGACACTGCCACTCTGAGAGGCTCTTTTTATACCCAATCATGTTGCCAGTTGACCTAATAAGTTGCAAATTGGTCCTCCAGCTGTTCCTTATATGTACATTTAACGTTTCCGGCCTCTTATTGCTACCTGTCCCAACTTTTTTGGAATGTGTAGCTCTCATGAAATCCATAATGAGCCAATATTTGGCATGACATTTCAAAATGTCTCACTTTCAACATTTGATATGTTATCTATATTATATTGAAATACAGAAAAATGGCCCGCGGGACTTTAAATGAGGTTGGTGTTATTGGCTGGAGATTGAATAAATACCAAATTAAATATGTAAAACAATGTATAAATTTTATTGTTACATTGTATAGACAAGTTTAGCGAATAATGATGACATGTAAAAAATATCACATAGCACGGCTCGATGGCCATAATGGCATAGTGTAATAACATGTACAATATTAGACGTTGATAGATATCCTGGTGTGACCACTTGGTTGGACAATAGCCTAGATACAGTGTTGATAGTTCCATGATAGTGGAATTTGATACATATTGATCTGACGCGTTTCGGGAGCTACATCTCCCTTCTTCAGAGATCTATGTATTTGGATGTATCTACAAAAGAACAATAAGTTTGAGTATGTGTGAAAGGCTGTAAGGCTAAAGTTAACAATTCAAAAGGGATAATGATGATACAAAAGAGTGTGGATTACTCACAGGTTGATGGAACTACATGGAGATTGGATTCCTGTGTAATGGTGGCGGACCGAAAGCCTGACCCGGGAGCTGAAGGGTCCCATGGAGAGCAGCCAGAGAAGGGGGGTTCGCGGTAGGTAGGTGGTGAGAGAGTGATGGGAAATTGGACCTTCCAAATCTGTTGTATGTGTGAAAGGAAAGAAAAAATAGTAATGATGTAGCAAAATACTGTGGATAGGGTGAGATAGAGATAGAGGTGGGATGAACAAGAGCTGGTGTGGAAAGGGAGAGGGATACAGGCTGAGTAATGGAAAAAGTGGGTGTGAAGAACAAGAAAAAGAAATTGAAAAGTGCCTGGGGCAAGTGTGGGTGTGCAAGGGTGGATGAGAAGTGGGTGACCTCGTGGGGTGACAGGTAGCCTGGAAAAGGGGAGGGGGGAAGAAGGAGGGGGAAAGGGGAGAGAGGAGAAAGGGATGGTGTGACACGGTGCTGACCCAAAGAAGGAGGATGCCATGGGGAAGGTTAGATGGTGAAGAAAGGAGAAATTTATACATTGTTTTACATATTTAATTTGGTATTTATTCAATCTCCAGCCAATAGCACCAACCTCATTTAAAGTCCAGCGGGCCATTTTTTTGTAAATGAGTCCATTCCTTTTTTACTCACAATTTGTACAGCCTCAACTTTTTTGGAATTGGATTTGTATATACGTTACATACATAATTAATTTTCAATATTTGTAGACTTTTAGCTTTCACAAAAGTAATATTGGTTGGTTGTACCATGAAGGCCCTTGGTCAAGCACTTCCTGTTATAGGGTAACAATGCTCTGTTTCCCAGTTGTGCTCCTGCAGGCTTCACATGGAGAGTACCAGTGGCAGTTTAACTTCCAACACTACCTAGGCATCATACACTGTCATCCCCATCAGGGAAGCTCCCTTCAGAAATTTCATGCAGCGCATGTAGATGATTAATTATCAAGCCGTTCACATTAGCCCGTGTATGATGTGAATGTAAATAAAACATTTAGGCTACATTAACACAGGTGATTTAGGCTGGTGTGAGTTTCAGTGGCAGGAATCTTCTGAGCGGTTAGCTGCGGCTGCCAAGCTGTCAACTATAATGACAGCCTGCGGGGCCGCAGCATTTTGTGGCTGTCCATACAGCCAGCGATTACCTGCGGTGATCACTGCTGCCTGGACACACACAAAGTGAAATTCACGCTGGGTTAAATCACCCATGCGAATGGCACCTTAAAAGACTTTGTATGTCTTGGTTTGGAAATTATTAATTTTCTCTGAGGTCTAATCATCAGACCAAAAAAGAGTGATAAATAAAAGTGACACTAAACAATATCTTTATTCTCCAAAAAGTGTACATACACATCCACTACTTGCCCTGGCCTACACTACTGGCCCTGTAAATTATTTTTCATGAAATCATTTCTTACTGTGTTTTTCTGCCTCCTTGTAATATCCTCTAGCTTCTGAACCTTTCCTTTTCCCCTTCACTTCTCTTTATTTGGAATGAGCAGTGTATGTCAGTTGCGGTCATGTGCACTTCTCTATGCACAATACAAATCTCACAGTCCATTTCCCATTTTGGGAGCAAGCAAGAGTACCTACAGTCAGGGGGCTGAATGAAAAAAAAAAATAATAACACAGATTCCTCTATTCCAGCTTTTTTCAACCAAGGTGCCACGGCACACTGGGGTACCTTGAGGTTTCTTCAAGGGTGCCTTGGCGAAATGCCTAAAAATTGGCCAAAAATTGTATACAAGCCAGCGTGTGGATGAAGCCTGCCTTTTAATTACACAGAGCCACAGGTTTTCATTGTACACCATTACAACCTTCTAGCTGCCAGCACCCTAACGTCCAATGGCATCATCATTTGATAAGGAGGATGTCAGTCACCTGCATAGCATTCTTGTTTGACCCTCCCCTGCCCTTCTCCTTTAGCGTTGGGGGTCACATTAGCTGAGTGATGGAGAAAAACTGAGGGAGAAGAGAAACTTTGTAATACTAGTCAGTACCAGTCTGAAAAAAATTGTATTTGTTTTGGAAGAATAAATCACCTCTATTGTTGGGTGTCCTACTTGTGTGGTTGTTGCTGCAATATGAAAATTAGCAGAATAATTTTAGAATGGGATGCCTCGAGACTTTCAATATTTTTTAAAGGATGCCTTGAGACTGTCCATAATATTTAAAGGGTTCCTTGACTGAAAAAAGGTTGAGAAACACTGCTCTATTCATTAAAACGAGGTGAATGGAGGAATCCCTGGTCTTGTATTCTGACAGCAGCACCCACAGCTATCAGAATGCACTGATCAGTGGCTGCAGCTACTAATTGAGAAAGGTTTTCCAACATGTCCCATCGACTGAAGTTGATCAAACATACGACTTCTGTTGACCTGGGATGGCCACCTGCTGATGGAAGTTCGGCCAGTCCCATCTAAACTGGACAGATATCGATCTATCTATGGACAGCTTTACACTGTACAGCACTGTCATTCCAGTATAATTGTGATAAGGTGAAAAACTCCTCCCAAGCTATTGCAAAATACCCACGCTGTACTGTAACCTACTTGGACCAATAGATCATATCTGCATGATTGTAATTGCTGTATTATTATCCATTGCATTCCTGTGAAAGACAAACACAAAGCACAATGAGCAGAGCAATTGGGTAATATACTGGGAAGGTTAAATTCACTTCCTGGGAAAACCAGACGATAAGACAGCCAAATAACATAACTCCAATTTATTTTTAAAAGAAAAATTTACCTGTGAAAAAAGATAGATAATATTTACAGTACATACAGCAGGTAATATAAGTATTGAACACGTCACAATTTTTACAGGTAAATATATTTCTAAAAGTGCTATTGACATGAAATTTTCACCACATGTCTCCAACAACCCATGCAGTCCATACATACAAAGTAGAGATCGACCGATTATCGGCAAAACCGATATATCGGGGGCCGATATGCACTTTCCCCGATATATCGGAATTGGCCTGTTGATTTGCCGATATTTTCGTGACGTCATCCGCGCACTGGACAGCTGTTAGGCTGCCTCCCTCTGCCTCCTTAGTTCTTACTGTGTCTTTTACCTGCCGCTGCCACACTGGAGTCTGCATGAGGCACAGGCGGTCTTTCGGGAGAGTCTGGAGTTTTTCTACATCTAGTGAGTGCAGTGACCAATGTCTGACACACGTTCTGTATTCTGCTCTGTGATAATTGATAACCGTGACCAACAAAAAACACTCTCTCTGACACATGTTCTGTATCTGTTCTGTTCTCTTCTGTAACACAGCCGCCGTGGCCACCAGCCACAGCTGCCCGGTGCCAGCCACCCACCACACAGTGCCTGCCAGCCAGACAGCCACCAACAACAGGGTGCCAGGCACCACAGGGTGCCAGCCAGCCAGCCACCCACCACAGGGTGCTAGCCAGCCAGACAGCCACCCACAACAGGGTGCCAGCCACCACAGGGTGCCAGCCAGCCACCACAGGGTGCCAGCCAGCCACCCACCCACCACACAGTGCCTGCCAGCCAGCCAGAGAGCCACCCACAACAGGGTGCCAGGCAGCCGGCCAGCCACCACAGGGTGCCAGCCAGCCACCCACCACAGGGTGTGAGCCAGCCACCCACCCACCACACGGTGCCTGCCAGCCAGACAGCCACCCACAACAGGGTGCCAGCCAGCCATCACAGGGTGCCAGGCAGCCAGCCACCACAGGGTGCCATCCAGCCACCCACAACTGGGTGCCAGCCAGCCACCACAGGGTGCCAGCCACCCACCACCACCTGGTGCTTGCCAGACAGCCACCCACAACAGGGTGCCAGCCAGCCATTTTGTGTAAGCCTAAATTAGTGTCTTACTCTTTCTTGTTTCAATGGAGATGGATTAAAAGTGTGGTCTGGGAGTATTTCTCTTCTCTATCGCCAGGAAAATCAGTAGCACTGTGCAACACATGCAAAAACAATGTGAGCATGGGATCAATAACTGCAAAAACCAAAAATATGTCTAATCTTTGGGTCCATCTAAGAGTTCATCATCTTGAATTGTATAATGCAGCACAGAAAAAACAAAATGAATCACAAGGTGAATCATCTCTATCCCAGGCAATAACCGATATGGCTCAGAAAAAAAACAGGTGGCAAAAATCAGATGGAAGATCCCAACTGCTGGACAGAGTAATCACAGAGATGATGGTAACTGATAACCAGCCATTTACAATAGTGTCTGACTCTGGATTTAAGCGGTTGATGTCCATAGTTGAGCCAAGATACACGCTGAAGAGTAACAAGTTTTATCGAACTGAAATGCTGCAAAAGATTCACCAAAAGGTCGTTGACAAAGTTAAGACTATGCTGCAACCAGGGAATGCTGGCTACTCACTCTAATTCACGACGGACTGCTGGTCAGGACAAACAGAATCACGAATGAGTTTTACATGCCACTACATTGACAGCGGATGGACAAGAAGGCATTTGATGTTGAATACAAAAGTGATGCAAGGATCCCACACTGGGGAATACATTAAAGAAAAGTTTCTAGGCATGCTAGAAGAATGGAGAATAAGCAAAGACCGAGTGATGATTTTGCTGCGAGACAGTGGAGCGAACATGGTTAAAGGTATGAGACTTACTGAAGTGTCAGACCTCAGTTGCATGGAGCACACCCTCCAACTGGTGGTAAATGATGGTCTGTCACACCAGAAAGCTTTGCTGGACATTATTACCATGCTGAAGAAGTGCGCAGGCCATTTCCACCACTCTGTTCTTGCCAAGCAGCGACTGAGGTGCATTCAGGAAGACCTTAATGCACAATCAGATGATGTGAAATGCTAATGTCCAACTCCTTGCAATAGAAGTTTTCCTATCAGTTTTTATGCAGTTAAGGTGTGAAGAATGAGCACTTAATGATAAAAATGTTAATAAATAAAGATTAACATGTTTGTTAAGAGATTTATGTCAAAATTTGTGTTTTTTTGGGGAAAATGTTACATGTGTGAAAATATCAGCCAATATCGGCCGATACCGATATGTGATCGGCAAAATATCGGTATCGGTATGGGCAACGAAAAAAATTATATTGGTCGATCACTAATACAAGGAAACCAAAACAAATAGATTCAAAAGTTATGTGTAATAAAATGGAATGACACAGGGAAAAAGCATTGAACATGCGAACTGACTTTTAATTAATACTTCGTAAAAAATCCTTTGTTGGTAATGACAGCTTCGAGACGCCTCCTGTATGGAGAAACTAGTCACATGAATTGCTCAGATGTGATTTTGGCCTATTCTTCCACCCAAATAGTCTTCAAATCTTGAAGGTTCCGTGGGCCTCTTCTATGAACTTTGTTCTTTCGTTCTTTCCATAGATTTTCTATTGGATTAAAGTCAGGTGTCTGGCTGGGCCATTGTAGCAGCTTAACCACTTTCCCACTGCTCACATTGCTGCTACTGCAGCAATGTGGCTCGTTATTGTCCAGCGACGTAGACCTACGTCACTGGACTCCTCCCCCTGTAGGCGGCGCTCGCACGCCGCCGGAGGCGCGCTCCTGCTGTTTTCAGTCACAGCGGGAGTTGGGCCAGGGGAGGAGCGGCGGCGATCGCCGCTGCTCTTCCCCGATCGTCGGGGAATCGAGTGAGGAGATCCGCCCGCTTGTGTAAACAGAGCGGGCGGATCTCCTAAGTGACAGGCAGGGACAGATCGCAGTGTTCAGCGTAGCTGAACATCCGATCTGTCCTTGTGTCACTCATTCACCTCCCCCCCCACACGTTAGTAAGCACCAGGCACACATTAACCCCTCCCTCTCCAATAAAATTAACCCCTTCCCTGCCAGTTTCATTTTTACAGTAACAGTGCATATATATAGCACTTATTACTGCAGTAATGTCACTGGTACCCCCAAAAGTGTCAAAAATGTCAGTCAAGGGTCCGATCTGTCCGCCGCAATGTCGCAGTCCCGCAAAAAAAATCGCAAATCGCCGCCATTACGCGTTAAAAAAAAAAAACACCAAAAATGAAAGAAATCTTTCCCTTAGTTAGTAAACGCAATAACTTTTGTGCAAACCAATCAAAATATGCTTATCATGATTTTTTTTACCAAACATGGGTAGCAGAAAACAAATTGGCCAAAAATTAAAAAAAATTTGATTTTTACATTTTTTGGGGGGGGGAATTTCATATAAAAAATTGTTAAAAATATTATTATTTTTTCAAAATAAACGCTCTATTTTTGTTTATAGCGCAAAAAGTAAAAATCGCACAGGTGATCAAATACCACCAAAAGAAATCTCTGTTTGTGGGAAAAAAAGGACGTAAATTTTGTTTGGGTACGGTGTCGCACGACCGCGCAATTGTCAGTTAAAGTCGCACAGCGGCGAATCGCAAAAAGTGGCCTGGACGTAAGACAGCAAAATCCTCCGGTGGTAAAGTGGATAATTTTCTTTATTTGAAACCAATTGAGAGTTTTCTTGGCTTTGTGTTTTGATCATTGTCTTGCTGAAATGTCCAACCTCGTTTCATCTTCATCATCCTTGTGGGTGGCAGCAGATTTTTATCAAGAATGTCTTGGTACATTTTTCCATTCATCCTTCCTTTAAGGATATGAAGTTTGCCAGTACTGTATGCTGAAAAACCCCACACAATGATGTTCCCACCTCCAAACGTCACTGTTGGTATGGTGCGCAATGCCATTTGACCTCCAAACATGGGGTGTATTATGGCATCCAAAGAGTTCAATTTTAGTCTCATCTGACCAGGCCATATTCTCCCAGTATTTCAGAGGCTTGTCTAAATGTTGTGCAGCAAACTTTAAATGGGCTTCAACATGCTTTTTCTCAGCAATGGAGTCTTGACTGAGCCTGCATACAGGCCATGGCTGTTGAGTGCATTACTTATTGTTTTCTTTGAAACAATTGTACCTTCTAATTCCAGGTCTTTCTAAAGCTCTCCACAAGTGGTCCTTGCCTTTTGGACAACGCTTCTGATAATTCTTTTCACTCCTCTGTCACAAATCTTGCGAGGAGCACATTGAAAAAAAAAAAAAATACAAGGCAATCTCTTAAATCTCTTTCCGAAGGTCAGTTGCGCCATCGTGGAGGAGGTAAGGACTGAAGGAATACCTTGGACCCTCTAGATAACTATATGCGCTAATATTGTTTTATCCTATGTGAGTGCAATTATATTGGGCTTGATTTTAATTAATAAAAGGTCAAACTGTATTGCACTAGTGGACTCTTTTTCTCCTTGCATATACATCTGAGAGAGGAAGAGGTGACACGCAGGAGCAGTCTGAAGAGGATCCCTTGATTTTGCTACATTGATTTATTATGCACATTGGGCCCTAACCATGAAGATGGTGGGCATTAGTATGGGGTGAGTTGCCTAGCTGAAGGGTGTGGATTCACAACGGTGGTTGATTTTGCGTTGACCTATTGCTGAGCACGGGACTCTAACACCAAAGATTACTTAATTCTCTGATTACACTGTGGACTTTTTGGCACTAATTAATTGATTTATTGCAGTGCACGTTTTTGGACTTTTGTTCATTTATACATAGTTATATGTTTATGACACTGATTCATTTATAGTTTAATATGTTTGTTTTGGGTTAATGCGCGGCTAGTGGGAATATAATTTCACTTTAATTAATCTCTTAAAGCTGGCCATGGTTGGGTAGAATTTCAAGTGAAATTTTAGGATAAGTCTTCATATGAAAATTCTCAGAACACTCACGTTGTTCGAAAGATTTCATATGCTTTTAACATTTGATTTTGGAATGGATTTTACAGAACGAAAACTACACCCACTGTTAGAAATGTATTTGTTTAAAAAAAGGTTTCCATCCAGCTCCTTTCAATTTTCTCATGACTCTGATTGAAAATGAACGTCAATTTGACCCAATAATGATTAGAAAAATGTAAAAAAAAAAATTTCCTAAGAAATTCTACCCGTCTGTGGTCAGCTTTAATGGCTGATCTCTGCTCACTATGCACACTGCTTCTCTTTGTGTTTGGCAAGTGAGTCCTAAACTAATATACTAAAGCCCCGTATACACGATCTGAAAATCTGATGACAGATTGTCCGTTTTTTTTTTTTTTGTATGCTAGTCGCATATCGAAAATTAAGAGTTTACTAATGGTACGAAAATTCTTGTACAACAGAATTAAAAATCGGAAGTGATGTCATGTGTTGTAGTGTATTTGTATTGTATTTTCGAACAACAGCTGTACTGATTAAACGAAAATTGTACGATCTGGTATTGTACAAGAAAAATTTCCGTGCTTGTCCGATCGGATAATATCGGATGAACTGTCATGATCAGCCCTTGAAAGCTCTGTACTAAGGATCCGATTTTCGTACATTCACATCGAAAGCTGTATTTTTTGTCCGATTTTCGGATCGTGTATACGGGCCTTAAGGCTGGCCATACATTATACAATTTTCTTACAATTTTCTATACAATTTTCTTTTGATTTACCTTCAACTATGTAGCACAAAGGTCTGCCTTATAGGATACAATTGAAAGTGTTGTTTAGTTTTGACCTCCTATTACAGTGGGGATCGAAAGTTTGGGCACCCCAGGTAAAAAATTGTATTAATGTGCATAAAGAAGCCAAGGAAAGATGGAAAAATCTCCAAAAGGCATCAAATTACAGATTAGACATTCTTATAATATGTCAACAAAAGTTAGATTTTATTTCCATCATTGACACTTTCACAATTACAGAAAACAAAAAAATGGCGTCTGCAAAAGTTTGGGCACCCTGCAGAATTTATAGCATGCACTGTCCCCTTTGCAAGGCTGAGACCTGCCAGTGTCATGGATTGTTCTCAATCATCGTCTGTCAATCTTAAAGGTTTTAAATGCCCAGACTCATCTGACCTTGCCCCAACAATCAGCACCATGGGATCTACTAAGCAGTGGCCTAGAAAACTGAAACTGAAAATAGTTGACGCTCACAAAGCTGGAGAAGGCTATAAGAAGATAGCAAAGCGTTTTCAGATGTCAATATCCTCTGTTCGGAATGTAATTAAGAAATGACAGTCATCAGGAACAGTGGAAGTTAAAGCAAGAACTGGAAGACCAAGAAAAATATCAGACAGAACAGCTCACAGGATTGTGAGAAAAACAATTCAAAACCCACGTTTGACTGCACAATCCCTCCAGAAAGATCTGGCAGAAACTGGAGTTGTGGTACACTATTCCACTATAAAGAGATACTTGTACAAATATGATTTTCATGGAAGAGTCATCAGAAGAAAACCTCTTCCACGCCCTCACCACAAAAATCAGCGTTTGAACTTTGCAAATGAACACATAGACAAGCCTGATGCATTTTGGAAACAAGTTCTGTGGACCGATGAGGTTAAAATTGAACTTTTTGGCCGGAATGAGCAAAGGTACGTTTGGAGAAGAAGGGGCACAGAATTTAATAAAAAGAACCTCTGTCCAACTGTTAACTGGTGGATCAATCATGCTTTGGGGTTGTATTGCAGCCAGTGGCACAGGGAACATCTCACGAGTAGAAGGCAAAATGGATTCAATAAAATTTCAGCAAATTTTGGATGGTAACTTGATGCCCTCTGTGAAAAAGCTGAAGTTAGAGAGGATGGCTTCTACAAATGGATAATGATCCTAAACACACCTCGAAATCCAAGGGGGATTACATCAAGAGGCGTAAACTGAAGGTTTTGCAATGGCCTTCACAATCTCCTGACCTCAACATAATTGAAAATCTATGGATAGACCTTAAAAGAGCAGTGCGTGACAGACAGCCCAGAAATCTCAAAGAATTGGAAGACTTTTGTAAGGAAGAATGGGCAAAGATACCTCAAACAAGAATTGAAAGACTCTTGGCTGGCTACAAAAAGCGTTTACAAGCTGTGATACTTGCCAAAGGGGGCAGTACAAGATATTAACTCTGCAGGGTGCCCAAACTTTAGCAGACGCCATTTTTGTTGTTTTCTGTTATTTTGAAAGTGTAAATGATGGAAATAAAATCTAACTTTTGTTGACATATTATAAGAATGTCTAATCTGTAATTTGATGCCTTTTGGAGATTTTTCCATCTTTCCTTGACTTCTTTATGCACATTAATACAAGTTTTTACCTGGGGTGCCCAAACTTTCGATCCCCAATGTATATGGTTTTTGGTAAATCTAACAGAAAATTGTACAAGAACATTGAACATGTATGGCCAGCCTAAGGCTTAGCCAGCCAAGTGCTCATCAACAAAAGAAATGTGTAAGTATCTATTGTAATAGTAAAATCTCCTTTCTCATACATCCTCTGACTACCATCCAACTCCTCCCCTCCATTTCTGACTCTTTAATTTGGCATTTGTTTTTTTAAAGGATTAAAGTAAACTACAGTAACCCATTGAGGTCTGGAGGGACCCACAGTGCATTGCCGGGAATGTAGAGAATGTGAGCCGCTTACATTCCAGAAGAGAACAGCACCTTAGGCAATTATGCTCATCCAATATTAACAATTAGGGGATTTGTTTCCTCTTGGTTAGAGGCTATCTAACATTCTTACCCACTAGTGATAAACACATCTATTCATTAAAGTTCATACAAAAAGAGCCCTTATCCTAGCCATACACTTGTAGATTTCCCTTGTACAGCCCAGTGGGCCAAACAAGAGATATTACTCAATTCCCCTATCCACACAAAAAAGTGTAGATCAGTCTTTCTCAACCTTTTTACCCCAGAGGAACCCTTGAAATATTTTCCAGGTCTCGGGGAGCCCAAACTAAAACAAATTAATCAGGCAGTGGATAGAATGTCCCTACATTGGTGGTCAGTGGGAGGAATGCTCCCCTTAGAGCATCAATCAAAATGCCACCCTTACAGGCAGCTAAAAAGATCACTGGTGTCATGCTGCTGACTCTGCCAAGTGGCAGTGAACCCAGAATTATGTAGGCACTATCAGGTCAGAGGTCAATCAGCCACAGCTCAAATAATCCCTAGTAACCTCTGGAGGAACCTAGCTTGAGAATGTCTGGTATAGATGGACAAGTCTTTGGTGCCGGCTGTTGTATTCACACATCTGCAGAATACCCGGAAAGTGGCTGCATCTGAATGGATTCTGTCACTGTTCTGCCATCAAAATTTCACCTATTTTCCCCTTTTTATTTCAAGTTTGTCACAGCAGTTGGTGCCAATAGGGCTATCTGTGCCCACATTTTGGACAATCCCTGCCTAATCGGCCAAACTTTGAGCCGTGTATAGCTAGCTTTAAAGTCTTAGGCTTAGGCCACGTCTCTATATTCTCTTGTTCAACCCACAGGAATGAATGAACATACCCATTTATCCATAAATGCTTGGGTAACTCAATTACTCACCATGGAATGTGTGAAGGCAGAGGTTGATTGTAAGAAAAACAAGAGGGAGGTGTAAAAGTGCCATGTAGTTTTGGACGTGTGATAATTGTTGGAGTACCATGTCTCAAAGTGTGAATTGTTGGAAAATCATCAGGGTAGAGATTTTAAAACAGGAGACAGACACAGAAGGCCCTAACCCTGTTTAGGGATGGTTGTTCCAGTTCAGCATAGATGACCTCTCATGTTTCAAATGATCCAATTGTTTTCTCTATCCAAAATGTGCACCTTGTTGACTTTAATAGAACTTTAATAGAACTTTAATAGAATGTCCATTTTACATTAGTTGTAGGAAGACTACTGAATTCTGACTTGCAGAGCTTACCTTCTTATATAGGACCATGAGATTGTGTGGTTGTTTCTTATCTCCCCAATGTACAGGTCTTTGCATTCCTCAGGAAACTGAACTGCATAAAATATTACTTTGCTTGTGTTTGGGTGTTGGGTCTTCTGTATTTTATCCACAATGCAAGTTTATTTTAAATCATTACCTGTACTGAGGCAACTGTTCCTGTGGGATTCCTACCGTCCTTTTTTGCCACTGAGTAGAGAAAGCCAAGCTTTATACTAATGGCGCTTTTCCACTGCATAGAACCGTACCGGCTCGGCACGCTTTTGTGCTTTTCCACTGCGGTACCGCATGGTATAGGGTCGGAACGGTTCGGTACGTTATAGGTTTGCTTTTCCACTGCATGGAACCGAACGGTACGGTACGGTACGGCTCTGAAAAAACAGTACCTACTCGATTGTGGTTCCAACAGGTACCAAACTGGTACCATATCCCACAATCCTTTGCATGCAGTCACTACTAGCCACTGATTGGTCAGAGAATCACACCCACCCCGTTGTTATCCCACCCACTTAACTTTAGTACTACTTTAGTGGAAAAGCAAACCTATACCGTACCGTACCGAACCGTTCCGACACTATACCATGCGGTACCACAGTGGAAAAGCAAACCGGGCCAAGCAGGGCCGAGTAGAGCCGAGCCGGTACTAGCCGGTACTTGCAGTGGAAAAGTGCCATTACTGATTAGCTATGCAGAGGAGGAGTGGATGGGCAAAAGAAGCAGGGGTCAAATCTCTACTCATATTTCCTTCAGTTAGGGTACAAGTAGGTGGCCATTTAAGAGGCAATCTAATTCCTGTTTCCATTAGGCTGTTCTCACTTAGCACAATGCAAAATGTCCCAAAAGGGCATACAGTATATTTTTTAGCCGGTTTCCACCAGTCTCTACAAAATTTCCGAGCTCAAGAAGCTGTAAGTGAGGCTCAGATTGTATCCAAAAGAAACCTTTTAACCAGACCATTAATTTCAACAAAAATATTCCCAAGTTCGAGAATACAAAAAACCCCCATATATACTCACGTAGGATGCAGTGTTGGACTGATGCTATATCTGTCCCCCAACAACTCTAAGACTGGGAACTGGGTGATCAAAGACTGTTGAGAGCTCAGTTCTCGGCCTTCAGTGAGCAGAGAGCCGGTGTTCTGCCCTCCAGGGCTCACTAATGCACCGGGCTGTGGAGGGGGCAGGAGCAGCTGGACTCAGGCTCTCAGCAGTGCAATTAGAGACTGCTAAGGTATCTGGATGAACCCCGACATTAAAGTCTGGATCCATGCAGAGTGACATCAGCCAACAGCGGACTTTAGCCCACTGTCGGTTGAATATAGGACACAGAAATGCAGAACTAAGTGCACTCCTATGACCCACAGAAGAAGCAAGGCCAAACAAGCTTTGGCCCTACTTCTCCTTTAAGACGGAGCTACATTGCATCTAAACATCACAAACCAAAAATGCTATTTAATTAATTTTTAATATTCAAAGCAAACTCCCCCATCCATCTATGTCTCCTTGCTTTATTTTGTTGAGAAATCACTTTGAAAATCTCCCCTTGCTTTTCTGGCCATGACCATCTTCAATAAGGGCAGGTAATTAATTTAGAATTTAGTTCATGGAATCCATCTGCCCTTACTTCAGGCATGCAGGCAGGAGGTTGTAATTAGCGGAGAAAACCCCTTCTTCTATCCTGAAGACTCTTAGGATGTATGATAACATTTTGGCCTAAGCCTAAAAACAGAAAAGTAACTGAAGAAATTTAAAAAAAAAAGTAAAACAAGCAAATACTGTCTAATATATGTTCATATCTATTTACTAATAGAGTGAAGTTCCACTTTAAAGTGGTATTTTTTGTACACAATATTATTATCGAAATCAAATGTGCCCCCTGGGGATTATGTGCTAGTATGCACCACATATTAGCACATTATGAAAGACTTACCTGTCATAATAGGGTTAGTTTACTAAAGTTGGAGAGTGCAAAACCAGGCTCACTTCTGCATAGAAAAGCAGTCAACTTCCAACCTCAGCTTGTTCAATTAAGCTTTGGCAATAAAACCTGGAAGCTTATTGGTTTCTATGCAGAAGTGAGACTGATTTAGCACTCTCCAGCTTTAGTAAATGAACCCCAATGTACCTTCCATCACTGCACTACCACCAATCTCGCCGATCCTGGGCGTTTCCATCTTTGCCCGGTTTCCATCTGGGTTCCATTTGTTTGCCCACTTGAATGACCAGGCCATGACGTCATTAATGCATATACGCACAGGAGTCAAATCATTGCAGCACAGATAAGGTTCTATAAATGTATGCTGAGCTGGGCATCTCAGTGTACATGACAGCTAACAGGAAAAGAGAAGCATTTATAACAAATGACAAACAGAATGATACCTTACCTGTCAGCATTTTTTTTTAAATCAGAGTTTGATACCACTTGAATGTATCTTTGTATGGTATTTACCTGTGAAAACCTCCCTTATGTAGAATTCTGAAAGCCCTAAGGCTACTGCTTCCATCATGGATGTAATGTCAGCAGCTTCAGCAGACTCAGAGCTGTTACTTAAATTACACTCTGTAGTATTTCCCTATACTTCTTCCGTGACGGCTACAGAAAGGCCTCATGCACACTGGGAGTTTTTACAGCTGCTGTTTTTGGTTTCAGGCATTTTTTTCTGCAACCAGTAAGCTTCCCAGCATGTTATCCTATGTGTCCGTGCACACAGAGGCTGTCATCAGCAGTTTTTAGGAGGGGCGTTTTCTGGCTGAAAAATAAACCCAGAACTAGCGGGTTTTAAGAGGTGTTTTCCAGCTGTAAAAACCAATGCCATCTTAAGAGCATTAAAGGGCCCCGGGCAATGCAGTGTACTGGGGCCCCACCTACACAATCACCCACGAGAATAAAAATGCAAATTATCGATAAGGCGATATTTATTGGTACAACAGTGCCAGGCTAGTGACAGCTTCTAGGTTCGGCAGCTGGGTCCAGTGAACACACGGATGGGAGTCAAACTCGACTGCCCTGTGTGTGCCTGTTCCCGTGCAGGCGGACAGACCTTCCTGCAGTTGTGGGTTCCCCTCCACGGCCCAAGTGGCCTGACAGCAGCGCAGGGCCGACAGGAGCTTGCCACCTGCTAGGTTCGGCGGTGAGATGCACACAGCAATCAGGACTAATGCTTGGCTGGGGCTGGGTCATTGGGCAAGTGGGGCCCCTGGGCAACTGCCCAGCATGCCAATTCGGTAAGATGGCTCTGGCAAAAACGCTCTAACTCTGATAAAAGCTTAAAAACGCTGAAAAATACCAAAAAACACATTTTTGAGCCATAAGCTTTTGTGGGAGTATAATTTTGCTAAAAACCGCTAAAGCTGAAAAAAAACTAAAAATGGCTTAAAAACGCCACTGCAAAAAAAAGCTGAAAAACTCCTTCTACAGCTACAGCTTTCTACTGACGTTTTGATAAAGTCCAGTGTGCATGAGACCAAAAGGTTGTTGTGAAAAGGAGGGAAGGGGGAACTGGGCCAGCATAGAGGATAATTAGAGACTCCCAAGAGGAGGAGAAGATTGATATGCAAGAAAAGAGGAGGTCTAGGTGGAGAAGACTGATGTGCAAGGAGGGAGGAGGTCTAGGCGGAGAAGACTGATGTGCGAGGAGGGAGGAGGTCTAGGAGGAGAAGACTGATGTGCAAGAAGGTAGGAGGTCTAGGCAGAGAAGACTGATGTGCAAGGAGGGAGGAGGTCTAGGAGGAGAAGACTGATGTGCAAGTAGGGAGGAGGTCTAGGAGGAGAAGACTGATGTGCAGGGAGGGAGGAGGTCTAGGCGGAGAAGACTGATGTGCAGGGAGGGAGGAGGTCTAGGCGGAGAAGACTGATGTGCAAGGAGGGAGGAGGTCTAGGAGGAGAAGTCAGATGTGCAAGGAGGGAGGAGGTCTAGGAGGAGAAGACTGATGTGCGAGGAGGTCTAGGAGGAGAAGACTGATGTGCAAGGAGGGAGGAGGTCTAGGCGGAGAAGACTGATGTGCGAGGAGGGAGGAGGTCTAGGAGGAGAAGACTGATGTGCAAGAAGGGAGGAGGTCTAGGCAGAGAAGACTGATGTGCAAGGAGGGAGGAGGTCTAGGAGGAGAAGACTGATGTGCAAGTAGGGAGGAGGTCTAGGAGGAGAAGACTGATGTGCAGGGAGGGAGGAGGTCTAGGCGGAGAAGACTGATGTGCAAGGAGGGAGGAGGTCTAGGAGGAGAAGTCAGATGTGCAAGGAGGGAGGAGGTCTAGGAGGAGAAGACTGATGTGCGAGGAGGTCTAGGCGGAGAAGACTGATGTGCAAGGAGGGAGGAGGTCTAGGAGGAGAAGACTGATGTGCGAGGAGGTCTAGGAGGAGAAGACTGATGTGCAAGGAGGGAGGAGGTCGAGGCGGAGAAGACTGATGTGCAAGGAGGGAGGAGGTCTAGGAGGAGAAGACTGATGTGCAAGGAGGGAGGAGGCCTATGAGGAGAAGACTGATGTGCAAGGAGGGAGGAGGTCTAGGCGGAGAAGTCAGATGTGCAAGGAGGGAGGAGGTCTAGGAGGAGAAGACTGATGTGCGAGGAGGTCTAGGAGGAGAAGAGGTCTAGGAGGAGAAGACTGATGTGCAAGGAGGGAGGAGGCCTATGAGGAGAAGACTGATGTGCAAGTAGGGAGGAGGTCTAGGCAGAGAAGACTGATGTGCAAGGAGGGAGGAGGTCTAGGAGGAGAAGACTGATGTACAAGGAGGGAGGAGGTCTAGGCAGAGAAGTCAGATGTGCAAGGAGGGAGGAGGTCTAGGAGGAGAAGACTGATGTGCGAGGAGGTCTAGGAGGAGAAGACTGATGTGCAAGGAGGGAGGAGGTCTAGGCGGAGAAGACTGATGTGCAAGGAGGGAGGAGGTCTAGGAGGAGAAGACTGATGTGCAAGGAGGGAGGAGGTCTAGGCAGAGAAAACTGATGTGCAAGGAGGGAGGAGGTCTAGGAGGAGATGACTGATGTACAAGGAGGGAGGAGGTCTAGGCGGAGAAGACTGATGTACAAGGAGGGAGGAGGTCTAGGCGGAGAAGTCAATGTGCAAGGAGGGAAGAGGTCTAGGAGGAGAAGACTGATGTACAAGGAGGGAGGAGGTCTAGGCAGAGAAGACTGATGTGCAAGAAGAGAGGAGGTCTAGGAGGAGAAGACTGATGTGCAAGGAGGGAGGAGGCCTATGAGGAGAAGACTGATGTGCAAGGAGGGAGGAGGTCTAGGAAGAGAAGACTGATGTGCAAGGAGGGAGGAGGTCTAGGAGGAGAAGACTGATGTGCAAGGAGGGAGGAGGTCTAGGAGGAGAAGACTGATGTACAAGGAGGGAGGAGGTCTAGGAGGAGAAGACTGATGTACAAGGAGGGAGGAAGTCTAGGGGGAGAAGACTGATGTGCAAGGAGGGAGGAGGTCTAGGAGGAGAAGACGGATGTGCAAGGAGGAAGAAGGTTTAGGCGGAGAAGATTGATGTGCAAGAAGGGAGGAGGTCTAGGAGGAGAAGACTATGATGTGCAAAGAGGGAGGAGGCCGTGCTAAGAAATTCACTAGTCACATTTTTTAGCATTTTGAAAGGCACATTGCATTGCATTTATGAACAATGCAATACCTAAACACTGCCAGTATGCATTTAAAATTATTTTTTGCTCTTTTACCTGAAATTTAAAGCATAACTCCACTTATGTTGAAAAAAAAACATTCCCCTCTGGGTGATCTATGCACATTTCAAGGATTATAACAACCTTTGTTGCAAATTCCTACCTTTGTTATTCTGAAGAAATCCCAGTTTGTTCCTCTGTGCTAAGTGGGTGTAATGGGAGTGGTTTCATAATTATCAGTCAGCTGTGCACCTGTAGAGCACTAATGAGGAAATCTGCTGGCTCATCCCTTTAGACTAGTTCCTATTGGGAGTATCTCACGAAAAATTGAATTTTTATTGCAGGGGATGCCAGAAATCTGACTTGTATCTTCGGCAGACTTCTTTAAAAATTGGTGAGCCAATAACACAAGCAGGAAATTATGTCTCTGGGGTGTGGTCAGTACACATTCTGTGTACAGAACAACCCCGGGTAGCCATATTGTATTGCATTTTCAGAAAAAACAGCGGCTGCAGATTGTAAAGGAAAGGTAATTTTTAATAACAATTAATTACAATATGACTTGTGTCGCAATTATATACGCTATATTATTTTTTCCTTTATTTGCTCCCCCCCCCCCCACAAAAGTGGAGTTACCCTTTAAAGGGAAGAAAAATAGCAACAATTTCATAAATCTTCTTTTCAAAGCACTGTAGTGCTTGAAATTACTTTGAGACACAAAGAGTGCTTATATGAACTCTAAATGAAATATAAGAAAAAAGAAAGAATTGTGCTTGTAAGCCTTGGTATGCGAAGCTAGAATAATTTGTGAATGTCTCATTACGTAACAGCCTTGAAACAGAATGTGCTGCTGAGCATGTGATAATTAGTTGTTATCTCACTATTTAACAACGGCTAACAAATGGAATGCAGTATTCAGTCATTAAAGAGATGGCGGTTTGCAGCCAGGTTGGGATAAGATTGTCAATGTTCTATAGAATGCATTTAAAATGAAAGGAAATTGAGCTTGATAAGGGATATTATGGGCTGATACTGTGCAGTAAAAAGTCCTTGATAACTAATACAGTTTGATAAGAATTAGCCAATAGCTCATAAAGTACCATGAAACACATGTCATGTAATTGGGTGTAAAGGAAATAAAACACACATATAATCAGTTCATATCTGCAATATATGTACATTTCCCCATGGTTTGTTGCAAGTACAGAAACAAAACTGTATATCTGTCTGAAATCCCGTGTGCCCCTAATTTACTGTCTGAGCTGATAACACAATACATCTGAAATCCCAAGCAATGTGGTCAGCCTCTGCCAATCTCCGATCCCTCTTTTACTTTCAGAAAAGAGAGATAAAGGTAAGAAGCACAAGAAAGGTAATTTAGCCATCTAGTAGGATTGACAAAAATTATATTATACATTACATAACCTAATTCTAATCCCTTATCTGTCACTAAACACAACCCTTAGACCCATCATTACAGTCAAAGCCTAGTACACACAGGCCGAATGTCAGGCAGCATCGGCCGGTTCAATAGAAATCAAAGTTGTTTCCGACAGAAGACGGCCGTTCAATAGAACAGCAGGGGAGATTGCTGTACTAATGTCAGATAGTTAGTACAGCGGCTCCTCCTGAGCTGCCAGTTTTTTTTATCATTTAGCCCTGCTGGGTTGAACGAAAAAAAAAAATATCTGTGTATACTAGGCTTTACCATCAACCCAAATCCTAAACATAACCCAGCCCCTAAACCTATCATCACAACTAAACCTAATCCTTAAAGAATATATAACATAATCTAGAGGCGGTTTCTGACAGTTTGTGCAGAATTTATTTGGTTATGCAAACAAATTGTTGCAGCAGCTGTCTGGGTGGCTGGTCTCAGATGATCTTGAAGGTGAAGATGCTGGATGTAAAGGTCCTGGGCTGGTGTGGTTACACGTGGTCTGCGGTTGGGAGGCCGGTTGGATGTACTACCAAATTCTCTGAAACGCCTTTGGAGACAGCTTATGGTAGAGAAATGAACATTCAATTCACGAGCAACAGCTCTGGTGGACATTCCTGCAGTCAGCATGCCAATTGCACGCTCCCTCAAAACTTGCGACATCTGTGGCATTGTGCTGTGTGATAAACCTGCACACTTAGAGTGGCCTTTTATTGTGGCCAGCCGAAAGGCTCATACACACTAAAAGAAAAGTTTCGTACAATTTTCGTATAGTGTGTACAGAACTTTCTACAGACGATTCAGAATTTTTGTACGAAAATTCTCGAAGGGACAAACTCCAAAATTTTTCTCGTACGGGAAAAATGAACGATTTGCGTTTTAATGTGTACCGTTTTCGTACGATTTTTGTACAAGAATAAACAAAAAAGAAAGACTGCGCATGATCAGAAACAATAAACAACAAAATAAAGCCTATGTCGTACGATAATTTTCGGACTAATTATTTGCTGTGAAAGAATGAGGAAAATCGGACTATCTTTGCCTGATTTTCTTATCGTGTGTACCCCACTTAAGGCACACCTGTGCAATAATCATGCTATGTAATCAACATCTTGATATGCCACACCTGTGAGGGGGATGGATTATCTCGGCAAAGGAGAAGTGCTCACTAACACAGATTAAGACAGATTTTTGAATAATATTTGAGAGAAACAGGCCTTTTGTGTACATAGAAAAAGTCTTAGATCTTTGAGTTCAGCTCATGAAAAATGGGGGCAAAAACAAGTGTTGTGTTTAGAATTTTGTTCAGTGTATATACTGTATATACTGTATATATAAAAATGTTTTAAAAGAGGGGGTGAGGAATATTATGGAAAGTGGAAAAAGAGGGTAAATGTCATAAGTGTGCATCCTATTTACATAGTTACAGGTGAGGTTGAATAACAAAGACAATAGTCCATCCAGTTCAACCTGTGTAGGTGTGTGTGGCCGTAATTATCTCTCATACCCCTGAATGTTCTGATCCTTGAGATGTACGTCTAATGCCCCGTACACACGTGCAGATTATCTGAAGACTTTTGTCTGCAGACTTACCAAAACTATATAATATGAGGTCAAACCTAAACACTTTCAATTTGTATGCAATCCGGCAGGCCCTTGCACTACATAGAAAAGGTAAATCTGAAGACAAAAGTCTTCAGATAATCTGCACGTGTGTACGGGGCATAAGAGTCTTTTGAAAGGCACCATACTTCCTGCAGAAACCACCTCTTGTGGTAGAGAATTCCACAATCTTGTAGCCCTAACAGTAAAGAACCCCCCACGTTGCCTGAGGTTAAAAAAGCTTCTCCTCTAATCGCATTGTATGCCCTCGAGTCCTCATGTAATCCTTTCTACTGAATAGCTTTTTTTCTATGCTGAGATCACCATTGAGATATTTATAAATTGCTATCATGTCCCCTCTCAGGCGTCTCTTCTCCAGGGAGAATAAATCAAGCGATTGCAGACGCTCTTCATAATTAAAGTCCTCCAATCCCCTAATTAGTTTAGTTGCCCTTCTCTGGACTCTCTCCAGCTCCAACACATCCCTCCTGAGGACTGGCGACCAGAACTGGACAGAATACTCCAGATGTGGTCGGACTAGAGTTTTATAAAGTGGTAGGATTCTAGTTTTATCTCTGGAATCCCTTTCTTTATGCATGCTAATATTCTGCCAGCTTTGGCAGCTGCCGCTTGACATTGCATGCTATTGCCTACTCTATCATCCACAAAGACTCCCAGATCTTTCTCAATTTATGATTCCCCCAAAGGTTCCCCCCCTAAAGTGTATTGTGCTTTTATGTTTTTAGTCCCCAAGTGCAAAACCTTACACTTCTCCACATTAAACCTCATTTGCCATGTTGTTACCCACTCTGTTATTTTGTCCAGGTCATTCTGTAGGATATCTGCTTCATGCTGTGCATTAGCTGTGCATTAGGGTATGCACCCCAAAACTCAAACACACATGTAGACAAACATTTTAAAATGTATTGAAACACAGATGGTGTCAGTAGGGCAGTGGGCCGTGTCAGTGGATGGCGTCAAGTAGTAGAGCAGTTGAATGTGTTGGTAGGGCAGAGGATTGTGTCAGTAGGACAGTGGATAGTGTCAGGCAATAGAGCAGTGGATGGTGTCATTAGGTCAGTGGACTTTTCAGTATGGCACAGGTTGTTGTCAGTAGAGCAGTGAATAGGTCAGTAGGGCAGAGTATACACACTATATATTACCAAATGTATTGGGACGCCTGCCTTTACACGCACATGAACCTTAATGGTAACTCAGTCTTAGTCCGTAGGGTTCAATATTGAGTTGGCCCACTCACTCATCCATGTCTTTATGGACCTTGTTTGTGAACTGGTACGCAGTCATATCGGAACAGGAAGGGGCCATCTCCAAACTGTTTCCACAAAGTTGAGAGCATGAAATTGTCCAAAATGTCTTGGTATGCTGACGCCTAAAAGTTCCCTTCACTGGAACTAAGGGGCCAAGCTCAACCCCTGAAAAACTACCCCACACCATCCTCCACCAAATGGTTTGGGCCAGTGCACAAAGCAAGGTCCATAAAGACATGGATGAGCAAGTTTGGGGTGGAGATACTTGACTGGCCTGCAAAGGGTGGGCCAACTCAATAATAAACCCTACGAAGACTGGGATGCCAGTACAGTTCATGTGTGTGTAAAGGCAGGCGTCCCAATACTTTTCATAATATAGTGCATCTCAATGAAATTGAAAAACACTGAGATATCAATTTTTGCTTGTATTACCAGGGTAGCGGGAGTGTAATTATCTCCATGGCTAAGATGATGTGTCTGTGCTGAACACACAGCAAAATCTTTTGCTTTTTATATGGCCTGGTTTACTTGTCCCACTTGCCAATTACCTAGCAAGCCCCCAATAAAAAGGAAGGACGGCATGAACAAAACTTAATTAAAAATATAATAATACAAATGCCAAAGTAAAATATAACCTTAACCTACCTTAAAAGTTAGCTTCAGTGAGAAACTTGGTGTTCACTTTAATTCAGTCTTTTCATGTTTAAAGAGTAACTGGTCACCCCCACAAGTCTGATTAACCTCCCTGGCGGTATGATTCTTTTGGATTTTAGGTGCTGAAAGCGGTACCATTATTTTGCATGTAATTCTTGTGAATGAGCAGCCCAAACCAACTGTATACATTTATTATATATATATATTTTATATATATATATATATATATTGTAAGGGATTAGCTCGGTGGCGGGTGTGGATGACCCCTTGGGGGGTGCGTTTTCCCAGAGAGGTAGCCGACAAGTGCTTGTAAACAAACAGTGTGGTTTATTTAATGGTGTTTTCTTCACCAGGCTGTATGCAGCAAAACATCCAAAATAAAATAAAACAGAAAATAAATCCTTGCCTCTGTGGGCGGCTACCTTCTCACAACTGGAACCTGCCTAAGTGTCTGTCTCCAACCTACCGTCGGGCAGACTTCCTTGTCCTACAGCGGACACTCAATAGTCCTTTTATAATAGCTTCACAGGGCAACACAGTCCTTTGTTTCTTTCACATCAACAGTTCGTCTTCTCACCTTTGAGACGATTTCACCCTTGGTTACCGTCCCGGGCACACATCACTCCGGGGGGTCTTCTCCCAGGCCCACACATCCTGTCGGGAGGCACACGCTGACTGTCCTCCTGCTCCCAGCCCACATGGCTTCAGGATGCAGCTTCTGGAGGCAGCAAACAATAGGACTTTCTCTGAACAAATTATAGAGCCTTAACTCCCTCATTCTGAACAGGTGAAGGCCTTTCAACTTCCTGCTGGCTAGCTCTGTAGCCAACACCCTAAATTAATTAATGGACTTTCTAAATCAGGTGGAAATGTATCTCCTTCCTGTGACTACATTCCCAGATTTAGCTGACTTCCTGTTACATACCCCCCCCTCTTGTTTCAACCCTAGGGTTGGGACACAGATTTCCAGGCACGCATGTGTCAAGCACTGCTGACTCACTGATAAGCCTCCTATTATCCTCAAGCTTCCGGATGAAACTGTTTTGTCATCTTCATTGACGGATTTCTCATAAATGCCACACAGTTTGTCTCTCATCTCATATACACATTCTTCAACTGCATTTTTGGCATCATTTCGCTCCTTCTCGTTTCTGTCATCTTCATTGACAGCTTTCTCATAAATGTCAGACAGCTTGTCCCTCATAACCGTCTGTCCAATCCACCACGGAGGACCGTGATCCATAGGCAACTCAATTGGGCTAGTCTTAATGTCTTCAACATTCTTAAGACGCCTCTCTCTGCAATCCATAAATGTTTTCCACAAAACTTTGAGAACCTTTGCTTCACTAAGCTTTGTTCCAAGTAGGGACTCTTGACATCCCTCTGTGACTTGAGTTGCCTCTCCATACAGCTGTACACAATCATTGACTTTTTGTTGTAAAAGGGAATGATCTTCCTTCTTGAGCTTTGCTTGCTCTAAGATGCTGTGCAGAGGATTTTCCAATTGAGACAACAGGCTGTCACACATTTCTTCAAAGTGACCCCTGTTCCTTTTCCCAGAGATATCAATATCATTCAAACATTTCATATTCATAGGCAGATCTGAAGCATTTGCACTCATCAACTTCTTAAACTTTTCGCCCTCCTGAGCGAGTCGCAGTAAAGGCCTACTATTTGATTTGATATTCAGTTTATATTTCTTGCCAAACTCTTCACAGAAGTAGCCAACCAGAACATCATCAACTTTCCTTCCACCAACATAGGGGTCAAAGGCAACAACACAGTTGAACCCAGCGATCTGGGTGGTATCCATTATAGACCTCCTCTCTGCATCAGTGAAGAAGCATGGAACTGCAACACATTCTTTTACAGGTTTCTTCAATGCACTTTCTGCTGAACTATTTGACCGCTCAAGGTCACCTAGTTCTTTTTCTCTATCTGAATTCCACATGGAATGCATCTCAAGATCACGATCAAACTTCTGCCACCCGTCTTTCACCAGTTCCATTTTGGAAACACTCCCTGAAAGGCACTTATTCATTTGCTTCACGTTTTCACCAACAGCCTTAGTTTTCTCCACTAGGTTTTCAGCCTGAACTGAGAAATCACCACATTTCTTACTCAGCTCCTTTGTTTGCTGAAGCTCTAATGATACATTTTCCAATGCTTGAAGTTTTTGAAGGAACGGATTATTCCAAAGGGGTGATTCAAGCCACATGTCGTCACATTTCTGAGGCTCACTCAGGACAGACCCCAAAACACTGATCCTTTTAAAAACTGCATCAGGCACACTATCCCCTCTTTGGGACAGATCCTCTGTTGCCTGGAATTCCTCTTCCAGTTCCTGCAACGGAATCTTCATCTCTTCTAGTTGCTGTTCTAAGGCTCGCTTAGACTTTTCTAGCTCCTGAACGCTTTTCACAACATCATCCTTGGAGCTGATCAATTCTTCCATTTCTGTACGCAGCTGTTTAACACTTTCTAGTTCAGCCTTACACTCTAGAGCTTCCTCCAAAGAGCGAGCCAAGAACAGGGCTTTGCTCTCGTTATCACGCACCTCCGTTTCTGCACGTGCGCGTTCTTCTGCATATTTTGCAGACACATTCTTCTCTTCACCAAGCATCTGATCAAACTTCTTTTTCACATCTTCAACACACTGTAATGAACCAACGCTTTCTTCCATGCGTTTTTTCATAACCGCTATCTGAGCTTGCAATGTTGCGACTTGCTCTGATAGGTTTTTCTTTGCTTCCGCCTCCTCTTTTAATTGTTCCAGGAAGCCATTTTTCTCATCTTCCATTTGTTTGAGCTTTGTGCTAAAACTCAGCCTTTGACACCTCTCTTCCTGTAAGAGTTCCTGCGTGTCTTGCAGCTGCGATTCCAAGATAGAAAAATCTTCCGCAATTTCTCTAGATTTGCTGTCTGCTTGAGAAAGCTGATTTGTAACATTGTCCAACTCAACCTGCAGTCGGTTTGCCTTCTCTGACAGCTTAGCACACAATCGGTCACCTTCTGACACCTTGACTTGCGATTCCAGAAGCTGTGCCTCTACTTTTTCCCTCTTATGTTCACAATCTTCTTTTCCCTGCATAAGAGCCTTCACCTCATTGGCTAGCATCTGGGAATAAGAATGTAATTCTGCCACACAGGCTTCTTTCTCCTTTAACTGCTGCTGGACACGTTGGGCTTCCCCTTTCCAACTTTCACAGTCCGCACGCCATTCATCTACCACATTGCTTAAAGTAGTGAGCTCATACACAGTACTCAGTAATTTAGCCTCTCTTTCACTTTTCTCTTTGTCGCTGAGAGACAATGTCGCTTCCAGAGCAACATTCTGTTCCTGCGACTCCTGCAGGTCTATTTTTGTAGCTCCCAAAGACTGAAGACTTTTTTCCAGCTGATTACGCAACTCCAACATATCAGCCATACTTTGCTTCTGCAAAGTCTGAATTTCACTTTCCTTTTCCATGAGGATGGTATCTTTCTCCATTATAGTCTCTCTGCGTTTTTGCAACTCGACCAAAAGAAGAGCAGTGGATTCTTCCCACTGTGACACATGAGACTTGAGTAGTTCATTTGTTTCCTGCAAGTTTCTATGCTCCATTTTAAGCAATTCCAAGGCTTGTTCCTTTTCTTCCATTTTCCGTTGCAAGGCATCCAACTCAGCCCTGCACACATACTCGGTTTCCTCCAAACCGATGGCCTCCATTGGCTGCTGGCGTCTCTGTTTCCAGCCTGCCATGCTCTCTTGATGAGCCTTTTGTTGAGCTGCAAAGCTCTGCTGAAAATCCGCATTTGCCTGCTGTTGAGCTGCATTTGCTTGCTGTTGAGCTGCATTTGATATAATCAGATGTTTCAACATCTCCTCCATTTTGAGTTTACTTTTCATCTGAGCACACTGCGTCTCCATAGCAGTTTCATCAGTGTTGCTAGGGACAACAACCTTCCTCTTTAGTAGACTCTCTTTAGGCATGGATGGGGCTGGTTCAGACGGTAGCATCCCCTCCATCCATAGAATCCGGTCTCTCATTTCATCTATCTTTGCATTTTTCAGGCGTTTTGAACGCCCCATCTTCAATAACTCCACAAACAAATTTTTCACAGTCCAGCAAAAATTTTTCAGACCACTGTCTCTTTAACACATGTAGTTTTTCTCTCTCTCTTGCAAGATCTCTTTTCCTGCACACACAGTTTGTGCAGTCACTTGCACCAGACACAACAAAGTTCATCAAAAAATTTTGAGACCCCTGTCTCTTTAAAACACTTTTTTTTTTTTTTTTTTTCTGTCAGGATCTTCTCTCCTGCACACATAGATTGTGCAATCTCATGCACCAGACAAAGTTCATCAAACATTTGCACTTCCTTGCAGGGATCTTCGCTTCTGCCCGCATCCTCCACCATATGTAAGGGATTAGCTCGGTGGCGGGTGTGGATGACCCCTTGGGGGGTGCGTTTTCCCAGAGAGGTAGCCGACAAGTGCTTGTAAACAAACAGTGTGGTTTATTTAATGGTGTTTTCTTCACCAGGCTGTATGCAGCAAAACATCCAAAATAAAATAAAACAGAAAATAAATCCTTGCCTCTGTGGGCGGCTACCTTCTCACAACTGGAACCTGCCTAAGTGTCTGTCTCCAACCTACCGTCGGGCAGACTTCCTTGTCCTACAGCGGACACTCAATAGTCCTTTTATAATAGCTTCACAAGGCAACACAGTCCTTTGTTTCTTTCACATCAACAGTTCGTCTTCTCACCTTTGAGACGATTTCACCCTTGGTTACCGTCCTGGGCACACATCACTCCGGGGGGTCTTCTCCCAGGCCCACACATCCTGTCGGGAGGCACACGCTGACTGTCCTCCTGCTCCCAGCCCACATGGCTTCAGGATGCAGCTTCTGGAGGCAGCAAACAATAGGACTTTCTCTGAACAAATTATAGAGCCTTAACTCCCTCATTCTGAACAGGTGAAGGCCTTTCAACTTCCTGCTGGCTAGCTCTGTAGCCAACACCCTAAATTAATTAATGGACTTTCTAAATCAGGTGGAAATGTATCTCCTTCCTGTGACTACATTCCCAGATTTAGCTGACTTCCTGTTACAATATATATATATATATAAAATATGTATACAGTTGGTCTGGGCTGCTCATTCACAAGAATTATGTATATATATATATATATATATATATATATATATATTTGTGTATATATATATATATATATATATATATATACATATATTTACATAAAAATAAAAAGTACAGTAAAACTGCAGGAAAGGGCACTGGGGGGCAAAGTAATGTGATTTTATTTTATTTTGAATGGTATCAGTGTGTTTGGTGTGTTTTACATTCAAATTTGCCGCCGGTTCCACCCCCCGGCGGACATCACGTCGCCGGAGACGGAAGCCGGGGCTCGCAGACGATCGGGAGGAAGCTCCGCCGCCGCATACCGCTCGCAGTCTTCTCTGGATCCCGGAGAAAAGGTAAGTAAAACCTCTTCCAGCATCCAGCGATCTTCCTAGCGCTACCCCGAGTGTGACTCGGGGTTACCGCTTTTTGCTCTAAAATCTTACCCCGAGTCACACTCGGGAATACCGCTAGAAAGGTTAACCACTTGCCGACCGCCGCACGACTATCTACGGCGGCGGTCAGCCCCTCACAGGCAAAGTGACGTAGGGCTACGTCACTAGCTTGTGAGGGTCTAGGGAGCGAGCGCGCGCCGCCGGAGGCGCGCTCCCGCGTGGTCACGGACCCCCCCCGCGCGTGTGACCGGCGGACCCGATGTCCTCCGGCCACTCTGCGATCGGCGGGGGAGAGGGAGAAAGTCAGGCAGCTTGTGTAAACAAGCTGCCTGTCATTCTCCCCTCTGTATGAGAGATGATCATATGGATCTACTATGTAGATCCGTTGATCACTCTGCATACAGCTGAAGCCACAGCCAATCACAGTTAGAATCACGCCCCTAGGGACACACACAGCCCCTCCCTCTCAAATAAAGTTAGCCCCTTCACTACCAGTGTATTTTTACAGTAACAGTGCATATATATAGCACTGATTACTGTAGAAATGTCACTGGTAACCCCAAAAGTGTCAAAAATGTCAGTCAAGGGTCCGATCTGTCCGCCGCAATGTCGCAGTACCGCAAAAAAATCGCAGATCGCCGCCATTACGCGTTAAAAAAAAAAAACAACAAAAATGACAAAAATCTTTCCCTTAGTTAGTAAACGCAATAACTTTTGCGCAAACCAATCAAAATACGCTTTTTGCAATTTTTTTTACCAAACATAGGTAGCATAAAACAAATTGGCTGAAAATGTTAAAAAATTTTGATTTTTACATTTTTTTTTGGGGGAATTTCATATAAAAAAAAGGGAAAAATATTGCTATTTTTGCAAAATTTACGCTCTTTTTTTGTTTATAGCGCGTGATCAAAAAATCGCACAGGTGATCAAATACCGCCAAAAGAAAGCTCTGTTTGTGGGAAAAAAAGGACGCCAAATTTGTTTAGGTACAGCTTCGCACGACCGCGCAATTGTCCGTTAAAGTCACGCAGTGCCGAATCGCAAAATACCCCCTGGTCGTTTAGCAGCCAAATCCTCCGGGGCTTAAGTGGTTAAGGAGTTCATCATGACGAAGCTTATTTTGATGTGAAGCATGGATGAGCGAGTTTTGGGTAGAGGAACTTTACTGGCCTTGCACAGAGTCCTGACCTCAACCCAATAGAACACCTTTGGGATGAATTAGAGCGCAGACTGGGAGCCAGGCCTTCTTGTCCAACATCAGTGCCTGACCTCACAAATGCGCTTCTGGAAGAATGGTCAAACATTCCCATAGACACACTCCTAAACCTTGTGGACAGCCTTCCCAGAAGAGTTGAAGCTGTTATAGCTGCAAAGGGTGCGACATCTCAATATTGAACCCTACGGACTAAGACTGGGATGCCATTAAAGTTCATGTGCATCCCAATACTTTTGACAATATAGTGTATATGTATATAGACAGAAGGAGGGGAAGCATTTGGAACCGATCAGGTGTCCTGCAAGCAAGTGAACTGGTAAAGAAATCGCTGATAGGAGGAGAGGGCAGAGTGAGCAAAGGAATGATCTGGTCATTCTCCTTCTGCTTCTCCATTGTGCATTCAGCAGGCTGGGGTTTGAGAGTGGGGCGGAATCAGTCTTCAGCTTCCCATGCTTTTTTGCAACACTAGTGTGCCTAGTAGATCTACAAATGGCCAGAGTTGTATAAAGTACTCGAAACCCATACTTGAGTAAAAGTACAAGTGCTCGATCAAAAAGTGACTTGAGTAGAAGTGGAAGTGCTTGATCAAAAAGTGACTTGAGTAGAAGTACTAAAGTATTGAAAATTTTTTGTACTTAAGTATTGCAAGTAGTTTTTTAAAAAAGTTTGCTACTCAAGTACTGAAAGTAAAAGTACCAGTAGTTTTGAAAAAAAAATTGCTACTCAAGTACTGAAAGTAAAAGTATAAGTACTGTGTTATGTAGTTATTAAAGAAAGAAGTCAAAAGTTTGAACATCATATTGTTTTTTATTATTTCAAATGCAGCTTTTAGTTATACATACAGTAGCTTTTATTTTCGTATGCGCTGATAATACACATGTTTTGAGCTTCATGAAACCTGCCATCTACTGTTCTGGCAGTGGTAATTTTTATAATAGTAACGAGTAACTATGCAGCACAAAAAAAAATATCGGAGTAGAAGTATTGAAATCATTGAAAAAATGTAGTGAAGTAAAAGTGGAAGTAGGAGAAAAAATTCTACTCTAGGAAAGTACAGATACCGCCTTTCGGTACTTAAGTACAGTAGTGAAGTAGTTCTACTTACTATACGTCTCTGCAAATGGCTAGAATTTACTAACAGAATCTACCCCATAGACATTATTGCAATACACTGTTAAGTTCAGATTCTCCGAATTTGAAGCAGGATAGGCCAACCCCCCTCTGAATCAAACCCAGGCAAGTTCACTTTATCACTATAGCAGAGAGAAAACATTGTATTTCTCATAAACTTTAAAACAGCATCATAGAAAGTGTTGTTATCTGTCAGGCATTGCTGTGTGGCAGGGCTGTCTAAATCTGAGGACCGGATAGACAAAAATACAAATGCTTTGGCAGGCAAAACAGCTTGTTTTAATGTATTTAATTTGCTTAGTTTTTTGTCTAAAGTTCACCTTTAATCAATTTTAAAGGCATTATGCTGTATGACTATTGCTCCCACCCCCCACCTCCTTATTTCAACGAGTTGCATCAACTTTCCCTATTTGTGCCTTTAAAAATGTTAGATAATTCTTACATAATAGCAACGTGTTGAGATTTCACAACATTTATTACCTATTCCCCAACAGAAGTTTTGGGCGACTGTTCCACTTCTCTGGTTAAGCAGAATTTTCCTGGCTCTCATGCAGGCAGCTTGGAAAGAATAATGTAAGAAGGGAAGATAATGAGTTTCAGGCCTCTTTTCTGGCATGTCTCCTCTGTTTCTTTGAACTGGCTACTTCTTGGGGAAGCAATCAAATGGTATTTCAGCAGTCAGGAAAACACGACGTTAATACTGTATAGTTCAGCTCAGCTTATCAAATGTTTGCTAGCTAGAAATCAGTGCGGCTGTGTGGAGGCACGCCTGTTACACCGTGTCCAATTAATTCATATTTTTCCCACTACAAGTATTGTTTGAAGAGCAGTATGGCAGACATAGGAATGGAATGCATTTCAAGGTTCAGCATGAAGACATTGGTTAACAATGGCTGCAAAAACTGCAAAATAACTTTTTAAGAAGAGATACTACTTATACATAGAGATTGGCTTGGGCGTACTCGAGTTTGCACGTGCCCGATCCCGCCAGGAAGCCGGGAATCCGGCATTGCACTCAGCTAATCACAGGCACTGAGACATTTCCCGGTCTGTGCAGCTGCAGATGGGGAAATGTCTCATTGCCTGTGATTAGCAGACTGCAATGTCGAACTTGAGCACGCCCAAGCCAATCTCTGCCTAAACAATGTTATTTCTAATGGGTGCCACCAGTGCTGTATCTTGGCCTAGGGCAGCACTTTGTAGGGGGGGCAGCAAAAAATTTGGACTTGTGTTTGCTGCCACTGATTATTTCACTTATTTGTATAATGACACTGGACTTCCTAATTATTATACAAATAAGTGATATAATCCTATGATTACAATCAGTGGCAGCAAACACAAGTCCAAATATCTTAAAAGAACTGATGGGGCTGCACTGATATAGCAGCACAGATGGGCACTGATATGCTGCACTGATGGGCACTAATATGCTGCTCTGATGGCCACAAATGAGTTGCCAATGGTGGGTACTGATAAACTGCACTGATGGGCACTAATGAGGCTGCATTGATAAGGCAGCACTGATATGCTGCACTGATGAGGCTGCACTCATGGGCACGAGGTGGCACTGATAAGCTTCACTGATGGGGCTGCACTGATATGGTGCCCTGATGGGCACTGATATGTTGCACTGATGGGCACTAATAGGCTGCACTGATGGCCACTGACAATGCTGCCCTGATGGCTACTGATGAGGCGGCACTGATAAGCTGTACTGATAAGCACTGATATGATGCAGTGATATGCTGCACTGGTGGCCACTAATGGGGCTGTACTGATGGCCACTGATGAGGCTGTACTGATATGCTGCACTGATGGGCAGTAATGAGGCGGCACTGATAAGGTGGCACTGATGGGCTCTGATAGACTGTGGTTGTGGTCTGTGGTTTACAGATGAAAGGGCGGGTGATAAACAGGAAGGAGTGTGGCCTTTACAGGAAGAGGTGGGTCATATTTCAATTAGGGGGTGCACAAGTTTAGTCAGGCCTAGGGCAGCACAAAACCTAAATACACCACTGGGTGCCACTCTATGGGGGCAATACAATAGGGCATTTGTGACACATTTCTGGCGGTGCAGATGTAGTCAGAAGCCTTGCACCAAATTTATGCAATCACTGCAACATTTTACTTGTTAGTACTTACATGTGAAAGGAATGCAAGTGGTCCTTTTGCAAAACAATTTTACTGTACAGTGCTATCATCAACACAAATCCATAAGGAAATCCAGCTACAGTGTATCAGTGATAATGAAAGTGGAGGTTAATAAGATTTCTTCCGTTTTTGGGTTAGCTGTTGCATTGCATGTGTAATTATTGTGTCACATCTTTGAGGCAATTCTATGACAACATTTGTCTTTGAGCTTTTCTGGAATTGATTATTATTATTCAGGATTTATATAGCGCCAACAGTTTGTGCAACACTTTATAATGTGAGGGCAGACAGTACAGTTACAATACAATTCAATACAGGAGGAACCAGAGAGTCCTACTCATTAGAGCTTACAATCTAAAAGGGAGGGTCAAGTAATTCAAAAGGTAATAACTGTTGGGGATGAGCTTGGTAGGTGGAGGCGGGATAGGGGAATCCCTCCAGCTAGGCTAATATATTCTAACAGTGGGAGGTTTCCAAGGCATCAGAATACAATGATTATTTCCAGCAGCTATAGCCGCCAGCAGTGATCGCACAAAAAAAACAAAACAACAGACGTCCGTACTGAAGTTGATAGATAGTTGGCTGGTTCCGGTTAAACTGGTTGAATTTCAATCTGTCTATTGCCGGCCTTAGTGAAATTTTTTTTTTGCTTTTATTTATAAAAACTGTTTGGTTGGGTAAGGCACTGGTGATGTAACCAGGGTCTCACATATGCATCCTGGGAAGGCTACATCAGCAGTGCCTTCCCCCTCGGATGATGTGCACTGTCGCATATTCTACGAGGCAGATCCATATTTCCAGGAAGTAAAGGGAAATGGCGCGATCTACTCATGGCAACCGTGAAAACGATGGGGAGGAAAAGAAAAATAAGATATGAAAATCATAAAAAGCCGGCAAGTAATGACAAAAGATTGCCATTACTAAATATTTGTAAAGGTGCCGTTGTTGTAGTTTTTAGGATAAGGGTAAAGTTTACTTTTAATATTGCAGGAAAAGCTGCATTTCTGATTTACTAAGTGCAGGGTAATTGTTTTTTTTTAACAAACATAGAATTCTGCTTTAACCGCTTGCCGACCACCGCACGACTATTTACTGCGGCGGTCAGCCCCTCACAGGCAGAGCCACGTAGTACTACGTCGCTAGCCTGTGAGGGTCTAGGGAGCGAGCGTGCGTCCCCGGAGGGGCGCTCCCGCGCGGTCACGGACCCCCCCGCGCGTGTGACCGGTGGACCCGATGTCCGCCGGTCACTCGGCGATCGTCGGTGCAGAGGGAGAAAGGCAGGCAGCTGATGTAAACAAGCCGCCTGTCATTCTCCCCTGTGTAGGAACAGTGATTATACGGTTCTACTATGTAGGACCGTTGATCACTGTTCCTACACCTCAAGCCACAGCCCATCACAGTTAGAATCACGCCCCTAGGGACACACATAACCCCTCCCTCTCAAAAAAAGTTAACCCCTTCCCTGCCAGTGTAATTTTACAGTAACAGTGCATATGTATAGCACTAATTACTGTAGTAATGTCACTGGTAACCCCAAAAGTGTCAAAAATGTCAGTCAAGGGTCCGATCTGTCTGCCCCAATGTCGCAGTACCGCAAAAAAAATCGCAGATCGCAGCCATTACGCGTTAAAAAAAACAACAAAAATGACAAAAATCTTTCCCTTTGTTAGTAAACGCGATAACTTTTGCGCAAACCAATCAAAATACGCTTTTTGCAATTTTTTTTTACCAAACATATGTAGCATAAAACAAATTGGCCGAAAATGTTAAAAAATTTTGATTTTTACATTTTTTGGGGGAATTTCATATAAAAAAAATGTGAAAAATGTTATTTTTGCAAAATTGACGCTCTTTTTTTGTTTATAGCGCATGATCAAAAAATCGCACAGGTGATCAAATACCACCAAAAGAAAGCTCTGTTTGTGGGGAAAAAAGGGACATCAAATTCGTTTATGTACAGGGTTGCACGGCCGCGCAATTGTCTGTTAAAGTCACGCAGTGCCGAATCCCAAAATAGGCCCCTGGTCAGGAAGGGGGTAAAATCTTCCGGGGCTTAAGTGGTTAAGCAAATATGCCATATAAGTTTAGTTACACACCAGGGACCCATCTGTTATTTTCCCTTTCTGCTGTATCCCTAAATGAACCCTTCCAAAGCTTAAATGAAATATAACTTTGTTGTCAAATAATATTTCTTTACTGTAACACTGTCAGTATGATTTAGAACTGTGCTTGGGCTGCATGCTCACTTACATGCAGTAACAATGTAAATATTAAAGTGGGGGGGGGGGGGGTAGCTGGGCTGAACATAGAGAGGCAGATACACTCTTTATTACCAAAAGTATTGGGACACCTGCCTTTACACGCACATAAACATTAATGGCTTCCAAGTCCTAGACCATAGGGTTCAATATGGAGTTGGTCCACCCATTGCACCTATAACAGCTTCAACTCTTCTGGGAAGACTGTCCACAAGGATTAGGAGTGTGTCTATGGGAATGTTTAGCCATTCTTCCAGAGCCCATTTGTGAGGTCAGGCACTGATGTTGGATGAGAAGGCCTGGTTTGCAGTCTTCGCTTTAATTCATCCAAATAGTGTTCTATTGGGTTGAGGTCAGGACTCTGTGCAGGCCAGTCAAGTTCCTCCACCCCAAAATCGCTCATGCATGTCTTTATATACCTTGCTTTGTAAATTTTTGCGCAGTCATGTTGGAACAGGAAGGGGTCATCCCCAAACTGTTCCCACAAAGTTGGAAGAATAAAAATGTCCAAAATGTCTTGGTATGCTGACGCCTTAAGAGTTCCCTTCACTGGAACTAAAGGGCCAAGCCCAACCACTGAAAAACAACCCCACTCCATAATCCCCCTCCACCAAATGGTTTGGGCCAATGCACAAAGCAAGGTCCATAAAGACATGGATGAGCAAGTTTGGGGTGGAGCTATTTGACTGGCCTGCAAAGGGTGGGCCAACTCAATAATAAACCCTACGAAGACTGGGATGCCAGTAAAGTTCATGTGTGTGTAAAGGCAGGCGTCCCAATACTTTTCATAATATAGTGTATCTCAATGAAATTGAAAAACACTGAGATATCAATTTTTGCTTGTATTACCAGGGTAGCGGGAGTGTAATTATCTCCATGGCTAAGATGATGTGTCTGTGCTGAACACACAGCAAAATCTTTTGCTTTTTATATGGCCTGGTTTACTTGTCCCACTTGCCAATTACCTAGCAAGCCCCCAATAAAAAGGAAGGACGGCATGAACAAAACTTAATTAAAAATATAATACAAATGCCAAAGTAAAATATAACCTTAACCTACCTTAACCGATTGCCGACCGCTGCACGACTATTTACTGCGGCAGTCAGCCCCTCACAGGCAAAGCGACGTAGTACTACGACGCTAGCCTGTGAGGGTCTAGGGAGCAAGCGCGCTCCCAGAGGCGCGCTCCTGTTCCCGCGCGGTCACGAACCCCTCCCGTGCGTGTGACCGGCGGACCCGATGTCCGCCGGTCACTCGCCGATCGTCGGTGCAGAGGGAGAAAGGCAGGCGGCTAATGTAAACAAGCCGCCTGTCATTCTCCCCTGTGTAGAAACAGTGATCATACGGTTCTACTATGTAGGACCGTTGATCACTGTTCCTACACCTCAAGCCACAGCCAATCACAGTTAGAAACACGCCCCTAGGGACACACCACCCCTCCCTCTCAAAAAGTTAACCCCTTCCCTGCCAGTGTAATTTTACAGTAACAGTGCATATGTATAGCACTGATTACTGTGGAAATGTCACTGGTAACCCCAAAAGGGTCAAAAATGTCAGTCAAGGGTCCGATCTGTCCGCCGCAATGTCGCAGTACCGCAAAAAAAATCGCAGATTGCCGCCACTACGCGTTAAAAAATAAAACAACAAAAATGATAAAAATCTTTCCCTTTGTTAGTAAACGCGATAACTTTTGCGCAAACCAATGAAAATATGCTTTTTGCGATTTTTTTTTTTTTTTACCAAACATATGTAGCATAAAACAAATCGGCCGAAAATGTTAAAAAATTTAGATTTTTAAATTTTTTTTGGGGGGAATTTCATATAAAAAAAATGTGAAAAATATTGTTATTTTTGCAAAATTGACGCTCTTTTTTTGTTTATAGCGCATGATCAAAAAATCGCACAGGTGATCAAATACCACCAAAAGAAAGCTCTGTTTGTGGGGAAAAAAAGGACGTCAAATTAGTTTAGGTACAGCGTCGCACGACCGCGCAATTGTCTGTTAAAGTCACGCAGTGCCGATTCGCAAAATAGGCCCTGGTCAGAAAGGGGGTAAAATCTTCCGGGGCTTAAGTGGTTAAAAGTTAGCTTCAGTGAGAAACTTGGTGTTCACTTTAATTCACAGTCTTTTCATGTCTAAAGAGTAACTGGTCACCCCCACAAGTCTGATAAAAGGAGTTCATCATAACAAAGCTTATTTTGATGTAAAGCATGTAAAAAAAAAAAAAAAAACAATTTTCCAATGAAAAAAAAATATCTGATTAAAAAAGAAAAAAACAAAACAAAACAAGCAGGCAGAACATCTCATACTGAAGGCTGACTTGCTCATCTAGTTTTAAGCATAGCTGGCCTCAATGCTAGCCTGGCTGTCTGCTCTGAGTTCTGGCCAGTATAAGTAGTAGGTAGGGCAGTATACAGAGGTCAATAGTAGGTAGGGCTGAGTAAAGAGGTCAGTAGGATGTAGAGCTGTGTACAGGAGTCATTTTTATGGTTATGTAGGGCAGAGTACAGAGGTCAGTAGTCATAGGCGTGCACACAGGGTGTGCCAGGTGTGCCTGGGTAAACCCTAACCATCCTATGTGGCGCAGATTCTATATATTGTAAAAAGATTATAAAATAAATGAAACTAAAAAATAATTAAAAAAAAATGAATAAAAAAAACTACAGTCACCATCCACTGCCCTACTGACACCAATCTCTGCCCGACTGACACTGTCCACAGCTCTACGGACACTGTCAGTATATACACATGCACAGCTTTGGGGTGCACACCCTAATGCAATAGGCTGCGCACACCTATGCAGGGACACCAACACACTTTACCTGTCCCCTGCCCACAATCGATAGGTAGATCATGATCGACAGGTTGCCAACTCCTGTATTACAGTAATTCTCTGAGTTTCAGAAAAGTTATTTTCTTTCAGACTCTGATTGAAATCTGGTGTGGAACCAACTTTAGGGAGGGGACAAGTCACTGCTTTGTGTGTATAAATTTCTGCTTGAGCTACTCAGCTCTGTAAACTTTTTTTAGCTTGAGGTAAGTAAAAATTAAAAAATATGAACGTGAAGCTTCCCTTATGCCCCGTACATACGTGAAGATTGTCGGCCGAAAAGCTTCGGCCGACGAACGATCTGCCGATTGTAGGCTTGTTAGTATGATGCTTCCGACAGCCGACAGCGCACTTTCGGCCGAAAAGAATCTGTTGTGCAAGCATTAAAATTTTTGTATGCCGACACCAGAGCGGCCGATTGTTCGCCAGTCAATACAGAATTCGGCCGACAGACAGCAGATTTGCAAGACTGGGCATGCTCAGAAAAGAAAAAACACAGGGAAAGTTAACCATCACATGACATCACTTCTGCAGTCGGCTGTAGTCGGCGGACAAAATTCTTGTGCAGTCTTTTGCACTTTTCAACAGACACGACAGCCCGGGGACAAAAGACGGCCGATCGTTCGGCCGACGATCTGCACGTGTGTACGGGCCTTTACTAACTTGATATGAGCAAACAAAATAATTTAATGTCATGTTTAAGTTACCTGAAGGAAAAAATATTTTTTTTTTTAAATGTTTTAGTACTAACAAAAAGTACAAAACCATGACAATACCATGTAAAAATGTTGTCTCTATGTATTGTTTGTAATTAACATATGAGCATGGGGCAGTCGTACTGTTCAATATTTACAGGCTCTCCTGGTTGTGCTTTGCTAGTCATCTGATCACACTGCAAAGTCTACAAGGCTGTCTATTGACTGAAAAAATAAACTCTGCAGCCTCTAATGACATGAAAAAAAAAAAAAAAAGAGTAAAACGTAATCTGCGGCTCCTTTAACCCGATACATGGAATAAATGCAGAGTGCCTGGTATTCAGAGAGTTAATAGCACAAAATATGTATTGCATCTCCCTTTGCTGCATTGCGTGGCTTCTAAAGTATGCAGTAGCCATTAAAACCAAATCCTAATGGGGCACACTTTTACCTACAGCCTGACTGTAAATATCGATGGTTACTATAACTTTTTTAGCTCACCCCACTGGAAAGGAGTGAAAAAAAAAATACATTCCACACAATACATGGAGCACAAGGAGCATGCTCTGGTATGTACAGTGCATCTGGAAAGTATTCACAGCGCTTCATTTTTTCCACATTTTGTTACAGCATTCCAAAATGGATTCAATTATTTTCCTCAAGATTCTACAAACAATACCCCATAATGACAACTTGAAAGAAGTTTAAATGGGTGTTCTACTCGCGCCTAGATTGCGGTATATAATGAGGGAAGCAGCAGATTATCAAGTCTACTATATTACATATAGTTGACTGAGCATGGAGTAAATCGAAAAATACTGCGCTAACCTTAAGTAAAATGTGAGGACTTAATAAAGTGCTAAAGTGATTTTGAAATGTTGCGATATCTCCCACTGGGATTGTTATACTGTTACGTACCGTTTTCAATTATTGCATTTTTTTATATCACAAATTTGTATGCTGAAAACTTTCAATAAAAACCATTGAAAAGAAATGTTGCGATATCTCACATACATCAAAACATCAAAAAGTGCCTATATATGTGCATAAATATTGCCAATTCAAAGTAATTAAAACATTTAAAATATACAATAATAAATTATTTCAATGAAAGTCTGTGATGCTGCTTGTTAAGAGTGCAATAAAAAAAAGTGCAATAAAAAATAGTATGCAGTAATACAAAGTGATAGTGAATTGCTTCAATAAAGTCCGTGATATTACTGAAAAGAAAAGTGCAGTAGTGCTGTAAAGTCTTCTGAGTGCAAATAATACTGGTGTAGTGATATCAGCGACCCTCCGCTTCACCGCAAAGTGCTAGGTGGTAAGGTAGCTCACTTACCAGATGGCGTGGATTCCTGTGGCATACGCCAACAAGAATCGAACTGCGCTTGTACACCGCTCCAACTTTGGTTTATAGATGAGTGGAAGCCTTGAAATGCTGGTGTAGGCTCAGAATGAGAGAAAAAAGAAGCTCCTCATCGTGTAGAACAGCGGTCACTAAATGGCGGCCCGCGCGATGCTTCCGCCCGGACCGCTACCTGTATTCTGCCCCCTCCTCACTGCGGCTCCCGGCTCACTGTGTCTCGCAGCCAGTGTCCTGTCGGGCCGCGAGCCGCGATTAGGGGCGTGACGTCACGCGCGCGCCAAACCCCCTGCTCCTGACTGATAGACATCGCAGTGTCCTGTCGGGCCGCGAGTAGGGGCGTGATGTCACTCGCGCGCCCCGCCCCCTGCTCCTGACTGCAGCTTCCTCTCAGCAGGGCAGCGAGCTAGGGCGTGACACTATGTGCATGCCCCGCCCCCCCTGTTCGCGGCTTTTGGCTCAGCTCCTGGCTCCAGGTATGTGGAGCACATTTTTAGGGCAGAATAGCTGCATTTTAAAAAAAAAAACTCTCAAGCTTTAACAAGTGTGCAGACAAGTGGCATATTTTGTTGTGCTCATTAGAGTGCAAAGAAACAAAATGTGCCCATCAGAGTGCTCCCTTGACATAAAATGTGCCCATCAACGTGCCCCTTATTTTATGCTAAGGGACACGCTGATGGGCATATTTTATGTTAAGGGGCACTCTGAAGGGGCATATTTTATGTTAAGGGGCACGCTAATGGGCATATTTTATGTTAAGGGGCACGCTAATGGGCATATTTTATGTTGAGCGCAATGCTGATTTACACGTTTTGTTTTGCCCATCAGCGTGCCCCCTAACATAAAATGTGCCCATCAGCGTACCCCCTAACATAAAATGTGCCCATCAGCGTGCCCCTTAACATAAAATGTGCCCATCAGCGTGCCCCTTAACATAAAATATGCCCATCAGAGTTCCCCCTAACATAAAATGTGCCCATCAGCTTGCCCCTTATTTTATGTTAATGGTCACGCTGATGGGCATATTTTATGTTAGGGGGCACGCTGATGGGCACATTTTATGTTAAGGGGCACTCTGATGGGCATATTTTATGTTAGGGGGCACGCTGATGGGCATATTTCATGATAAGAGCAACGCTGATTTACACGTTTTGTTTTGCCCATCAGCGATCCCACCATCATAAAATGTGCCCATCGGGGGGCCCCCTAACATAAAATGTGCCCATCAGCGTGACCCTTAACATAAAATATGCCCATCAGCGTGCCCCTTATTTTATGTTAAGGGTCACTCTGATGGGCAAATGTTATGCTAAGGGGCCACGCTGATGGGCATATTTTATGTTAAGGGTCACGCTGGTGGGCACATTTTGTTCTGCCCAGCAGAGTGCCCCTAACATAAAATGTGCCCATCAGCTTGCCCCTTATTTTATGTTAAGGGTCATGCTGATGGGCATATTTTATGTTAAGGGGCATGCTTATGTGCGTATTTATACTGTGGTACACTCTGATGGACATATTTATGCTATGGGGCACACTGATGGGCATTTTTATGTTAAGGGGCACTCTAATGGGCATATTTTATGTTAAGAGCAACGCTGATTTACACGTTTTGTTTTGCCCATCATCGATCCCACCATCATAAAATGTGCCCATCAGGGGGCCACCTAACATAAAATGTGCCCATCAGGGTGCCACCTAACATAAAAAGTGCCCATCAGCGTTCCCCTTATTTTATGTTAAGAGGCACGCTGATGGGCAAATTTTATGCTAAGGGTCACGCTGATGGACCCATTTTATGTTAAGGGGCACTCAAATGGCCATATTTTATGTTAAGAGCTACGCTGATGAACACGTTTTGTTTTGCCCATCTTTCTGAGTCATAGCACAGACTTCAGATTCGGACCTCGGCCCAAAGAAAATTTTAGCGACCGGACCTCCTTGAATTTTAATTCATTACCCCTGGTGTAGAAGGTTAACAACCTTTATTTATACACCTCACACGAATATCAGTGTAGATAAAAACTTCCATAAAAACATCCATAAAAGTGGTGGTAAAAAAACTTTTCACTCCAAAGCACCAAACAATAGGTGTCACGGCAAATGTGTGCCCAACTACAATAGATGCAAAACGTTTCAAAAGCTTCGCTCCAGCCACTTCTGAGCTCCTATTCCGCCTCGCGGCTGGTGTAACAGGATGCTGCTGTGTAGACAACCGCGAGGTACGCCGTACCCAGAAGTGGGAACTCGGCGTGCGGTTCAGCAGTCTGCTCAGAACGAGGCAACGTGCGTACCAACTTGACGCGTCCCATCTCTGATATACCTCTCTACCTTCTACACGATGAGCAGCTTCTTTTTTCTCTCATTCTGAGCCTACACCAGCATTTCAAGGATTCCACTCTATCTATAAACCAAAGTTGGAGCGGTGTACAAGCGCAGTTCGATTCTTGTTGGCGTATGCCACAGGAATCCACGCCATCTGGTAAGTGAGCTACCTTACCACCTAGCACTTTGCGGTGAAGCGGAGGGTTGCTGATATCACTACACCAGTATTATTTGCACTCAGAAGACTTTTATTGAAGCAATTCACTATCACTTTGTATTACTGCATACTATTTTTTATTGCACTTTTTTTATTGCACTCTTTACTAGCAGCATCACAGACTTTCATTGAAATAATTTATTATTGTATATTTTAATTGTTTTAATTACTTTGAATTGGCAATATTTATGCACATATATATGCACTTTTTAATGTTTTGATATATGTGAGATATCGCAACATTTCAAAATCACTTTAGCACTTTAAGTCCTCACATTTTACTTAAGGTTAGCGCAGTATTCAAAGAAGTTTGTTTGAAATCTTTGCAAATGTATTAAAAATAAAAAATGAAAAAAATCCCACGTATACAAGTATTCACAGCCTTTGCCATGACACTCAAAATTGAGCTCGGGTGCATCCTGCTTCCATTGTTCATCCTTCAGATGTTTCTACAACTTGATTGCAGTCCACCTGTGGTAAATTCAGTTGATTGGACATGATTTGGAAAGGTACACACCTGTCTATATAAGATTCCACAGTTAACAGTGCATGTCAGAGCACAAACCAAGCCATGAAGTCCAAAGAATTGTCTGTAGACCTCCGAGACAGGATTGTATCAAAGCATAGATCTAGGGAAGGGTACAGAAAAATTTCTGCAGCATTGAAGGTCTCAATGAGCACAGTGGCCTCCATCATCCATAAAGGGAAAAAGTTTGGAACCAACAGGACTCTGCCTAGAGTGGGCCGCCTGGCCAAACTGAGCAACCGGGGGAGAATTGCCTTAGTCAGGGAGGTGACCAAGAACCCGATAGTCACTCTGACAGAGCTCCAGTGCTTCTCTGTGGAGAGAGGAGAACCTTCCAGAAGAACAATCATCTCTGCAGCACTCCACCAATCGGGCCTGTATGGTAGAGTGGCCAGACGAAAGCTACTCCTCAGTAAAATACACATGACAGCCCCCATGGAGTTTGCCAAAAGGCACCTGAAGGACTCTCAGACCATGAAAAACAAATTTCTCTGGTCTGATGAAAGATTGAACTCTCTGGCCTGAATGGCAAGTATCATGTCTGGATGAAATCAGGCACCACTCATTACCTGGCCAATACCATCCCTATAGTGAAGCATGGTGGTGACAACATCATGCTATGGGGATGTTTTTCAGTGGCAGGAACTGGGAGACTAGTCAGGATCCAAAGATGAATGCAGCAATGTACAGAGACATCCATGATGAAAACCTGCTCCAGAGCGCTCTGGACCTCAGACTGGAGTGAAGGTTCATCTTTCAACAGGACAACGAACCTCAGCACACAGCCAAGATAACAAAGGAGTTGCTATGGGACAACTCTGTGAATGTCATTGAGTGGCCCAGCCAGAGCCCAGACTCAAACCCGATTGAACATCTCTGGGAGATCTGAAAATGGCTGTGCAATGACGCTCCCCATCCAACCTGATGGAACTTGAGAGGTCCTGTCAGGAAGAATAGGAAAAACTGCCCAAAAATAGGTGTGCCAATGTTGTAGTATCTTACTCAAAGACTTGAGGCTATAATTGGTGCCAAAAGTACTTCAACAAAGTATTGAGCAAAGGCTGTGAATCCTTATGTACAAGTGATTTTTTTTTTTTTTTTTAAATTTAATTTAACCACTTACCGACCGCCGCAAGTACATATACTGCGGCGGTCAGCCCCTCACAGGCAAAGTGACGTATCGGTACGTCACTAGCCTGTGAGGCTCTGGGGAGCGAGCGCGCGCCGCCGGATGCACGCTCCCGCTCGGTCACGGACCCCCTGCCGCATGTGCCCGGCGGACCCGATGTCCGCCAGGCACTTGCGATTGTCCGTTACACCGGGAGAAAGTCAGGCGGCTAATGTAAACAAGCCGCCTGTCATTCTCCCCTATGTAAGAATGGTGATCATACGGTTCTGCTATGTAGGACCGTTGATCACTGTTCTTACACCTCAAGCCACAGCCAATCACAGTTAGAAGCACGCCCCTAGGGACACACTTAACCCCTTCCTCTCAAAAAAGTTAACCCCTTCACTGCCAGTGTCATTTTACAGTAACATTGCATATGTATAGCATTGATTACTGTAGTAATGTCACTGGTAACACCAAAAGTGTCAAAAAACAAATTGGCCTAAAATGTTAAATTTTGATTTTTAAATTTTTTTGGGGGGAATTTCATATAAAAAATTTTGAAAAATATTGTTATTTTTGCAAAATTGACGCTCTTTTTTTGTTTATAAAACATGATCAAAAAATTGCACAGGTGATCAAATACCACCAAAAGAAAGCTCTGTTTGTGGGAAAAAAATCGACCGCGCAATTGTCCGTTAAAGTCACGCAGTGCCGAATCGCAAAATAGGCCCTGGTCAGGAAGGGGGTTAAATCTTCCGGGGCTTAAGTGGTTAATCAATATTGGAATAAGGCTGTAACATAACAAAATGTGGAAAAAGTTAAGCGCTGTGAATACTTTCCGGATGCACTGTATGTCTGTCAGTTCTCATTTTACTCATAATTTGAAACAATGTAACCTCCAAGACATAGATGTATTTCTCCTCTAAATGCAGGGGCATAATTATGATTCATGGGTCCTTGTAGCAAAAGAGATTAGAACCCTTGTCTTGTTTTTTTACTGCTATCCTGGGCTTCACTGGAGAGATTTCCCCACACTTCCTGTCTAGCTCACCAGACAAGAAGTTACGGAAACCCACAGAAAACAAAATAGACAGAAATAATTAAAAAAAAAAGAAAAAAGCTGTCTTTAATAGAGATGGGGAATGCAAGAACCGTGAGGATCAGATTTTTATTTCCAAAAAGTTTTTATTTTTAAATGGTGGGGTAGAGAGTATACGTGCATTACAGAAGAGATCTAAAATATCTCAGACCTCTCTAATGGCAAGAATTCCTGAGATACGGTTGTACAAAGGTAGTATATAATGACTCCATTTGAGTGGCTCAATGTTAAATGGGCATGGGTGGCATAGGTGGTCATGCTAAGGCTAGTACCGGAGGTTAAGGTGAATAAATAGTAGCCATTTAATGGGCAAGGAGTGGCTCAGTGAATGATGAACAAGAGCTTGGTTGCCAAGGAATGATTTATTCTGTTGGAGATAGGTTTGCTAGTAGCAATATAAAGGGAGGTATATATAAAATGAGCAAAAAAATCAAACAGTGATAAGTGCAAAACCACTTACTCACCCAGCGCTAAAATTCACTATGAGAACAAGCAATTGGTGCATAAAACCATAGAGGTAAAAGCTGCTGCTATAAAAAAGAGGAATGTAAAGAAAAAGGGGTTTGAATAAGCCCCTTTTTCTAGATGGGATGGTGACAGGCTAGCTTAACATTAAGGAAGCCATATTAGGGGTTTAGGTGGGCATAGCTGTTGCTATGCTAGGGCAGGTTAGATAAACAAGGCTACGTTTGGTTAGAATAAGCCCCAATCAGAGTGGGAATTCACTGTAGCTAGGGAGTTTAGGCTGTTAACCAGTTTTCTCCTGTTTTTCCCGCCTCCAGAGCCTGCCTGTGGGATACTTAAGGGGGCTCAGTTTGAGATGTTTTCACTCACCTCAAGACTAGCTTCGTGTCAAGACACCAGCGTTCTGTTCCAGTTCGGGAGCCGTCCGGGATGAGTCTTCTGCGCCACATTATCGAACGGGCCGGTGAAGAGGGAGCGGAAGAGTGGATACAGAAGTGCCTGGACATGCCGCCCTCTTCGGGTCAAGCTGTGCCACCGGGGGCCGCTCTTCGTTTCTCCCCTGAGATGGAGCCGGCCGTCTGATCAAGTCAAGGAACGGATGTCGTCAGCGGAAGAGCGGATGTCGTCAGCGGAAGAGCGGATGTCGTCAGCGGTAGAGGTCGGGGGGCACCGTCGTCACCGGAATCGTACGAAGACGATCGTTCGTCTGCAATACGCAGGCGTAGTACGACGAGGCCTTCCGGCTGAAGAGGCCGTCTGAAGAGGAAGAGCGTCGTTCAACACTGGAGCTGGACGAGGATTCGCGGTCGTCGGCAGAAGCGCGCGGGAGCGGCGCCCGGGCTTTCTATGATCTGTCGGGGCGGCGTAAGAGAGACAAGAGAGAGACGCGCGCCCCGCCATTATTTCCCCACACCACAGGGGCCCGGTCTACATCCAGGCGGACCCCGCTATCATCACAGGGTAGCAGAAGAGAGAGAGCGGCAGGACGACCTCCTCCAGTTCCGTACCCTAAAGTTGCCGGAGCATCCCTCCCACCACGGGACAGGTGAGGTAGCTAACCCCCTTCATGTCATTGCAGGGCTTCTTTCCTTTAGCTCCTGCCAGCGGGTCTCCCCACAGAGGATTTGCGGCAGCTGTGAATGGCTGGAATGGTGAGTTTTCAGCTTTGTCCTCCCCTGTAGTAATTTCAAAAGCTGTTGCAAGGTTCTCTGAATGCATTTAGGTCTCTTGTGATTGTTTACACTGCCTGTGCAGCAGTTTTTACATTTCTCCTATTGACGCCTGGGCGCCATATAGTGGCCCTTGGGCAATAGACATTATCGCATGATTTAATATAGTTAAAAAAAAAAAAAAGAGGATGAATTTTAAAATTAATTTCTTTATTTAGGTTTGTTGAATATGGAACATTTACGTTTAAAACATTGTGAGCTTAGTACTTTAACACATGTATAGAATTTGTTGTCACAATTGCCAAGCTCAAAAAAAAAAAAAAAAAAGAAAAATTAAATTAAAATTGAATAATGATGATGATTGACAGATTGACACGATAAATGATAATTAGATGAATGATTATACGAAATGTACATGTCTATGGGCACCTTCCCTGTTCATTACACTTGGCAGGGGGTGTTTTCCCATAGTGGGTTATATTGAATCAATAAGCTATCAAACTAACGGATTGTGGAGTGACTTGCGGACAGGCTTCGGAAGTAAAAAAAAAAAAAAAAAAAGGGAAAAAGATTTTGTTACTGCAACACTTAAGTACTCTAGTTTGTGTTCGATATTCAGCAATTTGGTGCAGTGATCATGGCTTACAGACAAGTTTGATAGGTCATGAGTGTGTTGGTATTATGGTAAGTATCCCTGCCTGTCCTGCGGGAGTCCAGGTTTCGTTTCCTCGACGGGGTGGCATACTTTTAGGCGACAATGATAACACCAGGTGCGCCCACTATTGTATGTCGTTAATTTATTAGGCCACCTTAATAACTGTGGCTTGGTAAAGGTTTCACTTTGCCAATACAGTAAATTTTAGGTTATGGTTATAAACTTCCGTTTATTGGAAGTCCCGGGTTCGTTCCCGGTCTATGTGGTAAATGTTTTGGTTGACATCTGTTTAAGGAAAACATAGCTGTTGATTAAATCATGGAGGTATCTCCCGTCGGGAACATTTGTTGCTGGTCCTTTTTCCTCCGACAGGAAGGGAACCATATACATACGGGCTTGTTTTACCATCTGTTATCCCCCCTTTGGGAAATTTCAATGATGTATAACCAAGGATTTAGCATCTATCCAATACTCCACTTTATGCTTTGGCGGATAGCAGCCCCCCAATATCGAATGCTTCTTTCATGTTTATTTTGTATGTTTTCATCCTTTCAGGTGGATCACCGATTTTATGCTTTTGAGTTCGGACCATCTCAGGCTGATGATGATCCATAGGCGCTAGGTATTGTTTGCAGAAGTACAATCGTTATTAGGACCATCCCTTCGGTATATTATTCTATAGTAAATCGTATTCTGACATTTCTGGTTCTGACTCTTCCACAGCTTATGTCAGATTGTCTCTGTGGTTTCGGTTTCTGCTTTATTTTAAGGTAGGGCTATTTGGCAGGAGGGACTTTATCCTTGTTCAAGAATTTGCTTTTGGTTTCGTTAATATCTGGCGCACCTATTGGTACGCTGAATCTTGGAACGGATGGGTGCAATTGGGTTGCGCTAACAACAGTGTCCTCCTAGAATTTTTCCCTTAGTGGTTACCCTAGGACTTTAGGGACTTTGCTTTACGAATTGACGCGTTATGGTTCGGAACGTTAATAGGGTATTTTATTTTCGCATTAATTGTTTGCCCTCCGAACCGCCCACGTGATCTAATTTTCAAGTGTCTTGTATCCAGATGTCTGTTTTTGGGTTGTCTGGTGTAAGGCTACTTTTGCCACGTCCGTCCCCTTTTCTAGTCCACGGATTGAAATATCTTTCAGCTGTGTCCCAATGCTGATCAGGCGGGTTTTTCGGTACTCTGCCCATATGCGGAACTTATTTTGAGTCTCGTTTGCAGCACCGTATCTCAATTTCTTAACCCCGGCTAATATGGCTAAAAAAAAAAAAAAAAAAAAAAATATTGATTGGGATGGTCAATTCGACTGTCTTATTTTGCGAGCCGCGGGAACGCTTTTTTATGCACTGGTGGTCTTGCCATTTTGAATTTTACTTTGACACAATACTCTTGGTCTCACATCGATAAGACAGTAGCTAGTGTTTCTTTCTGGCCATTTAACGTCCGGCAGGTTTTCACGAGCTACCGTAGGATTTATTGGCGTCGGGATTCTAAAAAACCCGTTGCACCAAAAAAAAAAAAAAAATTTTTTAGATATGCTGTGTACGGCTTTGGTGGCTGTCTGTTATTCGTTCTATAAGTCGACTCTGTTTTAACAATTTTTGCTGCCTTGGGGATTTTGGAGCTTGTGCCTGCTTGGAAGTATAAGGTTTGGATTTATTGCTATCGGATGTTTTGCTTCTTTGGCTCCATCAGTTGACTATTGAGTGATTTGAAACTGATCGATTGGGTGTGGGTAAGTAGCTACATCTACATTAGTTTAAATGATTCTATAATGTGCCCTATATAAAAAAAAATAAAAATAATAATGAATACATTTTTCTGTTGATTAAGTTCCCCGGTACATTCAGTTGGGATCAATGCAGCTCATGCAGCTGCCAGGTTGTACGTTGCTGTTAGGCTTTTATAAAAATCTGTAGATGAAAGTATTGTGCTTACATTTTATGACATTTGCGCTAATTCTCTTTATTGATATTTTAGGACACAGGTTTTCAGTTTGGCTCGTTGGCCATTCATTCGTGCATTGGGCCCGGTTGAGAGCTAAAAGGAAGATTTATACTGGAAATGTTGGTCTACATTCTCAAGATTTCAAGGTTCAATGGTTGCAGTAAGCGGGAGTGCACTAGTCTGAATTCATTTTAAAGTTTTGTATGTTATTACAAGTCATTTACCCTCAGGACGTTCTTATGGTTCCTCTGAAGGGGTATTACCGTCAAGCTAAAGTTAAATCCTTAAGCATTAATTTCCAGAATTGTTGATGTTTCCAATTTCTTAAGTTGTCCAGTCTTCGGATGGTTTATTTTCTATGACATGGTACTCCCCCTCAATGCTATGTTAGCTCCTTTGGGGGGTAAAAGACATTGGCAAGTTCAGAACTCTTGATCTCATATTTAGTACAGTGGTTTAGCAAGGGGCTTGTGTTGGGCAGAATTCTTACCCGGGATTTGTAGACTGTCACAGGTTCCCCCCCCCCCCCAATGTTAAGTTAGTTCATCTGGGGGGGAACAACATTGGTAAGTTTAGTAACCTTTCTGTCATATTTAAATTCGGTCTGACTTTAGTTATCTCAGGTCCGCCTATCCGGGGTTTAAGTTTGTCTTCTTGGGGATCTTCCACCGTTTAGTCTGGTTAAAGCACCTGCATATACTGCCGCTTGAAAAAGTTAGGAGGCGAATTTCATTGGCCTTAGCTAAAATGTTGGGCAGTGCTGGCGTTCTATCATTCAGACCTTGCGATCTGGAAGATGGAATTGCCAGTTTATATAGGTACGATGACACTCACCTGTTTGATCTTGGGCTCAATAATTTTAATGCCAAGCTGGGCACCTGTTTTAGAATGGCCGCGTGGTGGGGTGGTGACAGGAGGGCTGGAGCCTCCTGTCTGTTGGATAATTCTTGGATGTTATTATTATATTGGTTTAACCTGGATCTTAGTGATCGGGTTAATTTTATATGTTACTATATATATTGGTTTAACCAGGATTGTAGTGATCGGGTTAATTTTATGTATATGGATGTTTTAAAGTATTTAAACAAGCATTAAACGGCCGCGGCCTTTTAAAATCCAAATTGGTGTGGAGTGTCATCATTTCTTTTAGAATAAGTTAAAGTAATAGAATTTAAGTCCTGTCTACCATCCCATGTAAAGAAAAAGGGGTTTGAATAAGCCCCTTTTTCTAGATGGGATGGTGACAGGCTAGCTTAACATTAAGGAAGCCATATTAAGGGTTTAGGTGGGCATAGCTGTTGCTAGGGCAGGTTAGATAAACAAGGCTACGTTTGGTTAGAATAAGCCCCAATCAGAGTGGGAATTCACTGTAGCTAGGGAGTTTAGGCTGTTAACCAGTTTTCTCCTGTTTTTCCCGCCTCCAGAGCCTGCCTGTGGGATACTTAAGGGGGCTCAGTTTGAGATGTTTTCACTCACCTCAAGACTAGCTTCGTGTCAAGACACCAGCGTTCTGTTCCCCTCCCCCCCCTCCCCTTTTGTTTGTCGCGGCCAGTTTACGCTTGTAGGGTCACCTTTGCGTGGTGCAAAGGGGGACGATATTGGTGATATAACTGTTTATTCCAAGAAATTAAGGTTGTGGATAATTCTTGGATGTTATTATTATATTGGTTTAACCTGGATCTTAGTGATCGGGTTAATTTTATATGTTACTATTTATATTGGTTTAACCAGGATCGTAGTGATCGGGTTAATTTTATGTATATGGATGTTTTAAAGTATTTAAACAAGCATTAAACGTCCGCGGCCTTTTAAAATCCAAATTGGTGTGGAGTGTCATCATTTCTTTTAGAATAAGTTAAAGTAATAGAATTTAAGTCCTGTCTACCATCCCATCTAGAATGGGGTGCAACAAATAAAGTTTACATAAACTGATCTGTGACACTAGCAGCGCTGAAGAATAAAACATATCATAAATATTTAGAACATCATGGCGTGGAATGGTTAAATCACAAACAATGAATGTCCATCAGTAGTCAAATACTCTTGCTGATGTAAAGGTAAGCATTCGGCCAAAGTACAGTCCAAAGTACCAGTGCAAGTAGTAACATGGAAAAGAGTGCGGCTAGTAATACTGTCCGTGTACCACCACCAGCAAGCCGTGATCACCCATCAGATTGGAAACTCACCAAAACAAGGATAAAACAGGCCTGTAAATATCAACGCTGGCTCCTCCACTGGGACAAACAGCAACAATTGCCTGGCTCTTTAATGCGAAAACCTTGTCCTTATCGCTCATGACATCATGTGAATGTAAGCACAACAGGGGGACACATAGCGTAATTCCGCAAGATTTATTGAAAGAAAAACTCCCGTTCCCCACAAATTAAGTACTCACAAACATATCATGTTGTCGGGCATAAGCGAATGCATAAAGCGTCCATCCACCTCTGTCGAATTCAAACCGACCGCTTTGGCGCCAAGCGGACCGGATCGGACAGTACGGCGTGGCGTCTTCTGTTGCTAGGCGACTGCGCACTCACGCGTGAGAGTGAGGATCCTCAAGCCCATGATTTCCTTTCAGGGAGGGGGAGTTGCAGTCTTAGTTGAGTGTGCTTACATTTGTCAATAGGTTTGAATATTGTCCACCCTGCATGTATGTAGAGGAATCATATTGTCATTGCTAAAATGGAACAGCTCCTCCATACCTGCAACTTATTCTATACATCAAAACCAATCTTTTCCCACTAGGTGTGTTTGTTGATTTCCAAAGCCTTGGGATGATATTTGTTTTGGTGTTAAAGTGGTTGTTAAGTCAACTATATCCGAGCGTCTCCCTGCGCTCACGTGACTCCTCGGCTCTCTCCTCTGCCCAGGTGACAGCTATAGCGGGCGGGGCCTGAGCACTCCCGCTGATGTCAGCCAGGAAGGAGGGGAGGAGAGAGAGAGACTAGGAGTCACGTAAGCAGCATCACTGGGGTCAGATTTTATATCTGTCTGTGTCCCTATTGCAGATTTTCCCTTACTTCCTGCCAAAATCTCTGAATAGCATGAGCACTGTACTGTGATCCCAAGAATGTACAGAACCAATGAAATTGGCCCTGCACCATGTGATCGCTGTGACCTATCACAGAATCACAAAATGTAAGCAGTGACTGTGTTTTGCTGCTATCTCTCCCTTTCCTCTTACATACAGATCAGCTGTAAGAGGAAAGGGAGAGCTTTATATCATGATTGCCATCCAGCACCAGTACCTGTGTCATCAGGTACAAGTGTCATCTAGATCCAGTGTCCTGAATGCCAGCCAGCGTAAGTACTTCCTTGTAAAGAACTCTGACCACTGGCTGACAGAAGAGTCAATCGCTGGGTCTGCGCAGGGTCCTCACAGGGCTCTGAAGCCCCCATTAGGGACAATGTGACACAATTGATGATCCAAAGAATGAACACCGGTCTAATGAGTTTAGTTTTGTTAAATCTTTTTCTCTAACGATTGTTTTTTTTTTTTTTTTTTTTTTTGGGACAAATAAGTCTCTTTTATAGTTATATTGTCTTGCCAAAATTATTTGATCTTATATTCAAACACCATGCAGTATATGTATTACTTTGTCTCCCTGTAAACCTCCAAGCCTGGGCACACTTTCTGTAACTTGGTTAATCTCTCTGGCACTCTCTCTATAATGGGCACATATGAGCACCCACCCAACAGTAGCTCAAACCATAGAAATCCAGAAACGAGTGGCAGGCAGTTTCTTGAACTGTGTGGCAATCTGTGAATATGACAGCTCTCTTTTGAAAATCAGTAAGGTGCTCTCTTCAAGCACTTATCAGTGCCATCTAGTGTCTTAAAGTGAATTCAAAAGAGAAAAGTTTAAAACATGCAGGAACAGCACCTACATTTTAAAGCTCCTGTTAAAGTGGTTTTAAAGGTGTAATGTTTTTACCTTAATGTATTTTTTGCAATAAAGTGGTTGTAAACCCTTACATATACCCAGTGAAGTGACTGGCCTCAGGTGATACACAGAGATGAAACAAATCACCCTGCATAAGTTGTACCTGTTTATCTGCACTGTTCTCTTTTCTGCATCAGTTCGAAGTCCAGAATTTATAAAGCTTGTATGAGTGTTCAGAAAAAGAGGGCAGAGAGCTGAAATCACACTCTGCAGAGCTCAGCTGGGAGAGCTCTGGGAGATGATTGTGCTTTTTTCTAGGTGTACCTGTGCCTTTAAAGACAGGTGGGCTCCCACCAAGCACACCTGCCCTCAACCTCTCTGCTGCTGTATGTGCTCCAACTTGGGATAACTATACAGTTAGGACGGGCATACACAGAGGAGTCTTGTCTTAGGCACTGCAACTTATGCATATATTTGCAAATGTATTAAATTAAACCCTCTGTTTATAATGTGATTTGTGAGGGACAAATTGGTTGTTTTGCTGGCAAGCGTGCTGGGAAATCGATGTTTGTTTCTGACTGGAGGGGATTAAAGGGACAACCTGCCCCCCCCCCCCCCTCACAGGTACAGAGCTGAGGCTGTCAATCAGCTGGAGATCCCTTCCCTGTCACCTTTTTTTCTCTTGGTGTCAGGAAAACTTGTCAGAAATGACTCATGCTGATAGCAGAGGAGCAAAGCAGCAGACAGAAATGACACATAGTGCTCTTAATTGAGACAAGTACACGCTATAGAGGGATATGCTTTTTTCTTATTGCATATCTAAGATTACCAACCACATTAAGGTTTAAAACCTTTCAATGTCAGCTCCCCCAGACCAACTTAAATATTTACCTGAGCCCAATCTCGATTTAGCGCTGTGCCCAGCTGCAGCTACAATGCTCTTCTCTCCTTCTCTCCCAGGAGGCTCGACAGCACTGAGAGCCATTGTCTCCCGCTGCTGACAATTAGATCCTGTGAGCATAGAGCAGGGGGCGGGGGCTGAATGGCACTGTGTGTGTCAATAGACACACACAGTGTGACTTGGGATCGAGCCCACACGAGTGTCCCCATATTGGAGGCACTTGGAAAAGAAGAAAAGCCATGAGTGCCAATGGAGGACCCTAGGAGGTTCAGGGCCACTCTTTGCAAAACCATTGCACCGAGCAGGTAAGTGTGACATATTTGTTAGTTTAGAAAAAAATACCTTTACAATCACTTTAACTCACTTTACCTGCTTGCCCTTAATTGCTGATTACATGTGTTATTATTTTGCTTGAAAGCAACTTACACCATTACTCCTTCTAAGAACTTTGTTTCTGTCTATCAGTGTGGTACATATATTTAGTGGATTCCAGGAGAGCAAAGCTCAAGGTCAATGGCTAGAAACATCTTACAGATGGCGGGTGCATCTTAAGCCCCGTACACACGTACCGATTGTCGGCCGCAAATATTCGGCCGCCGAACGATCGGCCAATTGTCGGCTTGTTAGTATGATGCTTCGACAGCCGACAGCGCATTTTCGGCCGAACAGAATCTGTCCTGCAGGCATTAAAATTTTTGTACGCCGACAACAGAACGGCCGATTGTGCGTCAGTCCGTACAGATTTCGGCCGACAATCAGCAGATTTGCAAGACTGGGCATGCTCAGAGAAGAAAAAAGACACGGAAAGTTAACCATCACATGACATCACTTCTGCAGTCGGCTGTTGTTGGCCGACAAAATTCGTGTGCAGTCTTTTGCACTTTTCAGCGGACAGGACAGCCATGGACAAAAGACGGCCGATCGTTCGGCCGACGATCGGTACGTGTGTAAGGGGGTTTACATTTTGCATTTCTAGAGTAATACATGACAACTGCTGGTGACAAAATAAATATGAATATCTCAAAATTTGAAAAATGTAAAAAAAATTTTAGTGGAATTTTTGGATTTGTTTAGATAAGGTCACCTCATCATTAAAGCGCAGCTCCAACCCCCCCCCCCCAGCAAAAAAATTTAAAGTCAGCAGCTACTTATAGTAGGACACTTACCTGTCCAGGGATCAAGTGATATCGGCACCCCAGCTGACTTTTCATTCAGCTCTCGGGTGCTGTCGCCACCACTCCTTGTAAGGAAAACCGGCTGTGAAGCCTTGTGGTTTTACAGCCGGTTCCCTACTGCACGTGCGTGAAGTGCACTGTGCTTTGTGAATGGCCGGCATTAGGGAAAGGATGAGGGGGGCCGAACTTCTGGGGGACAGGTACCCGCTCCTCCCTTCCACCCGGAAAGGTGTCGAAGCAAACAAGTGAAGCTTCCCCTTTTGGGTGGAGCTCTGCTTTAAAGCATTTTTAAAGCCAAAACATTTTCATTTGTTTTGGGGGGAATAGTAAGGGGTTTGGACCTGTCAGGTTTTTACTTCTGTCTGTGTTCCTGCCGGGGAGACTCACTATTCTTTCTTGTCACTGTCACTGGGGCTGAAAGTGATGAGAATTCCACATTTTAAATCGTAATCTAATTAAGTATAGTTGGGTGGTCTTCAAATGAGGACAATCATTCCAGTGACAATTGTCTATGCAGGAATTACCCTCACTTTAGGAAATTTCTTCTGATTTCCTGTTGTGTCCGGATGTGATGGGAAATCTCCCCAATGGGACACAGATGGCAAAAAAATATGATAGGAGAGTTATCACTATCAAATGAAAACAATAGCTGTAGATACATCTTAATAGTATTAGCACTGCAATCTGCCTGTTAATTTTCAGTTGAAAAGAGGAACACCTTTCTTTCAGATGTTGTAATATAACATAATAACATTAAGTCCTACTAGCTCTACTAACTTTCTGGAAGAAAACCAGTACATGATAACAAGGGAAAGACCATGTGACACCTTAAAGAGAGCTTGCAAGATTCAATCAGGTACAGTATATCATAAAGTGGAGAAGGTGCATGGACGTAAGTCATTGGAGAAATGCTGTAAGTCTAACATCAAAGAGTTGGAAACTATTAAAGTAGAACTATAGCCAAAACAGGAAGTGAGAAAATCTCTACAAAGGGAATTCCTTGGGGACCCTCAGGTCACCAGAACTAGTGTCCCTATTGGGAAATGTCCCTTCTATTACTTTTCTGGGGACAACCATTAATTTGGGGTTACTTTTACTTTCAACGATACAGTAATGGTAAAATGGAGAGGATGAATCTCCCTAACAGTAGCACAGAAAGTAATAAAAACCTAACAGGTGTTCTAATTCCTCTCTACTCTATCCAAAACTAAAAAAAAAAAAACTTTTTGCCTTTAGTTATACTTTAAAAGTGAGTACTAATCTTAAGTGGATCAAGGGATCAGCAGAAAAGATGTTGCAGAAGAGGAGTGACTCCGTTTACAACTATGGAAAGGAAAATTTTGAAATGAAGGAACAAGTCAGCAGAAAAGGTAAGCCTTCTGTCCCCAAATCCCATCATCAGCAGGTAATACGTCAATTTGTTTAAAAAGAATAAAAAGCAACAGCAGAAGAACGGAAAAAACAATGGAAAAAGAAGGAAAGAGTAAGAACAAAATTTTACAAAGATCCCTTTAAATTTGTAAAAAGCATTTTCACATTTTCACAAGAGAGAACAGTGAATTCTTGAAACACCATAGAACCTTTCACACTGAGGAGCAAGAAGAAGATACTTCTTATTCCTCCCAAGTTGTGTTAGGTGAAATCGGTAGTGAAGAAGGCAAGACTGTCATTAGTGCCAGGCCCTAATCCTATTTTTTATTGTGTATACAAGAATGCCCCAATGTCCTACAATTACTCTGGAGAAGCATGTGGGTTGTATGGCAAAAGCAAGTCATTCCTAAAGCCAGATAAATATTTTCCATACAGAAGGTAAGATCTTTTTTTTCAGTGTGTTAGTATCCGAAACAAAATCTTATTATCAATGTCAATCCAAAAGACTGATATAGCAGGCACCTCAGGTTCCCTTGGACATACCAGTATTTTATGGCATCAAATCCAAACTGTCCTTATACTGTATTCCTGGCTGCCCACAGAGGAAAGGAAGGAACATTGACGAATGAAGCCAGAAGTGACAAGGATTTCATCACTTCTGGTTTTGGTGCTGTGTTTCCCTGGCTGGTACCGGCAAGAGAAGCAGCCAATCCAACTGGTCTGTGTTGGATTGGCTGCCTTGGAGGGCAGACGAGGGATTAGGGGCCTAATAGATCTATGATAAGTGTGAAAAAATACATTTGATTAAATAAAAGAGAAAAAAAAATAAAGTGCTCACGTGCACATGCAAATGTAAACATGCAAGTAGGTCCTGCACTCATACGTAAACGGTGATTGCACTATACATGTGGGGTATCACTACCAGTGAAAGAGTAGCCGCAATAATTCTAACACCAGTGCTCACGTTTAATTCCAAGCTGGTAACCTCTGGTAACTCTTAAAGCTTTGCCTATGGATAACACTACTGTAGAGTGTTACCATATCATTTTAAATCTTGACATATTTTGTATCTATTTACTCGATGCATAGTTTACCAAAAACTGGGTATTATATTATATTTGTGTGCACTAAAATTCATTAAAGTGTATTTTTCCTGGTAATATATTTTTGGAACAAATATCATGTGATATACCAATTTGCAAAAAAAAAACATTTTAATCTTTAGGGCCTCTGCTTTGGGGTTCTAAGTAATTTTTTAGAAAAAAAAAGGAAAATTTTCTATCAAATACTTACCGTAATTTTCCTTTCCTGATGGAGTCCACGGCAGCATATGTTTAGGTATCCCCGCCCTCGCTCCTACCCCATAGGACCCCACTCCCATACATTTTCAGGCTGAGCCAGAGGCAGTGTTCCGTAACTAGCCTACTCATGACTCTGGGAGGGAACTCCTGCTGCCATGGAATCCATCAGGAAAGGAAAATTACTGTAAGTATTTGATAGTAAATTTTCAGTTTTCCTTACAGACTTCCATGGCAGCATACGTTTAGGAACTAACTAACCCAAAAAACAAGAGTGGGATGTCAGAAAAGTAGGGTTTCACATCAATCATAGCCAACAAACCCCATGGATAGATATTGACAGCATAAGGAAGTTAGCTACATGCCACAAAGAGCCAGAACAGCGCCCATTCACAGGGAGCCCGCAAAGCCTACACACTCCTGGATGAGTGTGTGGTGACTGCTTCCATAGGAACCAAGCCCTAAGCTTTATAAGCCTAATGACTAGCTGGAATGACCCATCCAGCAAAAATTCTGGATGACATCTCCGTTCTGCTGATTCTGCTAGAGAAAGTGACAAATATGTCCTAAAACTCTGAGCAAAACAGTAGCTTGAGTGCATGCTTGAAAAATCCCAATAGCAATGGCATGGAACCAGTTATTCTTTGGGGTCCTGCATATGGGATGAACAAATCCTTTGTTCTCATAGAATGCCGAAGCCACCTCAGATTGCTGCCCAGTATGGATATAAACACTTCCCGTACTTGGCAAAAAGCCACAAGAATCCCTCTTGCCACAAGGCCCAGATCCCGGCAATCTCCTGACTGGAGCAGCAAGCGGTCAAGTGGCCTTAAGAGCCCTGATTCTGGTGAAGCTTCCTGCTGAGGATGTAGACCTAGGGAGATAGACATCATGGCTCAATCCTTACTCCAACTGGACTGGAGGGGATCCCATCTGGAGCTTTAAGTCACTTAAGGATCCTTCCTAGCCTAAAACTGTAATCTTGGCAAACTTTCTGGCTGAAGAGCTAGCCCTTAGAGTGCATGTCTTCATAGCTCAGTCTTTAGCCAGGCTTAACTGCAAACAGATCTCATCTGCAGCCAGCAAGAAATCCCAGAGCAAGAAGTAAACACTGCCTAGAGAGACCTGGTTCTCCTTCGAGTCTCAAGTGAAACCCCCTATCAAAGTATTGGGAGAGTAAGGGATAATCTACCCAGGAGACATTGGATATGAAAGGGACTGCAGAGATCTGCCCTCTAAGAGAGCTTTAGGATCAGTTGAAGTCCGGAATGCACCTGACGAGAGGACTGAAGCAAAGAAAACAAAGCAGTCCAAATTGAACAAGCTCTATTAAAATCCTTTTGTAGGATTTATAGATATTAGCTTAGAGAAACGGCAAAGCCTGATTAGTCTCTTCCAGGATGAGAAAGTGGAAGAGATGAACAAAGGTGGACCATTGCTCTTCATGACAGAAGATTTAAGCGAAGAGAAAAGACTTCAAGCTGATACCCTGGTATCAAAGGCAGGAACCCAGGCCTGTTGGCCAATAGGGAATTACTGCAAACATTGCCACAGTCTTAGCAACAGACCCCCCAAAAAAACTGTATATGGATTGAACTGGAAAGCATATGGCTTGTGAGACCCTTCCTGATCTGACACAGCATCCCCACCCAGGGCTTGGTCCAGGCCCTTAGGGAAAAGCTTTTCAGCTTGTAACAGTAAGGAGATGGTACCAGATATAAATCTTGTCCAGAGATAAAATCCACTAGGAGCACACTTGTATAAAGTACTCGGAACCCATACTTGAGTAAAAGTACAAGTGCTCGATCAAAAAGTGGAAGTGTTCTATCAAAAAGTGACTTGAGTAGAAGTGGAAGTGTTCTATCAAAAAGTGACTTGAGTAGAAGTACTAAAGTATTCAACATTTTTTGTACTTAAGTATTGCAAGTAGTTTTTTTTTTTAATTTTGCTACTCAAGTACTGAAAGTAAAAGTACAAGTACTGTGTTATGTAGTTATTAAAGAAAGAAGTCAAAAGTTTGAACATCATATTGTTTTTTATTATTTCAAATGATTAACCTAAAGGACAATCACAATTCCTTTGGCTGTGACTTTTTGTAAACAAAAACAGATAAAGTATGTCCCTCCCTTTCCCCTTTAAAGCATCCCTCCTTCTCTTCCCTGCATGTTTTTTTTTTCTCCACAGCTTATTGGTGCGCAAAATCATATATAAACCAATGTGATATACAACAATATAATATAATAATGAAATAAAGGAAGAGTGTATGAAATCAAAGTCAATAAAAAGTCCATATATATATATATAATGCCATAATACCATATATATGTGACAAAACAAGATGAATACATTTTCAAAGGTGCAGGAATCAAACAGATGCTATTCCAAATAATAGGTGCAGACTCCCACCACCTTGTGGATTTCCCCCTTACCCGGCGGATGAAGGTAAGTGCAAAATAGTATCCAAATAGACTCTTCCAGTGAAACAAAACTGCAAAACCTGTGCTCTCAACTTCCAGTGAAAAGGGCAAAATCAGCCTCTTACCAGAAAAAAGGTCTATGTACGCTTGTGACTCTCCTTGGTTGGGGGAGGTTCTCTTTCCCCTGAACAGCAGATATGTAGACCATTTTATTTATACATACAGTAGCATTTATTTTCGTATGCGCTGATTTACACATGACATTATACACATTTTTTTTAACTTCATGAAACCTGCCATCTACTGTTCTGGCAGTGGTCATTTTTATAATTGTAACGAGTAACTATGCAGCCCAAAAAAAAAAAATATTGGAGTAGAAGTATTTAAATCATCGAAAAAATGTAGTGAAGTAAAAGTGGAAGTAGGAGAAAAAAATTCTACTCCAGGAAAGTACAGATACCGCCTTTCGGTACAGTAGTGAAGTAGTTCTACTTAGTTACTATACATCTCTGACTAGGAGGGATCTGTTTGTAGAAACCACTTATTGTCCAATTGGGCCACAGAATTCATACCAGAAATTCTATGTAGATTTAAAAGAGATAAGGAAGATTCTACTCTACCCAGATCACAGTCATCTCTACTTCTTCTCAGTGGACTGACCCTGCAGGTTTTGACCTGCCCCTGATGTAGGGCACCACTGTGAAGTTGTTCAGCCTCACTGGAGACTCAAAAGACTGCTGTCAGATGACAAAAGGCGAAGGGAGCATGAAAGAGCTGGCCACTAAACCTCAGTGTTCAAACTAACTTACCAACAGGGGAGTTCTACTGGCAAAACAACTTCCTGACTGAGGAGTTCCACTGGCAATAACTCAGCGGCACAGAAGATTTATTATTGTGCCAGCACCCACGGCTTCATCTGCCTGTTTGCATGATCAACATTGGGGGGAAAAAAACCCTTTTTAGGACAGGGGGCCTTTTCCAATGAGCACACCTCAATATAGGGATGGGAAAGACCATGGTCCTGATCATCAGGTATTGATACACTTACAGGTGATGAAAGGAAAGTCAGGAATACTCAGCATCCTACCACCAGTATGCTCTAGTGGCAAAAACTATGTATCCTGAACTGTGGTGGATTAAGCTCTCAGACACACAAGGATTTGCGTAGGAGTCACAAGACCCTTTTTGAATGACTAGCCAGCCAATCTTTTGTAGGGTTCTGAGAATTCCCTCTGTATACTTGACAGTGATTCCTGTCTAGAAGTGGAGTGGATCAAGAACGCAACCAGCAGAAATATGCCCTGGGAATTGGAAATAGGCACCCCTCTGAGCAACAATAATACCAACAATAATACTCCTCTTAAAATCACATCTGCTGGAATTGCCGTCCCTAGAAATGGTAAGAGCCATGTTGGCTAGCAGAACTTGCTTATTGTTGCTGGAGCAAAGGATTCTTCCTGGCACAGTCAGAGGCTTGAAGGTGGCTGATTGACCACCATGGCCTGAAGTGCTTGACCTGAAGGTCCAACCATCCAAGACCAAAGCTGTGTGAAGAGGAGCAACCAGGTACCCATAAGATACGTATGGGTGCCATAAATATGAAAAAGACCAGTAAGCAACCTTTCCCCCAGAATTGGAGCTCTTTGCTGGCTACTTGGTTAAGGATTCTTTCTCTCTTCAATGCTTTCTGGACTCCAGGCCAGAAACTGCAGGAACAAACATTTGGATTTAGACACTGACTCTTGAACTGCAGTCCTCTTTCATTCAGCAGACATGTACTCTGAGGCAGTGGCGTAGCGTGGGTTGTCAGCGCCCGGGGCAAGGTAAGTAATTTGCGCCCCCTACACAAATCTACTAGACCACTACACTGACACCTACACTGACCTACCTGATCACTAAACAGACCTACCTTATTCCTACACTGACCTACCTGATTACTATACTGACACCTACACAGACCTACCTCATTACTATACTGACAATTACACAAAATTAAATGAATGGGCTGCCTACATGCAGAACACAGGTAGCAATGTTATAAAGCTAGCCTCATATCCTTCCCATCACAATCCTGTCATTACAATAGTGTTCTCAGTCCCCCCCTGCACATCAAAACCCCCCCTTCACATTACTGTCCTCAGCCCACCTTCATATCCCTTCCCCTCACATCCTTGTCATCACCCCCCCCCTTTACATTCCTATCCTTAAGCCCCTTTATATCATGCCCCTCCTCCTTCACATTTCTGTCCTCAGCCCCCCTCTGCATTCCTGTCCTTAGCCCTCTTTATATAACCTCCCTTCTGCCTTTACATTCCTGTCCTCAGCCCCCCCCCATCCCTTTACATTCCTGTCCTCATCCCCAGTACCCCTTTACATTCCTGTCCTCATCCCCAGTACCTCTTTACATTCCTGTCCTCACCCCCTACCCCTTTACATTCCTGTCCTCTTTCCCAGTACCCCTTTACATTCCTGTCCTCACCCCCTACCCCTTTACATTCCTGTCCTCATCCCCAGTACCCCTTTACATTCCTGTCCTCACCACCCCCCCCACTCCTTTACATTCCTGTCTCCCACTACCCCTTTACATTCCTGTCCCCCACTACCCTTTTACATTCCTGTCTCCCCACTACCCCTTTACATTCCTGTCTCCCCACTACCCCTTTACATTCCTGTCCTCAGCTTTACCCCATCTTCAGATTCCTGTCCTCAGCCCCCCCCCCCATCCCCCATCTTCAGATTCCTGTCCTCAGCCCCCCCCCATCCCCCATCTTTAGATTCCTGTCCTCAGCCCCCCCCCCATCCCCCATCTTCAGATTCCTGTCCTCAGCTCCCCCCCATCCTCAGCTCCCTGTCCTCATCTCCACCTTCACAGCACCCTCAGCTTCCTCCACAATCCACATTACTTACAGAGGGGACAGCAGTGGAGTGGACAGCGCCGCATGGATGGCAGCAAGAATGAAGCTGACATTAGAAGCAGGACAGCTCTGGAAGGAGGGCGGGATCTGCACTACTTTTCCAGGTAATCAGCTTGTGATTGGTTGCTAGCAACCAATCACCTGCGAGTTAACTTGAAGTCCCGCCCTCCATTCCGGAGCTGTACTGGCTTTAATATCAGCCTCCTGCCTCCCGAGTCCCGCCGTCCATGCAGGGGCTTGTTCAGGATGGCTGAGCAGGCTCCTAAATGGCAGCATGACACTGCGCCCCCCCAGATTTTGCGCCCGGTGCGGCTCGCCCCCCCAGCACCCCCCACGCTATGCCACTGCTCTGAGGGAAGGAGGCCAGACTCAACACAGCTCTTGGCTGTCAAATGAGGCTAGCCCCTGAAGGGTACTGTTTAAACTCTCACAATGAAGACAAAATTGTCCTACTTGTAGAATTATTCCCAGCTATTTACTATCAAATTAAGCTAGCCCTTTAAGGGGACTTCTAGACTCTCGCAATGCAGACAAGATTGTCCCACTTGTAGAATTATTCCCAGCTATTTGCTATCAAATGAAGCTAGTCCTTAAAGGGGATTGTTTAGACTCTCCCAAACAGACAAGAATGTTCTACGTGTAGAATCATCTCCAGCTATTTGCCATCAAGATAAAGCTAGCCCTTGAAGGGGCAGAATAACTCTTGCTATGCAGACCAGATTGTCCCATTTGTCATAATTATTATTTAGGATAGAATATTCTTAATCCCAACTTCCATTGCATTGGAAGGAAGGCAAGGGTTAAGGCAGGCTCCCAGGCTACAACTAAAGACAGATATACCCCTTAAGGACAAGTCCAACACAAGGCTATCACCAGAAGATGCTACACCCTCCCAAGGATGCACCCAATCATCCTGATTGAGTATACCCCTGAAGGACACAGCATTCTCCAATGACAACTCTACGTATATGGCTAAGCTGATGAAGGCCACATCAACCAAACAGGCGACTCATTATGCTGGAAAACCTCTTCCCTATACAGACTTGGAAAGATCAGTTTGTAAATTGATAGAAAATTGGCTAAAAGATAGAATTCAGAGAGTAGTGGTTAATGATTCTTACTCTGAATGGTCTAAAGTTATCAGAGGTGTACCCCAAGGTTCAGTGTTGGGACCCTTCATTTTTAAAAACTTTATAATTGATATAGGGTCTGGGATAAAAGTACCACTTCAGCCTTTGCAGATGACACCAAGCTTTGCAGTGGAATAACTTCCTTACAGGATGTCTCCAACTTACAAGCTGACCTCAATGCACTGTTTCATTGGGCAACTATGTGACAAATGAGGTTTAATGTTGATAAATGTAAAGTTATGCACTTGGGAGCTAAGAATATGCATGCATCATACATACTAGGCGGAGTAGAACTGGGGAAATCCATAGCGGAGAAGGATCTGGGTGTTCTTGTAGATCATAAGCTTAATAATAGCATGCAATGCCAAGCTGCAATTTCCAAAGCAAGCAAAGTCCTTTCTTGTATTAATAGAGGCATGGACTCCAGAGAGAGAGAGTTATAAATTTGCCCTGTACAAATCATTAGAAAGACCTCATCTGGAATATGCAGTTCAGTTTTGGGCACCAGTTCTCAAAAAGGATATCAGGGAACTGGAGAAAGTGCAGAGAAGAGCAACCAAACTGATAAGAGGCATGGAGGAGCTCAGCTATGAGGAAAGAGTTGAGTTGAGTTATTCACTTTAAGGTCATCACAGAGGACAAGGGGGCACTCTTTACGTCAAGAGGAAAAGAGATTTAATCTCTAAATACGGAAAGGTTTCTTCACAGTAAGAGCTGTGAAAATGTGGAATAGACTCCCTCCAGAGGTGGTTCTGGCCAGCTAACTAGATTGCTTTAAAAAAGGCCTGGATTCTTTCCTCGGTGTACATAATATAAATGGGTACTAATATTTATAGGTAACATTGATCCAAGGAATATCCGATTGCCTCTCGGGGGATCAGGAAGGAATTTTTTTCTCCTGCTGTAGCAAATTGGATCATACTTTGCTGTGGTTTTTTTTGCTTTCCTTTGGATCAACTGCGGGTATAGAATTGTGTATATAGGATTGTGTGGTTGTGTTTTTTTTTTTTTTTTTTATTGGTTAAGCTAGATGGACTTGTGCCTTTTTGCAACCTAACTATTCAACTATGTAACTCCCACTGACACCAATAACGGGGCACTATTCCTCCCACTGACACCAATGATGGGGCACTATTCCACCCACTGACACCAATGATGGGGCACTATTCCTCCCACTGACACCAATGATAGGGCACTATTCCTCCCACTGACACCAATGATGGTGCACTATTCCTCCCACTGAAACCAATGATGGGGCACTATTCCTCCCACTGACACCAATGATGGTGCATTATTCCTCCCACTGACACCAATGATGGGGCACTATTCCTCCCACTGACACCAATGATGGGGCACTATTCCTCCCACTGACACCAATAAAGGTGCATTATTCCTCCCACTGACACCAATGATGGGGCACTATTCCTCCCACTGACACCAATGACGGGGCACAATTCCTCCCACTGACACCAATGAGGGGGCACTATTCCTCCCACTGACACCAATGATGGGGCACTATTCCTCCCACTGACACCAATGATGGGGCACTATTCCTCCCACTGACACCAATGACGGGGCACAATTCCTCCCACTGACACCAATGATGGAGCACTATTCCACCCACTGATACCAATGATGCAGCATTATTCCTCCCACTGACACCAATGACGGAGCACTATTCCTCCCACTGATACCAATGATGGAGCACTATTCCTCCCACTGACACTAATGATGGGGCACTATTCCTCCCACTGACACCAATAAAGGTGCATTATTCCTCCCACTGACACCAATGATGGGGCACTATTCCTCCCACTGACACCAATGACGGGGCACAATTCCTCCCACTGACACCAATGACGGGGCACTATTCCTCCCACTGACACCAATGATGGGGCACTATTCCTCCCACTGACACCAATGATGGGGCACTATTCCTCCCACTGACACCAATGACGGGGCACAATTCCTCCCACTGACACCAATGATGGAGCACTATTACACCCACTGATACCAATGATGGAGCACTATTCCTCCCACTGACACCAATGACGGAGCACTATTCCTCCCACTGATACCAATGATGGAGCACTATTCCTCCCACTGATACCAATGATGGAGCACTATTCCTCCCACTGACACCAATGATGGAGCACTATTCCACCCACTGACACCAATGATGGAGCACTATTCCTCCCACTGATACCAATGATGGAGCACTATTCCTCCCACTGACACCATTGATGGAGCACTATTCCTCCCACTGACACCAATGATGGAGCACTATTCCTCCCACTGACACTAATGATGGGGCACTATTCCTCCCACTGACACCAATAAAGGTGCATTATTCCTCCCACTGACACCAATGATGGGGCACTATTCCTCCCACTGACACCAATGACGGGGCACAATTCCTCCCACTGACACCAATGACGGGGCACTATTCCTCCCACTGACACCAATGACGGGGCACTATTCCTCCCACTGACACCAATGATGGGGCACTATTCCTCCCACTGACACCAATGACGGGACACAATTCCTCCCACTGACACCAATGATGGAACACTATTCCACCCACTGATACCAATGATGGAGCACTATTCCTCCCACTGACACCAATGACGGAGCACTATTCCTCCCACTGATACCAATGATGGAGCACTATTCCTCCCACTGACACCAATGATGGAGCACTATTCCACCCACTGACACCAATGATGGAGCACTATTCCTCCCACTGATACCAATGATGGAGCACTATTCCTCCCACTGACACCATTGATGGAGCACTATTCCTCCCACTGACACCAATGATGGAGCACTATTCCTCCCACTGACACCAATGATGGAGCACTATTCCACCCACTGATACCAATGATGGAGCACTATTCCTCCCACTGACACCAATGATGGAGCACTATTCCTCCCACTGACACCAATGATTGAGCACTATTCCTCCCACTGACACCAATGATGGGGCACTATTCCTCCCACTGACACCAATGATGGAGCACTATTCCTCCCACTGACAACAATGATGGGGCACTATTCCTCCCACTAATACCAATGACGGGGCACTATTCCTCCAACTGATACCAATGATGGGGCACTATTCCACCCACTGACACCAATGATGGGGCACTATTCCTCCCACTGACACCAATGATGGGGCACTATTCCTCCCACTGACACCAATGATGGGGCACTATTCCTCCCACTGACACCAATGATGGTGCACTATTCCTCCCACTGAAACCATTGATGGGGCACTATTCCTCCCACTCACACCAATGATGGTGCATTATTCCTCCCACTGACACCAATGATGGGGCACTATTCCTCCCACTGACACCAATGACGGGGCACTATTCCTCCCACTGACACCAATGATGGTGCATTATTCCTCCCACTGACACCAATGATGGGGCACTATTCCTCCCACTGACACCAATGACGGGGCACAATTCCTCCCACTGACACCAATGACGGGCACTATTCCTCCCACTGACACCAATGATGGGGCACTATTCCTCCCACTGACACCAATGACGGGGCACAATTCCTCCCACTGACACCAATGATGGAGCACTATGCCACCCACTGATACCAATGATGGAGCACTATTCCTCCCACTGACACCAATGACGGAGCACTATTCCTCCCACTGATACCAATGACGGAGCACTATTCCTCCCACTGATACCAATGATGGAGCACTATTCCTCCCACTGACACCAATGATGGAGCACTATTGATCTTTTATTGAAAAGAATCAAGCAACATATTTTATACAAAAGTAAAAAACAGAACTATAGTACAATATTCCAACAAAAAAAAAAAACAAAGGAATACACATCCATGTGCAGAATATATACAATATATACATAATCCACTTCCAACATTCATAGAAAACTATTTACATAAAGCAGCAGAGAGGGCCTAAGAGGCACAACCCATCACCTATGTATGCAGCCATTTATCAAAAACTAAGCATTAAGAAAAAAATCTAGGGTGATAAGAGACAGAAAGCCACACCCGGGAAAGAGACTCCTGGCAGTCAGGGAGGCTTGAAACCCCTCCACGCCTTCAACCAAGCCCTCTGACCCCACTTGTCTCTCTCAAGCACCCGAATCTTCCCCACCTCATGCAGAATGTCACACACCACCACCTGAACAGGAAGGATTTTACGCCGAAGGGTGACCTGACACCGTGCATTCCAGGTGTAATAACGGACTACTAAGCTAACTAAAAAAAGTGTATCCAAACAAAAGCCCCCACCAGTATTGAATGCTCCATAAACCCACTCAGCATAACCCAGCCTGGAGAGGAAAGGAACACCGAGGGCCCGCCCCACCTGTTTGTATACCTCTATGTTAAAAGGGCAACGAAGCAGAAAATGGTCCATAGTCTCCTCCTCACCTGTACATTCCTCCCGAGGACAACCACGATCCATCCCACTGCGGAATTTCAAATTGCCCCGAACATAGAGCCTCCCGTGGAAGCACAACCAGGCCAGATCCCTGAATTTAAGGGGGACTCTAGCCAAATTAATCAATCTTAACCCTTCCCTCAAAATTGGGCCTGGGCAATCCCTTAAGGCCAGCGGGTCATGAAAGACTTCGCTCAAGACTCGGCTCATAAGGACTTTCCTCGGAGCGGATCTGAGATCTTCAGCCGACAGTCGCCACTGCCGCAGTAACTTCAGACACGGAGCGACATAGGCTGGGAGCTGACCACGATGACCCCTGAGATTCTTCACTTGGCCACCTTCTTCCCAAAGTCGCAGAAAAGGCCTAAACCAAGATCTAAACATGCCTGCCCATCCAGGAGGTTCCACTGCAAGCATACTACCAATATTAAACTTGAGAAATAGCAGTGAAAAGAAAAGAACGGGGTTGACCATACCTAAGCCACCCTCCCTCCTGGATAGATAGGTGACATTCCTCTTGATGGGGTTCAGTCTGTTCCCCCACAGCATCTGGAAGAACACACTATAGATCCTAGCATAGAGAGACACTGGCAAGATGCAGACAGGGCTGACATACAAGAAGATCGGTATCAGGTAAGTCTTAATCAGATCAACCCTTTCCCTCAGAGATAACTTCCATCTCTTCCAGCTGACCACCTTAGTATTGGCAACTTCCAGCCTGCCTTCCCAGTTTTTGAGGCCATAATCGCCAGGTCCAAATTCAATGCCTAATATCTTAATTTTTTCCTGGGGCACTGGAAAGGTGTCCGGGAGATCAAACCCCTCACCTTCCTTTCCCATCCAAAAAACTTCACTCTTTTCCTGATTGATTTTGGAGCCTGATGCCTCAGAGTACCGTGATGTCAGAGAGACCACCTCCTCCGCTTCATCTGTCCCAGTGACAATCACTGACACATCATCCGCATAGGCAACAACCCTCAAAGGCGGCTCACCCGGGATTCCCACTGGTACCCCACACAACATGCTGCTCTCTAGCCTCCTGATGAAGGGGTCGATTGCAAACACATAGAGCAGGGGACTCAGGGGACAACCCTGGCGCACCCCAGAGCCAACCTCAAAGGACTGCCCAACCCAACCATTAACAAGAGGGAAGCTTTCTGCCCCCTTATACAAGACTTTTAACCAATCGACAAAACCACCCGGCAGACCATACTTACTAAAGAGCAACCACAGGTACTCATGGTTGACACGATCGAAAGCCTTTGCCTGATCCAATGCCAGTAGATACTTTCCCCAGCCTGCAGCCCTGCACTGCTCCAAGGCCTCCCGGACAGCTAAAACCGCTGTGAAGGTGCTCCTACCCTGGATCGAACAGTGCTGATGGCGAGAAAGCAAAGACTCTGCTACTGCCGATAGGCGCCAAAAAAGTATCTTCGCCAGCACCTTTCTATCGACATTGAGAAGGCTGATGGGGCGCCAATTCTCAATCATCGAAGGATCTTTACCTTTTGAAAGAAGAATCACAGCTGAGTGTCTCATGGAAGGGGGAAGCACCCCCTCAGCAAGACAACTGTTAAAAACCTCTACCAAATGTGGGGCCAGAATAGACTTAAAGACTTTGTAAAACTCAGCCGTCAGACCATCCGGCCCAGGTGACTTTTTGATGGCAAGCTGTTCAATTGCCCTCGTCACCTCTTCAACTGTGATCTCTTCTGTCAAATTCATCAAAGGGACATCTCCACCATTTAGACCGGGAGTAGAGTCCAAAAAGCTTTCCATCTTGTCTCGGTCAAGCTCTTTCCTCCCAAGAAGTTCAGCATAAAAAGACCTCACGACCTCCAGGATCCCTGACCTGGACTTTGTCAAGGAACCTGTACTATCCTTAAGGCCAACGACCATCTTAACAGCTACACCCTGTTTGCAGTTCTGGTAAGGGTCAGGCGAGTGGTATTTCCCATAGTCCCGCTCCAGAACCAAAGAGGTATGCCGGTCATATTGACACTTCCTGAGGAGGATTTTCACTTCAGAGATTGCCCCAGGATCTCCTCCTCTCGAGACAAGAATATCCAGCTTCCTCCGCAAACGTTGGTAGGTCATGTATCTATTAAACTGTTTTTTATTGGCTAGGCCCCTGAAGAATCCAGCAATCCTCTTTTTGGTCAGCTCCCACCACTCAGCCTTGCTGCTACAAAAGTCCAGGATGGTCACCTGTGCCTGAAAGAATTCCTCAAAGGATTGTCTAACATGTTCTTCCTCAAGGAGAGTCGAATTTAATCGCCAGATGCCTTTGCCCCTCTGAGGGAAGTCTGAAGCATTCAAGACCACAGATAGCATACAGTGATCAGAGAACTCCACTGCCTGCACCACTGGGGGTGAGAAAGCAGAGGCCTCCTTCAAAAAAAAACTATCTATCCTACTCTGACTATTACCTCGATGAAAGGTGAACCCTGTGTCATCCGGAAGGTGCTTAATGTGCACATCCACAAGACCAGCATCCCTAACCATACTATTTAAAAAAACGCTATCATATCCCAGCCTGTCATTGAAATCCTTCCTGTCCTTGGGCCTAGACACAGTATTAAAGTCACCTCCAAAAACCACTTGCCGGGATGTAAAAAGAAATGGCTTGATCCTTGTAAAAAGGCATTTCCTGTCCCACTTTGTGTGCGGCCCATAAATATTAATAAGGCGCAGGTCCTGCCCTCCCACAAGGACGTCTAAGACCATACATCTCCCAATCTCCACCTCAATAACCCGCCGGACAGTTACCATGCCGGTTTTAAACAACACCGCCACCCCGCCGTAAGGCTCGGCCGCAAGAGACCAGTAAGATGGACCATACCTCCACTCTCTCTTGGCCATATGAATATCTGCCAAGGAGGTGAGCCTAGTCTCCTGCAAAAATAAAATTTCAGCATCTAATTGGCTGAACAAAAAGAAGGCCATAGAACGAGCTCTTACTGACTTAATACTGGCGACATTTATTGTCACCACTTTTAACGGAGGGGGAACCGCCATTTGGGTTATTGAGTGGATTGCTTCTTAGCTCCCCTCTGCTGCTCATCACCAGAAGCCTCTCTCTTTCTTGAAGCCTCCTCCAACTCCATTTCAATTTCTGAATTCTGCTCAGAAGAATCCCCAGATGAGGAGATATCCCAAGCAGAAGCCCTAGAAAGGTTGGGGACAGACACTGGGGCATCCTGTCCCTGTTCCGTCCTCACCGTCTGTCTCTTCCTCCTCACAACCTTCCTTCTCTCCTCCAGGTACTGCAGGTCAGATTCAGAGATGCTTTCATCTCTTGTTTTCTTCTTTTTCTTTGAAGCATTCACAGAAGACTTCTTTACAGAGGAAGCCGCAGCAGCACCCTTTTTGGTACCCTCTACCACTGGTGGGTGGGGGGCTTCTTTAAGGTCACACTTAGGAAGGCAAGATTTATCGGGAATAACTGACTTGGGGGGCACAGACTTGGAAGGTTCTGACACAAGAGGAGCGGGTACAGTAGGCTGGGGGGACACAGGGACAGACACAGAAGGAATACTTACAGATACAGGAGGGGTGGGCACAGGGACTGGGGAGGGATCCTGAACAAGACCAGGGGGGTCAGTCACCGCAGAGGAGGGTGGTACACCAGGGGCCTCATCCTCCATCCTGTCCAGCCTTAAGAGGTCATCTATCACCTCTCTATCCATATTATGCCAGGCTTCAGGACATCGGCTGTAGGGGTGGCCAAGGCGCAGGCACAGGTTGCACCTTATCGCCTGGGTGCAGTCCCTGGCCACATGACCCTGTCCCCGACACACTGAACAGATCAGTGCTGAACAAGAGGAGCTAAAATGCCCCTTTTCTCCACAGCGGTGACACAGTTTTGGCTGACCGGGATAAAAAATAGTCATCCTATCCCTCCCTATAAAGGCAGAGGAGGGCAGGTGACGGACAACATTCCCATCCCTAGCCAACCTGACCGTTACCGACCAACCCCCGGTCCAGATGCCACGCTCATCATAAATTTTATCCGGCCTGGTCAAAACATCCCCATAATTTTTCAACCAGACCTCTAAGTCCCGAGCAGGAACACTCTCATTTGTGAGGATAATAGTGATTTTATTTACTGTTGACCTTTGGGAAACTGCCACTGGCACCAGACCTTCCCATTCGGGTCTTGACCTGCACCGAGCCATATATCGTTCCCAGAACAGGCCAAGGCCCTCTGGTCTGGTGAAACTAACCGTGTATTCCCGACTTCCAGCAACATGTATCAAGGCATATAGGTCATTAGCCCCAAAACCCATATCCAAGATCAGGTCCACCACCATACGCCGTGCTACAGGGACTGCACCACCTTCCCATTTAAGGAGGACTACGTTCCGCCTTGGACCCCCAGCAGGAGCCATAGACCCAAGACCAGATCCAATGGTGTTCATAGTGGCAGCCTGCAAGGGAAAACCCCGATTGGAAGCGGAGCTCCTCCTTGATTGTATTCCTGGCTTGATGATATTGCCAGGAGCACAGCTTACCACCTGTGCAAATGTAGGCTTATTAGGGCCAAGACCCCACACTGATGTCACATTATCAGGTACATTTCTATTATTATTTTCAGCTTGGCCTAAATCAGCAGCATTATCAGTTAAACATACAATGGTGGGTCCCACCACACCTGCAATGTTATTAGGTGTAGTTACTGTTTCTAATGCAGTACCAAATGCTTCCTGCTGCTGCGCTGTAGAGTCCTGGTTAGTTATTACTGAGACAGTTTTGGGCTCAGCAGAAGCAGGGTTAATCGGCTCTTCTGGGTTTTGTAGTTCCTGAGCAGAAATGTCATTTTTTAAACGTAACATTTTCTCAGCAGGCAAAGCATTGCTGAGCACAGGGGTATCATCCTGGGTGTCACTGGGAAAAACCTCATTATTAGGCAAGGTGCTAAAAGGCACAAAAACAGTTTTGTCTATTACCTGAGACTTGATAGCTTTTATCTTATCAGGTACATGATCCGGCAAGTCCTCCACATCACCAAACACCAGCTTATCTCCCTGTACTGGAGACTCCATTACCTGGATTACCTTTAGCATGCCTCCTGAGCCCTGAGATGGCAATGGGCTGCTTACCTCACCTTGAGGGGGAAGGGGGTCAGAACATGGGGTCTCCTCCTCCACCTCCATCTTTGCAAACCTTCGGTCGTTGCTAAACTTCTCCCTGAAGGGACCATCCCTGCCTTCCATCATGGCCACGATGGTTTCCTGATGTTCCACACGGACCTTAGCTAATTGGACCTCTGAATCCATGGATCCGCGGTTCTTGCTGAACAAGCCTTCACGCTGCTTTCTCAGGCGCTTTAAATCCGCTCTAAGCTTGTAGAGCTTGTCTCTTTCCTTATTGAGGACTTTGATCCCGGCCACCACTCGCTCCCGAATGGATCCAGCATCTTCATCCTCACCAGGTGCAGAGAGATCACCAACCACGGCTTGTCCAGGAGCAGGGGTGCCATCCATCCGACCAGGGGATGGCTGAGAGCCTCCAGCAGGAGAGGCCCCGCTGGCCTGCATGGCCTCCCCAGGAAGGAGCCAGCAGGGCTGGGAGGGATTTCACCTCACTCCCCTCTCAAACAGATCACCTGGAGCAGCTCCAGACACACAGCCAGAGAACCTTGCAGCAGCCACACCCGAAGCTGAATGATGGGACACTACTCCTCCCACTGACAGCAATGAAGGGGCACTATTGATCTTTTATTGAAAAGAATCAAGCAACATATTTTATACAAAAGTAAAAAACAGAACTATAGTACAATATTCCAACAAAAAAAACAAAGGAATTCACATCCATGTGCAGAATATATACAATATATACATAATCCACTTCCAACATTCTTAGAAAACTATTTACATAAAGCAGCAGAGAGGGCCTAAGAGGCACAACCCATCACCTATGTATGCAGCCATTTATCAAAAACTGAGCATTAAGAAAAAATCTAGGGTGATAAGAGACAGAAAGCCACACCCGGGAAAGAGACTCCTGGCAGTCAGGGAGGCTTGAAACCCCTCCACGCCTTCAGCCAAGCCCTCTGACCCCACTTGTCTCTCTCAAGCGCCCGAATCTTCCCCACCTCATGCAGAATGTCACACACCACCACCTGAACAGGAAGGATTTTACGCCGAAGGGTGACCTGACACCGTGCGTTCCATGTGTAATAACGGACTACTAAACTAACTAAAAAAAGTGTATCCAAACAAAAGCCCCCACCAGTATTGAATGCTCCGTACACCCACTCAGCATAACCCAGCCTGGAGAGGAAAGGAACACCGAGGGCCCGCCCAACCTGTTTGTATACCTCTATGTTAAAAGGGCAACGAAGTAGAAAATGGTCCATAGTCTCCTCCTCACCTGCACATTCCTCCCGAGGACAACCACGATCCATCCCACTGCGGAATTTCAAATTGCCCCGAACATAGAGCCTCCCGTGGAAGCACAACCAGGCCAGATCCCTGAATTTAAGGGGGACTCTAGCCAAATTAATCAATCTTAACCCTTCCCTCAAAATTGGGCCTGGGCAATCCCTTAAGGCCAGTGGGTCATGAAAGACTTCACTCAAGACTCGGCTCATAAGGACTTTCCTCGGAGCGGATCTGAGATCTTCAGCCGACAGTCGCCACTGCCGCAGCAACTTCAGACACGGAGCGACATAGGCTGGGAGCTGACCACGATGACCCCTGAGATTCTTCACTTGGCCACCTTCTTCCCAAAGTCGCAGAAAAGGCCTAAACCAAGATCTAAACATGCCTGCCCATCCAGGAGGTTCCACTGCAAGCATACTACCAATGTTAAACTTGAGAAATAGCAGTGAAAAGAAAAGAACGGGGTTGACCATACCTAAGCCACCCTCCCTCCTGGATAGATAGGTGACATTCCTCTTGATGGGGTTCAGTCTGTTCCCCCACAGCATCTGGAAGAACACACTATAGATCCTAGCATAGAGAGACACTGGCAAGATGCAGACAGGGCTGACATACAAGAAGATCGGTATCAGGTAAGTCTTAATCAGATCAACCCTTTCCCTCAGAGATAACTTCCATCTCTTCCAGCTGACCACCTTAGTATTGGCAACTTCCAGCCTGCCTTCCCAGTTTTTGAGGCCATAATCGCCAGGTCCAAATTCAATGCCTAATATCTTAATTTTTTCCTGGGGCACTGGAAAAGTGTCCGGGAGATCAAACCCCTCACCTTCCTTTCCCATCCAAAAAACTTCACTCTTTTCCTGATTGATCTTGGAGCCTGATGCTTCAGAGTACCGTGATGTCAGAGAGACCACCTCCTCCGCTTCATCTGTCCCAGTGACAATCACTGACACATCATCCGCATAGGCAACAACCCTCAAAGGCGGCTCACCCGGGATTCCCACTGGTACCCCACACAACATGCTGCTCTCTAGCCTCCTGATGAAGGGGTCGATTGCAAACACATAGAGCAGGGGACTCAGCGGACAACCCTGGCGCACCCCAGAACCAACCTCAAAGGACTGTCCAACCCAACCATTAACAAGAGGGAAGCTTTCTGCCCCCTTATACAAAACTTTTAACCAATCGACAAAACCACCCGGCAGACCGTACTTACTAAAGAGCAACCACAGGTACTCATGGTTGACACGATCGAAAGCCTTTGCCTGATCCAATGCCAGTAGATACTTTCCCCAGCCTGCAGCCCTGCACTGCTCCAAGGCCTCCCGGACAGCTAAAACCGCTGTGAAGGTGCTCCTACCCTGGATCGAACAGTGCTGATGGCGAGAAAGCAAAGACTCTGCTACTGCCGATAGGCGCCAGAAAAGTATCTTCGCCAGCACCTTTCTATCGACATTGAGAAGGCTGATGGGGCGCCAATTCTCAATCATCGAAGGATCTTTACCTTTTGAAAGAAGAATCACAGCTGAGTGTCTCATGGAAGGGGGAAGCACCCCCTCAGCAAGACAACTGTTAAAAATCTCTACCAAATGTGGGGCCAGAATAGACTTAAAGGCTTTGTAAAACTCAGCCGTCAGACCATCCGGTCCAGGTGACTTCTTGATGGCAAGCTGTTCAATTGCCCTCGTCACCTCTTCAACTGTGATCTCTTCTGTCAAATTCATCAAAGGGACATCTCCACCATTTAGACCTGGAATAGAGTCCAAAAAGCTTTCCATCTTGTCTCGGTCAAGCTCCTTCCTCCCAAGAAGTTCAGCATAAAAAGACCTCACGACCTCCAGGATCCCTGACCTGGACTTTGTCAAGGAACCTGTACTATCCTTAAGGCCAACGACCATCTTAACAGCTACACCCTGTTTGCAGTTCTGGTAAGGGTCAGGCGAGTGGTATTTCCCATAGTCCCGCTCCAGAACCAAAGAGGTATGCCGGTCATATTGACACTTCCTGAGGAGGATTTTCACTTCAGAGATTGCCCCAGGATCTCCTCCTCTCGAGACAAGAATATCCAGCTTCCTCCGCAAACGTTGGTAGGTCATGTATCTATTAAACTGTTTTTTATTGGCTAGGCCCCTGAAGAATCCAGCAATCCTCTTTTTGGTCAGCTCCCACCACTCAGCCTTGCTGCTACAAAAGTCCAGGATGGTCACCTGTGCCTGAAAGAATTCCTCAAAGGATTGTCTAACATGTTCTTCCTCAAGGAGAGTCGAATTTAATCTCCAGATGCCTTTGCCCCTCTGAGGGAAATCTGAAGCATTCAAGACCACAGATAGCATACAGTGATCAGAGAACTCCACCGCCTGCACCACTGGGGGTGAGAAAGCAGAGGCCTCCTTCAAAAAAAACCTATCTATCCTACTCTGACTATTACCTCGATGAAAGGTGAACCCTGTGTCATCCGGGAGGTGCTTAATGTGCACATCCACAAGACCAGCATCCCTAACCATACTATTTAAAAAAACGCTATCATATCCCAGCCGGTCATTGAAGTCCTTCCTGTCCTTGGGCCTAGTCACAGTATTAAAGTCACCTCCAAAAACCACTTGCCGGGATGTAAAAAGAAATGGCTTGATCCTTGTAAAAAGGCATTTCCTGTCCCACTTTGTGTGCGGCCCATAGATATTAATTAGGCGCAGGTCCTGCCCTCCCACAAGAACGTCTAAGACCATACATCTCCCAATCTCCACCTCAATAACCCGCCGGACAGTTACCATGCCGGTTTTAAACAACACCGCCACCCCGCCGTAAGGCTCGGCCGCAAGAGACCAGTAAGATGGACCATACCTCCACTCTCTCTTGGCCATATGAATATCTGCCAAGGAGGTGAGCCTAGTCTCCTGCAAAAATAAAATTTCAGCATCTAATTGGCTGAACAAAAAGAAGGCCATAGAACGAGCTCTTACCGACTTAATGCTGGCGACATTTATTGTCACCACTTTTAACGGAGGGGGAACCGCCATTTGGGTTATTGGGTGGATTGCTTCTTAGCTCCCCTCTGCTGCTCATCACCAGAAGCCTCTCTCTTTCTTGAAGCCTCCTCCAACTCCATTTCAATTTCTGAATTCTGCTCAGAAGAATCCCCAGATGAGGAGATATCCCAAGCAGAAGCCCTAGAACGGTTGGAGACAGTCACTGTTCCGTCCTCACCGTCTGTCTCTTCCGCCTCACAACCTTCCTTCTCTCCTCCAGGTACTGAAGGTCAGATTCAGAGATGCTTTCATCTCTTGTTTTCTTCTTCTTCTTTGAAGTCTTCACAGAAGACTTCTTTACAGAGGAAGCCGCAGCAGCACCCTTTTTGGTACCCTCTACCACTCCTGGTGGGTGGGGGGCTTCTTTAAGGTCACACTTAGGAAGGGAAGACTGATCGGGAATAACTGACTCAGGGGGCACAGACTTGGCAGATTCTGACACAAGAGGAGCCGGTACAGTAGGCTGGGGGGACACAGGGACAGACACAGAAGGAAAACTTACAGATACAGGAGGGGTGGGCACAGGGACTAGGGAGGGATCCTGCACAAGACCAGGGGGGTCAGTCACCGCAGAGGAGGGTGGTACACCAGGGGCCTCATCCTCCATCCTGTCCAGCCTTAAGAGGTCATCTATCACCTCTCTATCCATATTATGCCAGGCTTCAGGACATCGGCTGTAGGGGTGGCCAAGGCGCAGGCACAGGTTGCACCTTATCGCCTGGGTGCAGTCCCTGGCCACATGACCCTGTCCCCGACACACTGAACAGATCAGTGCTGAACAAGAGGAGCTAAAATGCCCCTTTTCTCCACAGCGGTGACACAGTTTTGGCTGACCGGGATAAAAAATAGTCATCCTATCCCTCCCTATAAAAGCAGAGGAGGGCAGGTGACGGACAACATTCCCATCCCTAGCCAACCTGACCGTTACCGACCAACCCCCGGTCCAGATGCCACGCTCATCATGAATTTTATCCGGCCTGGTCAAAACATCCCCATAATTTCTCAACCAGACCTCTAAGTCCCGAGCAGGAACACTCTCATTTGTAAGGACAATAGTAATTTTCTTCACTGTTGACCTTTGGGAAACTGCCACTGGCACCAGACCTTCCCAATCGGGTCTTGACCTGCACCGAGCCATATATCGTTCCCAGAACAAGTCAAGACCCTCTGGTCTGGTGAAACTAACTGTGTATTCCCGGCTTCCAGCCACATGTATCAGGGCATATAGGTCATTAGCCCCAAAACCCATATCTAAGATCAGGTCCACCACCATACGCCTTGCTAGAGGGACTGCACCACCTTCCCATTTAAGGAGGACTACGTTCCGCCTTGGACCCCCAGCAGAAGCCATAGATCCAATACCAGATCCAATGGTGCTCATAGTGGCAGCCCGCGAGGGAAAACCCTGATTAGAAGCAGAGCTCCTCCTTGATTGTAACCCTGGCTTGGTGATATTGCCAGGAGCACAGCTTACCACCTGTGCAAATGTAGGCTTATTAGGGCCAAGACCCCACACTGATGTCACATTATCAGGTACACTACTATTATTATTTTTACCAGCTTGGCCTAAACAAGCAGCATTATCAGTTCCACATATAATGGTGGGATCCACCATGCCTGCAATGTTATTAGGGATAACTGTTTCTGATGCAGTACCAGATGTTTCCTGCTGCTGCGCTGTAGAGTCCTGTTCAACAGTGACTGAAATAGTTTTAAGCTCAGCAGAAGGGGGGTTAATCGGCTCTTCTGGGTTTTGTGGTTCTTCAGCAGAAATGTCATTTTTTAAACACAACTTTTCCTGTTTAGAGACATCAGCAGCAGGCACAACATTGCTGAGCATAGGGGAATCACCCGGAGTGTCATTAGGAAACCCATCATTAGGCAAGGTGCTAAAAGGCACAAAAACTGTTTTATCTGTAAGCTGGGGCTTTATATACTTTACTTTATCAGGCACACTCTCAGGTAAGTCCTCCACATCACCAAACACCAGCTGATCTTCCTGCATTGGAGACTCCATTACCTGTATAACTTTCAACATGCCTCCTGAGCCCTGAGATGGCAATGGGCTGCTTACCTCACCTTGAGGGGGAAGGGGGTCAGAACCGGGGGTCTCCTCCTCCACCTCCATCTTTGCAAACCTCCGTTCATTGCAAAACTTCTCCCTGAAGGGACCATCCCTGCCTTCCATCATGGCCACGATAGTTTCTTGATGATCCACACGGACTTTCGCTAATTGGACCTCTGAATCCATTGATCCACGGTTCTTGCTGAACAAGCCTTCACGCTGCTTTCTCAGGCGCTTTAAATCCGCTCTAAGCTTGTAGAGCTTGTCTCTCTCCTTATTGAGGACTTTGATCCCGGCCACCACTCGCTCCCGAATGGATCCAGCATCTTCATCCTCACCAGGTGCAGAGAGATCACCAACCACGGGCTGCACAGGAGCAGGGGTGCCATCCATCCGCCCAGGGGATGTCTGAGAGCCTCCAGCAGGAGAGGCCCTGCTGGCCTCCATGGCTTCCCCAGAAGGGGGCCAGGAGAGCTGGGAGGGATTTCACCTCACTCCCCTCTTACACAGATCACCTGCAGCAGCAACAGACACACAGCCAGAGAACCTTCCAGCAGCCACACCCGAAGCTGAATGATGGGAAACTACTCCTCCCACTGACAGCAATGATGGGGCACTATTCCTCCCACTGACACCAATGATGAGGCACTATTGATCTTTTATTGAAAAGAATCAAGCAACATATTTTATACAAAAGTAAAAAACAGAACCATAGTACAATATTCCAACAGAAAAAAACAAAGGAATTCACATCCATGTGCAGAATATATACAATATATACATAATCCACTTCCAACATTCTTAGAAAACTATTTACATAAAGCAGCAGAGAGGGCCTAAGAGGCACAACCCATCACCTATGTATGCAGCCATTTATCAAAAACTAAGCATTAAGAAAAAATCTAGGGTGATAAGAGACAGAAAGCCACACCCGGGAAAGAGACTCCTGGCAGTCAGGGAGGCTTGAAACCCCTCCACGCCTTCAGCCAAGCCCTGTGACCCCACTTGTCTCTCTCAAGCGCCCGAATCTTCCCCACCTCATGCAGAATGTCACACACCACCACCTGAACAGGAAGGATTTTACGCCGAAGGGTGACCTGACACCGTGCGTTCCATGTGTAATAACGGACTACTAAACTAACTAAAAAAAGTGTATCCAAACAAAAGCCCCCACCAGTATTGAATGCTCCGTACACCCACTCAGCATAACCCAGCCTGGAGAGGAAAGGAACACAGAGGGCCCGCCCAACCTGTTTGTATACCTCTATGTTAAAAGGGCAACGAAGCAGAAAATGGTCCATAGTCTCCTCCTCACCTGCACATTCCTCCCGAGGACAACCACGATCCATCCCACTGCGGAATTTCAAATTGCCCCGAACATAGAGCCTCCCGTGGAAGCACAACCAGGCCAGATCCCTGAATTTAAGGGGGACTCTAGCCAAATTAATCAATCTTAACCCTTCCCTCAAAATTGGGCCTGGGCAATCCCTTAAGGCCAGTGGGTCATGAAAGACTTCACTCAAGACTCGGCTCATAAGGACTTTCCTCGGAGCGGATCTGAGATCTTCAGCCGACAGTCGCCACTGCCGCAGCAACTTCAGACACGGAGCGACATAGGCTGGGAGCTGACCACGATGACCCCTGAGATTCTTCACTTGGCCACCTTCTTCCCAAAGTCGCAGAAAAGGCCTAAACCAAGATCTAAACATGCCTGCCCATCCAGGATGTTCCACTGCAAGCATACTACCAATGTTAAACTTGAGAAATAGCAGTGAAAAGAAAAGAACGGGGTTGACCATACCTAAGCCACCCTCCCTCCTGGATAGATAGGTGACATTCCTCTTGATGGGGTTCAGTCTGTTCCCCCACAGCATCTGGAAGAACACACTATAGATCCTAGCATAGAGAGACACTGGCAAGATGCAGACAGGGCTGACATACAAGAAGATCGGTATCAGGTAAGTCTTAATCAGATCAACCCTTTCCCTCAGAGATAACTTCCATCTCTTCCAGCTGACCACCTTAGTATTGGCAACTTCCAGCCTGCCTTCCCAGTTTTTGAGGCCATAATCGCCAGGTCCAAATTCAATGCCTAATATCTTAATTTTTTCCTGGGGCACTGGAAAGGTGTCCGGGAGATCAAACCCCTAACCTTCCTTTCCCATCCAAAAAACTTCACTCTTTTCCTGATTGATCTTGGAGCCTGATGCTTCAGAGTACCGTGATGTCAGAGAGACCACCTCCTCCGCTTCATCTGTCCCAGTGACAATCACTGACACATCATCCGCATAGGCAACAACCCTCAAAGGCGGCTCACCCGGGATTCCCACTGGTACCCCACACAACATGCTGCTCTCTAGCCTCCTGATGAAGGGGTCGATTGCAAACACATAGAGCAGGGGACTCAGCGGACAACCCTGGCGCACCCCAGAACCAACCTCAAAGGACTGTCCAACCCAACCATTAACAAGAGGGAAGCTTTCTGCCCCCTTATACAAAACTTTTAACCAATCGACAAAACCACCCGGCAGACCGTACTTACTAAAGAGCAACCACAGGTACTCATGGTTGACACGATCGAAAAGCCTTTGCCTGATCCAATGCCAGTAGATACTTTCCCCAGCCTGCAGCCCTGCACTGCTCCAAGGCCTCCCGGACAGCTAAAACCGCTGTGAAGGTGCTCCTACCCTGGATCGAACAGTGCTGATGGCGAGAAAGCAAAGACTCTGCTACTGCCGATAGGCGCCAGAAAAGTATCTTCGCCAGCACCTTTCTATCGACATTGAGAAGGCTGATGGGGCGCCAATTCTCAATCATCGAAGGATCTTTACCTTTTGAAAGAAGAATCACAGCTGAGTGTCTCATGGAAGGGGGAAGCACCCCCTCCGCAAGACAACTGTTAAAAACCTCTACCAAATGTGGGGCCAGAATAGACTTAAAGGCTTTGTAAAACTCAGCCGTCAGACCATCCGGTCCAGGTGACTTTTTGATGGCAAGCTGTTCAATTGCCCTCGTCACCTCTTCAACTGTGATCTCTTCTGTCAAATTCATCAAAGGGACATCTCCACCATTTAGACCTGGAGTAGAGTCCAAAAAGCTTTCCAACTTGTCTCGGTCAAGCTCTTTCCTCCCAAGAAGTTCAGCATAAAAAGACCTCACGACCTCCAGGATCCCTGACCTGGACTTTGTCAAGGAACCTGTACTATCCTTAAGGCCAACGACCATCTTAACAGCTACACCCTGTTTGCAGTTCTGGTAAGGGTCAGGCGAGTGGTATTTCCCATAGTCCCGCTCCAGAACCAAAGAGGTATGCCGGTCATATTGACACTTCCTGAGGAGGATTTTCACTTCAGAGATTGCCCCAGGATCTCCTCCTCTCGAGACAAGAATATCCAGCTTCCTCCGCAAACGTTGGTAGGTCATGTGTCAGAGAAACCTTCAGCTGCAGACTGGTCATCACATGACAAGCACCACATGACTTCCACATGACTTCCTGGCTGCCTATAAAAGCTGAGCAAGTGCTCAGAGGAATTGCTGGTTTGTCTTTCAGCTTCCTGTACCTGAGTTCCTGTTTCCTGTGTGATCGTTTACCTGCTGTGACCCGGATTGACCCTGACCTGCTCTGCTCTTCTCCTGGACCCGACCTTGGCTTGTTTTACGGACTTTGCTTTTGCTTACCTGTGTTTGACCCTCTGCCTGCGACCCGGATTTACCTTCAGTCTCCTGTGCCTTGACCCTCTGCTTGTGACCAAGTCTTGTCTCCTATCTCCAGTGCCTTGACCCTCAGCCTGTGACCTGGATTGTCTGCTTACCTGTGTTTGACCCTCAGCCTGCTCCGGACTTTTACTGCTGGATCCTGATCAGTCTCTGCTCCAGCTCTACAGGACCTCCACGCAAGCTCTACCCTGCCTGCTGGTAGCTTGTGCCTCTTTGTGCCATCCACCCTCTGTATCACCTCCAGAGGGGCGGAGTGCGCTTAGTCGCAACAGCGAACCGCTCTCGGCATCTCGGCCTCGGTGAGTACCTCTATTCTGATAGTACAAACCAGCCATGTCAGAGGCCGACAGAGCGCGTTCTCCTCTTGAGATCCTGTGCCAGCAGGTCACAACCCTCACTGATGCAGTCCAGAAACTGCAGGAAGGCTATGCCCAGATTGACGGTCGTCTCCAGCAACTTTCAGGGTCATCTGCATCAACAGCCGCAGCCCCTGCGCCCACCAGCGGAGCCTCCTCTTCTCAAGTTGCATCAAGCCCCACAGTGATCATGGCTACCCCTGAGCCCAGGGTTCCCACACCGGAGCGTTTTTCAGGCGATCGCAAAAAGTTCCGGGCCTTCAAAAATGCATGCTCCTTGTACTTAGCCCTTCAGCCCAGGACTTTTTCGTCCGAAGTAGTTAAGGTGGGATTTGTCATCTCCCTGTTGACCGAAGAGCCGCAGGCCTGGGCCCACAGCCTGATGGAACAGAGGAGCTCTCTTCTGAACTCTTTGGACCTTTTCTTTGAAAGTATGTCTCAACTATATGATGACCCCCAACGCACCGCTACTGCAGAAGCCGTGCTACACTCCCTGTCCCAAGGAAAGAGACCAGTGGAGGACTACACTGCTGAATTTCGAAAATGGTCAGCTGACACAGGGTGGAACGAACCCGCTCTTAAATACCAGTACCGCCAGGGGCTGTCAGAAGCTTTGAAAGATGAGTTGGCCAGGATTGAAACCCCTGCCACTTTGGAGGATTTAATCCAATCCGCTACCAAGCTAGACAGGCGCATGCGCGAGCGGCGCTCTGAGCGCTCCCAGGGTCCCCGACCTAGTTGGATGCTCCCTAAACCTTCTCCCGTTCACCCATCCTTTCCAGTGACTCCTGTCACCTCTGCTCCAGAGGCTGAGCCCATGCAGCTTGGATTGGTCCGTGCTCCTCTTACCCCTGAAGAGAAGCAACGACGGCGACAGGCCAATCTCTGTCTGTACTGTGGGGGAACTGGACATTTTCTGCGTACCTGCCCCGTGAGACCCAGTAAGTCACGCTCGCAGTTTTTTATGAACTTTCAGAACCCTGGTTTATCCCAGACTTATGTCACCCTCTCTGTCTCCTTACAGCTAATGGAAAAGGAAGTTCATCTACCAGCAATTATTGATTCCGGAGCCTGTAGTTGTTTTCTAGACACTTCACTGGCCCAAAAACTGCACATTCCACTGCAAACCAAAGAACAAGGCCTCCAAGTCTACCTGGCTGATGGGTCTCTCCCTCGCTCTGGATTTGTCACACAACAGACAAGGCCCATCCTTGTCACCACGGACTCCGGCCACCAGGAGCTTCTAAGCTTTGACATCATCTTCTCCCCCATGTTCCCCATCATTTTGGGGCTCCCCTGGCTACAGGCACATGAACCTGACATCAATTGGAACAAGAAGAAAGTCTCCTTTTCCTCTCCCTACTGTTCCCAGCATTGCCTTCCTCCAGCTCCAGCCGCCTGTTTAACCGTAGCACCTACACCTGACAATCTCCAGCACGTCCCTCCGGTATATCTTGAATTTAGAGATGTCTTCGATAAACAAAAAGCTGATTGCCTACCACCTCATCGGTCTTACGACTGCCCCATTGATTTGCTACCTGGTTCTGAAATACCCTTTGGCCGTATCTTTCCACTATCAGAGACTGAACTAGCGGCTCTTAAAACGTATATTGATGAGAACTTGGATAAGGGTTTCATTCGTCCATCATCTTCACCGGCCGGAGCCGGCATCTTCTTTGTGGAAAAGAAAGATGGTTCCCTAAGACCATGCATAGACTATAGAGAACTGAACAAAATAACGATAAAAAATCGCTATCCTCTTCCACTTATCCCAGAGTTGTTTCAGCGTTTCCGTTCTGCCCGAATCTTCTCCAAGTTGGATCTGCGAGGTGCCTATAACCTCATCCGAATCAGGCCTGGAGACGAATGGAAGACTGCCTTCAGGTCCAGGTTTGGACATTATGAATATTTGGTAATGCCCTTTGGGTTGTGTAACGCCCCGGCCACATTTCAGCACCTGGTAAACGACATCTTTCGAGAATATCTGGACAATTTCCTAGTTGTTTACCTGGACGACATTCTTATTTTTTCTGCCACCATTGAGCTACACCGGGTTCATGTAAAGACAGTCCTTGCAATTCTCAGGAGACACAAATTGTACCTTAAAGCAGAGAAATGCGAATTCGAAAAATCTGTTGTGCAATTCCTAGGCTTTATCATTTCTACCAACGGGGTCGCAATGGATCCACAGAAGGTCAAGGCAATTCAGGAGTGGCCGGCTCCAGTAGACAAAAAGGGGGTACAGCGGTTTATCGGATTCGCTAATTTTTACCGGAGGTTTATCGTTGGCTTCTCATCCATTGTTGCACCCATCACCCAACTAACCCGCCAACATAGTCGTTTTCAGTGGTCCCAAGAGGCCCAGGAAGCTTTTACCAAGCTCAAAGCCCTGTTCACCTCTGCACCAATCCTACGGCATCCGGATCCAGCCCTGCCATTTGTGTTGGAGGTAGATGCCTCGGAAACCGCCACTGGAGCCATCCTCTCCCAGAGACAGGGCCCCAAGGCTCTCCTCCATCCTGTAGCTTTCGCATCTCGGAAACTAAGTTCCCCGGAAAGGAATTATGATGTGGGAGACCGGGAGCTGTTGGCCATCAAGTTCGCTCTGGAGGAGTGGAGATATCTGTTGGAGGGTGCTTCCCATTCCATCATGATCTTCACCGATCATAAAAACCTAGAATACCTCAGGACAGCCAAACGCTTAAGACCCAGGCAAGCCCGGTGGGCCCTCTTCTTTTCTAGGTTCAACTTTCATATCTCTTATAGACCTGGCCTCAAAAATGGGAAAGCAGACGCACTCTCCCGGATGTTCCCTGAATCTCCCCAGTCAACGGAACCTAGCACCATCTTATCTCCACAAAACTTCCTTCTGCTCACAGACACTGATCTTATGACCACCATCAAGTTGGCATCCAGCCATTGTACTGACCCAGAAATATCCTCCTTGGAGAAACGAGATGACTTGTTCTGGTCCCAAGGAAGAATTTTCGTCCCACCGGAGACTAGACCCATGACGTTAAAGTTGCTTCATGACCATAAACTGGCTGGTCACTTTGGGACTCAAAAGACTTTGGAATTGGTTGCCCGTTCTTTTTGGTGGCCTGGTTGGAGGCAGGACTGTAAAGAGTATGTCCTCTCTTGTATTTCTTGCCAGCGCAGTAAAGTGGCTAACACCAAATCTTGGGGATTACTTAGACCTTTACCCATTCCAGAACGCCCATGGGCTGAAGTTTCTATGGACTTCATTGTTGATCTTCCTCCCTCGGAAGGTTTCACCTCCATTCTGGTTGTTGTCGACCGCCTTTCCAAAATGGCACACTTCTTGCCCATGGTGGGCACCCCCTCTGCTTTGGAGACAGCTAACATTTTTATCAAAGAAATAATAAGGCTACATGGAGTACCCGACAGTGTTGTTTCTGACAGAGGGGTTCAGTTCACCTCCAAATTTTGGAAAGAACTTTGTAAAGCACTACAAATAAAGGTCTGTCTCTCCTCTGCGTATCACCCTCAAAGCAATGGCCAGACAGAGAGAACGAACCAAACTCTGGAGCAGTATCTCCGCTGTTTCTCTTCTGGCTCTCAGGATGACTGGTCCTCTCTGCTACCCTACGCGGAGTTTGCGTATAATAATTCAGTTCATTCAGCCACCAACCAAACGCCCTTCTGGTCTAACTTTGGGTTTCACCCTTCTTTCCTTCCAAACGCTACCCCTGAATTATCTGTTCCTGCTGTCCAAGATCGCATAGCCTCCATCCAACAGAACTTTCAAAGGATTCAGGAAACCATGCAAAAGGCCCAGGATGACTATAAGAAGTACTACAACAGGGGAAGGAAGGAGAACCCGGTTTTCAAGGTCGGTGAGGAAGTTTGGTTATCTTCAGCTAACCTCAAATTACCTTTTCCCTCACGGAAGTTGGGCCCAAAGTTCATAGGGCCGTTCAAAATCAAGAGGATGGTTAACCCTGTGGCCTTTGAATTGGCCTTACCCAGCTCTTACAGGATTCATTCTGTCTTTCATGCATCCTTACTAAAACCAGTGATTCCTAGCCCCTTCCCAGGAAGAGAGGAGCCGCCTCCTCCACCGGTCCAGGTGGATGGAGAAAATGAATTTGAGGTTGAAGCCATACTGAACTGCAGGAAGAGGGGTAGACTTCTCCAATACCTAATCAAGTGGAAGGGGTACCCACCTGAAAACAACTCTTGGGAACCCTCAAGAAACATACACGCCCCTCGCTTGATCCGAGCTTTTCATGTGAATCACCCGGAATTGATGTCCAGTTTGGGCGTCCAGAGGCCGCCCCTCGGGGGGGGGGCACTGTCAGAGAAACCTTCAGCTGCAGACTGGTCATCACATGACAAGCACCACATGACTTCCACATGACTTCCTGGCTGCCTATAAAAGCTGAGCAAGTGCTCAGAGGAATTGCTGGTTTGTCTTTCAGCTTCCTGTACCTGAGTTCCTGTTTCCTGTGTGATCGTTTACCTGCTGTGACCCGGATTGACCCTGACCTGCTCTGCTCTTCTCCTGGACCCGACCTTGGCTTGTTTTACGGACTTTGCTTTTGCTTACCTGTGTTTGACCCTCTGCCTGCGACCCGGATTTACCTTCAGTCTCCTGTGCCTTGACCCTCTGCTTGTGACCAAGTCTTGTCTCCTATCTCCAGTGCCTTGACCCTCAGCCTGTGACCTGGATTGTCTGCTTACCTGTGTTTGACCCTCAGCCTGCTCCGGACTTTTACTGCTGGATCCTGATCAGTCTCTGCTCCAGCTCTACAGGACCTCCACGCAAGCTCTACCCTGCCTGCTGGTAGCTTGTGCCTCTTTGTGCCATCCACCCTCTGTATCACCTCCAGAGGGGCGGAGTGCGCTTAGTCGCAACAGCGAACCGCTCTCGGCATCTCGGCCTCGGTGAGTACCTCTATTCTGATATCATGTATCTATTAAACTGTTTTTTATTGGCTAGGCCCCTGAAGAATCCAGCAATCCTCTTTTTGGTCAGCTCCCACCACTCAGCCTTGCTGCTACAAAAGTCCAGGATGGTCACCTGTGCCTGAAAGAATTCCTCAAAGGATTGTCTAACATGTTCTTCCTCAAGGAGAGTCGAATTTAATCTCCAGATGCCTTTGCCCCTCTGAGGGAAGTCTGAAGCATTCAAGACCACAGATAGCATACAGTGATCAGAGAACTCCACTGCCTGCACCACTGGGGGTGAGAAAGCAGAGGCCTCCTTCAAAAAAAACCTATCTATTCTACTCTGACTATTACCTCGATGAAATGTGAACCCTGTGTCATCCGGAAGGTGCTTAATGTGCACATCCACAAGACCAGCATCCCTAACCATACTATTTAAAAAAACGCTATCATATCCCAGCCGGTCATTGAAGTCCTTCCTGTCCTTGGGCCTAGTCACAGTATTAAAGTCACCTCCAAAAACCACTTGCCGGGATGTAAAAAGAAATGGCTTGATCCTTGTAAAAAGGCATTTCCTGTCCCACTTTGTGTGCGGCCCATAAATATTAATTAGGCGCAGGTCCTGCCCTCCCACAAGAACGTCTAAGACCATACATCTCCCAATCTCCACCTCAATAACCCGCCGGACAGTTACCATGCCGGTTTTAAACAACACCGCCACCCCGCCGTAAGGCTCGGCCGCAAGAGACCAGTAAGATGGACCATACCTCCACTCTCTCTTGGCCATATGAATATCTGCCAAGGAGGTGAGCCTAGTCTCCTGCAAAAATAAAATTTCAGCATCTAATTGGCTGAACAAAAAGAAGGCCATAGAACGAGCTCTTACTGACTTAATACTGGCGACATTTATTGTCACCACTTTTAACGGAGGGGGAACCGCCATTTGGGTTATTGAGTGGATTGCTTCTTAGCTCCCCTCTGCTGCTCATCACCAGAAGCCTCTCTCTTTCTTGAAGCCTCCTCCAACTCCATTTCAATTTCTGAATTCTGCTCAGAAGAATCCCCAGATGAGGAGATATCCCAAGCAGAAGCCCTAGAATGGTTGGGGACAGACACTGGGGCATCCTGTCCCTGTTCCGTCCTCACCGTCTGTCTCTTCCGCCTCACAACCTTCCTTCTCTCCTCCAGGTACTGCAGGTCAGATTCAGAGATGCTTTCATCTCTTGTTTTCTTCTTCTTCTTTGAAGTATTCACAGAAGACTTCTTTACAGAGGAAGCCGCAGCAGCACCCTTTTTGGTACCCTCTACCACTCCTTGTGGGTGGGGGGCTTCTTTAAGGTCACACTTAGGAAGGGAAGATTTATCGGGAATAACTGACTTGGGGGGCACAGACTTGGAAGGTTCTGACACAAGAGGAGCAGGGACAGTAGGCTGGGGGGACACAGGGACAGACACAGAAGGAATACTTACAGATACAGGAGGGGTGGGCACAGGGACTGGGGAGGGATCCTGAACAAGACAAGGGGGGTCAGTCACCGCAGAGGAGGGTGGTACACCAGGGGCCTCATCCTCCATCCTGTCCAGCCTTAAGAGGTCATCTATCACCTCTCTATCCATATTATGCAAGGCTTCAGGACATCGGCTGTAGGGGTGGCCAAGGTGCAGGCACAGGTTGCACCTTATCGCCTGGGTGCAGTCCCTGGCCACATGACCCTGCCCCCGACACACTGAACAGATCAGAGCTGAACAAGAGGAGCTAAAATGCCCCTTTTCTCCACAGCGGTGACACAGTTTTGGCTGACCGGGATAAAAAATGGTCATCCTATCCCTCCCTATAAAGGCAGAGGAGGGCAGGTGACGGACAACATTCCCATCCCTAGCCAACCTGACCGTTACTGACCAACCCCCGGTCCAGATGCCACGCTCATCATAAATTTTATCTGGCCTGGTCAAAACATCCCCATAATTTCTCAACCAGACCTCTAAGTCCCGAGCAGGAACACTCTCATTTGTGAGGATAATAGTGATTTTCTTTACTGTTGACCTTTGGGAAACTGCCACTGGCACCAGACCTTCCCATTCGGGTCTTGACCTGCACCGAGCCATATATCGTTCCCAGAACAGGTCAAGACCCTCTGGTCTGGTGAAACTAACCGTGTACTCCCGACTTCCAGCCACATGTATCAAGGCATATAGGTCATTAGCCCCAAAACCCATATCCAAGATCAGGTCCACAACCATACGCCGTGCTACAGGGACTGCACCACCTTCCCATTTAAGGAGGACTACGTTCCGCCTTGGACCCCCAGCAGGAGCCATAGACCCAAGACCAGATCCAATGGTGCTCATAGTGGCAGCCTGCAAGGGAAAACCCCGATTGGAAGCGGAGCTCCTCCTTGATTGTATTCCTGGCTTGATGATATTGCCAGGAGCACAGCTTACCACCTGTGCAAATGTAGGCTTATTAGGGCCAAGACCCCACACTGATGTCACATTATCAGGTACATTTCTATTATTATTTTCAGCTTGGCCTAAATCAGCAGCATTATCAGTTAAACATACAATGGTGGGTCCCACCACACCTGCAATGTTATTAGGTGTAGTTACTGTTTCTAATGCAGTACCAAATGCTTCCTGCTGCTGCGCTGTAGAGTCCTGGTTAGTTATTACTGAGACAGTTTTGGGCTCAGCAGAAGCAGGGTTAATCGGCTCTTCTGGGTTTTGTAGTTCCTGAGCAGAAATGTCATTTTTTAAACGTAACATTTTCTCAGCAGGCAAAGCATTGCTGAGCACAGGGGTATCATCCTGGGTGTCACTGGGAAAAAACTCATTATTAGGCAAGGTGCTAAAAGGCACAAAAACAGTTTTGTCTATTACCTGAGACTTGATAGCTTTTATCTTATCAGGTACATGATCCGGCAAGTCCTCCAACATCACCAAACACCAGCTTATCTCCCTGTACTGGAGACTCCATTACCTGGATTACCTTTAGCATGCCTCCTGAGCCCTGAGATGGCAATGGGCTGCTTACCTCACCTTGAGGGGGAAGGGGGTCAGAACATGGGGTCTCCTCCTCCACCTCCATCTTTGCAAACCTTCGGTCGTTGCTAAACTTCTCCCTGAAGGGACCATCCCTGCCTTCCATCATGGCCACGATGGTTTCCTGATGTTCCACACGGACCTTAGCTAATTGGACCTCTGAATCCATGGATCCGCGGTTCTTGCTGAACAAGCCTTCACGCTGCTTTCTCAGGCGCTTTAAATCCGCTCTAAGCTTGTAGAGCTTGTCTCTTTCCTTATTGAGGACTTTGATCCCGGCCACCACTCGCTCCCGAATGGATCCAGCATCTTCATCCTCACCAGGTGCAGAGAGATCACCAACCACGGCTTGTCCAGGAGCAGGGGTGCCATCCATCCGACCAGGGGATGGCTGAGAGCCTCCAGCAGGAGAGGCCCCGCTGGCCTGCATGGCCTCCCCAGGAAGGAGCCAGCAGGGCTGGGAGGGATTTCACCTCACTCCCCTCTCAAACAGATCACCTGGAGCAGCTCCAGACACACAGCCAGAGAACCTTGCAGCAGCCACACCCGAAGCTGAATGATGGGACACTACTCCTCCCACTGACAGCAATGAAGGGGCACTAATCCTCCCACTGACACCAATGATGGGGCACTATTCCTCCCACTGACACCAATGAGTGGGCACTATTCCTCCCACTGACACCAATGATGGGGCACTATTCCTCCCACTGACACCAATGATGGAGCACTATTCCTCCCACTGACACCAATGATGGAGCACTATTCCTCCCACTGACACCAATGATGGAGCACTATTCCTCCCACTGACACCAATGATGGAGCACTATTCCTCCCACTGACACCAATGATGGGGCACTATTCCTCCCACTGACACCAATGATGGAGCACTATTCCTCCCACTGACAATGATGGGGCACTATTCCTCCCACTGACACCAATGATGGGGCACTATTCCTCCCACTGACACCAATGATGGAGCACTATTCCTCCCACTGACAACAATGATGGGGCACTATTCCTCCCACTAATACCAATGACGGGGCACTATACCTCCCACTGACACCAATGATGGGGCACTATTCCTCCCACTGACACCAATGATGGGGCACTATTCCTCCCACTGACACCAATGACGGGGCACTATTCCTCCCACTGACAACAATGATGGGGCACTATTCCTCCCACTAATACCAATGACGGGGCACTATTCCTCCCACTGATACCAATGATGGGGCACTATTCCTCCCACTGACACCAATGACGGGGCACTATTCCTCCCACTGACACCAATGATGGGGCACTATTCCTCCCACTGACACCAATGATGGAGCACTATTCCTCCCACTGACAACAATGATGGGGCACTATTCCTCCCACTGATACCAATGATGGGGCACTATACCTCCCACTGACACCAATGATGGGGCACTATTCCTCCCACTGACACCAATGATGGGGCACTATTCCTCCCACTGACACCAATGATGGAGCACTATTCCTCCCACTGACACCAATGATGGGGCACTATTCCTCCCACTGACAACAATGATGGGGCACTATTCCTCCCACTAATACCAATGACGGGGCACTATTGATCTTTTATTGAAAAGAATCAAGCAACATATTTTATACAAAAGTAAAAAACATAACTATAGTACAATATTCCAACAAAAAACAAAGGAATACACATCCATGTGCAGAATATATACAATATATACATAATCCACTTCCAACATTTTTAGAAAACTATTTACATAAAGCAGCAGAGAGGGCCTAAGAGGCACAACCCATCACCTATGTATGCAGCCATTTATCAAAAACTGAGCATTAAGAAAAAATCTAGGGTGATAAGAGACAGAAAGCCACACCCGGGAAAGAGACTCCTGGCAGTCAGGGAGGCTTGAAACCCCTCCACGCCTTCAACCAAGCCCTCTGACCCCACTTGTCTCTCTCAAGCGCCCGAATCTTCCCCACCTCATGCAGAATGTCACACACCACCACCTGAACAGGAAGGATTTTACGCCGAAGGGTGACCTGACACCGTGCGTTCCATGTGTAATAACGGACTACTAAGCTAACTAAAAAAAGTGTATCCAAACAAAAGCCCCCACCAGTATTGAATGCTCCGTACACCCACTCAGCATAACCCAGCCTGGAGAGGAAAGGAACACCGAGGGCCCGCCCCACCTGTTTGTATACCTCTATGTTAAAAGGGCAACGAAGCAGAAAATGGTCCATAGTCTCCTCCTCACCTGTACATTCCTCCCGAGGACAACCACGATCCATCCCACTGCGGAATTTCAAATTGCCCCGAACATAGAGCCTCCCGTGGAAGCACAACCAGGCCAGATCCCTGAATTTAAGGGGAACTCTAGCCAAATTAATCAGTCTTAACCCTTCCCTCAAAATTGGGCCTGGGCAATCCCTTAAGGCCAGTGGGTCATGAAAGACTTCGCTCAAGACTCGGCTCATAAGGACTTTCCTCGGAGCGGATCTGAGATCTTCAGCCGACAGTCGCCACTGCCGCAGTAACCTCAGACACGGAGCGACATAGGCTGGGAGCTGACCACGATGACCCCTGAGATTCTTCACTTGGCCACCTTCTTCCCAAAGTCGCAGAAAAGGCCTAAACCAAGATCTAAACATGCCTGCCCATCCAGGAGGTTCCACTGCAAGCATACTACCAATGTTAAACTTGAGAAATAGCAGTGAAAAGAAAAGAACGGGATTGACCATACCTAAGCCACCCTCCCTCCTGGATAGATAGGTGACATTCCTCTTGATGGGGTTCAGTCTGTTCCCCCACAGCATCTGGAAGAACACACTATAGATCCTAGCATAGAGAGACACTGGCAAGATGCAGACAGGGCTGACATACAAGAAGATCGGTATCAGGTAAGTCTTAATCAGATCAACCCTTTCCCTCAGAGATAGCTTCCATCTCTTCCAGCTGACCACCTTAGTATTGGCAACTTCCAGCCTGCCTTCCCAGTTTTTGAGGCCATAATCGCCAGGTCCAAATTCAATGCCTAATATCTTAATTTTTTCCTGGGGCACTGGAAAGGTGTCCGGGAGATCAAACCCCTCACCTTCCTTTCCCATCCAAAAAACTTCACTCTTTTCCTGATTGATCTTGGAGCCTGATGCTTCAGAGTACCGTGATGTCAGAGAGACCACCTCCTCCGCTTCATCTGTCCTAGTGACAATCACTGACACATCATCCGCATAGGCAACAACCCTCAAAGGCGGCTCACCCGGGATTCCCACTGGTACCCCACACAACATGCTGCTCTCTAGCCTCCTGATGAAGGGGTCGATTGCAAACACATAGAGCAGGGGACTCAGGGGACAACCCTGGCGCACCCCAGAACCAACCTCAAAGGACTGTCCAACCCAACCATTAACAAGAGGGAAGCTTTCTGCCCCCTTATACAAGACTTTTAACCAATCGACAAAACCACCCGGCAGACCGTACTTACTAAAGAGCAACCATAGGTACTCATGGTTGACACGATCGAAAGCCTTTGCCTGATCCAATGCCAGTAAATACTTTCCCCAGCCTGCAGCCCTGCACTGCTCCAAGGCCTCCCGGACAGCTAAAACCGCTGTGAAGGTGCTCCTACCCTGGATCGAACAGTGCTGATGGCGAGAAAGCAAAGACTCTGCTACTGCCGATAGGCGCCAGAAAAGTATCTTCGCCAGCACCTTTCTATCGACATTGAGAAGGCTGATGGGGCGCCAATTCTCAATCATCGAAGGATCTTTACCTTTTGAAAGAAGAATCACAGCTGAGAGTCTCATGGAAGGGGGAAGCACCCCCTCAGCAAGACAACTATTAAAAATCTCTACCAAATGTGGGGCCAGAATAGACTTAAAGGCTTTGTAAAACTCAGCCGTCAGACCATCCGGTCCAGGTGACTTCTTGATGGCAAGCTGTTCAATTGCCCTCGTCACCTCTTCAACTGTGATCTCTTCTGTCAATTTCATCAAAGGGACATCTCCACCATTTAGACCTGGAATAGAGTCCAAAAAGCTTTCCATCTTGTCTCGGTCAAGCTCTTTCCTCCCAAGAAGTTCAGCATAAAAAGACCTCACGACCTCCAGGATCCCTGACCTGGACTTTGTCAAGGAACCTGTACTATCCTTAAGGCCAACGACCATCTTAACAGCTACACCCTGCTTGCAGTTCTGGTAAGGGTCAGGCGAGTGGTATTTCCCATAGTCCCGCTCCAGAACCAAAGAGGTATGCCGATCATATTGACACTTCCTGAGGAGGATTTTCACTTCAGAGATTGCCCCAGGATCTCCTCCTCTCGAGACAAGAATATCCAGCTTCCTCCGCAAACGTTGGTAGGTCATGTATCTATTAAACTGTTTTTTATTGGCTAGGCCCCTGAAGAATCCAGCAATCCTCTTTTTGGTCAGCTCCCACCACTCAGCCTTGCTGCTACAAAAGTCCAGGATGGTCACCTGTGCCTGAAAGAATTCCTCAAAGGATTGTCTAACATGTTCTTCCTCAAGGAGAGTCGAATTCAATCTCCAGATGCCTTTGCCCCTCTGAGGGAAGTCTGAAGCATTCAAGACCACAGATAGCATACAGTGATCAGAGAACTCCACTGCCTGCACCACTGGGGGTGAGAAAGCAGAGGCCTCCTTCAAAAAAAACCTATCTATCCTACTCTGACTATTACCTCGATGAAAGGTGAACCCTGTGTCATCCGGAAGGTGCTTAATGTGCACATCCACAAGACCAGCATCCCTAACCATACTATTTAAAAAAACGCTATCATATCCCAGCCTGTCATTGAAGTCCTTCCTGTCCTTGGGCCTAGTCACAGTATTAAAGTCACCTCCAAAAACCACTTGCCGGGATGTAAAAAGAAATGGCTTGATCCTTGTAAAAAGGCATTTCCTGTCCCACTTTGTGTGCGGCCCATAAATATTAATTAGGCGCAGGTCCTGCCCTCCCACAAGGACGTCTAAGACCATACATCTCCCAATCTCCACCTCAATAACCCGCCGGACAGTTACCATGCCGGTTTTAAATAACACCGCCACCCCGCCGTAAGGCTCGGCCGCAAGAGACCAGTAAGATGGACCATACCTCCACTCTCTCTTGGCCATATGAATATCTGCCAAGGAGGTGAGCCTAGTCTCCTGCAAAAATAAAATTTCAGCATCTAATTGGCTGAACAAAAAGAAGGCCATAGAACGAGCTCTTACCGACTTAATACTGGCGACATTTATTGTCACCACTTTTAACGGAGGGGGAACCGCCATTTGGGTTATTGGGTGGATTGCTTCTTAGCTCCCCTCTGCTGCTCATCACCAGAAGCCTCTCTTTTTCTTGAGGCCTCCTCCAACTCCATTTCTGAGTCTGAATTTTGTTCAGAGGAAGCTCCAGATGAGGAAACATCCCAAGCGGAAGCCCTAGAATGGTTGGGGACAGACACTGGGGCTTCCTGTCCCTGTTCCGTCCTCACCGCCTGTCTCTTCCGCCTCACAACCCTCCTTCTCTCCTCCAGGTACTGCAGGTCAGACTCCGAGATGTTTTCATCTCTTGTTTTTTTCTTCAAAGTCTTCGCAGAAGACTTCTTTACAGAAGAAGCAGCAGCACCCTTTTTGGCACATGCCACCGCTCCAGGTGGGGGGGGGACCTTCCTTAAGTCAGACCTAGGAGACTCATGGGGCAAGACTGACTCGGGGGGCACAGACTTAGAAGGTTCTGACACAAGAGGAGCAGGTACAGTAGGCTGGGGGGACACAGAGACAGTCACAGAAGGAATACCTACAGACACAGGAGGGTTGGCCACAGAAACTGGGGAGGGATCCTGAACAGGACCTGGGGGGTCAGTCACCGCTGAGGAGGATGGTACACCAGGGGCCTCATCCTCCATCCCGTCCAGCCTCAACAGTTCATCTACTACCTCCTTCTCCATGTTGTGCCAGGCCTCCGGACATCGGCTGTAGGGGTGGCCAAGGCGCAGGCACAGGTTGCACCTTATCGCCTGGGTACAGTCCCTGGCCACATGACCCTGTCCCCGACATACTGAACATATTAAGGCTGAACAGGAGGAGCTAAAATGCCCCTTTTCTCCACAGCGGTGACATAGCTTTGGCTGACCAGGATAAAAAATAGTCATCCTATCCCTCCCTATGAAAGCCGAGGAGGGCAGGTGACGGACAACATTCCCATCCCTGGCCAACCTGACCGTTACTGACCAACCCCCGGTCCAGATGTCACGTTCATCAAGGATTTTTTCTAGCCTTGTCAAAACCTCACCATAGTTCCTTAACCAGACCTCTAGGTCCCGAGCAGGAACACTCTCATTATTGAGGATGATGGTTATTTTTTTAACCGCTGATCTCTGCGAAACAGCAACTGGTGCCAGATCTTCCCATTCGGGTCTTGACCTGCACCGAGCCTCATATCGTTCCCAGAACAGGTCAAGACCCTCCGGCCTGGTGAAGCTGATTGTGTACTCCCGGCTCCCAGCTACGTGTATTAGGGCATAAAGGTCATTCGCCCCAAAGCCCATCTCCAAAATCATATCCACCACCACACGCCGTGCTGGAGAGACTGCACCACCTTCCCATTTAAGTATAACGACATTACGTCTTGGACCCCCAGCAGAAGCCAGAGACCCAAGACCGGAACCAGGGGTGCTCAAAGTGGCAGTTTGTGGTGTAAATCTCTGCCTGGAAGCAGGGTTCCTCATTGGCTGCAGCCCTGGCTTAATAATATTACCAGGAGCAGAGCGTACCACCTGAGCAAAAGAAGGCTTATCAGGGCCAAGGCCCCACACTGATGTAACTTTAGCTGGTACATTATTATTATTATCCTTATTATTAACTTCTTGTACTGAGCCAGCAGGATTGTCCATTAAACACACATTAGTATTATTATTAGGAACAGCTGTGCTGGAAGAAATGTCACAATCAGTATTCACTATCACAGTTTCTGCTGTAGTACCACAGGTGTCCTGATGCTGCAGTATAGAGACAGCAGCTGTGACTGGACAAACAGCCTTTGACTCAGCAAAAGGGGGGTTAACGGGTTGTTCTGGCTCTTGTAGTTCCTTTGCTGCAATGTCATTTTTTAAACGCAATTTTTCCTCAGTGGAAACAGCAGCTGAAGTATTGCTGGATATAATATTACCAGCCTGGGTGTCATTGGGCAAAACATCCGCATTAGCCAAGGTGTTAAATGGCACAAAAATAGTTTTATCAGTCACTTGGGACTTGCTAGGTTTTACCTTATCAGGCACATTATCAGGAAAGTTCTCCTCACCAAACACCAGCTGATCCGCCCGTAATGGAGACTCCACTGCCTGGATCACTGTCAGCATGCCTCCTGAGCCCTGAGAAGGCAACAGGTTGCTTACCTCACCTTGGGGGGTCAGGGGGTCAGAACTGGGGGTTTCCTCGTCCACCTCCATCTTTGCCATCCTTGCAAATCTGCGATCATTGCAAAACTTTTCCTTAAAGGGCCCCTCTTTACCTTCCATCATGGCCACAATGGTTTCCTGGTGTTGAACCCGGACCTTTGCCAACTGGATTTCCGGATCCATAGATCCACGGCTGCGGCTGTGCAAACCTTCACGTTGCTTTCGCAGACGCTTCAACTCCGCTCTCAGTTTGTAGAGCTGGTCTCTCTCCCTATTCAGGACCTTGATCCCGGCCACCACTCGCTCCCGAATGGACTCGGTATCCTCATCCTCACCAGGGGCAGAGAGATCCCCAGCCATGGCTTGTCCAGGAGCAGGTATGTCATCCATCTGCCCAGGGGATGGCTGAGAGCTTCCAGCAGGAGAGGCCCTGCTGGCCTGCATGGCCTCCCCAGATAGGGGCCAGCAGAGCTGGGAGAGATTTTACCAGACTCCCCTCTCAATCAGATCACCTGGAGCAGCTCCAGACACACAGCCAGAGAACCTTCCTGCAGCCACACCCGAAGCTGAATGATGGGACACTACTCCTCCCACTGACAGCAATGAAGGGGCACTATTCCTCCCACTGACACCAATGATGGGGCACTATTCCTCCCACTGACACCAATGAGTGGGCACTATTCCTCCCACTGACACCAATGATGGGGCACTATTGATCTTTTATTGAAAAGAATCAAGCAACAAATTTTATACAAAAGTAAAAAACAGAACTATAGTACAATATTCCAACAGAAAACAAAGGAATACACATCCATGTGCAGAATATATACATAATCCACTTCCAACATTTTTAGAAAACTATTTACATAAAGCAGCAGAGAGGGCCTAAGAGGCACAACCCATCACCTATGTATGCAGCCATTTATCAAAAACTAAGCATTAAGAAAAAAAATCTAGGGTGATAAGAGACAGAAAGCCACACCCGGGAAAGAGACTCCTGGCAGTCAGGGAGGATTGAAACCCCTCCACGCCTTCAGCCAAGCCCTCTGACCCCACTTGTCTCTCTCAAGCGCCCGAATTTTCCCCACCTCATGCAGAATGTCACACACCACCACCTGAACAGGAAGGATTTTACGCCGAAGGGTGACCTGACACCGTGCGTTCCAGGTGTAATAACGGACTACTAAACTAACTAAAAAAAGTGTATCCAAACAAAAGCCCCCACCAGTATTGAATGCTCCGTACACCCACTCAGCATAACCCAGCCTGGAGAGGAAAGGAACACCGAGGGCCCGCCCAACCTGTTTGTATACCTCTATGTTAAAAGGGCAACGAAGCAAAAAATGGTCCATAGTCTCCTCCTCACCTGTACATTCCTCCCGAGGACAACCACGATCCATCCCACTGCGGAATTTCAAATTGCCCCGAACATAGAGCCTCCCGTGGAAGCACAACCAGGCCAGATCCCTGAATTTAAGGGGGACTCTAGCCAAATTAATCAGTCTTAACCCTTCCCTCAAAATTGGGCCTGGGCAATCCCTTAAGGCCAGTGGGTCATGAAAGACTTCGCTCAAGACTCGGCTCATAAGGACTTTCCTCGGAGCGGATCTGAGATCTTCAGCCGACAGTCGCCACTGCCGCAGTAACTTCAGACACGGAGCGACATAGGCTGGGAGCTGACCACGATGACCCCTGAGATTCTTCACTTGGCCACCTTCTTCCCAAAGTCGCAGAAAAGGCCTAAACCAAGATCTAAACATGCCTGCCCATCCAGGAGGTTCCACTGTAAGCATACTACCAATGTTAAACTTGAGAAATAGCAGTGAAAAGAAAAGAACGGGGTTGACCATACCTAAGCCACCCTCCCTCCTGGATAGATAGGTGACATTCCTCTTGATGGGGTTCAGTCTGTTCCCCCACAGCATCTGGAAGAACACACTATAGATCCTAGCATAGAGAGACACTGGCAAGATGCAGACAGGGCTGACATACAAGAAGATCGGTATCAGGTAAGTCTTAATCAGATCAACCCTTTCCCTCAGAGATAACTTCCATCTCTTCCAGTTGACCACCTTAGTATTGGCAACTTCCAGCCTGCCTTCCCAGTTTTTGAGGCCATAATCGCCAGGTCCAAATTCAATGCCTAATATCTTAATATTTTCCTGGGGCACTGGAAAGGTGTCCGGGAGATCAAACCCCTCACCTTCCTTTCCCATCCAAAAAACTTCACTCTTTTCCTGATTGATCTTGGAGCCTGATGCTTCAGAGTACCGTGATGTCAGAGAGACCACCTCCTCCGCTTCATCTGTCCCAGTGACAATCACTGACACATCATCCGCATAGGCAACAACCCTCAAAGGCGGCTCACCCGGGATTCCCACTGGTACCCCACACAACATGCTGCTCTCTAGCCTCCTGATGAAGGGGTCGATTGCAAACACATAGAGCAGGGGACTCAGGGGACAACCCTGGCGCACCCCAGAACCAACCTCAAAGGACTGTCCAACCCAACCATTAACAAGAGGGAAGCTTTCTGCCCCCTTATACAAGACTTTTAACCAATCGACAAAACCACCCGGCAGACCGTACTTACTAAAGAGCAACCACAGGTACTCATGGTTGACACGATCGAAAGCCTTTGCCTGATCCAATGCCAGTAAAAACTTTCCCCAGCCTGCAGCCCTGCACTGCTCCAAGGCCTCCCGGACAGCTAAAACCGCTGTGAAGGTGCTCCTACCCTGGATCGAACAGTGCTGATGGCGAGAAAGCAAAGACTCTGCTACTGCCGATAGGCGCCAGAAAAGTATCTTCGCCAGCACCTTTCTATCGACATTGAGAAGGCTGATGGGGCGCCAATTCTCAATCATCGAAGGATCTTTACCTTTTGAAAGAAGAATCACAGCTGAGAGTCTCATGGAAGGGGGAAGCACCCCCTCAGCAAGACAACTGTTAAAAATCTCTACCAAATGTGGGGCCAGAATAGACTTAAAGGCTTTGTAAAACTCAGCCGTCAGACCATCCGGTCCAGGTGACTTTTTGATGGCAAGCTGTTCAATTGCCCTCGTCACCTCTTCAACTGTGATCTCTTCTGTCAAATTCATCAAGAGGACATCTCCACAATTTAGACCTGGAGTAGAGTCCAAAAAGCTTTCCATCTTGTCTCGGTCAAGCTCTTTCCTCCCAAGAAGTTCAGCATAAAAAGACCTCACGACCTCCAGGATCCCTGACCTGGACTTTGTCAAGGAACCTGTACTATCCTTAAGGCCAACGACCATCTTAACAGCTACACCCTGTTTGCAGTTCTGGTAAGGGTCAGGCGAGTGGTATTTCCCATAGTCCCTCTCCAGAACCAAAGAGGTATGCCGGTCATATTGACACTTCCTGAGGAGGATTTTCACTTCAGAGATTGCCCCAGGATCTCCTCCTCTTGAGACAAGAATATCCAGCTTCCTCCGCAAACGTTGGTAGGTCATGTATCTATTAAACTGTTTTTTATTGGCTAGGCCCCTGAAGAATCCAGCAATCCTCTTTTTGGTCAGCTCCCACCACTCAGCCTTGCTGCTACAAAAGTCCAGGATGGTCACCTGTGCCTGAAAGAATTCCTCAAAGGATTGTCTAACATGTTCTTCCTCAAGGAGAGTCGAATTTAATCTCCAGATGCCTTTGCCCCTCTGAGGGAAGTCTGAAGCATTCAAGACCACAGATAGCATACAGTGATCAGAGAACTCCACTGCCTGCACCACTGGGGGTGAGAAAGCAGAGGCCTCCTTCAAAAAAAACCTATCTATTCTACTCTGACTATTACCTCGATGAAATGTGAACCCTGTGTCATCCGGAAGGTGCTTAATGTGCACATCCACAAGACCAGCATCCCTAACCATACTATTTAAAAAAACGCTATCATATCCCAGCCTGTCATTGAAGTCCTTCCTGTCCTTGGGCCTAGTCACAGTATTAAAGTCACCTCCAAAAACCACTTGCCGGGATGTAAAAAGAAATGGCTTGATCCTTGTAAAAAGGCATTTCCTGTCCCACTTTGTGTGTGGCCCATAAATATTAATTAGGCGCAGGTCCTGCCCTCCCACAAGAACGTCTAAGACCATACATCTCCCAATCTCCACCTCAATAACCCGCCGGACAGTTACCATGCCGGTTTTAAACAACACCGCCACCCCGCCGTAAGGCTCGGCCGCAAGAGACCAGTAAGATGGACCATACCTCCACTCTCTCTTGGCCATATGAATATCTGCCAAGGAGGTGAGCCTAGTCTCCTGCAAAAATAAAATTTCAGCATCTAATTGGCTGAACAAAAAGAAGGCCATAGAACGAGCTCTTACCGACTTAATGCTGGCAACATTTATTGTCACCACTTTTAACGGAGGGGGAACCGCCATTTGGGTTATTGGGTGGATTGCTTCTTAGCTCCCCTCTGCTGCTCATCACCAGAAGCCTCTCTCTTTCTTGAGGCCTCCTCCAATTCCATTTCTGAATCAGAATTTTGCTCAGAAGAAGCTCCAGATGTGGAGATATCCCATGCAGAAGCCCTAGAACGGTTGGGGACAGACACTGGGGCATCCTGTCCCTGTCCCGTCCTCACCGCCTGTCTCTTTCGCCTCACAACCCTCCTTCTCTCCTCCAGGTACTGCAGGTCAGATTCAGAGATGTTATCTCTTGTTTTCTTCTTTTTTGAAGTCTTCACAGAAGACTTCTTTACAGAGGAAACCGCAGCACCCTTTTTGGTACCCTCTACCACTCCTGGTGGGGGGGGACCTTCCCTTAAGTCAGACCTAGGAGGGGATGACTCATGGGGCAAGACTGACTCGGAGGGCACAGACTTAGAAGGTTCTGACACAAGAGGAGCGGGTACAGTAGGCTGGGGGGACACAGAGACAGTCACAGAAGGAATACCTACAGACACAGGAGGGTTGGCCACAGAAACTGGGGAGGGATCCTGAACAGGACCTGGGGGGTCAGTCACCGCTGAGGAGGATGGTACACCAGGGGCCTCATCCTCCATCCCGTCCAGCCTCAACAGTTCATCTACTACCTCCTTCTCCATGTTGTGCCAGGCCTCCGGACATCGGCTGTAGGGGTGGCCAAGGCGCAGGCACAGGTTGCACCTTATCGCCTGGGTACAGTCCCTGGCCACATGACCCTGTCCCCGACATACTGAACATATTAAGGCTGAACAGGAGGAGCTAAAATGCCCCTTTTCTCCACAGCGGTGACATAGCTTTGGCTGACCAGGATAAAAAATAGTCATCCTATCCCTCCCTATGAAAGCCGAGGAGGGCAGGTGACGGACAACATTCCCATCCCTGGCCAACCTGACCGTTACTGACCAACCCCCGGTCCAGATGTCACGTTCATCAAGGATTTTTTCTAGCCTTGTCAAAACCTCACCATAGTTCCTTAACCAGACCTCTAGGTCCCGAGCAGGAACACTCTCATTATTGAGGATGATGGTTATTTTTTTAACCGTTGATCTCTGCGAAACAGCAACTGGTGCCAGATCTTCCCATTCGGGTCTTGACCTGCACCGAGCTTCATATCGTTCCCAGAACAGGTCAAGACCCTCCGGCCTGGTGAAGCTGATTGTGTACTCCCGGCTCCCAGCTACGTGTATTAGGGCATAAAGGTCATTCGCCCCAAAGCCCATCTCCAAAATCATATCCACCACCACACGCCGTGCTGGAGAGACTGCACCACCTTCCCATTTAAGTATAACGACATTACGTCTTGGACCCCCAGCAGAAGCCAGAGACCCAAGACCGGAACCAGGGGTGCTCAAAGTGGCAGTTTGTGGTGTAAATCTCTGCCTGGAAGCAGGGTTCCTCATTGGCTGCAGCCCTGGCTTAATAACATTACCAGGCGCAGAGCGTACCACCTGAGCAAAAGAGGGCTTATCAGGGCCAAGACCCCACACCGATGTAACTTTAGCTGGTACATTATTATTATTATCCTTATTATTAACTGCTTGTACTGAGCCAGCAGGATTGTCCATTAAACACACATTAGTATTATTATTAGGAACAGCTGTGCTGGAAGAAATGTCACAATCAGTATTCACTATCACAGTTTCTGCTGTAGTACCACAGGTGTCCTGATGCTGCAGTATAGAGACAGCAGCTGTGACTGGACAAACAGCCTTTGACTCAGCAAAAGGGGGGTTAACGGGTTGTTCTGGCTCTTGTAGTTCCTTTGCTGCAATGTCATTTTTTAAACGCAATTTTTCCTCAGTGGAAACATCAGCAGCTGAAGTATTGCTGGATATAATATTACCAGCCTGGGTGTCATTGGGCAAAACATCAGTATTAGCCAAGGTGTTAAATGGCACAAAAATAGTTTTATCAGTCACTTGGGACTTGCTAGGTTTTACCTTATCAGGCACATTATCAGGAAAGTTCTCCTCACCAAACACCAGCTGATCCGCTCGTAATGGAGACTCCACTGCCTGGATCACTGTCAGCATGCCTCCTGAGCCCTGAGAAGGCAACGGGTTGCTTACCTCACCTTGGGGGGTCAGGGGGTCAGAACTGGGGGTCTCCTCGTCCACCTCCATCTTTGCCATCCTTGCAAATCTGCGGTCATTGCAAAACTTTTCCTTAAAGGGCCCCTCTTTACCTTCCATCATGGCCACAATGGTTTCCTGGTGTTGAACCCGGACCTTTGCCAACTGGATTTCCGGATCCATAGATCCACGGTTGCGGCTGTACAAACCTTCACGTTGCTTTCGCAGACGCTTCAACTCCGCTCTCAGTTTGTAGAGCTGGTCTCTCTCCCTATTCAGGACCTTGATCCCGGCCACCACTCGCTCCCGAATGGACTCGGTATCCTCATCCTCACCAGGGGCAGAGAGATCCTCAGCCATGGCTTGTCCAGGAGCAGGTATGTCATCCATCTGCCCAGGGGATGGCTGAGAGCTTCCAGCAGGAGAGGCCCTGCTGGCCTGCATGGCCTCCCCAGATAGGGGCCAGCAGAGCTGGGAGAGATTTTACCAGACTCCCCTCTCAAACAGATCACCTGGAGCAGCTCCAGACACACAGCCAGAGAACCTTCCTGCAGCCACACCCGAAGCTGAATGATGGGAAACTACTCCTCCCACTGACACCAATGATGGAGCACTATTCCTCCCACTGACACCAATGATGGAGCACTATTCCTCCCACTGACACCAATGATGGAGCACTATTCCTCCCACTGACACCAATGATGGAGCACTATTCCTCCCACTGACACCAATGATGGGGCACTATTCCTCCCACTGACACCAATGATGGAGCACTATTCCTCCCACTGACAATGATGGGGCACTATTCCTCCCACTGACACCAATGATGGGGCACTATTCCTCCCACTGACACCAATGATGGAGCACTATTCCTCCCACTGACAACAATGATGGGGCACTATTCCTCCCACTAATACCAATGACGGGGCACTATACCTCCCACTGACACCAATGATGGGGCACTATTCCTCCCACTGACACCAATGATGGGGCACTATTCCTCCCACTGACACCAATGACGGGGCACTATTCCTCCCACTGACAACAATGATGGGGCACTATTCCTCCCACTAATACCAATGACGGGGCACTATTCCTCCCACTGATACCAATGATGGGGCACTATTCCTCCCACTGACACCAATGACGGGGCACTATTCCTCCCACTGACACCAATGATGGGGCACTATTCCTCCCACTGACACCAATGATGGAGCACTATTCCTCCCACTGACAACAATGATGGGGCACTATTCCTCCCACTGATACCAATGATGGGGCACTATACCTCCCACTGACACCAATGATGGGGCACTATTCCTCCCACTGACACCAATGATGGGGCACTATTCCTCCCACTGACACCAATGATGGAGCACTATTCCTCCCACTGACACCAATGATGGGGCACTATTCCTCCCACTGACAACAATGATGGGGCACTATTCCTCCCACTAATACCAATGACGGGGCACTATTCCTCCCACTGACACCAATGATGGAGCACTATTCCTCCCACTGACACCAATGATGGGGCACTATTCCTCCCACTGACACCAATGATGGAGCACTATTCCTCCCACTGACAATGATGGGGCACTATTCCTCCCACTGACACCAATGATGGGGCACTATTCCTCCCACTGACACCAATGATGGAGCACTATTCCTCCCACTGACAACAATGATGGGGCACTATTCCTCCCACTAATACCAATGACGGGGCACTATACCTCCCACTGACACCAATGATGGGGCACTATTCCTCCCACTGACACCAATGATGGGGCACTATTCCTCCCACTGACACCAATGACGGGGCACTATTCCTCCCACTGACAACAATGATGGGGCACTATTCCTCCCACTAATACCAATGACGGGGCACTATTCCTCCCACTGATACCAATGATGGGGCACTATTCCTCCCACTGACACCAATGACGGGGCACTATTCCTCCCACTGACACCAATGATGGGGCACTATTCCTCCCACTGACACCAATGATGGAGCACTATTCCTCCCACTGACAACAATGATGGGGCACTATTCCTCCCACTGATACCAATGATGGGGCACTATACCTCCCACTGACACCAATGATGGGGCACTATTCCTCCCACTGACACCAATGATGGGGCACTATTCCTCCCACTGACACCAATGATGGAGCACTATTCCTCCCACTGACACCAATGATGGGGCACTATTCCTCCCACTGACAACAATGATGGGGCACTTTTCCTCCCACTAATACCAATGACGGGGCACTATTCCTCCCACTGATACCAATGATGGGGCACTATTCCTCCCACTGACACCAATGACGGGGCACTATTCCTCCCACTGACAACAATGATGGGGCACTATTCCTCCCACTGATACCAATGATGGGGCACTATTCCTCCCACTGACACCAATGACGGGGCACTATTCCTCCCACTGACACCAATGAGTGGGCAATATTCTCAATGATGCTTTGCCTGGGACATGATCTACCCGCATTGGCCACAATCTGGCACCACTAAAGTCCGAAGGACAATAAACTGGCCGTTCATTTGAAATGTTTGGGAAATGTATGGATATAACAGATGAGTGACGTCCGTCTCGTGACATTTCCAGTCACTAAGGTTGCTCGTGTAGAGTTGTGCTGTTTTCAATATAACCTACATCAGCTACACACACAGTACACACATAACACCTAGCTATACGCATGCGCGCGAGCCCTCGAGAAGGAGGCTCGCCCTACATGACGTCGCAGCACGCCCCACGTGGTGATACGTACGGCATTTCGCTAACAAGGCGCGTAGCGTGCAGACGTAGTGAGAAGTCGCCGGAAGCGGGTCGGTAAAGACGATTCTCTGTTGATTTGGTCTCTGTATAGTTTAAAAACTGGAGAAGATGGCAGTAGAGTCCCGGGTGACGCAGGAGGAGATAAAGAAAGAACCGGAGAAGCCGATAGACCGGGAGAAGGTGAGGAGACGGCGGCGGCTGTGTGCCGGGAGAAGGACCCGGACACAGAGGCCCAGGCGGGGACTAAACACTGAGACCGTGTATGGAGCGCACATGAAGTGAGGAGGGATGGGGGGCACCACCATTGCAGGTCCCCGTCCACCATAGGGCCGGTGACACCTCTGGGGGGGTCATTGCAGTGTAGCCATGTACAGAGCATTCCATCTATATACCTTTGACTGACTGAGGAGCTTCACCCCTACCTGTACCCCCCCCATAAATAACCATTCCATCTATATACCTCTGACTGAGGAGCTTCACCCCTACCTGTACCCCCCCCCCCCATAAATAACCATTCCATCTATATACCTCTGACTGACTGAGGAGCTTCACCCCTACCTGTACCCCCCCCCCCATAAATAACCATTCCATCTATACACCTCTGACTGACTGAGGAGCTTCACCCCTACCTGTACCTACCCCCCCCCCCATAAATAACCATTCCATCTATATACCTCTGACTGACTGAGGAGCTTCACCCCTACCTGTACTCCCCCCCCCCCCCCCATAAATAACCATTCCATCTATACACCTCTGACTGACTGAGGAGCTTCACCCCTACCTGTAACCCCCCCCCCCCATAAATAACCATTCCATCTATACACCTCTTACTGACTGAGGAGCTTCACCCCTACCTGTACCCCCCCCCCCATAAATAACCATTCCATCTATACACCTCTTACTGACTGAGGAGCTTCATCCCTACGTGTACCCCCCCCCCCATAAATAACCATTCAATCTATACACCTCTTACTGACTGAGGAGCTTCACCCCTACCTGTACCCCCCCCATAAATAACCATTCCATCTATACACCTCTGACTGAGGAGCTTCATCCCTACCTGTACCCCCCCCCCCCCCCATAAATAACCATTCCATCTATACACCTCTTACTGACTGAGGAGCTTCACCCCTACCTGTACCCCCCCCCATAAATAACCATTCCATCTATACACCTCTGACTGACTGAGGAGCTTCACCCCTACCTGTACCCCCCCCCCATAAATAACCATTCCATCTATATACCTCTGACTGACTGAGGAGCTTCACCCCTACCTGTACCCCCCCCATAAATAACCATTCCGTCTATACACCTCTGACTGACTGAGGAGCTTCACCCCTACCTGTACCCCCCCCCCCATGAATAACCATTACATCTATATACCTCTGACTGGGGAGCTTCACCCCTACCTGTACTCCCCCCCCATAAATAACCATTCCATCTATATACCGCTGACTGAGGAGCTTCACCCCTACCTGTACCCCCCCCCCCATAAATAACCATTCCATCTATGCACCTCTGACTGAGGAGCTTCATCCCTACCTGTACCCCCCCCATAAATAACCATTCCATCTATATACCTCTGACTGACTGAGGAGCTTCATCCCTACCTGTACCCCCCCCATAAATAACCATTCCATCTATACACCTCTGACTGAGGAGCTTCACCCCAACCTATACCCCCAAAATACATACCCCTCCAAGTAAAGAACTCTTTACTTTTGTCTAAAAAAAAAAAAAAAAAAAAAAAAACCCCATGAAGTCCAGCGATCTCCTACTTGAAGCGAGCGTTTCCCATAGTGGCTAATATCTGGCACATTTGTAGCCTTGCTTCAGGTCTAGGAGGTCTGGCAGAGATCCCATAGTGTGTCTGTGTGTGCCGGATTCCCCGTCTGTTAGAAAACACCACTGAGTCTCTAGCAGACACCGCACAGCGTGTGCCCCCCCATGTACATGATCTTCACTTCTTCCTTTTGGGGTGACTACGTCACACTCTGTTGCAGGCATACAGGGTCTCTGCAAAAGGGCTGACAGACCCCCCCTTGGTGTAGATGTAGATGCATGAGGGCTGCTGATATCCCCTTCACTTAGGTGAGGATTTTTTTTATCCTCTTTCCACTGGTCCTAGGCATATGTGGCCTCTCGGGGGTGGGCTTTGTCGCTGAGGGGCCGCATTTATGCATTCTAACGTAAACTTTTCTCTCCTGAGATTGTGCGCACTCCTAACACAATCACCGATGGGCACCGGAAAGCATGCAAACTTGCAATTGGGGTCTTTCCGTTCATGTTAAAGCTAATCACAGCAGTCACATGACCCGAATGCCTACCTCCACCTCCCTGCATCTAGAAGTACTTTAAAGCCTGGGTGGTGGTGGGGAGGGGGTTAAAATAAATTTAGCGGCCACAGGTTTCAGTTCGTGTGTACTTGGGCAAAAAATGCCGTACATGTCCCCGTGTTTTCACTTTCTTCAGGGAAAGGTAAAATGTAGTAGGACTGCCTACACTGCAAGGGTTGAATGTTCTTTTAGGCCTGGGACAGTGGTGGTTAACTTTCATGATACCAGGGGCCTCAAGTGTGACCCATGACATCACCTGGGGGCTGCTGACACGATGCGAGAGACGGCGGGTGTGCTCCATGGGTTGCAGGTCCTCTGATATATAATAATGCAGAGCACAAAAGACCTGCACTGGAAGTGAGTACACTGAGGGACAGTCCATTGCTGGAGTGTAGGGGAGAAGAGCGATGGCTGCAAGGGGAGCATAGAATAGAGCTTTAGGCCTCGTTCACACCATGCGCAGAGAGACGTCAGTTTTTCTGCACGCGGTCTCTGCAAGGGCTCAAAGGACACATTTATTCTGTGTCCTGTTCACACTGGTATCACGTGTGGATTTTTTCTGTGCAGGAATCTGCAAAGTGTATTCCGTTTTCTGTGTGGGGAAAAACCTGGCATGACATTAATATTATGGTGTGCACAAGGCACTGAAAACATGCATGAAAACTGATATCCACTCGTCTCTGCACGTTTTCCATCAGTTTTTGTGCACACATGGTGTGAATGAGCCCTTAAGCCTGGGTTCAACCTGCCACGTTGTGGCACATTGCATGTGATTTGCACACAAATCACACCACATTCCTGTGCAAATCACTGTGCAGTGCGATTTAAACCATTCATTTCGTATGGCTCAAATCACTTCATCTGCGCCAAAGTGGTTCAGGACCCCCCAACCCTCTTTTTTTTTTCTGCGCTAGAATCAGATTGCATGGGTTGTGTGTGTGATCCCTGCGCTGTCTGAGGTGGCCAGAGACTCCCTGCTGCGGCGCCACTGGGACTGATACTAAGGCAGTAAATGATATAATTAAAGGGGTAGTGGTGCGCTTCAGGAATCAGCTCTAATGGATCTCTATTTGGGTTGGTGGCAGTGGTGTGTACAAATCTTGCTTTAAAGGTGCTCCGCGTGATAAATATAATATTTATATTTTTAAAAATAATTTAGGTGATGAAAGTGCAGGTGTGCCAATCAAATCAGTAAATATAAAGGTATTTCTTAAAATAAATAAATATGAGTACGGTGTGTATCAATAGATAAATAAATAAATAAATATCAGAATGCTACTTCTTTGCCAGTGACATCAATAAATAAATTATATAAATCCAGTGTTGGCCTTCAATCTGATTAATAAACAGTAAAACAAATATATATTGTGCTCAAAATAAAGTGCTACATGCAATTTTCTATTAAAACGGTGCTAGAAAAGATATCTGTGAATAGTTCGAATGTAATCCTTCAAATATCAATATTTAAATGAGATAGTCCAGAAGAAAAAAATTATATAGATAACATCCAAAATAGCTTGTGTGAATACGTTCCTCGCTTATATCCGTGCTTCACTCATGCAATCAAGTGGCTATGATCTCCTTCACCTTGTGTGTCACCTCTGAGTGCTCTAGCCTCTCACCTTATAGGCAAGATCAATATGCCTTTGGTATCTATCCAAGCTCAACGATAGACTCAATTTCTCTGAATCCGGATCCTTTCTTCCTTAATGGAGCTGCTTTCTTGGATCCCTCTAAGTGTTTGTCTTGATCGTTTTTAATACTATCCTCTTTGTCCGATCTTTAGTGTGCCTCAGAGACAAAGACTATTCATGGTGCAGTATATCCAACTCATTTATTAAAATATAAAGATTTACACTTACAATTTAGGCATGATACTTCAGCATGTAAACAAAAAACCAGCCGCCGCTGTGGAGATCGGGCTCCGTTGTAACGTCACTTCCGGCTCCTCCTACGCGTTACGTCACGAGGTCACGTGACTTCCTCAGGGAGTGGTTATAGCTGGAGTGACGTTCATTATATAGCGGCGAGACCGGATATACACCGGCCGCCATTTTTTTGGAGTTCTATTATATTGCTTCTTGGCGGAAGTTCTCCTTCGGCCATTTTTTGTTTTTCTGCCCGCCCGTTCAATATGCTAATAGGAATAGCTTATTGCCCACCCTTTCCTTCACTTGGGATATTAGCTAGCGGCCCGGAAGTGGGTTAGAACTTAGCTCAATTCCGATATCTTAAAACTAGAATTTATTTAAACGAATATATTAAAAACATGTTAAAAACCAACAGCCTCCTTAAAAAACCAGGACTTAAGCCCCGTACACACGTACCGATGGTCGGCTTACAAATGTTCCTCTTTTCTCCCCGGGATGTCGGTGTCTGCTGAAAAGTGCAAAGACAGCACAAGGACAGCACAAGAATTTTGTCCGCCGACTGCAGAAGTGATGTCATGTAATGGTTAACTTTCCCTGTGTTTTCTATTTTCTGAGCATGCCCAGTCTTGCAAATCTGCGGTCTGTCGGCCGAATTGTGTACTGACAGGCGAACAATCGTCCGTTCTGGTGTCGGCATACAAATATTTTCATGTTTGCACGAAAGACTTTTGTCCGCGGATTGTGCGCAGACATCTGTCGGAGGCACCATACTAACACGCGTACAATCGGCAGATCCTTCGTCCACCGACGTTTGTATGCCGACGATCGGTACGTGTGTACGGGCCTTTATATTATATCTGGTGTTGGCAATGTGTTTGATTAGAGGAAATCCTCTAATCAAACACATTGCCAACACCAGATATAATATAAGTCCTGGTTTTTTAAGGAGGCTGTTGGTTTTTAACATGTTTTTAATATATTCGTTTAAATAAATTCTAGTTTTAAGATATCGGAATTGAGCTAAGTTCTAACCCACTTCCGGGCCGCTAGCTAATATCCCAAGTGAAGGAAAGGGTGGGCAATAAGCTATTCCTATTAGCATATTGAACGGGCGGGCAGAAAAACAAAAAATGGCCGAAGGAGAACTTCCGCCAAGAAGCAATATAATAGAACTCCAAAAAAATGGCGGCCGGTGTATATCCGGTCTCGCCGCTATATAATGAACGTCACTCCAGCTATAACCACTCCCTGAGGAAGTCACGTGACCTCGTGACGTAACGCGTAGGAGGAGCCGGAAGTGACGTTACAACGGAGCCCGATCTCCACAGCGGCGGCTGGTTTTTTGTTTACATGCTGAAGTATCATGCCTAAATTGTAAGTGTAAATCTTTATATTTTAATAAATGAGTTGGATATACTGCACCATGAATAGTCTTTGTCTCTGAGGCACACTAAAGATCGGACAAAGAGGATAGTATTAAAAACGATCAAGACAAACACTTAGAGGGATCCAAGAAAGCAGCTCCATTAAGGAAGAAAGGATCCGGATTCAGAGAAATTGAGTCTATCGTTGAGCTTGGATAGATACCAAAGGCATATTGATCTTGCCTATAAGGTGAGAGGCTAGAGCACTCAGAGGTGACACACAAGGTGAAGGAGATCATAGCCACTTGATTGCATGAGTGAAGCACGGATATAAGCGAGGAACGTATTCACACAAGCTATTTTGGATGTTATCTATATAATTTTTTTCTTCTGGACTATCTCATTTAAATATTGATATTTGAAGGATTACATTCGAACTATTCACAGATATCTTTTCTAGCACCGTTTTAATAGAAAATTGCATGTAGCACTTTATTTTGAGCACAATATATATTTGTTTTACTGTTTATTAATCAGATTGAAGGCCAACACTGGATTTATATAATTGATTTATTGATGTCACTGGCAAAGAAGTAGCATTCTGATATTTATTTATCTATTGATACACACCGTACTCATATATTTATTTATTTTAAGAAATACCTTTATATTTACTGATTTGATTGGCACACCTGCACTTTCATCACCTAAATTATTTTTAAAAATATAAATATTATATTTATCACGCGGAGCACCTTTAAAGCAAGATTTGTACACACCACTGCCACCAACCCAAATAGAGATCCATTAGAGCTGATTCCTGAAGCGCACCACTACCCCTTTAATTATAACAGATTGCATGGGTGTTCACACATATGCAATCCCATTCAGACAAATTGCACTTTGTTTTGCAAGCTGTTTTTGTGTGGTTTAATTAACATTAGCAGCAGATCACTTGAAAGCCGTGGGAATGCATAGTAATCGCTGCATTTCCTGCACCACATATAATTGAGCAGAGGCTGAAGGATAAGTTCACCTTTGGGAACATTTTACATGTTCCACCCCTTTTTAGGGTAGAACATGTTCCCACTCCTGCAGGAGTAGCCTGCTCTGCTGTCTGTTGTGGCAGTAAGAGGGGGATCTGAGTGCTAAGGTAGTTCATTCTCTTCCTGTCAGTGTGTATCATGCCTGCCCCTACGAGGTACAAGCAACCAGATACACTGACAAGTCTACAGAAGTCCTGCATGGTACCCACAATCTGCTTAAAGCGGTAGTATACAGCTTTTTTCAATTTTAACTACAGGTAAGCCTATAATAAGGCTTACCTGTAGGTACAATTGATATCTCCTAAACCGGCACAGTTTAGGAGATATTTGCAGTGCATGCAGCCGCTCACGCGCTTTGAAGGTCCGGCGGACCTTCAGCTTCCCTTGCCGGGAGCTTGCCGGAAAATTACTCCAGCGCGCATGCCCGCAGTAGTGTCTGGTGGTCCGTGTCGGGGCTTCGTTCTAAGGTAAGTAATTCATAGTGAGCTAGTATGCGATGCATACTAGCTCATTATGCTTTTGTCTTGCAGGTTTTTTATTTTAGGTTTACAACCGCTTTAACGCAGGTGCAATGCTTTTCAGGTGCCCCTTCAGTCATACCTACGGCTTTCCAAATGGAAGGAAGTATTGATTACAAATTGGGGATCTGCAGGTTTGACTCAGAGGGCTGTGTGGGGCACTCATACTGTTTATCCTAAATGTCCCTTACGTTGGGATACTACTATAACTGATCTATTATCTGTTACATGTTTTCATTCCAGACGTGTCCCCTACTTCTGAGGGTGTTCACTACAACCAATGGGAGGCACCACAGACCGGATGAGTTTGCAAGAGGAAATGTCCCATCCAGTGAATTGCAGATTTATACATGGTATGTCTATCTTAACCTCTCCATTTTATTAGCACTTTTTTTGTGGATTAATTTCAATTTTTTTTTTCACCTCGACCATTAAGAGCACCTATGACCAGGCTATAGACATTAAAGAGGTTGTAAACCCTGAGAAAAAAAACCCCTGCAAGACAAAGGCATAATGAGCTACTATGCATTGCATTATGGAATACTTGCCTTACAATGAAGCCCTCCAGTGGCCCTTGCACACAGCTAAGACAGCTGACATCTTCCCCAGTGTTTCTTCTGGGTTCGTGGGCTCCAGTGCTGTGAGTTGCCGGAACCGCGATGACGTCACTCCCGCACATGCATGTGGGACCCACTATTTACGGTACAGGCTCTGAAGGTCCAGAACAGTAAGCTTGACCTTCAGAGCGCATGCGCCGATGATTTTATTGGCTGCATGCCCTCGGAATATCTCCTAAACTGTGTTAGATGTTCACAGTACCTACAGGTAAGCCTTGTTATAGGCTTGCCTGTAGGTACAATTAAAAAAATAAGGGTTTTCTATATGAGGCATTGAAAGAGCTTTAACCATGTGCTGACTGCTCACAGTAAATATGCTGTGAGCGAGTGGCAGGCACTGTCGCGTACATGTACGTAACTGGCCTTCACCTGAGTTTGGGGTGCAAATGCGCCCCCTGCCAGCCCGTGCTGTGATTGGAAACAGTATGAGTTTGGATGAAAATTTTAGCCAGGTCAGAAAGTTAAAGCTGCACATTGTTAGGCAAACAGTAAACCTGTTTGCCCCTAGATGTTAACCCTTTCCCACCCAGTGTAATTAGTACAGTGTCAGTATACAGTATTATCACTGATCAGTTCCTGATCACCGCCATTATATTATAGTCTCTAGCAGTGATGGCGTACCTTGGCACCCCAGATGTGTTGGAACTATTTCCCATGATGCTCAACTAAACTGTAGAGTGCATGAACATCATGGGAAATCTAGTTCCAAAACATCTAGAGTGCCAAGGTTTGCCATCACTGGTCTATAGCTGTGTAAATTCAGGTAACAGTAGAAAATCTAGGTTTTTTTTTTTTCTCAAACCTTTCTGTCTTTTTCATTTATAGCGCAAAAAAATAAAAAACACAGTGGTAATCAAATGCCAACAGATTATTTTGTGCAAAAAGATATAAATTTCATTTGAGTACAATGTTGCATGACCGTGCAATTGCTAGTTAAAGTAGCGCAATGCTGAATAGGAAAAACTGCCGTGGTTAAAACAAGCCATCGTTGACCCCTCTAGCTGCATGTACTGTGAAGTAATTCATCCTTCAGGATTGCAGCAGACAATATAAAGTTATACTTCCTGCAGCTTGCCAGCACCCCATGTTTGTTTACATTGGTAGTATGCCAAGATTCTGATCTCATTATACAGTAAAGAAACTGATTTCAGTGCCCCTTGTGAATTTTGAAAATTAATTTCTCACCAATTCCCATAGCCACAGATGTGAAGGAAAGCCTAAAGGTGTGTCTAATGCTTAATCCCTTTCTAACTGTTTTGCTGTGGCATTTAACTGGGTCTTAAAAGCAGCGCCTACGGGATGGACTTCTGATCATGTGACCACTGTGATTGGATGTCAAAGTATATCTTTTATATCACATAATTTAGTATTTATATACCAGTTGTGATTTGGTTCACCCCCAAGGTTAGACGATTTCTTTGCCTAAACATGAATTTATGCCAGAAATTGGGTATCAGTAGCGGTTGTGACCTAAATTATGTGGTCCTGTAAGATGTCATATTTCTTGTCTTTGTTTTCAATAGGATGGATGCTACTTTGAAAGAGTTAACCAGTTTGGTAAAAGAAGTTTACGGTGATGCCCGGAAGAAAGGCACACATTTCAGCTTTGCTATTGTTTATCCAGATCTGAAGCGACCCAGCTACAGGTATATGTGGAATTTCTGTTATTTGTTATACAAGTGTTTACATTTTATTCATTTAGAGAAAATCAACATTGAATACAATACATCATATCTGAATTGGAAATCTCCTTATTGGTAGCACAGAATGTAGAGGGGGGAAAGCAATTGATCATGGGAGCTTTTGCTATATGATACAAACTAAAATGCAAGTGATAAGTCAGTTCTCTATATTCCATAGTTTTCCTATGGAATAGGAGTAGTGGTCCTCTGTTCCCTGTAGATGCTACATAAGGTAGTCATTCAGTCAGTTTTCATTGTGTAAAGCCTGACTCCATGATAATCAAAAAAACACCCCTGCAGTGGGGCCCACCCATCTGCAATGGTTAAATGTGTTATGTCAAGGGGACTGAAGTACAGGCTCTCACCTTACGCCCTGCTCCAGCACTCTCCTCCTCCACCTAAGGCTCGGGTCTGTGGGTGGAGCCTCAACATCATCACATGCAATACAGGGACCTTAACTTTGTATATTTAGGGCAGGGGTCTTCAAACTATGGCCCTCCAGTTCAAGAACTACAATTCCCATCATGCCTAGTCATGTCCGTGAATGTCTGTTTTACAATGCCTTATAGGATGTGTAGTTCTGCAACAGCTGGAGGGCCTCAGTTTGAGGATCCCTGGTTTAGGGGCTGGCGTGCAACCAAAGGTCTCAGCTTACAGATTAATTGTGGGGGACTGGTTACAGCGCTGGAGGGAGCCTGCTTGAGCAAGAGTAAGGGTAAAGATTTTCTTCCGAGTTTTTTTTTTTTTTTTTTTCCTGAAATAAGCATGTAGCCTTTGAAGTGCTGGGTGCATATTTTTTCATGGAATTGTGCTTTAGGCCCCTTTCACACATAGTCTGTTCAGATCCGCCTGTCAGTTTTTTTGGCGGATCTGAACAGATGCCCCATGCATCCCTATGGGGCATTAGATATCAGTGGAGACATGTCCGCTGACATCTGATTCATCAAAACCAGACTGATGGAAACCCTATTTTCCATCCGTCTGTTCTAGGGATGCACCGAAATGAAATTCTTGGCCGAAGCCTAATAATAATGAAATGTTTGGCCGAAGGCCGAATACCGAATGCGGTGTTTCGCATTTTTTCCATTTATTTTGCCAATTTTTTGTCCTCTCTCTTGTCCTCTCATGTCTCTCTCTCTCTTGTCCTCTCATGTCTCTCTTGTCCTCTCATGTCTCTCTCTCGTCCTCTCATGTCTCTCTCTCGTCCTCTCATGTCTCTCTCTCGTCCTCTCATATGTCTCTCTCTCGTCCTCTCATATGTCTCTCTCTCGTCCTCTCATATGTCTCTCTCTCGTCCTCTCATATGTCTCTCTCTTGTCCTCTCATATGTCTCTCTCTTGTCCTCTCATATGTCTCTCTCTTGTCCTCTCATATGTCTCTCTCTTGTCCTCTCATATGTCTCTCTCTCTCTTGTCCTCTCATATGTCTCTCTCTCTCTTGTCCTCTCTCTCTTGTCCTCTCTCTCTCGTCCTCTCATATGTCTCTCTCTCGTCCTCTCATATGTCTCTCTCTTGTCCTCTCATATGTCTCTCTCTTGTCCTCTCATATGTCTCTCTCTTGTCCTCTCATATGTCTCTCTCTTGTCCTCTCATATGTCTCTCTCTTGTCCTCTCATATGTCTCTCTCTTGTCCTCTCATATGTCTCTCTCTCTCTTGTCCTCTCTCTCTTGTCCTCTCTCTCTTGTCCTCTCTCTCTTGTCCTCTCTCTCTTGTCCTCTCTCTCTTGTCCTCTCTCTCTTGTCCTCTCTCTCTTGTCCTCTCTCTCTTGTCCTCTCTCTCTTGTCCTCTCTCTCTTGTCCTCTCTCTCTTGTCCTCTCTCTCTTGTCCTCTCTCTCTCGTCCTCTCTCTCTTGTCTCTCTCTCGTCCTCTCATGTCTCTCTCTCGTCCTCTCATATGTCTCTCTCTCGTCCTCTCATATGTCTCTCTCTCGTCCTCTCATATGTCTCTCTCTCGTCCTCTCATATGTCTCTCTCTTGTCCTCTCATATGTCTCTCTCTTGTCCTCTCATATGTCTCTCTCTTGTCCTCTCATATGTCTCTCTCTTGTCCTCTCATATGTCTCTCTCTTGTCCTCTCATATGTCTCTCTCTTGTCCTCTCATATGTCTCTCTCTTGTCCTCTCATATGTCTCTCTCTCTCTTGTCCTCTCATATGTCTCTCTCTCTCTCTTGTCCTCTCATATGTCTCTCTCTCTCTCTTGTCCTCTCATATGTCTCTCTCTCTCTCTTGTCCTCTCATATGTCTCTCTCTCTCTCTTGTCCTCTCATATGTCTCTCTCTCTCTCTTGTCCTCTCATATGTCTCTCTCTCTCTCTCGTCCTCTCTCTCTCTCTCTCTCTCTTGTTCTCTCTCTCTGTTCTCTCTCTCTTGTTCTCTCTCTCTTGTTCTCTCTCTCTTGTTCTCTCTCTCTTGTTCTCTCTCTCTTGTCCTCTCTCTCTCTTGTTCTCTCTCTCTTGTTCTCTCTCTCTTGTTCTCTCTCTCTTGTTCTCTCTTGTTCTCTCTCTCTCTCTCTCTTGTTCTCTCTCTCTTGTTCTCTCTCTCTCTCTTGTTCTCTCTCTCTCTCTTGTTCTCTCTCTCTCTCTTGTTCTCTCTCTCTCTCTTGTTCTCTCTCTCTCTCTCTCTTGTTTCTCTCTCTCTCTCTCTCTCTCTTGTTCTCTCTCTCTCTCTCTCTCTTGTTCTCTCTCTCTCTCTCTCTCTCTCTCTTGTTCTCTCTCTCTCTCTCTCTTGTTCTCTCTCTCTCTCTCTCTCTCTCTTGTTCTCTCTCTCTTGTTCTCTCTCTCTCTCTTGTTCTCTCTCTCTCTCTTGTTCTCTCTCTCTCTCTTGTTCTCTCTCTCTCTCTTGTTCTCTCTCTCTCTCTCTGTTCTCTCTCTCTCTGCTCTCTCTCTCTGTTCTCTCTCTCTCTCTCTCTCTCTCTCTTGTTCTCTCTCTCTCTCTCTCTCTCTCTCTCTCTCTCTCTCTCTCTGTTCTCTCTCTCTCTCTCTCTCTCTCTCTTGTTCTCTCTCTCTCTCTCTCTCTCTCTCTCTTGTTCTCTCTCTCTCTCTCTCTCTCTCTCTCTTGTTCTCTCTCTCTCTCTCTCTCTCTTGTTCTCTCTCTCTCTCTCTCTTGTTCTCTCTCTCTCTCTCCTCTCTCTTGTGCTCTCTCTCTCTCTCTCTCTCTTGTGCTCTCTCTCTCTCTCTCTCTCTTGTGCTCTCTCTCTCTCTCTCTCTCTTGTGCTCTCTCTCTCTCTTGTTCTCTCTCTCCTCTCTCTCTCTCTTTGCTCTCTCTCTCTCTCTCTCTCTCTCTTGTGCTCTCTCTCTCTCTCTCTCTCTCTCTCTTGTGCTCTCTCTCTCTCTCTCTCTCTCTCTCTCTTGTGCTCTCTCTCTCTCTCTCTCTCTCTCTCTTGTGCTCTCTCTCTCTCTCTCTCTCTCTTGTGCTCTCTCTCTCTCTCTCTCTCGTTCTCTCTCTCTCTCTCTCTCTCGTTCTCTCTCTCTCTCTCGTTCTCTCTCTCTCGTTCTCTCTCTCTCTCTCTCTCTCGTTCTCTCTCTCTCTCTCTCTCTCTTGTCCTCTCTTGTCCTCTCTTGTCCTCTCTTGTCCTCTCTTGTCCTCTCTCTCTCTCTCTCTCTCTTGTCCTCTCTTGTCCTCTCTCTCTCTTGTCCTCTCTCTCTCTCTTGTCCTCTCTCTCTCTCTTGTCCTCTCTCTCTCTTGTCCTCTCTCTCTCTTGTCCTCTCTCTCTCTTGTCGTCTCTCTCTCTCTCTTGTCGTCTCTCTCTTGTCCTCTCATATGTCTCTCTCTCTCTCTCTCTCTCTCTCTCTCTCGTCCTCTCATATCTCTCGTTCTCTCTCTCTCGTCCTCTCTCTCTCTCTCGTTCTCTCTCGCTCGTTCTCTCTCTCGCTCGTTCTCTCTCTCGCTCGTTCTCTCTCTCGCTCGTTCTCTCTCTCGCTCGTTCTCTCTCTCGCTCGTTCTCTCTCTCGCTCGTTCTCTCTCTCGCTCGTTCTCTCTCTCGCTCGTTCTCTCTCTCGCTCGTTCTCTCTCTCGCTCGTTCTCTCTCTCGCTCGTTCTCTCTCTCGCTCGTTCTCTCTCTCGCTCGTTCTCTCTCTCGCTCGTTCTCTCTCTCGCTCGTTCTCTCTCTCGCTCGTTCTCTCTCTCGCTCGTTCTCTCTCTCGCTCGTTCTCTCTCTCGCTCGTTCTCTCTCTCGCTCGTTCTCTCTCTCGCTCGTTCTCTCTCTCGCTCGTTCTCTCTCTCGCTCGTTCTCTCTCTCGCTCGTTCTCTCTCTCTCTCGTTCTCTCTCTCTCTCGTTCTCTCTCTCTCTCGTTCTCTCTCTCGCTCGTTCTCTCTCTCGCTCGTTCTCTCTCTCTCTCGTTCTCTCTCTCTCTCGTTCTCTCTCTCTCTCGTTCTCTCTCTCTCTCGTTCTCTCTCTCTCTCGTTCTCTCTTGTCCTCTCATATGTCTCTCTCCCTAAATGTTACTGTAGGGAATGGGATTCAGTGCACACTGCAGCCTTGTACCATAGGGTTAATGTTAGTGACACTGTAGGGATTGGGAAGGATGCTGGGAACGGAAATCAGGAAGCATGCAGGCAGCCTTGTAAATTTTAATTGCAGATACAGGGCACTGGGCAGGTCAGGGTTAATATGGTAACATCAATTACTCAGTGACAGTCAGTGTGGACTCGATCAGATTATACAGTGACAGACAGTCTCTCATTGTGGTGGTAGTAGGAGGCTGGAGGTGGACTAGTAGGAGCCTGGAAAGGAGCACAGCCGCATACATACATTACTCACTCGTGCACTGCAGCCCGCCCCACACATTCAGTGAGTCTTACTCTCCTCCCTAGTTTTTTCAATGGCACATTCAGGAAGCCAATCACGCCGTGAGTAGCGGCACAGCGGAACCAATCAGGTGTGCAGGCACACGTGATTGGTTCACTGTGCAGCTAATCACGGCGTGATTGGCTTCCTGAATGTGCCATTGAAAAAACTAGGGAGGAGAGTAAGACTCACTGAATGTGTGGGGCGGGCTGCAGTGCACGAGTGAGTAATGTATGTATGCTCACCGCTGAAGTGTCCCGGCTTCCCCTGCCTAACACGGAAGTCTGTGAGTCCTCCTGTCCTCCTCCGAGTCCCTTCCCCCTGTAAATATCGTGACCTCGGCGATATGAATATCGCCTACGGCCACAGAACGATAGTCAATATCATATCGACTATCGTTCAGCCCTATTGTTCGGCACAAAATTATTTGGCCTTTTGACTTATTCGGCCGAACACCGAAAGTGCTATTTTTTCTATTTTCGGCCGAATAATGTTCGGTCGCTGAATATTCGGTGCATCCCTAGTCTGTTCCCATCCGATTTCCCCATAGAGATGAATAGGGACCAGACAGCTGTCTCCCCGCACGGAGACAGGTGTCACCCGCCTGCTCAGCGGGGGATCAGCGGATCGATTTCCCGCTGAGAAAAACGGAGTCCGTCTGGCGGGACTCTGTGTGTGAAAGAGCCCATAAGCGTTTGTATTTTACAATGTACACCTGAGTATGTAAAGATATTTCTCTATCGCTCATTGACAGACGTAGTCTTCTTGATTCTCAAGAGCTGGGTTATGTTGTCTCCGCAGGAGTAGGACTAGGCAGAAAGACAAAACGTTCTGGCTCCACCCTAGGGGCAGTCCCTGAGGGTATATCCTCCCTCTCTCTGCTACAGGGAATCAGTTTTTTTCTGTCTAGTCAGGAGTAAGGACCTAAGCTCCTTGCTGGGATCTTTTTGGTCCTGGCAAGATTTTTTCTTTAGAAGAAATATTTTTTAGGTAGTTTTCTCCAGTGTTTTTCCTGTGAGATCTTCAAGCAAAAAACGCCGGACTGGGCGACACTAGTGGTCACCCCAGCCGGCCTACGAGCGCGCGCAGACCATTGCATTGCGCTTGGTCGGCCGCGACACATTCAAGTAAGTATGCGGGGCCGGGCTGGATGTTGAGATCCAGTGGTCACCCCGGTTTCTGCCTACGAGCGCGTGCAGACCAGAGCTCCGCGCTGGGTCGGCCGCGACGGAGTCCCAGTGGAGGGACTGACCTTGCGAGTTAAAAGTCTCGCTTGGACGCCAGGAACCTGAGAGTCGAGGCGTCCGGAGTGGTCCACAAACCCCCACCCCGGTGGAGAGGGTATTGTGAAGAGAGGGTGCCTGTCGGTTCGGTATGGTGAGTAAACGTTCCCTTTTTTCTTTCCTCGTTATGAGGCAGTATGAATTATGGGCCCCTCCATATATGGTCAGTATATATCTGATACTAAATGTCCCCCTTGTAAATACAGCATGTGTTTGTGGGAAGTGGACTTGGTTTGAGAGCTAACACTCTACCCAGCAGACTGTAGCATTACAGCAGACATAGGAGGTATAATCCTACCTTATTTGTAGTGTATCTCCTGTAGATCTATCAATCGCCACTCAGCAGAGATGCAGGTGGATGTGCTGGGAAAAACGATTTCGGCGGTCCGCCGCCATTTTGCCGTAGACCAGGTGCATGCATGTCCTCAGGTCACGCCGGCCGCCATGTTTTTGGAGTCTAATGTCTCCTATATGGGGGCGGCCATGTTTCATGAGCCCAGCTACCTCGTGGAGAGCTGGGAACGCCGGAAGGCGTACACAGGGGGCGGAGCCACGTCCTTCTACCCGGGAAAAAGCAACAGCTCCTTCCAGTCTGTAAAGACAGACGCTGACTGCAGTTGGTTGGAAACTTCACTGCATCGGTTGGTGAGCCTTGGGGGTCCCTCTCTCTCTCTGTGGGATCGAGAAGCAGGTACTCTGAGGGGCGCTATTGCGCTAGGGGGAGACACATAAAAAAAAAAAAAAAAAAAAAAAAAAATTTAAAAAAAAAAAAAAGAGGTATATTTTATTTAAAAAAAAAAAAAAAAAATTTTTTTTGTGTTTTCTGGCAAAGGTGTCCTGAATTAACATGGACCCTGCCACTCATGTATCTCCTCCGGATCCCCTCGAGGGGTCTGCGGGATCCTCCAGCACCCCACTGACGATTAAATCATTGTCCGCTATTATGGAAGCTTGTGTCCCGGGTGGAAGTGGCTTGTCAGGGACAGGGCGCAAGTAAGCGACCCCCGCCTAACCCCTTATTATCTGAAACCTCGGATTCAGACTCTGAGCCTATTTCTGCAGTTGCAGGTACTTCATCTGGTATTGGTGTCTCGTGTACTGTCTTTTCAGACAGTGAGGAGGATGTTTCGGCATCAGCCATAGCCAGAGAGGAAGCGTTGGTAAACGCACTCATGGTATCTGTTCAAGAGACCTTAAGATTACAGGGTATTCCGTCAAATAGCTGAAACTGAAATCCCTTTTGGGACTAAAAACGCATCTAGTGGCGAAGGTTTTTTCCATTGCCCAAATGTTTTGGCAATCCAATCAAAGAAGAATGGAGTCTGCCAAAACGCATTTCTACTATTTCTAAACGCATTAACAGGCGTTATCCGTTTGAGGAAACCCTCATTAAGAAATGGACAGAACCACCTGTGGTGGATTCACCAATTGCTAGATTGAATAAAGCCACGGTTATTCCTCTAGAAGACGCTCCGTCTTTTAAAGATCCAGTGGATCGCAAGATAGAAGCTATGTCTCGCACCATGTTTACCTTGATTGGATCAGCTTTCAGACCAATAATTGCTATTGGTCTGGTTTCGCAGGCTGTAACTGTATGGACCAAGTGGTTATGCCGGGACCTAGAAGAGGTCCCTCAGGCGGTATCAGATTTGTTGGAACAGATGATACAGGGGTTACAGTTTGTGTGTGATGCGGCGTTAGACGCCACTTCATTATTGGCGCGAGCATCTGTCTCAGCGGTGGTTCTCAAGCGTACACTGTGGCTAAAAGGTTGGTTAGCCGACCAAGGTTCCAAAAAAGCATTGGCTAATTTCCCCTTTTTAGGAGAGCGTCTATTTGGAGCCAACTTAGATGAGATCATTAAAGATCTCACGGGTGGAAAGAGCACCTTTTTTACCGCAAAATTTTAAAGGTAGAGGAACTCGTCAATGACGAGGGCCTTCTTTTTCTGCTCACAAGAGGTTTTCGTCCCGCGGGTGAAAAAACTAAGTCCTCCAAAGCTCCTGCAGGAGGCGTCAGGGGTCGTTGGTCGGGCAAGCAAAAGCCCGCCCCCTCCAGACCTGAAGATAAACCATCCAAAGCCTGAAGGTGCGCCCCCACCCATAACTGGGGTGGGGGGGACGTCTTCCCCGGTTCCCGGATCCGTGGCTTTCCAGAATCCCGGACAAATGGGTTTGCGAAGTCATAAGGTCAGGGTACAAGATCGAGTTTCGATCTCTCCCACCGGCGCGATTCTTCCCTTCCAATATCCGACTATCCTCAGATCGTTTAGAAGATCTGCGGAGAGCAGTCACAGATTTACTACAACAAGGAGTGGTAGTCCACGTTCCTTGGACAGAACGGTTTCAAGGGTTTTATTCAAACCTATTTACAATACCCAGGAAAGAGGGCAAAGTGCGTCCAATTCTGGACTTAAGAGCACTCAATTCTTTTGTCAACATAAGAAGATTCAGTATGGAGTCCATTCGCACAGTAGCAGCCTTCCTGCATCCAGGGGATGTCCTAGCGTCCATAGACATCAAGGACGCCTATCTTCACATTCCCATTTTCGCAGGACATCAGCGGTTTCTACGCTTTTCCGTAGAAGAGAACCACTATCAGTTTGTGGCGTTACCTTTCGGTCTCGCCACGGCTCCGCGGGTCTTCACAAAGGTGTTGGCCCCAATGTTGGCACTTCTGCGCCAAAGAGGCATATCGATCCTTGGTTACCTAGACGATCTTCTGCTTCATGCAGAGTCTCCTCAGACCTTGCTACAAAACATAGAAATTACTATGATTTCTTTACAGGAATTCGGGTGGCTGGTGAACCAGCAAAAGTCATTTCTGGTTCCCACCCAGAGGCTCGAATATCTGGGTCTAATTTTAGACACAGTCAAGACAAGAGTTTTTCTTCCGGTAGGGAAACTCCGAAAGATTCAATCAGCAGTCCACCAACAGCTGGTCTTCCCTTCGGACTTGCATGAGGGGTCTGGGGTTGATGGTGGCTTCCTTCGAAGCAGTCCCATTTGCCCAGTCCCATACCCGAATTCTTCAGCAAGAGATTCCTCTCAGATGGAATCGGAATCCCTGGACAATCAGATCCGATTGAGCAAACAGACCAGAGAGTCTCTGGTCTGGTGGCTTCGGTCTCCGATGCTCAGCCAGGGAAAGTCATTTCTGCCAATATATTGGACGACAGTGACCACGGATGCCAGTCTATCCGGATGGGGAGGAATTCTCGGTCAGTTATCTGTCCAGGGACTTTGGTCCCCGGAAGAATCCAGGTTACCGATAAATGTATTGGAACTGAGAGCGATCAGACTTTGTCTGATTCACTGGACCGAGCAGCTCCAGGGCAGCCTGGTTCGGATCCAGTCGGACAACGCCACGGCCGTGGCTTATGTCAATCACCAGGGGGGCACCAAGAGTGTCCGAGCGGCCAAAGAAGTGGCTTGCATTCTTCGCTGGGCGGAACGATTTGTTCCAGCAATCTCTGCGGTGTTCATTCCGGGGGTGGAGAATTGGCAGGCAGATTATCTCAGCCGTCAGACTCTGGATCAGGGGGAATGGTCCCTCCATCCAGACGTTTTCCACCAGTTGTGCCTACGATGGGGCACCCCGGATATGGATCTGTTGGCATCACGATTCAACAGAAAAGTACAGAGATTCGTGGCTCGCTCCCGTGATCCTCTAGCAGAGACCGCAGACGCACTGATCGCCCCGTGGGGGCAATACCAGCTAATGTATGCCTTCCCTCCTCTCGCGTTACTGCCAAGACTTCTTCGCAGGATAGAGGAAGGAAGGAATTCCAGTAATTCTGGCAGCTCCGGACTGGCCTCGTCGAGCTTGTTACGCCGACTTGGTCAGACTGATGGCGGACGTCCCGTGGAGACTTCCTCTCAGGGAGGATCTACTGTCTCAGGGACCGATCTTCCATCCTGCTTTACGATCGCTGGTTTTAAACGGCCTGGTTATTGAGACCCAGGTGCTGAAGGACAAGGGATTGTCAGCTTCAGTTATTCCTACTCTAGTTAAAACAAGGAAAGCGACTTCCAGAAAGATTATCATCGTACATGGAAGTCTTATATTGTGTGATGTGAATCCCTTGGGTTCCATCTACATCTTTATTCGGTAGTCCGAATATTGGCTTTCTGCAACAGGGAGTTGAGCAGAAGCTGGCCTTGAGTGTTATCAAGGGTCTGGTTTCAGCATTTGCTATCTTCTTTCAGAAGCTTTTGTCTACTCATTCCTTGGTGCGGAATTTCATCCAGGGGGTGCGACACCTGGCTCTGCCAGTGCACGCGCCGTTACCATCCTGGGATCTTAATTTGGTGCTGTCGGTTCTTCAGACACCTCCCTTTGAAAATATCAGGGAGATTCCCTTGCCTACTTTATCCCAGAAGGTGGTCTTCTTGGTGGCTATCACTTCTGCACGCAGGGTGTCAGAACTGGCTGCATTATCCTGTTGTTCCCCAGATCTGGTGGTTCATAGGGATAAGGTTGTTCTTCATCCGAATCCATCCTTCCTTCTAAGGTGGTTTCAAAGTTTCATTGAATAAGGACAGTGTATTGTCCTTCCTATGTCCTTAGCCCAATCATCCTCGAGAATTTGCATGGCATTCCGTGGATGTAGTTCGGGCGATCAGGATATACTTGAATACTACGGATTCAATTTGTAAGACGGATTCACTGTTTGTGATCACGGATGGCCCTAAGAAGGGGTTGCCTGTTCTGCTGCGACCATCTTTAGATGGATCAGACAGACGGTGGTATAGGCTTATTTTATCTAAGGGTCGGGATCCCCCGTTCCCTGTTAAGGCGCATTCTACTCGGGCGCTTAGAGTTTCCTGGACCTTCCGCCATCAGGCGTCAGTGGTTCAGGTTTTCAAGGCGACTGTTTTAGTAGTCGGTTCATACCTTTACAATATTGTATAAGGTTTATGTGATGGCATCGTCAGATGCCTCTTCTGGCCGCAAGGTTCCTGCAGGCCACTGTTTGAGGAGACTGTTGGTCTACCTCGAGGATTTGTGGGGTAGGTCTCATCTGTTTTCTCGATGAGTCCTTTGATACTTCTGGTTGGCTCCGGTTGGGCCTTCTAGTTTGCTTTTTGATTCTGTCAATCCCACCCCTCATTTTGTGGCACTGCTTCTGGATGTCCCAGCTCTTGAGAATCAAGAAGACTACGTCTGTCAATGAGCGATAGAGAAAAATGGATTTTTGTAAGATCTTACCGTAAAATCCTTTTCTCTTAAGCTCATTGACAGACGTAGTACCCGCCCCTCTATCATTGAGTTGGGTTGGGTTAAATTCTCTGTTACTGCTTTAGAACAGAACTGATTCCCTGTAGCAGAGAGAGGGAGGATATACCCTCAGGGACTGCCCCTAGGGTGGAGCCAGAACGTTTTGTCTTTCTGCCTAGTCCTACTCCTGCGGAGACAACATAACCCAGCTCTTGAGAATCAAGAAGACTACATCTGTCAATGAGCTTAAGAGAAAAGGATTTTACGGTAAGATCTTACAAAAATCCATTTTTATCGGCCTGCCTATATATCTCTCTTTCTCTTTCGCTTTCTCTTTCTCACTTCCAGGCAGCTTGACATTCCTCTCAACTGTCATCAGCTGTTTGAATTTCAACTACACAATGTTTGTATGGTTATGGAAGTTTAAAGTAGTATTAGAAAAAAAAGCTGACGGTCCCTTTGATCATAAACCCGAGATGGCCACAAGCCAAGTTTTAGAACTACAGCATATATATGATAGATGGTCAAACGTTAATGAATGTCTGACCATCACTCCATGTGGCCAAAAGTTTGTTACTTCTAGGAATTAGGTTTGTTTTTCCAATAGAGTACTGCTAGCTCCATTTATTGAAGGGGGAGGGGGGGTGATGTCGGTGCTCGTGTGGGTTTTTTAACGGTTGAAGCAGCTGCATCTTTACCATTGAAAGCCTGACATTGCAGATCACTGGAAGGAGCATCCTTGAGGATAGAGTAAAAGATCTTCTACTGAGAGCAAACACTATATTCCTGGCATTTCATTGGCTTCTTATAATTGAATGCTTTTTCCACAGCCAGAAAATTTAACAATATAACCTCAGGAAATCATTTCTAGTTAGTGTTGGTGGGATTCCTTCCAGTCTCAACCTTTTTTTAAAATGCTTAACCCTTCTTGTTTGTTCTTATGTGAGGTGATATCCTGTATAAAATGTTAATCGGTCTACCTGCTGCTTATATTGTACTGATTTGATTTCTATTTCTAGGATAAAGGAGATTGGAAGCACAGTTTCTGGAAGGAAGGGGTCAGAGGATTCACTCACATTACAGTCACAGAGGTTCCAGATTGGAGATTATTTAGACATTGCAATAACGCCTCCCAACAGAGCTCCACCCCCATCTGGGCGTATGAGACCATACTGATTTAAAATTGTGGGATTGTTTTTATGGACTTTTTCCCTCATTACATTTCCCATTGTTTTGTTAGTTCATTTACTGGTGACTAGCAGGTTGATTCATTTTCAGCTCTCTGTAATTTTTTTTTTTTTTCCCCCTTTATAAAATTTTTTTGTTACAAACTATACCTTTTTGTTGTCCTATGATTGTTTGCTGGAGAAAGCTACGTTTTACTGAATGAAATGATTGAAAGCTAACAAGCCCCAATCGTGTGTGTGTGTGGCAGGTAAAATTATTTGAACACTTCATTTTTCTAGGTAGATATATTTCTAAAGGTGCTATTGACATGGCATTTTCACCACTTGTTGGCAACAATCCATGCAGCCCATACATACAAAGAAACCAAAACAAGTTCAGAAATTAGGTTATGTGTAATAAAACAGAATGACACAGGGAAAAAGTATTGAACACATGAAGAAAGGGAGGTGCAAAAAAAGCATGGAAAGCCAAGACACCAGCTGAAATCTATCAGTAATTGGAAAGCAATCCTGCCCCTTGGTGCAAATGTCAGCTGGTTCAGTCTTAACTGATGGCCTGTAAAAAGGTGTCTAATTACCAAGGTGTCACACAAACACCTCATGATGGGTAAAAGCAAGAGCTCTCTCAACCCCTTTGCAACCTTATTGTTGCAAAACTTACTGATGTCATTGATTATAGAAGGATTTCTAAACTTCTGAATGTTCCAGTGAGTACTGTTGGGGATATATAGAAGAGGAAAGAACCTCATTTCACCATAAACCAGCCAGGATCAGGTGCTCCTCATACGATTTCTGTCGAGAGGAGTGGAAAGAATCGTCAGAGTTGTCTAAGACAAGGACTACTTGTGGAAAGCTTAAGCACCTGGAATTAACAGGTAAAATTGTTTCAAAGAAAACAATAAGTAATGCACTCAACCGCCATGGTTCCGTACGCATGCTCACCACGCAAGACTCCATTGCTGAAGAAAAAGCATGTTGAAGCTTGTTTAGTTTGCTGCACAACATTTAGACAAGCCTGTGAAATACTGGGAGAATATAGTATGGTCAAATGAGACCAAAATTGAACTCTTTGGATGCCATAATACACACCATGTTTGTAGATCAAATGGCATTGCGCATCACCCCCAAAACACCATACCAACAGATTGGAGGTGGGAACATCATGGTGTTGTGAGGCTGTATTCAGGATACCGTACTGGTAAATTTCATGTCATTGAAGGATGAATGGAAAAATGTAGCAAGACATTCTTGATAAAAATCTGCTGCCATCTACCAGGCTGATGAAACGAGGGTGGACATTTCAGCAAGACAATGATGTCAAGGAAACTCTCTCTCAATTGGTTTCAAAGAAAGGAAATAAAGCTGCTAGAATGGCCCAGCCAATCACCTGACTTGAATCCAATAGAAAATCTTAGGAAAAGACTAAAGATCAGAGTTATGGAAGAGGCCCACGAAACCTTAAGGATTTGAAGACTGTGGCAGAATGGGCCAAAATCACACCGGATCAATGCATGCGACTAGTTTCCCCATACAGGAGGTGTTTTGAAGCTGTCGTTACCAACAAAGGATTTTGTACTAAATGCCAGTTAATGTGTTCAATACTTTTTCCATGCGTTATTTAATTTTATTACACAACTTAATTTCTGAACTTATCTGTTTTGGTTTCTTTGTATGTATGGATTGCATGGGTTGTTACTGATGTGAAAATTTAATGTCAATGGCACCTTTTTGTGTGTCGGGTGGATCCAGAGTCTAGTCTTGGGAGGTGCACTGCGGTTTTTAATGGGCAATTTGTCAGGGCAGTGGCTGGTGTTGGCACTTCAGTCATCACGGCACCGTAGTTGATATGCTGTTAGGATGATTGAAGCGCATTATTCTTACTACATTGTAATAAATGAAATTTCTGTCGCTTATTGACAGACGCAGGACTCGTATCTTGATATCAGTAGGGTATTGCTGCCCCCTACAGGAGTAGGACACTAGGCAGGAAAAAGATTCTGGCTACTCCTATGGGCAGTCCTATGGGCAGTCCCAGGGGGTATACCCTCTCTCTTCCTGCTATAGGATGTTAGTTTTTCTCTGCCTAGTTAGGACTAAGGACCTAAGTTCCTTGCTGGGATCTCTGGTCCTGGCAAGCTTTTTAGATAAATTTTTTTTTTTTTTAGCTAGCTTTTTTCTCCGGATTGTTCCTGTGAGATCTACAAGCAATTATGCCGGATCTGGGCGACGGGCTGGATGTTGCGATACAGTGGTCACCCCCAGCCGGCCTAGGAGCGTGTGCAGGCCCTAGCTCTGCGCTGGGTCGACCGTGACATAGTCCCACTGGACGCGGACTGGCCCGCGAGTTAAACGTCTCGCCAGGTCGCATATGACCGGTCTGCGGCCGAGTTGCATCGTTCCTATTAGCCGACATCCCCGGCGGCGGCGAGGGGGTTCTGTCGGGAGTTGTCGCCCGCCTGTTCCAGTATGGTGAGTAAATGTTTCCCCTTTTCCTCCTGTCGGGTTCTGGGGTGGACCCTCACTTTCCGGGTTCCCCTCTGTTCCATTGTGCACCTTCACCTGTTTGCTAATGGGGATGTGAGGAGGCTGGATCTGCAATACAGGCCGCTGCGGGGGGTGCTGCCGGTGCGGGCAGACGTTGTGTGTGGGGGGGGGGGGGGGGTTCCTACCTGGCTCCCCAGGACCCATCTGTTGGTCGCTCGTCTGTCAGTCGGGGGGGGTCCCCTTTAATGCAGCAGGCTGCCATTTTCTTGAAGCCACAATGTGCTCTGAATGGAGGCGGCCATCTTGGTACACCCGGCTCGTTTTCTTTTTTCAGAGCTGGAACACTGGGAGTTCCTGGAGGCATGTAAGGGGGTGGAGCTCCTCCCTAAACCCAGGCACACCACTCTGCAGGCCTTCTTTTGAGAGGATGATCGCTGCTGAGAGGACACCCTGGGCTTTCTGGTACATCTGTGGGTGGTGAGCCTTGGGGGGTCTCTTTCTCTCTGCGGGGGGTCTCTAGGCACGCTGCCTGACCACTGGGAGACATTTTATAGACAAAAACTGAAATTATTTTTTTTGCAACTTTTGCTAACGGGTTCCTCTGGTGTACCATGGACCCTGATGAACATGTGTCCCCACCTGATCCCCCTCGAGCTGACCGCAGGGCCCTCCTGTTCCCAGCTCACTTTAGATTCACTTTCGGCGGGCCTGGAGTCGCTTGTGTCCTGGGTGGAGGTGGCCTTTCAGGGGCGGGGTGCTAGAAAACGCCCTCCGCCTACCCCTGCCTCGTCTGATGCCTCAGATTCGGAACCTGACCAAGTTGCTGCTGATACAGGTCTCCCCTCTGGGTCTACTGCCTCGTGCCCTGTCTCCTCTGATAGTGAGGATGACCTTTCTGCCTCCGCTGTCGCGCAAGACAAGGCGCTGGTTGATGCACTGATTGTGTCTGTCCGTGATACCCTAAAGCTGGAGGACGCGGCTGCGACTGATACGCAGGTTGCCTTTTGGCACTCGCAAGCCCTCCAGGGTGACGAGGGTTTTTCCTTTTGCCGCATGCTTTGACTATCTCATTAAGAGAGAATGGGACTGTCCGAAACGCCCCCTGGGATGCCTAAGTGGATTGCTAGGCGCTACCCGTTTGAGGAGTCCCTCATTAAAGTGGAAGGTGCCGCCTACGGTGGATCCGCCGGTCTCCAGGCTGAATAAAGCTACTGTGATCCCGGTGGAGGATTCTCCGTCTTTTAGGGATCCGGTTGATCGTAGGGCGGAGTCTGTGTCCCGCACGGTTTTCCCTGGCAGGGTCTGCCTTAAGACCGGTGTTTACCATTGCCCTGGTTTGGCAAACATTGACAGAAGGTAATAAGCTACTACGTCGTGACCTAGAGGGGAGCAACCTTCCCCCTGCTGTGTCAGAGTTGCTGGACCAGATGGTGCAGGGACTGCAATTTGTTTGCAACGCCGCACTAGATACTGCTCCAAAGCTGGGGTGTTTGTCGTTTTCGGCGGTGGTCCTTAGACGCATGCTGTGGCTGAATTGTTGTTCTGTGGATCAGGCTTCTAAGAAAGCCTTGACTGATCTCCCCTTTCAGGGGGATCGCCTGTTTGGTGCTACCTTGGATGATATTATCAAAGGTCTCACTGGGGGCAAGAGCACCTTTATCCCACAGGCTGCCATGGGTAAGGACCCTCGTCGCAGACGGGGACCCTCCTTTTCAGCACACAAGAAGTTTTTTTTCACCCCTCTGGATCAGTCGACAAGGTGAAGCCCTTCAAGGCCCCCTCTGGGGGTTCCAAGCGGCCCTGGTCTGGTAAACAGAAATTGGGTTCCTCCAGACCTGAGGACAAGGCCGCTTCGGCCTGAAGGTGCGCCCACATCCATGTTGGGGGCGTCGGAGCACCAAGAGTGTCCTTGCGGCCTTGGAAGTGGCTGGTATCCTCCGTTGGGCGGAACGCTTTGTTCCAGCTCTCTCCGCTGTTCACATTCCAGGCGTGGAAAATTGGCAGGTGGATTTTCTCATCTGACAGACCTTAGATCAAGGGGAATGGTCTCTTTATCCGGAGGTGTTTCACCAGTTGTGCCTTCGTTGGGGCACCCCGGATGTGGATCTGTTGGCGTCCCGGATAAACAGGAAGGTGCAGAGGTTTGTAGCCCGATCTTGAGATCCTCTGGCAGACGCCACAGACGCGCTGGTGGTCCCATGGGTGCAGTATCAGCTGCTGTCTGCCTTTCCTCATCTCAAGTTGCTGCCAAGACTTCTTCGCAGGATAGAGGCGGAAGGGATTCTGATCATTCTTGTGGCTCCGGACTGGCCTCGTCGCACCTGGTACGCAGAGTTGGTCAGGCTGGTTGCAGACGCTCCATGGAGGCTTCCTCTCGGGGAGGATCTGCCGTCTCAGGGGCCGATCTTCCATCCTGCTTTACGGTCGCTTTGACGGCTTGGCTGTTGAGAGCCAGGTGCTGAAGGACAGGGGATTGTCTGCTGCAGTTATTCCTACTCTGCTTAAATCGACTTCTAGGAAGATTTACCATCGTATGTGGAAGTCTTGTATTGCGTAGTGTGAGTCCCTCGGGGTTCCTCCACGTTCGGGACTTTGCCTTCCTTCAATGGGGGGGGGGGGGGGTTGAGCAGAAGCTGGCTTTGAGTACTATCAAGGGTCAGGTCTCGGCCTTGGCGATTTTCTTCCAGAGGCCACTGGCCACTCATTCCCTGGTATGAAATTTCAGCCAGGGGGTGCGGCACCTGGTTCCTCCGGTGCGCTCTCCATTACCACCCTGGGACCTTAATTTGGTGCTGTTGGTTCTCCAGAAACCTCCCTTTGAACATATTAGGGAGATTCCCCTGCTTACCTTATCCCAGAAGGTGGTCTTTTTGGTGGCTATTACTTCTGCGTGCAGGGTGTCAGAACTGGCTGCGTTGTTCTGTCGTTCCCCCTATCTGATGGTTCATAGGGATAAAGTTGTTCTTCGTCCGGATCCGTCCTTCCTAAGGTGGTCTCTGGTTTTCACTTAAGATATCGTGTTGCCTTTCTTGTGTCCTAAGCCGAGCCATCCTAAGGAATTTGCACTGCACACTTTGGATGTGGTTCGGGCAATCGGGGTGTACCTGGCCACTACTGCCTCTTAAGTCAGGTTCGCTCTTTGTGATCACAGATGGCCCTAGAAAAGGGTTGCCTGCATCTGCTGTGACTTTCAAGATGGATCAGGCAGACGGTGGTGCAGGCTTATTTCTCTTACGTCCTCCGACAGTCGCCGCCTCTTCATATTCGTCACATATGGGGGTATTAGACTTTGCTCCGAAGGAGTAGCTAGGCAACAGAATATGTTAACAATAAAGCTTTTAACATATCCCACCCTCAAGGGGTGGTCCCCTCAGTCAATACCCTCCTACTTCCTGCAACCATATCTCAGTTTTAATGTCTAGCTTGTCAGGACGGACCGGCTGCAGGGCTGCCCGGTTCGGGTACAGACGGACAATGCCACGGCGGTGGCCTACATCAACCACCAAGGGGGCACCAGGAGTGCCCAAGCGGCTCGGGAAGTGGCCGACATTCTGTCTTGGGCCGAGACTCATGTCCCGGGGATAACGGCGGTTCACATTCCGGGGGTGGAGAACTGGCAGGCGGACAGACCCTGGATCAGGGGGAATGGTCTCTCCACCCGGCTGTCTTCCAGATGTTGTGCGCGAAGTGGGGTCTTCCAGATGTGGACCTGTTCGCGTCTAGTCAACAAGGTTCGTGGCACGGACGCGCGACCCTCGGGCAGACGCGTTAGTGGCCCCGTGGCATCAGTACAGGCTGATGTACGCGTTTCCACCGATTCAGTTGCTGTCCAGGTTCCTTCGCAGGTTGCACTCGGAACGCAGCGCGGTGATTCTTGTGGCACCGGACTGGCCTCGCCGGTCCTGGTACGCAGACCTCGTGAATCTGGAGGTCGACGCCCCGTGGCGTCTGCCTCTTCGAGACGATCTACTGTCTCAAGGACCGATTTACCATCCTGCTTTACAGTCGCTGGCTTTGACGGCCTGGCTGTTGAGACCGAGGTCCTGAAGGAGAAGGGTCTCTCTCCAGAGGTCATTCATACTTTGATCAACGCGAGGAAGTCTTCCTCGGAAGGTTTATTACCGTACTTGGAAGGCCTATTTTGCCTGGTGTGAGTCCAGGGGGTTTTCACCCCGCACGTACTGTTTCCCGTGTGCTGTCTTTCCTTCAGACGGGTGTCGATCAGCGTTTGGCGCTGGCTACGATAAAGGGTCAGGTGTCTGCGCTGGCCGTTCTGTTTCAACGTCCCGTGGCTTCCAACTCCTTGGTTGGCACCTTTTGTTCAGGGTGTGCGGCATCTGGTTCCCCCTAGGAGGGATCCTCTGCCCCCTTGGGACTTGAATCTCGTTCTATCTGTGTTACAACGTGCTCCTTTTGAACAGATCAGGGAGATCTCGTTGTCTATGTTGTCCAAAAAGGTCGCCTTTTTGGTGGCGATCACTTCGGCTCGCAGAGTGTCGGAGCTGGCGGCTTTGTCCTGCAAGTCTCCGTACCTGGTTATTCATTTGGATAAGGTGGTCTTGCGACCTAATCCTTCTTTTCTTCCGAAACGAGTTTCGGAATTCCATCTTAATGAGGATATTGTCTTGCCTTCGTTGTGCGCGAAGCCTAAACATCCAAAGGAGGTGAGATTGCATTCTCTGGATGTTGTTCGGGCGATAAGGGTTTACCTTAAATCGACTGAGTCTTTTCGTAAGACGGACTCCTTGTTTGTTCTTCCAGAGGGTCCTCGGAAGGGCATGGCGGCTTCGGCCTCTACCATCGCCAAATGGATCAGGCAGACCATTGAACAGGCCTATGCTTTGCAGGGAATGGTTCCTCCTGTACCTGTGAAGGCGCACTCTACTAGATCCTTGAGTACGTCTTGGGCCTGTCGTCATGGGGCTTCTGTAGCCCAGGTGTGTAAGGCGGCGACTTGGTCGACCGTGCACACTTTCACAAAATTCTACAAAGTAGATGTTCAGGCATCGGCGGATGCTTCCTTTGGCCGCAAGGTTCTTAGTGCGGCTGTTCCCTAGGGTCCCTTGTTGGGGACTCCTGGCTGTTGGGATAAGTTTTTTGTATCCCCTGGTTTTTTGTCTTTTCCTGGGTTGTTGCTCCTGTTGAGCACTTGTTTTTTGCTGTTGCCCAGCTGGTTTCCTTCCTTTGGTAAGGTTCCTTTCTTTGATGCGGAGACTGCGTTGCCTTTCGGCGCGGATGCGTTTCCCACCCCTCATGTTTGCACTGCTTTGGGACGTCCCCATATGTGACGAATATGAAGAGGCGGCGACTGTCGGAGGACGTAAAAGAAAACGGAATTTTTGTAAAATCTTACCTGTAAAATTCCTTTCTCTGAGTCCTCCGACAGTCGCCGCCCCCGCCCCTCTTTTGGGGTTTGGTTGTATACTCTACTGCTATTCCACTAAAACTGAGATATGGTTGCAGGAAGTAGGAGGGTATTGACTGAGGGGACCACCCCTTGAGGGTGGGATATGTTAAAAGCTTTATTGTTAACATATTCTGTTGCCTAGCTACTCCTTCGGAGCAAAGTCTAATACCCCCATATGTGACGAATATGAAGAGGCGGCGACTGTCGGAGGACTCAGAGAAAGGAATTTTACAGGTAAGATTTTACAAAAATTCCGTTTTGATTAAGGGTCAGGTTCCTCCTTTCCCTGTTAAGGTGCACTCTATTCGGGCACTTAGTGCTTCCTGGGCTTTTCGCCATCAGGCGTCTGTATTCCAGGTTTGCAGGGCGGCTACCTGGTCGTCTGTTCAGTGTTACAAAGTTTTATAAGGTTGATGTGCTGGCACCTGCAGAGGGTTCTGTTTGGTTTCAGGTGGGTCTAGTCTTTTTTTTTTTTTTTTTCCCGATGAGTCCTATGTTTCCTGGTTGGCTATGTTTTTGGCCTTGTGGAATGTTTTCTTCTGCTATCCCACGCCTCAATTATGGCACTGCTTTGGGATGTCCCTACTGATATCAAGATATGAGTCTTGCGTCTGTCAATGAGCAAGAGAAAAATGGATTTTTGACTTACCGTAGAATCCTTTTCTCTTATGCTCATTGACAGATGCAGCACCCACCCCTCTATATTGGAGTTGGTGTGGTTTCTCTGCTTTGTTACATAACTGACATCCTATAGCAGGAAGAGAGGGTATACTCCCTGGGACTGCCCATAGGTGTAGCCAGCATCTTTTTTTCTGCCTAGTGTCCTACTCCTGTAGGGGGCAGCAAAACTCTACTGATATCAAGATGAGTCCTGCGTCTGTCAATGCAAGAGAAAAAGATTTTACGGGAAGTCAAAAATCCAGTTCTTTCAACTTCCCATAATGCAGAATTAGTGAGAGCCCTGAGCGTTTCACTTGCCATGTCGCCTGCCACCAGATGCAGATTGTCACTTCAGTGGCTGTGTCACAGGGTGAGCAGTGAGTGATAATGTAATCTCTCTGCTGCCCATGGCTGCACAGTGAGGGGCAGTGTTGTGTCAGATCCTGAACGGTGGTGATGCAGGGCGGGTTGTGAGAGATGTCATCTCTCTGCTCTCTCGCCTGCCCACCCACTCAAGTTTAAATAAACCCATAAACATAAATGAAGTTGCAGCTAGGGCTGAAACAACTAATTGATTATGAAAATAGTTGTCCACTATTTTCATAATTGATTAGTCAGCAGATTAGCTGGTCTGCATACAGAATGCATTATTTGTTTACATATCGGGAAATACAGTGAAGCACACATACAGCTCAGTACACCATCCATACATGTCAGTAAGTGCCTGAGAACTTGTGAATGTGTGAAAAGCAATGCCTCATGGGACATGTAGTCCTGGGCAGGAAGTGAGTGGTTCAAAAGACAGAAGTTTTTTTTTTTTTTACCTTGCTATAGGGGCACCCTGAAAGCAGGAGGAGCCAGAAGAGGAGAATCAGGGTTGCTCTGTGCACGTGGAACATGTTTAACCCTCCTCTTATGTTAGAATTCCGTTACTATCCATGATGTTTAGGGTCAGTTTTGACCCGTGTTTTAAATCAGCCATAAAATACCCTCTGAATAATTATTTATCATCAAATTTGTTTCTTACCTCTTGGTTACCTTGTTAGGCTTCTTTATCCTTGAAAAGATTGGTTTTAATATTTTTGGTGTGACCCCCCTAGACCTTTCTTTTGATAGCATACCTCTCATTTTCAAATTTAAAAAATGGTAAAATAAAGTCAGCAACTCTGAAATGAATTTGTCCTATGTTTCTTCACTTTATTTAGAGAAGCAGACAAGCAGGAAAAGAGATAGGCCCCTCCCTAACTACAGCTCACAGGGTTGAGAGGGGATTAGCTGTCACTGTTACTAAGCAGAGAGAGTTTATGATTTCAGTTTTGGCACTTATTAGTGTCCTAAAATCCTATATTATAACTGGGTCAGAATTGACCCTAACACCATGAACGTCTTCATTTTCACCACAGTATTTTATAATTTAGTGAAAGGGATTATTTTTATATTACATTGTTTAAATAGAGGTTCCTGACAAAGTAAAAAAATCTTGATGCAATAAACAAATTTATGTGATACTTAGACATTCAAAACCTGAAAACGGGTCAGTTCTGACCCTAACATAAGAGGAGGGTTAATTAAATCACTTTAAAGACTCTGTGCAGTAAAGATCAGCATCTGAACCCAGAGAAATGGAAGGCATTACAATTAAATTTAAAGTAAACTTTTACCAGTATTGTGCATTATCCATCCTTCATATAGGTTCATGTCTGCCTCCTAGTTAAAATGCCCATTTCTCTTTAGTTCATTGTTGGACACAGCTACTGATCTTCTTAACTATTGGGTTTCACTGCCCCCTACCAGAATAGGACACTAGACAGAAAAAAAGTCTGGCTATGCCAACGGGCAGTCCCAGGGGGTATACTCCCCCCCTCTCTCTGCTATAGGTACTCATTTTTTTTTCTGCCTAGTCCGGAGTAAGGACCTAGTTCCTTGCTGGGATCTCTGGTCCTGGCAATTTTTTCTCTTTTTAGCTAGATTTTTTTTTCTCCTATTTATTTTTTCCTGTGAGATCTACAATCAACTTGTGGACTGTGCCACAGGCTGGATAATCTAGATCAAGTGGTCACTCCAGTCTGGCCAGCGAGCATGCGCAGACCTCAGCTCCACGCTAGGTCTGCTGCGACATAGCCACGGATTAGGGCTGGCCTGCTAGTTAAATGCCTCCTGCGGTCGCATAGGACCAGGTCTTGGCCCGAGTCGCAGCGTTCCTCCCGGCCGACAGGCCCCCCCCATTTCGATGGCGAGGGGATTTGTCTGGAGCAGTGCCCGCCTGGATCCTGGTATGGTGGGTAGCTATCCCCTCTCTCTCCCTGGAGGGTTTTGGGGTGGGTGTGGGCTCCTCCATGGGATGGTCAAACTCCCAGGTTCCCCTGTTTCCTGTCAGGCACCCCCTTCATCTATCTCCCCCCCCTTCCACTTATGCTGGGGCTGTGTGGGTGGTCTGGTCCACTTCCAGGGGTGGGGGCAGGGCGTTTTTCTGGCAGTGGGGGGGTGCGCCCCCGGCGAGCGAGCGTTCCGCTGTATGGAGAGGGGGGGGGATGCTGTACCTCGTGGGGGCCCAGGGCCCCCCTGTACTGCCTGGGCCTGTCCTTGAGGCCTAGGGATCCCTCCTGGGTCTCTGGGAGCCTCGTGGTTCTGCCAGGGCCACCATTTTGTTGTAGCCTTGTGCTGCAATGCATGGGGGCCATGTTGTGGTGGTCTGCCATAAAAAAAAAGTGGCGGCCATGTCTGTGGTGCCTTCTGGGTGGTGTTTTCAGCGGTAGGAGCCGCCCCTCATCCCCTGGTACTGACTCCTGGATCCTTTTGTTTCCTGATAGCCACTCGTGCAGTGCAGATTCTCCTGGTGGCTGCAGTGCCTGGTTTCTGCGGGGTGGTGAGTCTGGTGGGGTCCTCTCCCTCACTGCTGAGGATCGATTGGTGCTCTGTGACTGGCAACTGGGTGGTGCTGCTGCCAGAGGGGTGGGGGTTGCCCCTTAGCAGTGTTTACACTTTTTTGTGGGGTCCCCCTGGTGACTCATGAATTCTTTGGAGCACATCTCTCCACCTGATCCCTTCTCTGGGGCTGCAAAGCCCTCTGGGTCCCATCCATCGATGCCCTGACTGCAGTCCTGGAGTCCTTTGTGTCCGGGGTGGAGGTGGCTTTTTGGGGACGGGCTGGCATAAAGTGCCCCCTGCCTCATCTCATCCTGAATCTGATTCGGCCGCCACGGACATGGGGTCACCCTGCTGGGTCTGCGACCACGCGCCCTGAAACCTCAGATAGTTGGGAGGGTTCCTCCACTTGCAACCGTGCACGAAAAAAAGGCACTGGTGGACGCACTGATTTTATCTGGGCTTGAGAGTTCGAGTTGGAGGACGCAGCTGCGGCTATGACAGGGGTGCAGGTTCCCTTTGGCAAGCACAAGCCATCCAGAGTGGCAAAGGTGTTCTGTTTCCCCTCCTATTTTGACAGAATTGTCACTAAAGAGTGGGAACGATCAAAGTGTCCCCTTGGGGTCCCTAAGCAAGTTGCAATGGTTTCCAGATTAAACAAGGCAACCATGATTCCGGTTGAAGAGTCCCCAGCTGACAAGAAGGTGGAGGCTGTGGCCCACAATATGTACACCCTGGCTGGTTCAGCACTGAGGCCGATATTCACCATTGCCCTGGTGCCGCAGACTATGACCGAATGAGCTAAGCTTTTGCGCCGTAACCCAGAGGGAGAGTAGCTCCCCCCTGCTTTTGCTGAGCTGGGGGACCAGCTGGTCCAGGGGCTGCAGTTTATCTGTGATGCGGCTCCACAAGTGACTCGGCTCTCTTTTGACAGTGCTCCTTCGGTGTGCCGTTTGGCTCAAATGCTGGTCTGCGGACCAGACTTCTAAAAAGGCCTGACTGATTTTCCCTTTCAAGGAGATCGCCTATTTGGTGCTAGCCTGGAAGACATCATTAAAGGTCTCGGGTCTCACGAGGGGGGAAGAGTACCTTTCTTCCGCAGGCTACTAAGGGCAAGGACTCTTGTCGTAGACGTGGGCCCTCCTCTGCTCATAAGAAGTTTTTACATATAGAAACATAGAAACATAGAATGTGTCGGCAGATAAGAACCATTTGGCCCATCTAGTCTGCCCAATATATCTGAATCCTATGAATAGTCCCTGGCCCTATCTTGTATGAAGGATAGCCTTATGCCTATCCCATGCATGCTTAAACTCCTTCACTGTATTTGCAGCTACCACTTCTGCAGGAAGGTTATTCCATGCATCCACTACTCTCTCAGTAAAGTAATACTTCCTCATATTACTTTTAAACCTTTGCCCCTCTAATTTAAAACTGTGTCCTCTTGTGGTAGTTTTTCTTCTTTTAAATATGCTCTCCTCCTTTACCGAGTTGATTCCCTTTATGTATTTAAATGTTTCTATCATATCCCCTCTGTCTCTTCTTTCTTCCAAGCTATACATGTTAAGGTCCTTTATCCTTTCCTGGTAAGTTTTTTTCCTGCAATCCATGTACTAGTTTAGTAGCTCTTCTCTGAACTCTCTCTAGAGTATCTATATCCTTCTGGAGATATGGCCTCCAGTACTGCGCACAATACTCCAAGTGAGGTCTCACCAGTGTTCTGTACAGCGGCATAAGCACTTCTCTCTTTCTACTGCTTATACCTCTCCCTATACATCCAAGCATTCTGCTGGCATTTCGTGCTGCTCTATTACATTGTCTTCCCACCTTTAAGTCTTCTGAAATAATTACTCCTAAATCCCTTTCCTCAGATACTGAGGTCAGGACTGTGTCAAATATTCTATATTCTGCCCTTGGGTTTTTACGCCCCAGGTGCATTATCTTGCACTTATCCACATTAAATTTCAGTTGCCAGAGTTCTGACCATTCTTCTAGTTTTCCTAAATCCTTTTCCATTTGGCGTTTCCCTCCAGGAACATCAACCCTGTTACATATCTTTGTGTCATCAGCAAAAAGACAAACCTTACCATCGAGGCCTTTTGCAATATAACTTATGAAGATATTAAACAAAATTGGTCCCAGTACAGATCCCTGAGGTACCCCACTGGTAACATGACCTTGTTCTGAATGTTCTCCATTGACTACAACCCTCTGTTGTCTGTCACTCAGCCACTGCCTAATCCACTCAACAATATGGGAGTCCATGCTCAATGACTGCAGTTTATTGATAAGTCTTCTATGTGGGACAGTGTCAAAAGCCTTACTAAAATCTAGATATGCAATGTCTACTGCACCTCCACCGTCTATTATTTTAGTCACCCAGTCAAAAAAATCTATAAGATTTGTTTGACATGATCTCCCTGAAGTAAACCCATGTTGTTTTTCATCTTGCAATCCATGGGATTTAAGATGTTCCACAATCCTATCCTTTAATAGGGTTTCCATTAATTTGCCTACTATTGATGTCAGACTCACTGGTCTATAGTTGCTCGATTCCTCCCTACTACCTTTCTTGTGAATGGGCACGACATTTGCCAATTTCCAGTCTTCCGGGACGACTCCTGTTACTAATGATTGGTTAAATAGATCTGTTAATGGTTTTGCCAGCTCACCACTAAGCTCTTTTAATAATCTTGGGTGTATCCCATCAGGACCCTGTGACTTATTTGTCTTCACTTTAGACAGCAATCTTAGAATGTCTTCCTCTGTAAAGACACATGCATCAAATGATTCATTAGTCATCCTTTCAAGTGGAGGTCCTTCTCCTTCTTTTTCTTCTGTAAAAACTGAACAGAAGTATTCATTAAGGCAGTCAGCTAGCCCTTTATTTTCTTCTACATACCTTCCGTCCTTTGTTTTTAATTTAGTTATTCCTTGTTTTAATTTCCTTTTTTCATTTATATATCTGAAGAATGTCTTATCCCCCTTTTTCATAGACTGAGCTAGTTTTTCTTCTGCCTGCGCTTTAGAAGTTCTTATAACTTGCTTGGCCTCTTTCTGCCTAATCTTGTAGATTTCCTTATCTTCATTGCTCTGGGTTTTTTTATAATTACAAAATGCTAGCTTTTTATTTTTAATGATTTGGGCCACTTCTGCTGAGTACCACAGTGGTCTCTTCCTTTTTTTGCTTTTACTGACAAGTCTAATGCAATTTTCTGTTGCCTTCAATAATGCACCTTTTAAGTAGTCCCATTTCTCCTGGACTCCATGTAATCCGTTCCAGTCTGATAAGGACTCATTTATGACTAATTTCATTTTTGAAAAGTCTGTTTTTCTAAAATCTAAAACTTTTGTTTTTGTGTGGTGTGACTCTTTCACAGTTCTTATATTAAACCACACTGACTGGTGATCACTAGATCCCAAGGTTTCGCCTACAATGACATCATATACCGAATCCCCATTTGTGAATACCAGATCCAAAATGGCCTCCCTCCGGGTTGGCTCCTCAACCACTTGTTGCAGAGACAACCCCAGTAGGGAATTTAGAATATCTGTACTCCTGGTAGAACTTGCTATTTTGGTTTTCCAGTTTATATCTGGAAGATTGAAATCTCCCATAATGATAACTTCTCCTTTCATTGTCATTTTAGCTATTTCTTCAACTAGTAGATCATCTAGTTCTTTAACTTGACCAGGTGGCCTATATATCACACCTACACGAGTTACTGCATGATTAGCAAACTGCAACGTAACCCAAACTGACTCTATGTTGGCCTCACCAACTTGTATTAGGTTAGATTTAATGCTATCTTTCACATACAGGGCCACTCCTCCTCCTTTCTTGCCTACTCTGTCTCTTCTGTATAAAGAGTACCCTGGTATGGTTATGTCCCAGTCATTTCTTTCATTAAACCATGTCTCCGTAACAGCCACTAAATCTACATTCTCAGATTCCATTATTGACCCAAGTTCATTGATTTTTTTACCTAAACTGCGAGCATTTGTAGACAGGACTCTGAGCTTATCATTTCTTAACCTCTGTGCTTCTGACCTGTTCTGGCATTGTTTCGGGGGGCAATTGGACTCTTGTATTTTCACTCTTTTGCCCCCCCCTTCCTAGTTTAAATACTCTTTCGCAAATTCTTGGAGTTGTTCACTAAGTACATTTGTTCCTTTGAGAGAAAGGTGCAAACCATCTTTTTTGTACAGTTCCTTTCTATTCCAAGTAGAGCTATCATGAGAAACAAAGCCAAATCCTTGCTCTTGACACCATTTACTAAGCCATATGTTGAACTCCTTTATGCGCCTCTGCCTATCATTCTGAACATTATGCACAGGCAGAACTTCAGAAAATGAAATGGTGGATGCAAAATGCTGTATGTCATTTCCAAGTGTGATAAAAGATTTTTTCACCTCTGACATTTCATTGCAAGCCAGGTCATTTGTCCCTAGATGGACAAGAACATCCACGTCCCCTTCCTGCTTTGCTTGCTTAACAATATTAATAATACGTCTTCTATCTCGCCTAGCAGTAGCACCAGGGAGACATCTCACAGAACCATTTTCTTTAAGCTCCACACTTCTTATGATTGAATCACCCAGCAACAGCTGCTTCCTTTGAGACTTCACTTTATCTTTTTTGTCCTTGGCTGCAGTCTTGCATACATTAGACATAGGAGTCGATGGTTTCTCACCCTCTGTGCTTGAGTCCATATCCATGTTGTCCTTACATTCTGAGAGTGCTGCAAATGAATTTTGGAGAACCACCGACTGTGGGACTTGTCTTCTATCCACCACTCTAAGTCTTCCAGAACCTACAGTAACCCATCTGCCATTTCTGGGGTTTCTGGGGGTCCTCTGTGGCAGTGGCATTGCAGCAGTCCCAGCTGGAGTTTGTTTAACAGATAATTTAAATATCTCTGATTTCAAAAATGCAATTTCCTGCTGCAGTAAGGAGAATTGCCTACAGATCTGACAGCATCCGAATCTCCAAAGAGTGGAACATGAAATAAATGCACAACAATTCCTGCACTGAACCGTCCCTCAGGGTCGACTGACAAGGAATCAAAGCCCTTTGGGGACTCCTCTGGAGGATCCAAGCAAACTTGGTCTGGCAAGGCAAGAGTGGATTTCTCCAGACCCGCGGACAGGGCCCCTTCAGCAGGGAGGTGCGCCTTCACCCGTATATGGGGTGAGGTGACATCTTCGCTGGTTCCCAGACCCATGGACTTCCCTGGTACAAAATAAGTGGGTTCACAAAGTTATACAGTCCGGCTACAAGATCGAGTTTCATTCCTACCCTCTGGTAAGGTTCTTCCTTCCAACGTGCGACTGTCCCGGGTCCACGTACAGGCTCTTTTTTTTTTTTTTACTTTAAAAGGTGATTGTCTTGGTTCCGACTTCAGAACGTTTTTAATGGTTTTTGCTTAAACCTTTTTACAGTCCCAGAAAGGAGGCAAGGTGTGTTGAATTCTGGACCTCATGGCGCTGAACTGCTTTGTGCAGGTGCAGAAGTTCAGAATGGAGTCCATTCGCATGGTGGTGGCTTCCCTGCATCTGGGATTTTCTTGCCTCCATCGACATCAAGGAAGCTTACTTTCACATTCCAATGCATTAGTCACCAGCGCTTCCTCTGCTTTGCCGTGGGAGAGGAACATTATCAGTTTGTGGCGTTACCCTTTGGCTTGCCTCCGCTCCTCGGGTCTTCACAAAAGTATTAGCTCCAGTGCTAGCATTGTTAAACCAATGGGGGGGGGGGGGGGGGGGGGGGGAGAATCATGGTACTACTGCGAGCGGAGCCTCCTACTGCTTCTGGTGGAAAACCTGGAAATCCCCAAACAAACTTTGAGGGAACTTTAGAAATTATCTTGAACACACTAGGGCTGAAACATCTATCAATTATGAAAATAGTTGTCAACTATTTTCGTAATCGATTAACCACTTCCCGACTGCCGCACGACTATATACGGCGGCAGTCAGCCCCTCACAGGCAAAGTGACGTAGGGATACGTCACTAGCCTGTGGGAGCTGGGGGGGGCGAGCGCGTGCCACCGAATGAGCGCTCCCGCTCGGTCATGGCCCCCCCCCCCCCCCCGTTCGTCCGTTACAGCGGGAGAAAGGCAGGCGGCTAATGTAAACAAAGCCTCCCGTCATTCTCCCCTGTGTAAGAATAGTGATCATACGGTTCTGCTATGTAAGACCGTTGATCACTGTTCTTACAGCTCAAGCCACAGCCAATCACAATTAGAAACACGGCCCCTAGGGACACACGTAACCCCTCCCTCTCAAAAAAAGTTAACCCCTTCACTGCCAGTGTAATTTTTACAGTAACAGTGCATATGTATAGTAATGTCACTGGTAACCCCAAAAGTGTCAAAAATGTCAGTCAAGGGTCCGATCTGTCCGCCGCAATGTTGCAGTCCCACGAAAAAAAAAAAAAAAAAAAAAATCGCAGATCGCCGCCATTGCATTAAAAAAAAAACAAAAATGACAAAAATCTTTCCCTTAGTTAGTAAACGCAATAACTTTTTGCGCAAACCAATCAAAATACGCATTTGCGATTTTTTTTTTTTTTTTTTTTTTTTTTTTTTTTTACCAAAAATTACGTAGCATAAAACAAATTGGCCTAAAATGTTAAAAAATTTAGATTTTACATTTTTTTGGGGAATTTCATAAAAAAATGTGAAAAATATTGTTATTTTTGCAAAATTGACGCTCTTTTTTTGTTTATAGCGCATGATCAAAAATCTTTACAGGTGATCAAATACCACCAAAAGAAAGCTCTGTTTGTGGGAAAAAAGGACATCAAATTAGTTTAGGTACAGCGTCGCACGACCGCGCAATTGTCCGTTAAATTCACGCAGTGCTGAATCGCAAAATAGGCCCTGTTTAGGAAGGGGGTAAAATCTTCCGGGGCTTAAGTGGTTAAGGTCCTTAAGTGGTTATGGTCCTGCATACAGAATGCATTTTGTTTACATATCAGAAACTACAGTGCAATGCACATACAGCTCAGTACACCATCCATACATGTATGTAGATGGCAGAGAACTTGTGAATGTGTGAGGAGCAATGCCTCATGGGAAATATAGTCCTGGGCAAGAGAAGGAACCAAGTGATTCTAAAGGCAAAGGTTGTTTTTACCTTGCTATAGGGACACACTATACAGTACCATACTTTGCTGCTTCCTATAGGGGCACTTTGAAGGCAGGAGGGGCCAGAAGTGCCGTGGGGGGCAGAAGAGAAGAATCAGTGCTGCTCTGTGAAAAATCATTACACAGAGAGGATAAGTATGACAAGATTGTAAACGTTGGATTTTTTTTCTTTTTTAACAACAACCACTTTAAGGGCTCTGTGCAGGGAAGATCAGCATCTGAACCCAGAGAAGGTGGAGGCCGATAGACTAGAGGTGATATAAGGCATTACAATTACATTTAAAGTAAAAGTTTACTAGTATTGTGCATTATATTTAAAATTATTATATCCATGAAAAAAAAAGTCTAAGCTTTTAGTACTACTTTAATATAAAAATGTCCCCCCCCCCCCCCCTCCACCCTCCACCCTCCACCCTTCATATAGCTTCATGTCTGACTCCCAGTTAAAATATCCTGCATATCCAACTTCTGGGCATATTTTATTATATACATACACACGATACAAGATATAATACTTTCACTGTTTCACAGTAGAAATTATAATACAGTAGCAATATCTGCTGTTTTTTTTTTTTTTTTACTATAAAGGGCTATTTTTTTTTTTTTAACTCCATCATAACAGGTGATTAAAAAAAAAAAAAAAAAAAAAGCATGCTGCTGCTACTAAAGGTCTTCTGCTGCCCATACATGTATTGGATTTTTGGACAAGAATATTTGCATCTAGATTTGTACAAAAAATATTTGTATATTCGTTGAATGGACGAGTATTGTTTAGAAATTGCACTTGCTTTTAACCACTTGCCGACTGCTCACAGTATATTTACTGTGGCAGTCAGCCCCTCACAGGCAGAGTGACGTAGATCTACGTCGCTAGCCTGTGAGGGTCTAGGGAGCGAGCGCGCGCCCCCGCTCCTGCGTGGTCACAGACACACCCCCCCCCCGCGCATGTGACCGGCGGACCCGATGTCCGCCGGTCACTCTGCGATCGTCGCTGCAGAGGGAGAAAGTCAGGCGGCTAATGTAAACAAGCCGACTGTCATTCTCCCCTGTGTAGAAACAGTGATCACACGGTTCTACTATGTAGGACCGTTGATCACTGTTTCTACAGCTCAAGCCACAGTCAATCACAGTTAGAATCACGCCCCTAGGGACACACACAGCCCCTCCCTCTCAAATAAAGTTAACCCCTTCACTACCAGTGTCATTTTGCAGTAACAGTGCATATGTATAGCACTGATTACTGCAGTAATGTCACTGGTAACCCCAAAAATGTCAGTCAAGGGTCCGATCTGTCCGCTGCAATGTAGCAGTACCGCAAAAAAAAAAAAAAAACGCAGATCGCCGCCATTACACGTTAAAAAAAAAAAACAACAAAAATTACAAAAATCTTTCCCTTTGTTAGTAAACGCGATAACTTTTGCGCAAACCAATCAAAATACGCTTTTTGCGATTTTTTTTTTTTTTTTACCAAACATATGTAGCATAAAACAAATTGACCGAAAATGTTAAAAAATTTTGATTTTTACATTTTTTTTTGAGAATTTCATATTAAAAAAATGTGAAAAATATTGCTATTTTTGCAAAATTTACGCTCTTTTTTTTGTTTATAGCACATGATCAAAAAAAAAAAAAATCGCACAGGTGATCAAATACCACCAAAAGAAAGCTCTGTTTGTGGGAAAAAAAAGGACGTCCAATTCTTTTAGGTACAGCGTCCCTGGTCAGGAAGGGGGTAAAATCTTCCGGGGCTTAAGTGGTTAACTTTAAATTTTAAAATGAATATTTCTGAGCAAAAACCACGTACACTATTTGAAGATTTGTTTGATCGAGAAGTTTTCTATTCTGCTCCTTCAAATTTTCCTGTCACTGTGGTTGATAACGAACACCAAATAGACCCCACTAATGGTTAGAAAAATCAGATGAATGTTTTTAAAAAATTTCAAAAAAAAAATTTAGTTTGTGTATGGCCAGCATAAGTGACAGCAGGCGCAGGAAGCTTGCAAGCTACCTGCCTATTAATAAGGGAATGTGTCATGAATATTATATACCAATCCGGTCTTACAATTTGCAAAACAGTGTTTTAGGTCTTTTAAAAATATTGATCTTTGAGTCTAATATGTACCACATTTTAAACCTCCAATAATACATATATCTGTCTCAGAGTGGATTAAATAGCCAACTACAGTGGGTACGGAAAGTATTCAGACCCCCTTAAATTTTTCACTCTTTGTTATATTGTAGCCATTTGCTAAACTCATTTAAGTTCATTCTTCTTCCTCATGAATGTACACATAGCAACCCATACTGACAGAAAAACACAGAATTGTTGACATTGTTGCAGATTTATTAAAAAAGAAAAACTGAAATATCACATGGTCCTAAGTATTCAGACCCTTTGCTCAGTATTTAGTAGAAGCCCCCTTTTGATCTAATACAGCCAGGAGTCTTTTTGGGAAAGATGCAACAAGTCTTTCACACCTGGATTTGGGGATCCTCTGCCATTCCTCCTTGCACATCCTCTCAAGTTCTGTCAGGTTGGATGGTAAACGTTGGTGGACAGCCATCTTTAGGTCTCTCCAGAGATGCTCAATTGGGTTTAAGTCAGGGCTCTGGCTGGGCCATTCAAGAACAGTCACGGAGTTGTTGTGAAGCCACTCCTTCATTATTTTAGCTGTGTGCTTAGGGTCATTGTCTTGTTGGAAGGTAAACCTTCGGCCCAGTCTGAGGTCCAGAGCACTCTGGAGAAGGTTTTTGTCCAGGATATCCCTGTACTTGGCCGCATTCATCTTTCCCTCGATTGCAACCAGTCGTCCTGTCCCTGCAGCTGAAAAACACCCCCACAGCATGATGCTGCCACCACCATGCTTCACTGTTGGGACTGTATTGGACAGGTGATGAGCAGTGCCTGGTTTTCTCCACACATACCGCTTAGAATTAAGGCCAAAAAGTTCTATTTTGGTCTCATCAGACCAGAGAATCTTATTTCTCACCATCTTGGAGTCCTTCAGGTGTTTTTTTTAGCAAACTCCATGCGGGCTTTCATGTGTCTTACACTGAGGAGAGGCTTCCGTCGGGCCACTCTGCCATAAAGCCCCAACTGGTGGAGGGCTGCAGTGATGGTTGACTTTCTACAACTTTCTCCCATCTCCTGACTGCATCTCTGGAGCTCAACCACAGTGATCTTTGGGTTCTTCTTTACCCCTCTCACCAAGGCTCTTCTCCCCCGATAGCTCAGTTTGGCCAGATGGCCAGCTCTAGGAAGGGTTCTGGTCGTCCCAAACGTCTTCCATTTGAGGATTATGGAGGCCACTGTGCTCTTAGGAACCTTAAGTGCAGCAGAAATCTTTTTGTAACCTTGGCCAGATCTGTGCCTTGCCACAATTCTGTCTCTGAGCCCTTTAGGCAGTTCCTTTGACCTCATGATTCTCATTTGCTCTGACATGCATTCTGATCTGGAAGGTCTGATATAGACAGGAGTGTGGCTTTCCTAATCAAGTCCAATCAGTATAATCAAACACAGCTGGACTCAAATGAAGGTGTAGAACCATCTCAAGGATGATCAGAAGAAATGGAAAGCACCTGAGTTAAATATATGAGTGTCACAGCAAAGGGTCTGAATACTTAGGACCATGTGATATTTCAGTTTTTCTTTTTTAATAAATCTGCAACAATGTCAACAATTCTGTGTTTTTCTGTCAGTATGGGGTGCTATGTGTACATTCATGAGGAAGAAGAATGAACTTAAATGATTTTAGCAAATGGCTGCAATATAACAAAGAGTGAAAAATTCAAGGGGGTCTGAATACTTTCCGTACCCACTGTATATAGCTGGATATTTACATTTACCACTGCATATAGATATTCAAGAATATTAACTAAATTATACACTTACCTAAGTTTTTATCCAATTAGTCTATTAATCGAAACAATAATTGGCCAACTAATCGATTATGAAAATAATCGTTAGTTGCAGCCCTAGAACACACCACTAATACTAGTTCCTAAAAGCAGCAGCCTCTACTGTGCGATATCACAAAATATAGATCAATATAAAACAGATTTGCGCTAATAAATGATATTACACATATCTAATAATAAAAAAAAAAAAAAAAAGCAAAAACATAGGTTGTGAAAAATCCCATAGGAGTAGTCCCAGCTGGTAGGGTCTCAATTTTGCTAGGTCCCAAGTGATTCACTATCCAGAGTGACACATCACCATCCACCACCAAATATGGATTGACTATCGGAAGAACTGCCACCACAGAGACAATATAAGTGCCTGCTTACCAGCAGTACTGGACCTCTTATCAAAGGAGGCCAGTTTTTGGCTGTTTACCCCACCAGGACCTTGTAGTATATTCCGGCTGTATGATAAAACTAGGTATCCAGTAGCGGCTTCCATGTGGAAAGGCTCAAAGACAAAAGGATGCATGCGATTCCACAGTGTCACTTGCAATTGCTAGAACGGAACCAGCCAATCCTCTAACTGTATCTTACAAATGAGGATATTCCTCCCCACATGCCAAATCCCAGTTTCAAATCCACCACACAATCCGCAGCAGTAGGTCCACCAACAGCCCACTGAACTTTGAGAGAGTTTGGCTCGTTGGCCAAATGGGATAAGAATCTGCAGTCTCTGGACAATCAGATCTGGCTGAGCCGGGGAACAAAAAAGTCCCTGATATGGTGGCTTCGTTCTCCGGCGCTTTGGCTGGGCAAATCCTTCCTCCCCTTATATTGGACAGTGGTCACCAAGGATGACAGCCTGTCCGGCTGGGGAGGCATCCTTGGCAAAAATTCTGCTCAGGGGATCTGGACACTGGAAGAGTCCAGACTACCGATCAATGTCTTGGAACTCCGAGCGATCCGACTGTGCCTGGAACATTGGACAGATCATCTTCAGGGATGTCCAGTGCACATTCAATCAGACAATGCCATGGCCGTGGCTTATGTCAATCACCAGGGGAGCACCAGAAGTGTCTTCGCAGCTCTGGAGATAGCCAGTATTCTAAGGTGGGCAGAACGGTTCGTTCCAGCCCTCTCCACCGCACACATACCTGGGGTGGAAAACTGGCAGGCGGATTACTTCAGTCGGCAGGCGGTGGACCAATGGGAGTGGTCCCTTCACCCGGAGGTGTTTCATCAGTTGTGTCTCCAGTGGGGCATCCCAGAGGTGGATCTGTTGGCGTCTTGGGTCAACAGAAAGGTGCAGAGGTTTGTGGCACGGACATGGGATCCTCTGGCGGACGCCACAGATGCGCTGGTGGGCCCATGGGGTCAGTATTGTCTGATTTACGCCTTTTCTCCTCCCAAGCTTCTTGCGCGGCTTCTGCGCAGGATCGAGGCAGAAGGGATTCCAATCATCTAGTGGCCCTGGACTGGCCTCGCCAGGCTTGGTACACCGATCTGGTGCAGCTGGTCACCGACGTTCCTTGGAAACTTTCTCTCGGGGAGGATCTGCTGTCCCAAGGACCAATCTTCCATCCTGCTTTAGTCGCTGGCTTTGACGGCTTGGCTGTTGAACGCCAGGTGCTGATGGATAGAGGTTTGGCTGAGTGTGATTCCAATGCTGTTAAAAGCTAGAAAATCTACTTCTAGGAAGATCTCCCATGGTACGTGGAAGACATACATTGCGTGGAGTCTCTTTGGGCTTATCCTCGCTCTTTTTTCGGTGGCTCGGATCTTGACCTTCTTTCAACAGGGGGTTGAGCAGAAACTGGCCTTGAGTCACATACTCCCTGGTACGTACTTTTCTTCAGGGAGTTAGGCACTTGACCCCTCCAGTGCGGTCTCTGTTCCCGCCTTGGGACCTCAATTTGGTGCTCTGTCTTCCAGAAGCCTCCTTTTGAGAATCTTCGGGACATTCCCTTACTTGCGCCGTCCCAGAAGGTGGCCTTTTTGGTGGCTATCACCTCTGCGCGCAGGGTGTCGGAATTGGCGGTGTTATCTTGTCGTTCACCTTACGCCTCTGTCCGTCGTTCCTTCCTCCAGATGGATCAGACAGACGGTGGTTCAGGTCTATTCCATCAAGGGTCAGGTTCCTCCTTTCCCTGTCAAGACACATTCTACTCGGGCTCTCAGTGCCTCCTGGGCCTTCCGTCATCAGGCATCAGTGACGCAGGTTTGCAAGGCGGCCACTTGGTCAATCCGTGCACACTTTCACAGAGTACTATAAAGTGGATGTATTGGCATCTATGGATCCTTCCTTTGGCTGCAAGCTTTTTGCAGACTGCGGTTTAGGACCTGGTCCTCTTTGGGGGTGTATTGTTTTTTTTCGGTTGAGCGCCTGTTTACCTGGTTGGCTATAGTTAGCCTTGGGAGTTTCTTTTTTGCTGTTCCCACCCCTCATATTTAACACTGCTCTGGGACGTCCAAATGGTTATGAAGATCAGAAGCTGTGTCCGTCGATGAAAGAAAGAGAAAATGGGGATTTTTGACTTACCGTAAAATCCATTCATGTTCATTGTTGTTGCTGCTACCAAACTTCTTAGGCCTGGTTCACATGCGTTTTTTTTTTTTTGTAGCTTTTTGCAGAAACGCACTAAAGTTAATTTAACATGGTTTTCTATTCTATGGGACACGTTCACATCTCTGTTTTTTTTAGCCGCTGCATATTTGGAAAGGGTCAAGGACATTTTTCAATGCAAAACTGCTTTTTTTGTTTCAATAGCCTAAAATGGAGAAGCTGCCCAACAACAAATTAGCCAAAAAAAAAAAAAGCAAAATTGCAGCAAAATCCTGTGTGCACTTTTTGCAGTGCAAAAAGCACTGCAGAAACGGATCAAAAAGCAAACTGCATAGGTGTGAACGAGCCTTATGCTGGCCATACACGTATACATTTTGGAACGAAAATATTCATACAAAGAATCTTTACATTCGCTGAATGAAAGAATGTAGTTTGAAAATTTCACTTGCTTTTAACATTGTTTTAAAATAAATGTAATTTCTGAACGAAAACCACACACTGTCTGAAAATTCTTTGGACCCACCTCCACTGTGGCACAATACCTCCCTCTCCGAGTTTTGCTCCATACCCGACCCTCAGGGATGGGCGAGATTCGGAACCTACTCCCTTTCTCATGTGGTCCTGAACGGAACACTCAAATCGTTTGACGAATTACAACGCGAATATGGAGTCCCTACATACATGCACTTTCGCTACCTACAGCTACAGCATGCATATGTGACACAGTTTGCACGTTCACCTCCCAATCTGGAACCTGTCCCAATCCTTGAGGCTGTCAGATGCTCCGATCCTACCCACCTTATCTCTGTTTTACACGGCGTTGTATCTACCTGACTCGACGGTGAGAGCCTATGCCTCTAAAGCAAGGTGGATGACATGGGTGGGCTGGAGGATGAGGAATGGGATGACGCCCTGGCAGTGTGCAAATTGATGTCCCCCAGACTGTCAGATTGCCTCACCCAACTTTACATTCTACACCGCACATACCTGACACCAATCGTTCTGGCCCGGTACAGGGGAGATGGCTCTACTCCGCACATACCTGACACCAATCGTTCTGGCCCGGTACAGGGGAGATGGCTCTACTATGTGCCCCATGTGTCGGAAAATTCCTTTGACCAAGAAGTTTTCTGTTCTGCTTCTTCAAATTTTCCCATCACAGTGGTTGCAAACAAACATTAATTTGACCCCACTAACGATTAGAAAATTAAATGAATGTTCTGAAAATTAACGCTTTTTTTTTTGAAGGAAGACATTGTTTTTGTATGGCCAGCATAAGTGACAGCAGGCGCAGGGAGCTTTTATCAAGCCACCTGCCTATGTGACAAGAGATCTGTCATACATAATATAATACAGTTCTGTCGGAAAATTCGCAAATTTTTTTTTTTCTTTCAATAAAATAATTTAATTTGAGTCTGGTGGTATGTACCAGATTCAACCTCTAATAGTATATACAGTATATGTCTTATGTCTGGTATTCTCAGGGTGGATTTCCTGAAATTGGTGGTCCACCCGAACTCTGCTCTCAATAGAAGTACCGCAATCCCCCGTTGGCGCAACAATGTCAACACCAGGGCCAGTACTTTCATAAACACCCTGGGAGCGGAGGCGAGACCAAAGGGTAACGCCACAAATCGCGACCAGCGTAGATAGGGATTTGTAGGTATGCGTCCTTGATATCTATGGAGGCCAAAAATTCTCCCTGGTGTAGAGACGCCACTACCATTTAAATGGATTCCATGTGATACCTTTGTACCCGCACAAAGCAGTTCAGAGCCTTGAGATCTAGAATTGTACGCACTTTGCCCTCTTTTCTGGGCACAGTAAACAGGTTTGAATAAAACCCTTGAAACGTTCCTGAGGGGGAACTGGTACAATCACCCCTTGGGACAGCAGATCTTGTACCGCCTCCCGTAGATCCCTTAACCGGTCTGGAGAGAGGCGCAGGTTGGACGGGAAGAATCTGTCCGGCGGACAAGACCGGTACCCTGATCGGATCAGTTCGTGAACCCACGAAAAAGCCACTTATGAGCAGTGAAAGAAGTCCCCCTTCTAGGACGTGGCGCCTTGCCCTTAGAGGACTGAGGAAAAAGAGTACTCTTCCCCCCCCCCCCCCCAGTAAGGCCTTTAAATCAACTCATCCATAGAGGATCTAAACAATCTCTCCCCCAAATAGGGAAGATCTGTCAAAGCCTTTTTTGGAAGCCTGGTTCGTGGACCAGCTTTTCAACCACACCATGCGTCTAATCGCAATCCCCACTGCCGTCACTCTGGCCACTAGGGGAGCCGCATTCAGGGAATCATCACACATGAACACCAAGGCTTAAGCCATCTGGTCCATTAGTTCAAGCACCGCTGGGGGGAGCTGCTCTGCTTCCAAGTTATCTCCCAGTAACTTCACCCATTCAGTAACCGTCTGACACCATGAAATTCACAAATATTGGTTTCAAAATGGAACCTGCAAGCACGTGCAGATGGCGGAAGAGACACTCAACTTGCCTATCCACAGGGCCCGCAAAGGCTGGGGATTCTTCCACCGGAACCACAGAAGACTTATTCAGCTTGGAAATCGGGTGATCCACCTTAGGTGGCACGGTCCACCTAGTGGAAACTGCATCTGCAAAAGGATAACGCCGTTTATAGCGCTTAGGCACCATCAACATGTGTTTGATGCGCCGCCATTGTTCATTGACAATATCATGAAAAAGTTCTCGACAAGGAAACACCTTGCCCGATTTTTGGAAGCCAAATGACAACTGCGAACCTGTAGATTCATCAGCCAATTTGAAAGTTTCCCGCACTGAAACTACAAGTGCTTCCACCAAAGCGCGTTCCTGCGCAGCGGCAGACAAGGACAGGTCCTTTTCACCATCAGAATGCAACGGCACCGTGTCTGTGGCGGCCAAGTCTGCCTCAGAGTCTGAGGAAACTACCGAGGGAGGTCGAAGGCAGAGGTCGTTTGTGGCTATCAACGCTTTTACATACAAAATCTATTTTAGACACAAGGCTTTCCAAGACTGCCGTAATCGCAGACATGGTCTACGACTCAGAAGGTTCCCGCAGCCACTCCTAAGGGGTCTGTAGGTGTAATAGTACCCTGGGACTCCATATTGCACTGATATGAAAAAAAAATGCAGTGTCACTTTAATCACTTGCCGTCTGTAGGCTTGTGACGGTATCAGATTTTCATGCTGCGATTAATTGATTAAGGTTTTGCCACGGTATACGGTATTATCACGGTATTCTATTATTAAATTTAAATTATTAAATTTCCACCTCACTTCAATATAATTGCTGAATTTAGGGGCTTTGGTTCACTTATGCACATTATTATATAGTCAGTCAGTACAGACTCTGTGAACCAGGCCTAAAATAGGTCATCAAGCAGTGTCTGGCCTAACTGGTCCTGGCCATTAAGAGGGCAAATCCTTGTGGTCAAGAAGTGGTTAAACCTGAAGGAGGTGTTGTTTATAAATTACTTTACTATTGCTTTAGGCCTGGTTCACATGTATGCGGGTTGGTGGTTCACATGTATCCGGGTTGGCGGTTCACATGTATGCGGGTTGGCGGCCCACATTTGCACAGGCATAGCAGCCCATTGATTTGAACGGGCTGCTATGCCCTCATTTTCCGCAGAAAAAAGGTGGATGCAGCATTTTTTTAAAATTCAGTGGCCTTGAAATCCATCCTGCTTTTGCACCATGCGACTAACCTGCAGTTCCTGCTCTGGCAAGCTTTCTGCATTTTTTGTATACGTGGGCACGGCATTTAAAAACAGTTTGCGTGTGCAGCAACGGCAGGTAAGTCGCATGGTGCAAAAGAAGGATGGATTTCATGGCCACTGCATTTTTTTAAATTCTGCATGCACCTTTTTTCAGCTGAAAACGCAGGCATAGCAGCTCAAGCCCATTCACATCAATGGGCTGCTATGCCTGTGCAAATGTTGGGCCCCCAACCCGCATACATGTGAACCAGGCCTAAAGCAATAGTAAAGTCATTAATTGGTTAAACCTGCAGGAGGACCGGTGTTTTTATCTATTTATCTGACTTAGGGCTCTTTCACACGGGCGTTCCTTTTTTTTTTGCCCGATCAGGTCCTTTTTTTTTTTTTTTGGTAACGGACACGGATGACACTTGTGTCATCCGGTCCGTATGTCCGTTTTTCATCCCATCCGTTTGCGGATGAAAAACTGACATAATGCATGTCTATGTAAATACGGATGTCTGCGGATGACACCACTGACATCCGTTTTTGCTTCCGTTCCGTTTTTTGAAAGGAAGAAAAAATAGGGTTCTCCTCCGTTCAAAAAAACTGAACTGAACTGACAAAAAACGGATGTCAGAGGATGATCATCCGATGACATCCGTATTTACATAGAGATACATTATGTCCGTTTTTCATCCGCAAACGGATGGGATGAAAAACGGACATACGGAACGCCCGTGTGAAAGGAGCCTTAATGCTGAAAGGCTTTAGCTGTGTGAGTGAATGAGTCATCCAGCTCACTGAAATGTATCAATTCACAAGTCAGACCCAGGAGCAGATAAACTCGGTATTTTAAAAATGCCACAATAACAATACCGTGGCTATGCAATACCGCGATATATCGAATTACCGAAAACCGGCATATGTCTAGCCGTCTGCTCACTAGAGCTGTACTGCGGCAAAGTGGCTCTTGTAGGTCTGACGACGTAGTACTACGTTGGCAGACACTCCCCCTTCTAGGAGGCGCGCACGTGCCGCCGGAGGCTCGCTCCCGCTGTATTCAGTCACAACGGGAGTCGGGCCAGGGGAGGAGCAGCGGCGATCGCCGCTGCTCTTCCCCGATCGTTGGGGAATCGAGTGTGGAGATCCGCCCCTTGTGTAAACACAAGCGGGCCGATCTTCTAAGTGACAGGCAGGGTCAGATTGCAGGGTTCAGCATAGCTGAACCCTCGATCTGTCCTTGTGTCACACATTCACCTCCCCCCACACACCAGGCATACATTAACCCCTCCCTCTCCAATAAAATTAACCCCTTCCCTGCCAGTGTCATTTTTACAGTAACAGTGCATATTTATAGCACTGATTACTGCAGTAATGTCACTGGTACCCCCAAAAGTTTTAAAAATGTCAGTCAGGGGTCCTATCTGTCCGCCGCAATGTCGCAGTCTCGCAAAAAAAAAAAAAAAAAAATCGCAGATCACCGCCATTACTCGTTAAAAAAAAAAAACACCAAAAATTACATAAATCTTTCCCTTAGTTAGTAAACGCAATAACTTTTGTGCAAACCAATCAAAATACGCTTATTGCGATTTTATTTTACCAAACACAAGTAGCAGAAAACAAATTGGCCAAAAATTTTAAAAAATTTAGATTTTTACATTTTTTGGGGGGGAATTTCATATAAAAAAATGTGAAAAATATTGTTTTTTTTTTTTTTTTTTAAATTTACGCTCTTTTTTTTGTTTATAGCGCAAAAAGTAAAAATCGCACAGGTGATCAAATACCACCAAAAGAAAACTCTATTTGTGGAAAAAAAAGGACGTCAATTTCATTTGGGTATGGTGTCGCACGACTGCGCAATTGTCAGTTAAAGTCGCACAGTGCCGAATCGCAAAAAGTGGCCCAGACGTAAGACAGCAAAATCCTCCGGTGGTAAAGTGGTTAAGAGTCGCTAAATCGCAATCCGACCGCTAAACGTGTGGTATACCCAATGCCAATGCAATACAAGCCGATAGAGTGGGCGAGTAAAACCTACATGTAACCCCAGAAAACGTTACAAGACCACTCAGGAGACTGCCAGCACTAGCTTGTGAAAGTGAAAGTAAAATGTTCCTTCACAGGAAATGACAAGCCAGCTTGTCACAGATAGATTTTTTAAGTTACATGCCGTTCGCCTGTCCAGCATTGTGGACTACAGGAAAATGGCCGCCCCATGTACTCCTATGGGGAACTAACAAAAAATGGCTGCCCATGCAATTTAATGGGAAAAGAAAAGACATGAATCCAAGGGGGTCCCAGACAAGAGGCATCAGAGGGGCCCTAGGAAGCGACCCCACCAGGACAAGGCCACCCCTGAAGAAAAAGGCTGCCACGACAGCAATTTTTCCACCCCCACCCCGGAGGTAGGCGCTACTATGGGTAGGGGAAAGGTGGAGGGGGTAGGCCCAGGGAACCGAAGTAGTCCCGAAGGCCCAACTATTCCAGGGGGGGGGCACGTCCACCCCGAGACTGCCAGAGGATTGGGGGGGGGGCAGCATTACTCACCATACCACGGTACCAGGTGGGCACCACTCAGTACAGACCACCTCCCACCTGGGGTGGGGGTGCTGCCAGCCAGGGGGTACGCTGGGACTCAGGGCGTTCCAGGTTGATCGCGTCCCAGTGAGACTTGTCCTCTCGCAGGCTCGTCCCCATCATTGGGGCTCTGTCGTGGCAAGGCCTAGTTCTGGACTATAACCTGCTCACACTCGCTGGCTAGGCTGGGAGACCATAAGAATCTAGGAAATCCAGTCCGAAATCACAGCCAGCTGTAGCTTGTAGTTCTCAGGGAACTCTAACTAGTGAAAATAAAAAAATTACAAAATTTCCCTATTATAGCGAAGACGAAGTCCCGGCAGGTAACTAGGTCCTATTCCTAAGCTAGGCAGAAACAAACTGGATGCTGTAGCAGTGTGTGGGTTTATGCCTGCAGGGACAGCCCTCATAGGCGTGGTAAAGCTTTTTCCTGCCTAGTGCCAATTCCTGATTGGAGGAGCATAACCCAATGGTCTAAGAAGATATGGAGCTGCGTCTGTCGAACGATAGAGAAAATGCATTTTTCTTTGTTTTAGTTTAAAAATTAGCAAATTCAGTAATTTTTCTTCTTAAATTTTGGCCAAAAGTTTAACTGCTATATAACTTTGGTAAAAAATAACCCAAATAGGTAACATATTTATTGGCGTATAACACGCACTTTAATTTATGAGGGAAATTTTAGGAAAAAAGCTTAAATTTGAAATAAACAGCATTGAACTCAGAACATTTTTTTTTTTTAAATCAAATGCAGTCTTACCAGTGCCCGTGAATGCAGCCTCGTCAGCGCAGGGTTCATGCAGCCTCGTCAGCGCAGGGTTCATGCAGCCTCGCCAGCGCAGTGTCCACCAATGCAGTCTCGCCAGCGCAGTGTCCACCAATGCAGCCTCGCCAGCGCAGTGTCCACCAATGCAGCCTCGCCAGCGCAGTGTCCACCAATGCAGGGCAACAGTAGCCTCGCCAGCACCATTGCACAGAGCGGCGATATACCAGTATTTAAAAAAAACAGTCTGAGAGGCAGGGGCAGGGGCGGACCGGACCGAGGAGAAGCGAGGAAGAGCAGCGATATATGGGTATTTAAAAAAAAAAAAAAACAGGCTAAGAGACGGCGGGGGGTGGACCGGACCGAGGAGAAGCAAGGAAGAGCGGCCAGTGTATTCAGAAGTCCCGGCGCCTATGATAGACGTCACAGGTCCCGTGTCCCAGCATTGCTGTCCATCATAGGAGGCGGGACTTACTATGACAGCAACCGCTCGTCCTTTCTTCTACTCGGCCCGGCCCGCCCCCCCCCCCTCCACTGCCCTGTCAGCGCTGTCTGGACTGTTTTTTTTTTAAATACATCGGCGTATAACACACACTGGTGTTTTGCCCTCCATTTTTAGGAGGAAAAAGTGTGTGTTATACCCTGATAAATACGGTATATATTATTTGGTCTTTGTGAAGGTTATAGAGTCTACAAGCTATGGTGCCAATCATTGAAAATTGATCACACCTGATGTACTGACAACCTCTCTCATTTGTTGAGACCCTAACAAGCCAGGAAAGTACAAATACCCCACAAATGACCCCTTTTTGGAAAGTAGACATTCCAGGGTATTTAGTAAGAGGCACGGTGAGTTTTTTGAAGTTGAAATTTTTCCCACAATTCTTGGCAAAATGAAGTTTTTTTTTCCCACAAAATTGTCATATTTCTTACACACTGTATAGGCATACTTGCAACTACACCCCAAAATACATTCTGCTATGCCTCCTGAGTATGGCAATACCACGCGTGAGACTTTTCCACAGCCTGACCACATACAGAGGCCCAACATCCAGGTAGCACCTCCAGGTTTTCTAGGAGCATAAATTACACATATAATTTCCTGACAACTTATCACACTTTTGAAGGCCCTGGAGAACCAGGACAATGGAAACGCCCACAAAATTACCCCATTTTGGAAAGCAGACACCCCAACACATAATCTGGAAAGCAGAATGCATCTTTTGAACATGTCTTTTTCCCACAAGTTTTTGGAAAATGTGGAAAATGAAAACGCATTTTTTTTTTCTTTAACACAAAGTTGTCCATAAGATATTTCTAACACATAGCATGTACACAGCAAAAATGACACCCAAAAATACATTCTGGTACTCCCGAGTATGGCGATACCCCATGTGTGAGACTTTTACACAGCCTGGCCACATACAGAGGCCCAACATGCAGAGAGCACTGTCATTTCCTGACTACCCATTACAATTTTGTGAAGCATTGTAGTGGCACTGATGGGGCACGGATGAGCAGTAATGTGGCATGGATGTGGCACAGATGAGCACTGGCGTGACATGGATGTGGCAAGAATGAGCATTGATGTGGCATGGATGAGCACTGACATGGCATGGATGTGGCATGGATGAGCCACGGATGAGCACTCAGGTGGCATTAGTGGGCACAGATGAGACATGGATGTGGCACGGATGTGCATGACTGAGTTATGATCGAGGCACAGATCAGGCAGGGGATAGGGGTGCTGCATCCTTCCTCCTCTCCTTGCACGCTGTACCATCCCTGTGTACAGTGTGCGAGGAGAGGCGATAACTGAACCGAACATGCCCGGTTTGTTAACAACTGATTGCTCTGTCATTGGATGGAGCGATCGCGTGTTAAAGGGCCGCTGTCATTGGCCCTTTACCACGAACCATGATGCGCCAGGTCCTTTGGACCCGGCGAGCATGGACACTTCCGTGTGCGCTCGGGAATCGCGATTCTGGAAAGACATTGTACGCCCTCCCAGAATAAGCCGACCACGCTGTAGCCGTCATTTGGCCATGGCCCGGTCGGGCAAGTGGTTAAAGAGATTTTAGTAATTTCTTTAATGAAAATAAAAAGATGTTAGAAAAATACATCAGATCTTTATCAAAGTGTCAAATCATGATTTCATTCTGTGAAATATGCTGTTTTTTTTAGATTGGAAAACCTTGTTAGATGGAAATCTAGATGTACCCAGGATAGTTGGTATAAGGGTGTGTCCACTGGGCATAAAAAAAATCTCCAGCACACCCCTTGGACCCATTGATTGCTCTGAAACACCCTTTGCAGAACAAGACAGCTGCACAGCTGGCTCCAAGCCCTCATTTTATCATTGGAGCTACAAAAGATGTAAATTTAAGGCTGGGTTCACACTGATGCGAATTTGATGTGGGTTTCCCCACATCCAATTCGCATGACAAGAGAGTGTGACCAGGGCTCTCAATGGAGCTGTTCACACAGCTCCGTGTCGACCGAGGTCCGGTTTGCAGAGGGGTCCTGTACGTCTTTGGCTTCATTTTAGGTCCAAATTCAGGCAAAAATTCAGCCTGCATTCACCCCCAAAATGGAGAACGGGTTAAGCACGAGACCCCTGCTGTGAGCCACTGTGCAGCGTGTGAATCCAGCCTAAAGCGGGCCAGCGAATCCTGCAATGTCAGAAGAGACTGGATTTAAAGTGATTTTAAAGAAAAATACCTGGTTTTGCACAGAGCAGCTCTGATCCTCCTTTTCTTGGGTCCCCTGATGGTGCTCCTGACTCCTCCTCCTTCACTGTGCGTCTACCTTAGCAAGCTGCTTGCTATAGGGGCTCTCATGCAGGCTTGTTTTTGAGACAGCTCTGTGTCCATAAGGGTGGAGCTGCACACAGGTGTTTTGTTTTTTTTTTTGCCTTAAAATGAGAAGTATAACCAAAGCTTGTTTGGCTGTACTTCTCTTATAGATCACAGGAGTGCAATTCGGTCTCCACAGCCCAGCGCTCCAGTGAGCAGGGGGCAGAACGGTGAGCTGCTGACTGACAGCAGCTCCCTGCTCGGGAAACTGTCAGAACCGAGCGATCGAAACCACCTCAGTGCAGAGGCGCTGGGGGACCGATTCTGCATCCACCTAGGTAAGTATCTGGAAAAAAAACCAAAGCCACACTTCTCTTTTAACACAGATAATGCATTAAGGTAAAAAAACATTCAGACTTTAGGACCATTTTAACATTTAAGTGGTCCAAACTCTGCACAGAATTGAAAGCAGATGTTCTGTACGTACATTGTTTTTTCACCTTTTAAAGGGGAACTTTTAAGAGTAGTAGGGTACCTGCTTGTTACTGTGCTAGGAGCGCACTCTCAGAACTGGAAAGTGTTTACCTGGGGATGCCTATATACGCCATCAGAGGTTGTCATCAGTGAACATTACAAATGTCACTTCCATTCTTCCAGTCCAGACACCCTTTCATACATTGCCTTGGTTTTCTCTTTTCAAGGACAAGACACCAACCACCTTGACAAACTTCAGCATGTTCAATATTTATTAAATACAAAAGTACAATTATAATAATGCTTATTAACATAATTAAACAAATCTATCTAAATGTATCCAATTATGAATGAAACAAAATATGAAACTAATGAACGTTGAACTTGGTAGTATGGCAATGTATAATATGTTCACTGTTATAGGAATTTTTGGCCCCCTATAATGAAAATAAGTAATAGATGGAAGCAGGGCTCCAGTCTCTCCATTTAGAAGGGCCATGGGCGAATTGCAGCCCTTTAGCTGTTGAGGAAGCAGAACTGCGATCATGAAAAACAGTTACTCTTTTAGTCCCTTTGAATTCTTACGAACTGCATGTTTACAGTCAGTTAATATCCAACTCATAAAATGGTTTTAGTCAGGACATGTAAGATGGGATCTTCAGAAGGTTCATAGCTTCTCCACACATTGCAGGATATCTTCACTCATGGTCTACAAAACAAGTCAAAGAATCACATGTAAATGATCTCCAAAAATCATTCCAGTATCTCCCCAACAACTTTGATACACTTTTGTCTTGCATATTTGCTACAGGCCCTCTTAAAACGTGTAATTAAAACTATTTACAGCAAAGATAAATACACAGATAAAATACATAGAGTATAACAGAGCTTTAACCTGGGAAAGGATTTGTATTACTGTGGGAACAATGCTGACATTTACACAGCATTGCAAAACAGAACAACCCTATTGGGAAGGGCAGTAGAACTGGAATTCTCTCTGCTGTAGTTGAGCAACACACACAGGTCTTGTCTTGTTAGGGGTTCCCTGATCCTTGTAACTGGACAGTGAAATGAGAAGCAGAAGACTGATGCCCTTTCCTCTCCTCATACCTCTGTAGTGACGTATGAGCCAGTGGGAAAAAAAAAAAAGTGGTTGCTGACAAGGTCATTTTAAAAAAGGGCCCTGTCACAAGACCATTTATCAAAAAAATCCTACTGTAAGAATATATACAGTATTTAATCTGTAAAACCTTCTGTAGACATCCAAAAGCCCCAAAACTCCTGCTGAGTGCAGCCATCTTGGATGGGAGGTCAAGTGACATGCTTCACTCCTCCCCACAGTTACATAAAAGGTAAGGCGAGGGGAGAGACGGAGAGTAAATAGACATTCCCGGAAGTAGAGAGGGCTTTGATGTTCAAGGAGGCAGGGTGCACTGCTAAGAAATTGACTTTTCTCTTTCGTTCATTGACAGACACAGTGCTCTATATTTAGAATCATAGGGTTACATCGCCCCCTACAGGAGTAGGACACTAGGCAGAAAAAACACTTCGCTACGCCTATGTAGCTGGTATACATCCCCCTCTCTGCTATAGGCCTTCCGTTTTTTTCTGCCTAGTCAGGAGTTAGGACCTAGCTCCCTGCCGGGATCTTTGGTTCTGGGAATTTTTTTCCTCCTGCTTTTTTTCCTGTGAGATCTACAATCAACTGCTGGGTGATGGGCTGGGTAGCTAGATCCAGTGGTCCCCCCCAGTCTGGCCATCGAGTATGCGCAGACCAGAGCTCCGCCCTAGGTCAGCCACGACATAGCCTCACTGGACGGGGGCTGGCCTGCGAGTTATATGCTTTGAGAGGTCACATCCGACTGGGTCCTTGACCAAGTCACAGCGTTCCTTCTGGCCGACAGTCCTCCAGTTCGGTGGTGAGATGTTCTGTCTGGAGTGGTGCCTGCCTGGTTCCATGGTATGGTGAGTAAGATGTCCCCCCTCTCCCCCTGGATGCAGTGGGGGGGGTGGACGTGGGCACCCCCCGGGATGGTTGGACCTGCAGGTTCCCCTCCGACCCCTCTCTGTTTTGGCGATCCCGGTGGGCCACCCCTTCAACCCCCACTCCTGGGGTAGTGCAGTTTGGGATGTGGGCTGGTGTGTACAGCACAGTATCGGTGGCGGGGGGGGGGTAGGTCAGGCATCTTCCCTGATGGGTCCCCAGGTCCCCCTTCCACTGCAGAGTTGTGACTTAGGCTCCAGGGCTTTTCTCCTGGTTCCTGGGAGCCTCGTGGGCACCGCACGTGGTGGCCATTTTGTCGTAGTTGGCGCCATGCTTTTGGGGCCTATGTGTGTTTCCCCTTCTGACGGCCATGTTTGTTTAGTCCAGCTGCCATTTTTGGTTGGTCCAATATGCACAGGAGCACCGGTCTGGGTTTCCTTTTCCCTTGGACACCTCACGTGGATCCCTGGTTATCTAGTGCAGACAAGCGCTTCTTCAGTGGGGTGGCGAGTCCTGGTGGGGTCCGTCCCTCTCTCTGCTGCAGGTTGCAATGTGCTTGTCTCTGGGTGCCCCTGCGGTAGCGCGGGTGTGGTGTCTCAGGTTAGGCAAGTCCCCTGGCGGTGCGAGAAACATTTTCCTGGTTGGTTCCCCTTTTCACTCATGGAGTCTCAGGAGCATGTATCCCCACCTGACCCCCTTTCGGAGACAGCAGGTTCCCCAGGGTCCCAGCCTTCCATTGTAGCACTGACGCTGGTCCTGGAGTCCTTTGTTTTCCGGGTAGAGGTGGCTTTTGGGCAAAAGGCTAGCAGAAATCGCCCCCCCCCTTCATTAATTTTGTCAGATCCTGGCTCTGTCACCGCAGAGGTGGCCCACCCTGCGGGGTTAGTAGCCACGCTCTCCGACTCGTCAGATAGGGAGGATGATTCCTCCCCAACTGTAGCAGCACATGAGAAGGCGCTGGTTAATACACCAGTGCGTGAGACTGCGGGAGACTTTGAATTGAAGATGGAGGATGCAGCTGAGGCAGACCTTCCTTATGGTACTCACAAGCCGTCTGGCACGCTTGTCTACAAAGATTGGGAGCGCCCAAAATGTCCCTTTGTGGCTTCTAAACGCTTTGTGCTGAGGTACCCCTTGGAAGAGTCACTTCCAAAAAAGTGGACTGTCCCACCAGTTGTGGACCCTCCTGTCTCCAAGTGGAATAAGGCAACCATGATTCCGGTAGAGGAATCCCCAGCCTTAACGATTCGGCTGACAGAAAAGCAGAGTCGTGGCATGCAATATGTTCACTATTGCTGGTTCGGCGCTACAGCCGGTCCTGGCCATTGCCCTGGTGTTACAAACTCTCACAGAGTGGGTAAAACTTTTTGCGCCATGGGAGGTGCGGTGGGTTATTTGAGCAGTTTTCCCCGACCTTTGTTGAGCTGGTGGACCAGTTGGTCCAGGGACTGCAGTTTTTCTGCAATGCCTCTCTGGACGCTGCGTCCAGACGCTGCGCCCCTTTAATTCTAAGCTGTCTGTTTTGGTAGTGGTGCTTAGGCATGTGTTGTGGCTTAAGTGTTGGTCCGTGGACCAGACCTCTAAAAAAGCTCTGACTTTCCCTTTCAAGGTGATCGTCTGTTGGGGGCTACCCTGAATGACATCATTAAGAGTCTCACAGGGGGAGAGCACTATTTCTTCCGCTGTCTTGGAAGGGGAAGGTGCCTTGTCGCAAACGCTGCCCTTCTTTTTTGGCACAACATTTTTTATTGTCCATCAAGGTACACTGACAAGGGTTCAAAAACCTTTCAAGCCCTCCTTGGGAGGTTCCCAGCGGCCCTAGTCTGGCAAGCCAAAAGCAGGTTTCTCTAGGCCTGCAGATAAGGCCCCTTCAGCATGAAGGTGCGCCCCCGCCCATGCCTGGGAGGGGGGAGGGGACGTCTTTGTTGGTTTCCGGGCCCATGGACTTCCTTGGTGAATGACAAATGGATCCACAAAGTAATTGTGTATGGTTAGAAGACAGGATTTTTATTCTTGCCCTCCGGGAAAGGTTCTTTCCTTCCAATATGTGTCTTTCCCCAGATCGGCTGCAAGCTCTCTTTGGGACAGAGCAGGACCGGTTGCTTCAGGGAGCGATTGTCACGGTTCCAGTAACGGGGTAAAGGTTTTTATTCAAACCCGTTTATGGTTCCAAAGGAGGAGGGCAAGGTTCATCCGATTATGGAACTCAAGGCCCTGAATTTTGTGCGGGTAATTTAGAATCGAGTCCATTCGCTCGGTGGTGACATTCCTACATCAGGGGGATTTCCTAGCCTATATTGACATCAAAGATGCTTACTTGCACATTCCAATATGTGCCCGACAACAGCATTTCCTCCGCTTTGCTGTGGGAGAGGAGCACCATCAGTTTGTAGTGTTACCCATTGGTCTTGCCTCCACTCCTCGGGTCTTCACAAAGGCGTTGGCCCCGGATCAGACTTTGCTTCATCAGCAGGGGATTGCTGTACTGGGCAAAGAGCTGAGTCCTCATCTGCATTGATGGCCGATGTGGATATCACTATCCAGACCTTGAAGGAGTTTGGTTGGCTTCTGAACTACCAGAAGTCTGCGCTGATCCCGTCCAGGAAATTGGATTATCTGGGTCTGACTCTGGATTCAGCTCTGGCCAGAGCGTTTCTTCTTCAAGTTGCATGCTGCGATTCATCTCCTACTGTCCCACAGGAGGTCCTCTTCCAGACTTGCATGTGAGTGCTGGGCCTGATGGTGTCTACCTTCGAGGTGGACCTAATTGCACAATTCCATACAAGGTCCCTTCAGAAGGAGATCCTGATGAAATGGGACAAATGTCCAAAATCTCTGGACAATCAGATTTGGCTGAGCCGGGAAACCAGGGGTTCCCTGGTCTGGTGGCTTCGTCCTCCGACTCTTCTGCAGGGAAAGTCTTTTCTCCCCTTCTATTGGACAGTGGTCATGACGGATGGCAGTCTGTCCGGGTGGGGAGGTGTCCTGGGGCTGAGCCCCGTTCAGGGTTTTTGGACACTAGAAGAATGCAGACTACCAAACAAGGTCTTGGAACATCAGGCGATCAGGCCGTGCCTGGATCACTGGACGGATCGGCTCCGGGGGCCTCCCGGTACAGATCCAGTCGGACAATGCCCCAGCCAAGCAGCAATCACCAGAGTGGAACAAAAGCGCGTTAGAGGTAGCCAGCATTCTCTGGTGGGCAGAATGCTTTGTCTCAGCCCTCTCCACCGTACACATTCCAGGTGTAGAAAATTGGAAGGCGGACTATCTCAGTCGGCAGCCGTTGGACCAAGGGGAGTGGTCCTTTCGTTCAGACGGGTTTCATCTGATATGTCTGCAGTGGGGCAGACATACCTGGGTCTACCTGTTGGCATCTCGGCTCAACAGAAAGTTACCGAGGTTTGTAGCAAGGTCACGAGATCCTCTGGGGGATGCCACAGATGCTCTGGTGGCCCAGTGGGGCCAGTTTCGTCTGATTCACGCCTTCCCTCCTCCAAAGCTTCTTCCGCGGCTTCTGCGCAGGATCGAGGAAGAAGGGATTCCGGTCATTCTGGTGGCCCGGACTGGCCTCGCCGGTCTTGGTACGCTGACCTAGTGCGATTGGTCGCCGACATTCCTTGGAGGCTGCCTCTCAGGGAGGACCTGCTGTTCCAAGGGCCTATCTTTCATCCTGCTTTATTATTGCTGGCTTTGATGGCCTGGCTGTTGAAAGCCAGTTGCTGAGGGATAGAGGTTTGCCTGGGTCGTGATCCCGACAATGCTGAAGGCTAGGAAGTCTACCTCTAGAAAGAGTTACCATTGTACGTGTAAAGCGTACATTTCGTGGTGTGCCGATGTTCACCCTCGTTCCTTTTCAGGGGCTCGGATTTTTACCTTCCTTTAATGAGGTGTTGAGCAGAAGTTTGCCTTGAGTACTATCAAGGGCCAGGTGTCTGCCTTGGCGGTCCTTTTTCAGCGACCCTTGGCCACGCATTCCTTGGTGAGTACTTTTATTCAAGGGGTTCGACATCTGACTCCACCAATGTGGTCTCCTCTACTGCCATGGGATTTGAACTTGGTTCTCTCAGTTCTCCATAATTATTATACCGGATTTATATAGTGCCAACAGTTAGCGCAGCACTTAACTTGCCGACCGCCCACAGTATATTTACTGCGGCAGTCAGCCCCTCCTGGGCAAAGCGATGTAGTACTATCCCCGCACGAGTGACAGGCGGCTCCGATGTCCGCCGGCCACTCGCAATCTCCAGCTGGAGAGGGAGAAAGGCAGGCGGCTGGTGTAAACAAAGCCGCCTGTCATTCTCCCTGATGTAACTGCAGAGATCATACGATCCTGCTATGTAGGATCGTATGTCTCTGTGGTTACATAACAAGCCACACCCCTTTACAGTTAGAATCACGCCCCTAGGGACACACTTAACCCCTTGATCACTAATAAAGTTAACCCCTTCCCTGCCAGTGTAATTTTTACAGTAACAGTGCATATTTATAGCACTGATTACTGTAGTAATGTCACAGGTACCCCCAAAAGTGTCAAAAATGTTAGTCAGGGGTCCGATCCGTCTGCCGCAATGTCGCTGTCCCGCAGATCGCCGCCATAACTAGTTAAAAAAAAACAATAAAAGTGACATAAATCTTTCCCTTAGTAAACGCAATACCTTTTGCGCAAAACAATCAAAATACGCTTATTGCGATTTTTTTTTACCAAAAATATGTAGCAGAAAACAAAATTGGCCTAAAATGTTAAAAAATTTTGATTTTTACATTTTTCTTTTTGGGAACTTCAATTATTGTTATTTTTTCAAAATTGACGCTCTTTTTTTGTTTATAGCGCAAAAAATAAAAATCGCACAGGTGATCAAATACCACCAAAAGAAAGCCCTGTTTATGGGAAAAAAGATGTCAAATTTGTTTAGGTACAGCGTCGCACGACCGCGCAATTGTCCGTTAAATTCACGTAAAGCCGAATCGCAAAATAGGCCCTGGTCTTTGAGCAGCCAAATCCTCCGGGGCTTAAGTGGTTAATAAAATGAAGGCAGACATTACAGTTACAATACAATTTGGTACAAAAGGAATTAGAGGGCCCCGCTTGTTAGAGGGAGGATCAATTGATACAAAAGGTAATAGCTGTGGGGGATGAGCTGATGGAGAAAGTGAAACAGTATTAGTTAGAAGTCGGATAGGCTTCTTTAAAGAGGACGGTTTTTAGGGATCGTCTAAAGATGGATACATAAGGAGAGAGTCGGACAGATTGGGGTAGGGACCATCGTCAGAGGTTGGCCTATTGGTGAAAACTAGTCAGGCACTCGTGACAAACACACAAACACGCTGAAGCCACCTACTCTAAAGGCCCGTACACACGTAGCGATTGTCGGCCGTAAATATTCGGCCACCGACCGATCGGCCGATTGTCGGCTTGTTAGTATGAGGTTTCCGACAATCGACTGCGAATTTTCGGCCAAACAGAATCTGGTGTGCAGGCTAGAAAATTTTTGTTGGCCAACACCAGAACGGCCGATTGTTCCTCAGTCAGTACAGAATTCGGCCGACAAACAGCAGATGAGCAAGACTGGGCATGCTCAGAGAAGAAAAAACACACGGAAAGTTAACCATCACATGACATCACTTCTGCAGTCGGCTGTTGTTGGCCGACAAAATTCGTGTGCAGTCTTTAGCACTTTTCAACCGACAGGACAGCACCGGACAAAAGGCAGCCGATCGTTTGGCCGACAATCGGTATGTGTGTACGGGGCTTAAGTCTCCTCATCTCCCCAACCAGCCCCATTTCAGTGTCCATACAATGGTAAAGCAAATAGTTAATAAATCAGCGCTTGTGTGTCTGCTATCTGTCCTTCATACAGTCACATAGATATGTTAAACTCTCACCAGATGTCAAGACTTCTATACTTCAGTGGGTCATAGCAAACATGAGGCAACAACAGGAAGAGCCTCCAGATGTCGCTCTAGTTCCTCCACATCCCTTTCTTAGATGTTCAGCTATGCCATGAATCCTCCAAAGAGTATCAAAGGAAAAACCCCAACATTTATACACTCATGATAAAATTATAAATTATGCTTACATGAATACATGTGCAAACCACTAATCAGTGAAACACAATAAAAGTGCAGGTGACTCCCTGTTCCTCCAAAACATCACTGTGCACAAATCACTGAAAGTTTGTGCCGGGAGCCGCCAGGGAGGCTCGACGACCAGTTGCAGTCTGGCCAGTCTGGGGCCACCAGAATCACCAACCTCGGTTCCGAGACCAACCTGCGAAGGAATCTGGACAACAACTGAATCCCCACCGTGCACACAGCATCTGAAACATTCCCCTTGGTCCAGGGTCTGGCGACTCAGATAGTCCGCCTGCCAGTTCTCCACACCTGGAATGTGAACTGCCGAAATCGCCGGGACCTGCGTCTCGGTCCAGGACAGAATCTCGGCCACTTCCTTGGCCACCCGGGCACTCCTGGTGCCCCCTTGGTGATTGATGTAAGCCACCACAGTTGCGTTGTCCGTCTGCACACGCACTGGGCAGCCCCGAAGACGATCCGACCAACAGAGCAAACAGAGCCTGATTGCCCGCAGTTCCAAACATTTATCGGCAGGGAGGATTCCCCCTCCGACCAAGTGCCCTGGGCAGACAACCTGCCTAGAACTCCACCCTAGCCCGACAGGCTGGCGTCCGTGGTGACCACAGTCCATAGCAACGGACGAAAGGACTTTCCTTCCTTCAGAGCCGGAGACTGGAGCCACCACAGGAGATCCGATCTGACTTGGGGGCTCAAAGAAATCCTCCTTTCCAAAGACTGAGGATGTCTGTCCCACCGGACCAGAATCTCCGCTTGAAGAAATCTCGTGTGAAACTGTGCAAATGGGATCGCCTCAAAAGCCGACACCATCAAGCCCAGGGACCGCATGCAGGTCCGAAGCGAGGAGAACTCGTTGTCCCTGAGGGACCGGATCTCGTCCTGCAGGATCCGGAGCTTGTCCTCCAGAAGAAAGACCTTTGCCTGGGCGGAGTCCAGAATCATTCCCAGGTAAGGGAGGCGAACAGAAGAGGACAAAGTCAACTTCTGAAAATTGATGGTCCACCCGAACTCCTGGAGCGTCTGAACCGCGATCGACAGATCGCGCAACAGATTGGCACTGGAGCTCGACCTTAATAGGAGATCGTCCAGGTAACCTAGGATGGCAATCCCCTGTACCCACAACAAGGCTAGAACAGGAGCCAAAACTTTGGTAAAAACCCTTGGAGCCGAAGAGAGGCCGAAAGGCAACGCCACAAACTGATAGTGCTCCTCCGCTGATGACCCTCGTTAATAGGGATGTGTAGATACGCATCCTTGAGGTCGATGGACGCCAGGAAATCTCCTGGACTCAGGGATACCACCACCGACCAGAGGGACTCCCATTCAGAACTTCTGAACCCGCACAAAGCGGTTTAGAAACTAAGTCCAGAATCGGACACACCTTGCCCTCCTTTCTGGGCACTGTGAACAGATTTGAGTAAAAACCCCGTAATGTGTCCCGCTGTGGTGCGGGACAACCACCCCTTGGGCGAGGAGATCCTGAACCGCCCGATGGAGATCTCGGAAACGATCGGGGGTTAAATGAAGATTTGAGGGAAAGAATCTGTCTGCTGGGCGCGATCGAAACTCGATCTTGTACCCTGACCGAATGAGTTTTTGAACCCACCTGTCCTGAATCTTGGCCAGCCAAGGTTCGGGAAAATAACGGAGACGTACCCCCCCACCCCTGAAACGGGTGAGGGCGCCCCTTCGGGTCGAGGCGGTCTGAGCCGCTATGCCAGCGTGGGCAGCTTTTGACTTGCCCGCCCAAGGCTTCTTCTGGCCACTAGAGGCCTTGAAGGACTTACCTTTTTCTTGTGCCTTGAAGACACGAAAGGACCCCTGGTTAGGTTTAAAGGAGGGACCCCGCTTGCTGCGAAATGATTTTTCCCCTGGACACCTGGGGCAACAGAGTGCTCTTGCCCCCCATGATCCCCTTGACCAGTTCATCCAGAGAGTCCCCAAAAAGGCGGACTCCCCGCATAAGGGATGTCAGACACTGTCTTCTTGGAAGATTGGTCGGCCGACCAGTTTTTTAACCAAACGATGCGACGAATCGCAACTGCTGAAAGTCATGCGATGAAAGGTGCCTCATCCAAGGCCGCGTCACACAGGTATAAAACAGCCTGACCCATTTGATCCACCATCTCCAGAGCAGCAGGAGAGGCGGAGTCAGCAATCCGAGTGCGCTTAAGAGCCTTGGCCCACTCCACAACAGCCTGAGAGACCATTACCGAAGCGAACATGGGTTTTAGCAAGGAACCCGCTACCAGATAGATGTGGCGGGAAAGAGTTTCCACCCGCCTTTCCGCCGGGTCTTTAAACACCGGAGAATCCTCAGCGGGCATTAGAGGGGCCTTATTTAACCTGGACACAGCGTGGTCCACCTTAGGAGCCGCAGTCCAGCGACAATCCACCGGATCCGCAAAGGGATAACGGCACTGAAATCTCTTTGGCACTACAAAATTAAGTTTTATTTGACGCCATTGTTCATTCACGGTTTCGTGAAACCCTGCGGGACAAGGAAAAACCTGACTCGATTTTTGGGCTTTGCGGGTCCCAAAGGAAGACCGCTTACCCGACAGGTGGGGCTCATCATCCAAATTTAAAGTGTCTTTAACAGAGCTAATAAGCGCAGACACCGCAGCGTGGTCCCGTACTGATCCGGAGGGGGAAATCCTCCTCCTCCACATCCGACTGAGAGGACAGAGACCCCTCAGGGGGTACGCTGTCTGTGGCAGCCAAATCTGGCTCTGAATCAGAAGACTGAGAGGGCATAGGCCTTTTCTTAAAAGCCCGGTCAGACATCAACAAATCCACTTTTGACGCTAAAGTCACAAGCGCAGCAGTAAGTGAGACTATAGCAGAGGATTCAGGAGTACCTGAACCCTCTACCAGATCTGGGGGGAATTTGCTATCCTGGGACTCCATAATAGCAATCTCAATTTAAATTACGCTGGCCCTTTAAAAATCGGCGATTCCTGCGGTCCCCACCGCAAATGGAGAGCAAGAATGCTAGCAGGAATGCAGGCCAGGAAACGCAATAGAAGCCCCCCACAGTGTGCTATACTTGCCACACTGCTGAATCGATCTGCAGGAGAAGAAAGAGGAAGTGACCTCACGCCCCTAGAGGCAGAATAAGCCCTGAGCCACAAACAAATGGTTGCCAATACAAGTCTATGGGAAAAGCTCTGGGAAAATGGCCGCTGTCCACATAAGGACATTTCGCCCACACTAAAGATGGCGCCCGATCGGCGCCAACAGCATAGCAGAAAATGGCTGTTGCCCTCACTATGAGGCCAAACAGCCTGCCCACACCTAAATGGCGGCCACGCGGATTGCGGCCCCCACACACCATGTACTCTTCCCCAAATAGTGGCACAAGCACCTCAGGGACATAGGAGACCCCCGCAACCCCCCATACAGCGGTAGAACCGTCACAGCGCCCCCGCAGGGACCGGGAAGTGACACACAGGGACCGCACCTACAGACATGAGGGGGACATCACAGAACCCATACCAAACTGCCGTCCCCATAAAACAGACGGCCCACATACACACCCCGACAGACATGGTCAGAGACAGAGGGGTAGCATGGTACTCACCATTCCAGCGAAAACGTGGGTACTGCTCTGTGACAGGAAGCCTCCCACTCTGAGTGGTGGTGCCCTCAGCCAAAGGGGACGCTAGCAACTTGTGGGCGTACCGCGGTTGAGACATCCCGGCGAAGATAGTGACTTCGCAGTCTTGACCCTGGAGTCAGGGACATAGTCGTTTGCGAGGCCTGGGCGTATCATAACCTGCTAACGCTCGATGGCAGGCTGGGATTCCGTAATGTTCTAGAATATCCAGTGCGATTCCCAGCTCCGCAAACGCTGTAGTCTTCCGAAGTCCGACTAACTAAGCGCAGGAACAATTAAAAAGCTGTCTTTTAAAAGAAAAAATACTTTTCTAGAGAGAAAAAATAAAAAGAAGAAAAGGGCTGAGACCACAGCCCCAGCCAGGGAAAAGCCAGCCTACTCCTAAGCTAGGCAGCAGCAAACTGAATTGGGAATGAAGCTAGCTGGGGGTATTGACCATAGGGACAGCCCCCTGTAGGTGTGTCTATACAAAGTTTTGTGAATATTCTAACAAAATCTTCTGCCTAGCTTACTCCTGTGGAGAAGGCCAATACCCAGACGTGCAGATTGTATGAGTGGGCGGCGACTGTCAGAGGACGTAAGAGAAAAATCTTTCCCGTAGTTAGTAGACGTGATAAGTTTTGTGCAAACCAATCAAAATACGCTTATTGCAATTTTTTTTACCAAAAATAGGTAGCAGAAAACAAATTGGCCTAAAAAATGTTAAACCTTTTCGATTTTTACATTTTTTTTTGGAAATGTTATATAGCAGAATGTGAAAAAAAATTTTTTTCCAGAATGGTCGCTCTTTTTTTGTATTGCAAAAAATAAAAATCACAGAGGTGATCAAATACCATCAAAAGAAAGCTCCATTTGTGGGGAAAACAAAAAGACATACATTTTTTTTTAGGTACAGCACCGCACGACCCCGCAATTGTCCGTTAAAGTAACGCAGTGCCGATCGCAAAATATGGCCTGGTCATTAAGGGGGCAAATCCTTTCGGTCCAGAAGTGGTTAATACACATTGTGTAGGTGTGTGATTCCTAAAGAACTTTTTAGTTAGGTTTAGCCATCATCCCGGGTAAAATTTTGCATATGGGGTTGGTGCCTCAGTTCAAAATTGGGACTTTATGGCCCATAAAGTCCCAATTTTGAACTGAGGCACCAACCCCATATGCAAAAAAGTGGTTAATACACATGCAATTAAGTACAACAAAGATAGCGGATACCACACTTCCAGTTTCCCTACGGCGTTAACCATCATTCTGTAAATATTTTTTTTTTTAGAATAAAATTATTTTTCGTTTTACTATGCTATGAGCTTTTGCCTTCTCTATATTACCCTCTGTGGAGTGGTTTAAAGTGCTGACGTTGTCTGGACCAGTGGAGGTGGAGAATGAAGGAAGGGAATGCATGGTGACCCTGATATGCTGTTAACACCTTGCATGACCCTATTAAGCTAAAGGGTTGCAATCTTCAATGAGAATCCATTTTGTACCCAGACTTGTGCATGTGGTGTTTTGGAGGAACGGGGAGTCACCTCCACTGTTATTGTGCTTCACTGATGAGTGGTTTGCACATTATTGTATTCACGTAAGCATAATTTATCAAATATATGAGTGTATAAACTACTACACTATGCTTGTGGTTTTCCCTTAATATTCTTTAGAGGATTCATGGCATGCATAAACCTCTAAGGAAGGGATGTGGAGCAACTAGAGCGACATCTGGAGGCTGTTTTCTTGTTGTTGCATCATGCTTGCTATGACCCATTGAAGTAAAAAATCTTAACATCTGGTGAGAGTTTACTATATCTGTGTGGCTGTATGAAGGACAGCTAGAGAGGGGTCTGGCTGCAGACTGGAGCTCCACTCCCCACAGGAAACATGTGACCGCCACTCCACTTTTTTTTTTTTTTATGAACTTTATTGTAACAAACCTTAAATAGACAACCTGTGGAAGTGGAGGTCACGTGTTTTCTAGTCATTATCTGTATTTTCCAAGGGTATCTGGCTGCAGACCAGAGCTCCACTCTCCACAGGAAACGTGAACCTTTTCCCTGCCAGAGCGGTTTTTGCATTTTCTGCACACGTTTAAAAAATAATTTTACGCCTGAAGATTACATAAAACGCCTAAACAATATAGATTTTCTGAAAGAAGACATCCTATAGAATAAAATAGTGCAAGTTTCTATTATTTATTTATGTCACACGATATTACAGCAAAGTTCTAGGAAATGCAAAATTTCAGTAAAAACATCTCACTAAAGTGCATTTTAGGGCAAACACTTGCTATAAAATTACACACATTTTTAGTAAAATATAAAAGCAGAGGTTGCACCAAGTACAAACCCGATTCTAAAAAAAGTTGGGACACTGTACAAATTGTGAATAAAAACAGAATGCAATGATGTGGAAGTTTCAAATTTCAATATTTTATTCAGAATACAACATAGATGGCCTATCAAATGTTTAAACTGAGAAAATGTATCATTTTAAGGGAAAAATAATTTGATTTTAAAATTTCATGGCATCAACAGATCTCAAAAAAGTTGGGACAAGGCCATGTTTACCAATGTGTGGCATCCCCTCTTCATTTTATAACAGTCTGCAAACGTCTGGGGACTGAGGAGATAAGTTGTTCATGTTTAGGAATAGGAATGTGGTCCCATTCTTGTCTAAAACAGGCTTCTAGTTGCTCAACTGTCTTAGGTCTTCTTTGTCTCATCTTCCTCTTTATGATGCGCCAAATGTTTTCTATGGGTGAAAGATCTGGACCGCAGGCTGGCCATTTCAGTACCCAGATCCTTCCTCTACGCAGCCATGATGTTGTAGTTGATGCAGTATGTGGTAGGGCTGCACGATATTGGGGAAAAAAGTATATTGTGATATTTCGTTTTTAACGATATATATCGCGATATTTCTCCAGACAGTCTCCGGAGGAGGGATCAGTTAGCAGAGCTCAGCTTTCTGCCAGGGGATCCACCACACTCCTAGAACTTCTCCCGCCCGAGCCTTCTGTCGGAGCCAGAGTGTAGAGGAAGCAGGCTGTCGGTAGCAGCCTTTGTCCCGCAGTGCTCCTCCGCCATGCTCCGGACGTCTCCCCCCTCTCCTGCTGCAAACACTGTTCCGCCGCCATGCAATCCGCCCAGTACTCCAGCCCTCCCTCTTAGTCAACAGCCGACCATTACTCCGCCCTGCTCCGCCCATTGTCTCTCCATTGAAAAACATTACAGCCTGATCCCGCCCCCGATGCAGCCAGGAGAGACAATGGGCGGAGCAGGGCGGAGTAATGGTCGGCTGGATACTAGAGGCAGAGCTGGGAGGGAAGTGTGGGACGGATGCAATCACTATAAGTCCTCCTCCGAGTCCCGACTTCTCCCCGCTCTGCCTAATGCCTGAATATCGTGGCTTCGGCGATATGAATATCGCCCGTGCCTGCAGAACGATAGTCGATATCACATCGACTATCGTTCAGCCCTAGTATGTGGTCTGCCATTGTCAAGTTGGAAAATGCAAGGTCTTCCCTGAAAGAGACGATGTCTGTATGGGAGCATATGTTGTTCTAGAACTTGGATATACCTTTCAGCATTTATGGTGCCTTTCCAGATGTGTAAGCTGTCAATGCCACATGCACTCATGCAACCCCATACCATCAGAGATGCAGGCTTCTGAACTGAGAGCTGATGACAACTTGGGTTGTCCTTGTCCTCTTTAGTCCGGATGACATGGCGTCCCAGTTTTCCAAATAGAACTTCAAATTTTGATTCGTTTGACCACAGAACAGTTTTCCACTTTGCTACAGTCCATTTTAAATGAGCCTTGGCCCAGAAAAAACGCCTGCGCTTCTGGATCATGTTTAGATATGGCTTCTTTTTTGGCCTATAGTGTTTTAGCCGACAACGGTGAATGGCACGGTGGACTGTGTTCACCGAAAATGTTTTCTGGAAGTATTCCTGAACCCATGTTGTGATTTCCATTACAGTAGCATTCCTGTAAGTGATGCAGTGCCGTCTAAGGGCCCGAAGATCATGGGCATCCAGTATGGTTTTCCGGCCTTGACCCTTACGCACAGAGATTGTTCCAGATTCTCTGAATCTTTGGATGATATTATGCACTGTAGATGATGATAGCTTCAAACTCTTTGTAATTTTTCTCTGAGAAACTCCTTTCTGATATTGCTCCACTATTTTTCACCGTAGCATTGGGGGAATTGGTGATCCTCTGCCCATCTTGATGTCTGAGAGACACTGCCACTCTGAAAGGCTCTTTTTATACCCAATCATGTTGCCAATTGACCTAATAAGTTGCAAATTGGTCCTCCAGCTCTTCCATATATGTACATTTAACTTTTCCGGCCTCTTATTGCTACCTGTCCCAACTTTTGGAATTTTTGGAAGGTGTAGCTCTCATGAAATCCAAAAAGGGCCAATATTTGGCATGACATTTCAAAATGTCTCACTTTCAACATTTGATATGTTATCTATATTATATTGTGAAGAAAATATAAGTTTATGAGATTTGTAAATTAGTCCATTCCTTTTTTACCAAACATGTCAAACCTTAAATTTACGTGCACCCGTGAAATGGTGACAAACTTCAGTTCCCTATATTTTCTATGAACGACGCTTCAAACGCTATCCCTATAGGGGATAGGTCATCAGTTTAGTGTTATGGAGAAGGTCTTGTGCTAGAATTATTGCTCTCACTCTGGCATGTGCGGGGATATGTAACATGTATATCACAATCGACGCGTGTGTTTACATTCGTACGTGGGTCGGGTGCTTCAAATTTTTTGGAGTGGGGATTTTCACGTGCTTGGGTGTAACTATTTTTTTTGCTTAACTTTTTTTTTTCATCATAGGGGAAAAAATCCCCAGTGTAAATATTTTTTGGTGACAGGTTCTCTTTATTGAGACCATGCATGTCTCCTCTGGGTTCCACTGAAGGCAGGCAGCCCCTGTGGGAGTCTGTCAGTGAGAGGAGGGTGGTATTTGCAAATGTAGCACCACATGCAAATGTGGTGCCACCCCTGTGAGGGCCGCTCCGCAAAATGTTGCCCTGACCTTACAAGCCTCCCGACACCTTTGACACCCTGGGTTTGGACATGTTTCAAAGTGATAACGCAATTACACAGACACCAGACTATAGCAAAGTAAACAAGTATTTTACTTAAGATTTTTGAAGCAGAAGATAGGAACAAGAATATTTTCACTGTTAAACTCTTACTCTTGGTAATTATGCAAATGGTATGCATTGAAGATCACAGTAAGTTAAACAGTTTGTAACCAGTAGGTCCTCAAAGAACCTATGACCCCAGGTGTTTAAAAAAAAAAAACCCCACTGACAGACCACCCAACCCCCCAAATACCACCCCCTCCTCCCACTGATATACCCCCAAATAACACCTCCTCCCTCCACTGACAGACCCCCAAATACCACCCCCTTCCTCTACTTACAGAACCCCCCAACTCACAGGAGGTGACTGGCTTCAATGGAGCCCAGAGGAGACATGCAGGGTCTTTTGGACCCTGCATGTCTCATTAAAGAGAACCTGTCGCCAAAATAATCATCACATAGGAGACTTTTTGTTGCCTATGTCAGGGGTCCTCAACCCCCGGGCCAAAGACCGATGCTGGTCCATGGCCTGTTGATGACCAGGCCGCACAGCGGGAGGTGAACGGCGATCGCGGTCAGCACAGGCCTATCGCAGACTGCAGTTGCCGCTCACCTTCTGTGGCCCATGCGTCCTCTCCCAGCCCCTCCCTTGAATGGAAAGCCCCTCCCACACCTTGCCCTGCTGATAGCTGATAGGATGACATTGTTGGGTGGGCGGGGAATACAGGGGAGAACAAAGACTTTGCCCTGCCAAAAGTAGGAGTCCTGTGCAGGGCAGGCAGAGATTAGAATAGGGAGAGAGGAAGGGGGGGGGGAAGACTGCAGGGGCAATGTGATGGAGGAGGCTGATTGCTATCAAGGACTGCTCTGTAAAGGGGGCACTGTAATAATTACAGTGCAGTTCCCTTTATATCACAGCCCCCCTTACAGAGCAGTCCCCTTTTATCACTGTGCCCCCTGTGATGTGAAGGAGAACTGAGGACACTGATATAAAGGAAGGACTGTGCTGTAAAAAGGGGATTGTGGTGTGAAGGGGGATTAAGGACAGACTCCGCGAATACCATGATCCCCCTTCCCCCGGCCCTGGGAAAATTAGCTGCCATTAAACCGATCCCTGGAATCAAAAAGGTTAGGGACCGCTGCCCTATGTGATGGAAAACAAAAAGTTAAGCAAAAAAAAAAAAAAAAAAGTTACACCCAAGCACATAAAATCCCTCCCATAAAATGTTGAGGCCCCACACCCTCACATGTCCATACATACGAGCATAAACACGTATCAGGGGCGCCTGCTCTTGAAAATGTTGATTGTGATATACATGTTACATATCGCCACACACACACCGGAGACCAGTAATTCTAGCACAAGACCTCCCCCGTAACACTAAACTGGTGGCTTATAGGGGGCTTTTAAAGCGTCGACTATAGAAAATATAGGGTAATGAAGTTTGTCGCCATTTTATGGGCGCACTGAAAGTTAAGGTTTGACATGTTGGGTATCTATTTACCAAAGGTCAATGCCAAAAAATAACCGCGCTAAACACACTTTAAAGAAATAAATATATGTGCTAAACCGTGAATGAAATGAACTCAACTGAAATTGTAACTAAAAAGTCATAAACAGAAGCAGCAGCTGAAGTGGGAACACACCAATTTAAGCACGTTTTGATCAATCTATGTCTCATATTAGCGCCGCTCTTACTATATATTTACCAAAGGTGCAACCTCTGATTATATATTTTACCAGAAATGTGGGTAATTTATTGCATTGGTTTGCCCTAAAATTCACTGGTGGCTTATAGGGGGCTTTTGAAGCGTCAACTATAGCAAATATAGGGTAATGAAGTTTGTCGCCATTTTACGGGCGCACGGAAAGTTAAGGTTTGACATGTTGGGTATCTATTTACCAAAAGGTGCAACCTCTGATTATATATTTTACCAGAAATGTAGGTAATTTATTGCATTAGTTTGCCCTAAAATTCACCTTTTTTTTTCTGAAATTTTCCGTTTTACTAGACCTTTGCGGTAATATTATGTTACACAGAAAATTGGAACATCCACTACTTTATTTTCTAGGATGTCTGCTTTCAGAAAATATATAATGTTTGGGGGGTTTTATGTAACCTTCAGGCCCAAAATGATTTATTAAATACTAGACATTAAGCCCGGTAAATTAACGGGCGCTAGAACGTATGTATATATATATATATATATATATATATATATATATATATATATATATATATATATATATATAAAATGGAAGTGTCTCTGCGTCCGTCCCTGTGGAAATGTGCTACTGCGCATGTGCCGCACGAACAGCCGTTGGGACGCAGAGAGACTTCGGGCGGCCGGCCGGCCGGCGCTGGGTGGGCGTGTTAGACCGGAGCGGATCCCCGCCCACTTCACTTCCTCCTCAGAAGAGCGCGGTTCCGGAGGAAGAGGCCTGTCGGATGATGTCTCGAAGGCATTATCCGACATGACAGAGGCATCATCCAACAGGCCTCTTTCTCCGGAGCCGCGGGGGGAGCCAGCATGCACACAGTGAAAGAAGCAACAACAACAGCAGCAGAAGGTACATCATAGCGAGCAGTCTCTCCGATCTGTCCCGGCTCCTCTGATCACTTCCCCGCCATAAGTTCCAGCAAGTCACCGGAGTCCACCAAACTTCCCACACACCTGCAGTAAATCCACACTGACAGCCCCAGGATCTCACCGATCACACACCGCACTCCCAGCGCTGCACTTTGCTACGATACATGCCGACCTCATGAATATTTATAGAGGGACCGGACAGGCCCGCCCCCCCCGACCAATCCGATTATCCCGCCTGGAGGGAGGCGGCAGTTGAAAATGTGGTGGTACGGGTGCTGCTGGCGGAGGAGAGATGCGCGACTCCAAGGTGAACGTGGCCGTCCGGATCCGGCCTGTGAACCGGAGAGGTGAGCCCGGGAGCGAGGGGAGAGAAGGGTCACCCCCCCCCCCAATCAACTGGTAGGGGATGCCCCCGCCAATACAGAGGCGTATGTTGAAAGGTGGGCGGGGATCCGCTCGTACACACGCCCAGCGCCGGCCGGTGTTCTCTGCGTCCCAATCCCAACGGCTATCCGTGGTGCACATGCGCAGTAGCGCATTTCCACGGACACAGGGACGGACGCAGAGACACAGGGCTTTTATTAATATAGATGCGTGCAGAAAATGAAAAAAAAAAAAAAAACCGCTCTGGCAGCAAAAAGGTTAAAGTTGATTTTTTAAAAAAACAGAAAACTGTGTAGGTCACATGTTTCCTGTGGAGAATGGAGCTCCAGTCTGCAGCTAGATACCTGGGAAATGCAAATGTAACAGGAAACATGATCTCCATGAGTTGTTTCTAATCTGTTGAATGTGTGTTACATTAACGTTCAAAAAAAAAATAGGTGGAGTGGAGGTCACATGTTTAACTTTTTTGGTTCAATGTTTTATGGACACTAAGATTTTTTTTAACAATTGGTCTTTGGTGGAATTGTACATTTTTTTCCTCTAGCGCTGGGTTTTTATAAATTTAGTTTTTATTGTCAAGGACGACAAGTTTATTCCAGCTGCAGGGAGATCACATTTATTTGGGTGTTTTTGGGGTATATGGTTCCACCATGAGAGCTGGATATTATTAATATATTGCTATAATAAAGGTACTTAGTCTAGTTCTTGGATTGCGTAACACAGAGTTCATAAATGTAAAAGGAATTTCTGAATTTAGCAAAGTTGCAGCCTTTGCTGGATATCAGTGGCAGCCCAGTGAGCGACTCATGCAGGTGCCATACATAATCACTAAAATGATTCCCACCTGCCACAGTGTGTCAAATCTAAATGCGACATAAATGTATTAGCACTAGTCCAGTTTAATCCCAGTCAGGACACTACCTGCATGGGAGTATGCATGTACTCCCTGCGCTTGTGGTAGATTACATGTTTCCTTTCCAAACTGGCCCTAGCATGTGCGTGTATGAATGTAAAGTAGGTACCTTCAAGTTTAAGCTCCTTAAGGGCAGGGCCACATGTGAATGTACAGTATGTGAAGTGCTGCCTAAAAATTGTCAGTGCTATATAAATTAGGGGATCAACTGATATTTTTTCAGGGCTGAAAGGCAACCTGATTTTCGGTCGCCTTTCAGGCCAATAGCCGATAACAGGTGCCGATATTGTGTAAGTTTAAAGTTTTGAAAAATCAACACAATTTCTACACAAATCTGGTATAAACTGAACATGTTATTGTTTATTACAATCTATTCAATTTATTAATCTTTACACCATGCCTTCATGAAAACAGATGGGAAAACTGCACAGACTTCACTTGCAGAGACATGAGTTTCACATCGGTTTTCATGCAGGTACGGTGTGAACAACAAGCTCTTAATGCTTTCTGGCTGGCACAGTGCACCCTGCTGTGGGTGGGTGGATGGCACGGACTCTGCACCCTGCTGTGGGTGGGTGGCTAGCACAGACGGTGCACCCTGCTGCGGGTGGGTGGCAGAGACGGTGCAACCTGCTGCGGTTGGGTGGCTGGCAGAGTGTAACCTGCTGTGGGTGGCTGGCACAGATGGTGCAACCTGCTCTGGGTGGGTGGCTGGCACAGCTGGTGCACCCTGTGATGGGTGGATGGCTGGCACCCTGCTGTTGGCTGGCAGGCACCCTGCTGTGGGTGGGTGGCTGGCACGGTGCACCCTGTCGGTGGCTGGCACAGTGCACCATGCTGTGGGTGAGTAGCTTACTGACGCAGTGCACCCTGCTGTCGGTGGGTGGCTGGCCAGGCTCACTGCTCTCTTGCCCTGCTGTGTCCACTCTGGTCCAGTTCTGCGCACTGTTTGCCAAGGCGAGAGCCTTTGCCCTACCCGGGTAGAAAAAGCCAGGGCTCAAAGGGTTTGCAGGCCTACGGTACAACATACGTAATAACATCTCGTGCGTGTGCTGCATGCCTCCGCCTACTGGGTGATGATGACAGTAGTAGTGTGTAGCAGGGGGAGGTGTGAGCAATATCAGTAAGTTTCTGACCGATATCGATTATTTGGAATCTCACGAATATTGGCCCTAATAATCAACTGCTCCAATAATCGGTCGACTCCTATTATAAATGCATGTAAAAAAAAAAAAAAAAAAAACAACTGGATGCAAATAATGCATGAGAGATGCTACTGCCAAATCTTTTTTTAACTACGGCTAGTAATTACTATAGAATTCTCAGAAAGATAAGGAAATGTGATGTGAACGCCCTGGAAGTATGCCACTGAGGTGGTTAGGACAAAACCTACCTGTTCGGGTACCCTAACCAACTCCTGGCATCGCCAGGAGAAAAGTCCAATGAACGAGCTCCTGCATATGCGTTAGAGGCATTATCTTGGTACTAGTGTCACAATGTTGTGTGTGGCTGCTGCTGATTCTCAGGGTGTGGTGTACATTTTTACCTGTTAGCCAGGAAAGGAAAAAGACTGCAAAAGGTATTTATACTATGCTAGTAGGTTCCAAGAGAAAAGGTCTTCGTAGTTGGCCCTTCTCGGTGTGAAATCAGATTCTCTCTCATATTTCCTAACCTTCATTTCTGGCTGGAGGTAGCTCACAGAAACCCTACCTATAGTAAGTTCCCCAATCTCACCTGTTCTCTTTATCCTCAGTTTCTCTTGGATTTCTGTTTCTAGTAAACATGCCTTGTGGATCTTGCCATGATGATTTTGTTTTATTTTCACAATACTGAGACAATAGCTGCAACAGAAAAAAAATAATATTATAAAAAAAAGTCTCCTGAAAGCAGTTCCAGCTTCACTAATATATTTTATAATAAGCAGGAACCTGTGAAATGTCCTCAGTAATACAAGTTGTCATCTCAGGTCGAGTGGGTGTCCACAACAGATTCTCGTACTCAGAGACCTTGGGAGGAGATGCTGGTTTCATACTGCACTGTGGAGAAACAGAGCACAGTTATCACTGCCTGATGAGCTCACTACTAGTACAATGATGCTAACTTAATGTGAGTGCCAGGATGAAACCTTTTGACACCTAAAACTCAAGATGTGAAAAGTGTGCAGAATTTTTAAATGATGGTTAACCAGTTGAATTAGTCCGTTCACTAAAGGCATTACCACACTAATACTGTAAGGTTACAGCAAATACATTTATTTATCCATTTCTGAGGTGGTACGACTACTGTAAATGTAAATTCACACACATTGTGCTAGTTTTAAGGGCTCTACAATTACAATTACCAATTGCATTGGTTAGCTTGGACAAAGAATAAGGTCCATAGAATGTTTTAAACAAAAAAGCACTTCTGCTATATTTGATCTACGCCACTGTCCCCTGCAGACTTTAGAAACAAATTCACCAAACACTGGGTGTCATTTAACCAAATTGCTGTGAGCCCAGAGGCTCCACCTTCCACCATGGACTCACAGGAGAATGCTGCACCACGTTAGTACATGACACTGTGCTATGTAGCATTCAAGATCTGCCCTACACCGGAGGAAGAAGAGATCGAAGAGGACCAGTGACATCACGCCACCCAACCAAGGACAATGGAGAAACAAATTATATATAACGGACTTTTTGTAAAATCTCACCTGTAAAATTCCTTTCTCTGAGTCCTCCGACAGTCGCCGCCTCCTCTAAGTCATCACTGTTGGGTATTGACTTCCCATCTGCAGGAGTAGCTAGGCATATAGACTTAGTCCACAGACAAAGACATTAGCATATACACACCCATGGGGGCTGTCCCATCTGGTCAATACCCCCCATGCATCACCACTCCCAACTCAGTTTGGTAGCATAGCAGTAGGTAATAAGAACCCCAAAAGAGGGGCGGGGGCGGCGACTGTCGGAGGACTCAGAGAAAGGAATTTTACAGGTAAGATTTTACAAAAATTCTGTTTTCTCTTACGTCCTCCGACAGTCGCCACCTCCTCTAAGTCATCACTGTTGGGATGTCCCAAAGCAGTATAGACATGAGGGGTGGGAGATGCAACCGTAGAAAAGGCAACGCAGTACCCACATCAGAGAAAGGAATCTTACATGCACCGTAAGAGAACCAACTGGGCAACAGAAAAATACAATGCTCAACAGGAGCAACAGCCCAGGAAAGCAAACACCAACAGCCAGGGACCCAGAAAAAAATTCAAGGGTCCTTCATGGCACTGCCGCACTGAGAACTTTGCGGCCAAAGGAAGCATCAGCTGATGCCAGAACATCTACTTTGTAGAATTTGGAAAAGGTGTGCACCAACGACCAAGTCGCAGCCTTGCACACCTGGGCCACCGAGGCCCGATACCAATAGGCCCAGGACGCACTCAAAGATCTGGTAGAGTGCGCCTTAATAGGGAAGGGCGGAACCTGTTCCTTCAAGGCATAAGCCTGCTCAATGGTCTGTCTGATCCATTTGGCAATAGTTGCTGCAGACGCCATGCCCTTCCGAGATCCCTCAGGAAGGACAAATAGGGAATCCGTCTTCCGAAAGGATTCCGTAGACAATAGGTAAACCCTGATCGCCCTGACAACATCCAAGGAATGCAAGGCAATCTCCTTCGGATGTTTAGGCTTTGTACAAAGCGAAGGCAGGACAATGTCCTCATTAAGGTGGAACTCAGTGATCAACTTGGGAAGGAAGGATGGGGGTGGTCGCAAAACCACCTTATCCTTGTGAATTATCAAGTAAGGGGAGCGGCAAGACAACGCCGCCAGCTCCGACACTCTGCGAGCCGAAGTGATCGCCACTAGAAAAGTAACCTTTTTCAAACAGCAGAGGCAACGATATCTCCCTGATGTTTTCAAAGGGAGCACGCTGTAATACGGACAGAACCAAGTTCAAGTCCCATGGAGGAAAAGGCTCCTTCCTGGGAGGAGCCAAATGTCGCACACCTTGAATGAAGGTGCGAATCAAGGAATGAGACGCCACAGGGCGTTGGAAAAGGACAGCCAGTGCAGACACCTGGCCCTTTACCGTGGCCAGCGCCAGGCGCTGATCCACTCCAGACTGGAGGAAAGATAACACTCTTGACACCGAGTAAGAACGAGGGGAGAACCCCCTGGATTCACACCAGGCTAAATAAGCTTTCCAGGTACGGTAATAGATCTTACCAGAGGAGGATTTCCTAGCCTTGATTAGAGTAGGGATAACCTCAGGGGAGAGACCCTTGTCCCTCAGGACCTGGGTCTCAACAGCCAGGCCGTTAAAGCCAGCGACTGTAAAGCAGGATGGAAGATCGGACCTTGAGACAGGAGATCTTCCCGCAGAGGCAGACGCCACGAAGGTGCCACTGCCAAGTGAACAACGTCGGCGTACCAGGACCGGCGTGGCCAGTCTGGAGCCACCAGAATCACCAGGTGTGGTTCCGAGACCAATCTGCGGAGGAACCGGGATAGTAACTGAATCGGAGGAAAGGCATACATCAGACGATACTGATGCCAAGGGGCTACCAACGCATCCGGGAAGTCCGCCGACGGATCGCGCGTTCTTGCCACGAACCTTTCCACCTTTTGATTTAGCCGGGATGCGAACAGATCCACGTCCGGGGATCCCCACCTCGCACACAGCATCTGAAAGACCTCCGGGTGTAGGGACCATCCCCCCTGGTCGAGGGTCTGGCGGCTCAGATAGTCGGCCTGCCAATTTTCCACACCCGGAATGTGAACTGCTGAGATCGCCGGGACATGAGTCTCGGCCCAAGACAGAATGTTGTTCACCTCCCGGGCCGCCCGAGCACTCTTGGTGCCCCCTTGGTGGTTGATGTAAGCCACCGCGGTAGCATTGTCCGTCTGTACTCGGACAGGCAGGCCCCGGAGACAGTTGCGGTCGCCACATAATCAAACGTCTGCACCCCCAACAATGCACCGAAGTGACACAGGGACAGGGACCCCCAGGCAACATACAGTATCTGCACAAGCGATCCCCACCGGGAGTCACACAGGCACAGACATGGGGAACACACAGCACCCCAGACAGAGGCCCCACACAGAAGTACTTACCTGTACCAGATGGCGTGGGAAGCCTCTATGCACGGAAAACCGCTGTCCTCATCTGACAGGGAGTGCCGTGAGCCAGGGACATGACGCTGCAGCACCGCAGACGTGTCCTGTGAGGTAGCCACCTCACGGCTGCTTACCTGTAGCGAACAGGGATGGGTCGTTCGTAATGCCAGGGCGAACCATAGCTGAACGCTCGATGGCGAGCTGGGGGTCCATCTGACCCTCTGTGCCCTGGAGAACCAGGGCGGTCAGTCTGAATCCCAGCACCGCATGATCCATCTTCATCCGAAGAGAAGACTAACACTAGAAGCTGACAAAATAAACAGCTAGTAAAGTAAGAAAAAACTGACATTTTTCAAAGAAAAATCAAATAAAATATTAGGAAGGCTGAGACTGAAGCCCCAGCACAGGGAAGCCTGACTACTCCTGACGCTAGGCAGATTAAAACTGAGTTGGAAGTGGTGATGCAGGGGGGGTATTGACCAGATGGGACAGCCCCCATGGGTGTGTATATGCTAATGTCTTTGGACTAAGTCTATATGCCTAGCTACTCCTGCGGATGGGAAGTCAGTACCCAACAGTGATGACTTCGAGGAGGCGGCGACTGTTGGAGGACGTAAGAGATATATTATTTTTATTTTTTAATTAAAGGGTCAGTGACTCCTCCTATGGGGTTAAGGTGGGAGGGTGTCTGGCAAGCCTGAGACTGAACTTTAAAAGATCACTAAAAAAAAACAAAAAGGTGGCTAAGCAGCTCAATGAGTAAAATTTGAGATAAATTGGTAATGTGGTTGCAGTAGTTTGCTAATCCCCACTGATCATTATTTCTAAATATTTCTAGTAACAGGCTTTAAATACTGTGACTGTCAGTTGGGTATTTATTGGCATCAGGAGCAAATGAAGGATACATCTGAGGTGGAAATACCATGTCATTTTTTAGCCTTTAAAGCAGAATTAAAATGCATATTTATTGGGAACCCTCTGGGATAGCAAGTTAAAAATAGTGCACACATGCAAATCTGTTATCTCTTGCTGTATTCATACACCATCTTGTAGAGTTTGTTCAGTTATAGCTCCTCAGCCTTAGGAGGAGGTGATGAAGATTATGCTACAATCTGAAGGACCAAATCACTTTCTTACTTTGCCAGGATGTGAACATGCAATAGGACGGATTTAACCCTACCCAAATCCTCCCTCCCGCCCAAGCCTATTAGCCACTTTTTACTTGTTTTACTAAATGTTGCTGTCTATCAAAGGAGAAGGCAGGACAGGACTGTGAGGAGCCACACTGTTGCTGCCACTTATGCAAATATGAGAGCGCATAATGATATACTAGAGGGAGGGCTGGAACGCCCATGACCTTTTGGCTGTGCAGCTTGTAGAGCTTAAACCAAGCGGTCATAGAGAATCCCAAGTCCTCCCACAGCAGCTGGGAAACATTGAGGAAGTCGCAAGAAACAAGGTAGTATGCATGCAACATTTCTGTTTAACTTAACATTTTAGGAGAAAATTGAGATAAGACCCAAGAGATAAAAACACTTGTGGAATTAAAAGAACTCAATCATAATGAATTTTAGTGAGTAAAGCCTAGTACACACAATGAGATTGTCTTTTTTTTTTCCTTTGCATGCTAGTCTCTAGATCGAAAACGAATAGGTTACTAAAGTACGTAAATTCTTGTACGACAGAATAAAAATTCGGAAGTGATGTAATGTATTTGTATTGTATTTTCGGACAAAAACTGTACGGATTAAATTAAAATCGTACATTCTGGTGTCGTGCAAGAAAAATGTTCATGTTTTTACCTTCAGATATTTTCGGACGAAAGTCTAACAATCAAATTATCATAAGATCGCTTCAAAAGCGGTTGCTTTTTCTAATAAATTCTGTGGCTCATTTGGAAAATGGTAGTACAGCATTGACATATAAATAAAAAAATAAAAATCCTTAAAGAGACACTAAGTGGCATGACACTGCCCACCCCCAGCGGGGTATAAGCACTCATGTCTACGCCCTCACCACCCACCCTGAGTGGATAACATCAATGCAAAAAAAGTTTGGAGAGTATTGGAAAAGTGCATGAGAAGTTCACAAGGTGACTAGAGATAACAAGCAGGCCATGTGCAGAGTGAAGGTTGCAGCTGGAGGCAGCAATGTAAATTGAGTGAAATGTACTGAGGAACTGCAAAGAGATTTGGAGGTTAGAGATGCATGCTGCTTTTCGCTCCACTGCTGACAGTTCAAAGACAGAAGCATCAAAGTTCAGAAGGTTTTTTAAATATTTTAGTTCTTTAATTGGGGCAACTTGAGATGTGGTTGTGTGAGCACAAAACCATCCAGGAATGTATGGTCAGTATGCATGTTTTGTGAACACAATGGAGGATACATAAATAAATATTTTGAGTGAAGAAGATGGAGGAACACAAACAGAAATGATTAAAGTGGTACCTTGAACACATCCTCAGTTAAACGTGCAGTCATCTCTGGTCTTGGCGGTGTTCCTATCGTGAAATCTCTCATCTTGGGTGGAGACATTGGCTTAGCTGGGTTTCCATATTTATCAGAGTTAAATCCCAATGGTGCAGCCTGCTCTAGGTATACAGTATGGGACATCTCTGGCCTTGGGATTGGCTCTGTAATATCCAGTGACCTTGTCTATTAAAAGAGAGAGTCAAAGTGATTTTAAGGAGTGTGAGGATTCTGGTATAGAAAATAAAAATGATCAAACACAGAATGGGAGGAGCCAAGATTGCCAGCAGGGGACGCCCAGAAGAGGAGGTAAGCCACGGCTCTGCACTACCATTGCACAGAGCAGGTAAGTAGAACATGTTTATTATTTTAATTAAAAAAATAAATAAAAAATTGACTTTACAATCACTTTAGGGACACACCTACATGTTAGGATCTCGACCAAAGGGTTATTTTGCCCCCTGCAGGAATATGTGCTAGGAATAAAAAAAATACACACAGCTTAAGAGCGGTTGTTCAGTCTGGTGAAAAAAATACACTGAACAGAATAATAAAAACGCAACACTTTGTTTTTGCCCCCATTTTTGATGAGCTGAACTGATCAAAGACTTTTTTCCATGTACACAAAACGCCTATCTCTCTCAAATATTGTTCACAAATCTGTCTAAATCTGTGTCAGTGAGCACTTCTCCTTTGCTGAGATAATCCATCCCCACATCACAGGTGTGGCATATCACAATGATGATTAGACAGCATGATTATTGCACAGGTGTGCCTTAGGCTAAAATGTGCAGTTTTACTGTATTGGGGGGTCCAAAAAACAGTCAGTATCTGGTGTGACCACCATTTGATTTCATGCAGTGCAACACATCTCCTTCGCATAGAGTTGATCAGGTTGTTGATTGTGGCCTGTGGAATGTTGGTCCACTCCTCTTCAATGGCTGTGCGAAGCTGCTGGATATTGGCAGGACCTGGAACACGCTGTTGTATACGCCGATCCAGAGCATCCCAAACATGCTCAATGTGTGACATGTCTGGTGAGTTTGCTGGCTATGAAAAAACTGGGATGTTTTCAGCTTCCAGGAATTGTGTACAGATCATTGCAGCATGGGGCCATGCATTATCATGCTGCAACATGAGGTGATGGTTGTGGAGGAATGGCATAACAATGGGCCTCAGGATCTTGTCACTGTTTCTCTGTGCATTCAAAATGCCATCAATAAAATGCACCTGTGTTCATTGTCCATAAAATACGCATGCCCATACCATAACCCCACCGCCTCCATGGGCCACTCCATCCACAACGTTGACATCAGCAAACCGCTCTCCCACACGACGCCATACACACTGTCTGCCATCTGCCCTGTACAGTGAAAACCAGGATTCATCCGTGAAGAGAATACCTCTCCAAAGTGCCAGACGCCATCGAATGTGAGCATTTGCCCATTCAAGTCGGTTAGGATAACGAAATGCAGTCAGGTCCAGATCCCGATGAGGACGACGAGCATGCAGATGAGCTTCCCTGAGACGGTTCCTGACAGTTTGTGTAGAAATTCTTTGGTTATGCAAACCGATTGTTGCAGCAGCTGTCCGGGTGGCTGGTCTCAGACGATCTTGGAGGTGAAGATGCTGGATGTGGAGGTCCTGGGCTGGTGTGGGTACATGTGGTCTGCGGTTGGGAGGCTGGCTAGATGTACTGCCAAATTCTCTTAAACACGTTTGGAGACGGCTTATGGAAGAGAATGAACATTTAATTCACACGCAACAGCTCTGGTGGACATTCCTGCAGTCCGCATGCAAATTGCACGCTCCTTCAAAACTTGTGACATCTGTGGCATTGTGCTTTGTGATAAAACTGCACATTTTAGAGTGGCCTTTTATTGTGGCCAGTCTAAGGCACGTCCTATAGTTTTTTCATAGCCAGCATACTCACCAGACATGTCACCCATTGAGCATGTTTGGGATGCTCTGGATCATGCTGTCTAATCAACATCTTGATATGCCACACCTATGAGGTGGATGGATTATCTCGGCAAAGGCGAAGTGCTCACTAACACAGCTTTAGACAGATTTGATTTGTGAACAATATTTGAGAGAAATAGGCGTTTTGTGTACATGGAAAAAACAGAATGGGGGGTCCCCCTAGGGTGTGGGACTTTACCGGCAAACACACTTCCACAATTTGTATAAAATTTAAATGATTTTATTAACAAATAGTAAAATAGATCTTACATAGATCTGAAGTGTTGCATATGTATGTACAGAAAGCATAAATACTATGATATTCAAAGAATATATAAAACTGAAGAGAATAGTGATGCATATACTCAGAGGTATATGTTGGTTACTTGAAGGAAATCCTCCCACCCGACGCGTTTCAGGCACGCAGGCCTTTCTTCAGGGGTCTGAAAGTGGGGAGATTTGTGATTTCCTACATAACATAATAGATATTGTGTAAATTAATTGCATAGAGAATTATGTCAGTTTCAATATAAGTAGATCTCAAACATTCAATGTTATACCTGTAGATAAGATTTGGATATACAAGTTTTTTGTATCTGTAACTTATTGAGGGTGTGACAAGTGAGTCACTGCTGCTAAGAGAAAGAAGGGGAAAAGAGGGTTCTGCTGTGTTGAGTGCCGATGTATGCACCACTTGGTCCCTGAGGGTGTGGGTCTTCCCGAATGTGGCCCCAGCGAGGATGCCGAAGAGGGGGGTCGCACTTATCTCTGTATAGACGTATATGTGGGAGAATCAGTATTTTTAATGTACTCAAAAGGATAGAAGATCTGATCTTGAGACAAGTGCAGAGGTACGGGAAAAAATACCTTATGGCAAAAGTCTCGGCATCTATAGTTGGAGATGTGCCTGTTGCACTGAAGTTCAAAGGGTAACTGGTATGGTCCTCTGAAAGAGATATATATGTATGTTTATGTTTCTTGTTATATATTAGGGTTGAATAGTGTCAGAAATTTTAACAAGGAGAATGTCTATATTCGTACCTTAATTTGTTGGTGTAGGTGTTCAAGAAAGATTTTCTGACAGGGAACGTATTTCTGATTCTCCGTCAATAGAGAGGGAGTGTGGTCCCTAGGTAAATATTAGGATGGAAGCACGTCAGTTATGGGAGAAGGTGTAAGGAGTATTCATATTTGTAAGTATTGATTAGGATATACCTAGATCGAGTAAGTCACTCCATGTTTAGTTCTCTCCTCTAGGTTGTTTGAGAAGTGCGTCTAGGGACCAAAGAAATAGCATGTATATTACACACAATGAGATGATGAGGAGTAAAAGAGTGGAGATTTGAGAAGTTGAGGGGTATATCTAGCTGGTGAGTTACCTGGTAATAGGGATGGTGTTGGGTATTCAGGCTGAGATTGGTTGCCTTGCAGTGTCCCTGAAATTATACATTTCTTGTTTAGGACCAACCTGATAATAATAATGGTGAGGGTGGTTTGGCAGAGTGGCAGGTTTCCGGGTATTTACCTTGTGGTGAAGGGATCCTGTATGTGGTCACAGCGGCGGATGCCGTGGCTGGCATCCGCCGCTGTTTAAATGTCGGTGAGGGACGCCGGAGCATGCGCAGTGCGAACCGCGAGCACGCGCCGACGTCATTCGTGCGGCCAATGGCATCCACTGCCGATGGAACGCAGGACACGCCCCCGGATGCGGAAGCGCGGCCTGCGTTCCAACGGCACCGACGCAGTAATTGGTCCTAGCGCTGCGGGCGGGGCTGATGTGTTCAGCCGTCATCCGCAGGAGGGGCCAAGGTCCGGGGGGAGGTGTACATGGAAAAAGTCTTAGATCTTGGAGTTCAGCTCATGAAAAATGGGGGCAAAAACAAAAGTGTTGCGTTAATAATTTTGTTCAGTGTAAATAAATTAAAAGTCTACATACTGTACAATGATCGCACCAGATACGCGAGGTAGTCATAAACGTCAAGAGTGAGAGCTATAATTCTAGTGCCAGGACTCATGTGTAACTCTAAACTGGTAACCCGTAAAGGTTTTTAAAATGTCACCTATGGATATTTTTAGGTACCGTAGTTTGTCACTGTACCATGGGCGTCCGCAGTTTTAAATCGTTACATGTTGGGTATCTATTTACCCCATGTAACATCATGTTTTATATTTTAACAAAAAAAATGGGTATTATATTGTGTTTGTGTGCATTAAAATTCATTAAAAAGTGTATTTTTTCCTTAAAATCTGTGCTTGATAAACTGCTGCACCAATATTGTGCGAGATAAAAGATTGCAACAACCAACATTTTATTCTCCAGGAACTTTGCTTTCAGAAAATATTTGTTTGGGGTTTCAAGTAATTTTCCAGCAAAAAACAAAAAATGCTACATGTTAGAAATATTAAAATTGACCCGGTTTTGAAGGTCTTAAAAAGGCCTAAAAATAGGCCATTTCTTGTGAAATTGTGGACAAGCCAATAATAAGGCCACAAACCACAAATGCCACTATAAAAATCTCTGAAAAGAGGGAAAAAAATAGACATGGGTAGCTCTCTTTATGCGCACGGATGTCCAGTCTGGAGAAGCTACTTCTACACATATTGACTCCATTCAAAATGATTGTACACTGGAGAAAAAAGAAAAAAAAAAAAAAAAAACTGTTGACACTTGAGATCCTGTATCCCAAAAATCTCACTGTTCAGCTGTAGAAATGTAAAAAGGTTTAAAGTGATTGTAAAGTCATTTTTTTTTTAAAAAAACAACATACATGTTATACTTACCTCCTCTGTGTAGTTGGTTTTGCACAGAGCAGTCCTTATCCTCCTCTTCCCGGGTCCCTCTGTTGAGTGCCCCCATAGCAAGCAGCTTGCTATGGGGGGCACCCGAGCCACAGCTTCCTGTGTCCATTGGTACAATCGCTTTCTGAAAGAATTTGTTCAAGCCTGCAACAGCAACAATCTTTGCAGATTCATAGAACCATTAGAATGTATGAAAATGCAGAGGGGACCCTGAGGTTTTGGCAGAAACAAAATGGTTGCTCCCGCCTTTGTCAGCAGTGTACTCACTACCAGAACTTTATTGCCCGTAAAGTTATGAGAAAAGAGACCTCTGCATCCACCAAAGGCTTAGACCACTTCTTAGTGAATTTCCTCCCTCACAGGGTAGTATTGCTGTTTTAGTCAACTTGGTGGAACAAGCACCTTGTCCAGGTGTGTCCAGTCTGCATGTACAAATGCCGAGTAGAAGGATTTCGAATCATTGAGCCAACTTCTGTCAGAAAAAATCTTTTAAGGTGTTCGGAGTCAAACAGACCCTGGATACCAAGCACAGAGTTCACCAAAGAGTATTCTTCCACCCCCTACTAAGCCCACCATTAATAGTTTCTCCACTAAATCTTTTTCCTGCTAAAAAGAAGGGGGATGCCTCCATTTGCCATCAAATGCAGGTATCCAAGAGAACTGTTATACTTGTATCCCTGCTAAGCAGATGACAAATCCTCCTTGCCCCATAGGAACCGGAGGCAGGGGCCCATGAGGTTGCCACAATACTGAATATGGAGCATCTGATAGCATTTGTGTAGAGAGGTGCACCCCAGTGCTCAAAAACAGAGGTACTTCCTATGGGGGGGGGGGGGGGTGTTTATATTGGGGAGATCTTCCTGCCTTTTTTTGACTGTGTCCAATCTCCTGTAGGAGGCACATAACCCATCAAGTAAGGATAAATATGGCTGCTGTGTCCTGTGATGTACAATATATAAAATAGTTTTAAAGGGAGTAAGAAAATCATATTTTTTTACTGTTTATTGATTGATACCACTAGATCCTAAAGCGGTAGTAAAAAAAAAAAAAAAAAAAAAAAAAAAAAAAAAAAAGAAGAAGAAAGAGGAGGGCCCCTGCAGGACGATGTCAAAATGTGCTAGAATTCAGAGCAAACTAGCGCATTATGCCAGACTTCCCTTAAAATGAAGACCTCCAGCGGTGTGCTGTCACTGCTGCCATCTTCACCTGGTCTTTCTTTCAGGCTTGTGGGCTTCGGACTGTTTATATGGCCAAGCTGCGATAACGTCATTCTCACACATGTGCACAGGAGTCAAGGCTGCGGCACAGCCCTCTCAGTGGACAGCATGCCTTCCACTGAGAACACAGTGGGCATATGTGGGTAATGGCAACTAAAGTAAATATCTCCTAAATTGTACATGATTAGTAGATATTTACTGTACCTACAGGTAAGCCTTATTATAGGCTTACCTGTAGGTAGAACCCAAAATCCAGAATTTACTACCACTATAGGATCTTGACCAATGGGATGTCTCCAAGTGTTGGCAAAAGAGGGATGGAAACAACAAGAAAAAAAAAGAAAAATAATTCAACAGGAACAAAAAACGATTACCATCAGAAAAATCTAGGTCCTATCTAGGCTTACAAAAAACTGAGCTGTTTGTGCAGATAGGGGTTTTGGCCACCAGCAGGGGCTGCTCCCTTGGGCTTTTGTTTTCTTTGTACTTAGCATCCTATTCCTTGCAGATGACATAACCCATCAATCAAGATCCTAAGATGTGTTCTTCATAGAATGGAGGTGAAAATACAGATACTTATTGCCAGACTGGAACAGGACATGAAGTGGTCTTCTGGCCTAATGCCATCTCAGGGTGACAGAGGGAAGAGATTGTCAAACATCTTGTGTTTAATTTTGATTCATACATTATGATAAGTGACCACTGAGCCATTGCCTGAAAACGCTAAAAAAAAAAAAAAACAACAGTACCCATTTCTGGTAATTTAGAAATCACATACAGAGCTACGTTATCCGTGTAAGCCACTTACCGAGTCTGTTTTCAGCCATCTTGTCTCAAAGCTTGGGATTGGTGGAGTGTCCAGACTCTTATTTACCTTCACCTCTTTTTCCTCTACAGTTTTCTCAACTGCATAGATTATTTCTTTCTTCTGGACCTTCAGACCAGGTGTACAGAATGTAGGGATTTGAGGAGAATTCACACGGTTTATATCTGTGGACACAACACCTCCATTATGTACTGTTACAAAGCTCAGAAAGTCACCACAGTGGTTATGAAGCTTTGCTACAAGTAGATTTAAAGAACTGCTAGCCCAATTTAAAGTAGACTTGGACTTCTAAAAGTGAAGGATTTGCGATATTAAGGGAACATTAAAAATGGTAATTACGTCCAAGTACCCAGTGCTTTTCATTGTTCTCCTTGCTGAGAGCAAGGAAGCACAACCCAAAACCCTGCCTCCATACATGGTAAGTGTGTAAAGGACTCAGTCACATAAGCCCATATGCTGAAATCATCTGTTTTACCTAGTTTAAATCTATATCTGGCTAAAAGTTGTGGGATGCCTTCATCCCTGGTATAAGTAAATCCAAATTTTGTCCTCTAGAATTGGGACTATGTAGGCACTTAACGTTAGTCAAAAGTTATGTTTAAAAGAGTATATAGTTTATTAATACAAAAAAATAAAAAAAACATTAAAACTAGCATAATACGGCCATATAAGACGACAGAAGAATATATACAAGCATCTTAAATGCCTCTAACGTGTTTCGAGGACTGTTGTTCAGAGGTGTCACATAGGTGGCGCAGAGAACTGTCTGGAAGGTAAGTAACAGTATAAGTACAGAAAATATTTGGACATACAAGAACAATGCATTTGTAATAATGGATGGTACTGTACTAACCAAGGAGTAATAAAGTTATATAACAGAGGTGCCGCTGTATACTAAAACCAAAGCCAGGAAGGGGGGGGGGATGAGATTTGCGTTGGTGTCCACACCCAACAGGCCGCCCACCATCAGACCCGAACAACCCCAATCAGATAACAAACTGCAAAAGATCCCCCTAAATTCATAGGAGACTGGGCCTCTTGTAGAGTCTATTGGAGGCAAGATCAGCGTATTGCAAAAGACCCAATCTGGAAGCATAAAAAAAAAAAAAAAAAAATGAAGGGCAACATTTATCCCTGTATACTGCTGGAAAGCAATATGGAAAACAAGTTCCTACATGTTTAAGTAACAGAAACTTCCATCTCGAACCACTAATTAAATCAATACCTTATAGCCAATATTTATGTATCAAACGTAATTGCTTGGATGAACACACTTTTAAAATAGAAGCAGATCAACTTAGAGCCAGATTGCTTCTGAGAGGTTACTCAGAAACTTGCCTCAAAAAGGCATATACACGAGCCTTAACCGAACCCAGGCATGATCTTATACACCACAAAAAAACAAAACGGTGATCTCCAAAACCTGTTCAACACTCCTCATCACCAAAAATTCTCTAACCAACATCGTCAATTGCATAGGATAATACATAAATACTGGCATCTCCTAACCATAGACCCCACGGTTAGATCCTTTGTTTCCAGATCAGACGGGCAAGGTCCCTACAGGGTCATTTGGTCCATAGCGAATAAAATCATGATGGCAACAAGGAACCCTGCAAATATCCAGGAACTTTCTCTTGTGGGGGCTGCTGATTTTGCCAATACATGTACACTACCCGAAACCCCCCTATTACCCAACAGCATAACGTTCAAACACAGACACTATGCTAATTGTAGAACAAAGAGTGTAGTCTATATGCTTATCTGTGACTGCAAATGTTTCTATGATTATATCTTTTCTTGTGACAACACTGAAGAAATTACACTTTGCTACAATGTAAAGTAGTGAGTATACAGCTTGTATAACAGTGTAAATTTGCCGTCCCCTCAAAATAATTCAACACACAGCCATTAATGTCTAAACCGCTGGCAACAAAAGTGAGTACACTTCGTACCATTTTGCTTTCCCGGTGTCATGTGACTTGTTAGTGTTACAAGGTCTCAGGTGTGAATGGGGAGCAGGTATGTTAAATTTAGTGTTATCGCTCTCACTCTCTCATACTGGTCACTGGACGTTCAACATGGCACCTCATGGCAAAGAACTCTCTGAGGATCTGAAAAAAGAATTGTTGCTCTACATAAAGATGGCCTAGTCTATAAGATTGCCAAAACCCTGAAACTGAGCTGCAGCAGGGTGGCCAAGACCATACAGCGGTTTAACAGAACAGGTTCCACTCAGAACAGGCCTCGCCATGGTCAACCAAAGAAGTTGAGTGCACATGCTCAGGGTCATATTCAGAGGTTGTCTTTAGAAAATAGACGTAGCAGTATGGGGTGGGGGGAGACAGCCTGTCAGCGCTCAGACTATACGCCGCACACTGCATCAAATTGGTCTGCATGGCTGTCGTTGCAGAAGGAAGCCTCTTCTAAACATGATGCACAAGAAAGCCCGCAAACAGTTTGCTGAAGACAAGCAGACTAAAAAAAGACATAGATTACTGGAACCATGTCCTGTGGTCTGATGAGACCAAGATAAACTTATTTGGTTCAGATGGTGTCAAGCGTGTGTGTCAGCAACCAGGTGAGGACTGCAAAGACAAGTGTGTCCTGCCTACAGTCAAGCATGGTGGTGGGAGTGTCATGGTCTGGGGCTGCATGAGTGCTGCTGGCACTGGGAAGCTACAGTTCATTGAGGGAACCATGAATGCCAACATGTACTGTGACATACTGAAGCAGAGCATGATCCCCTCCCTCCGGTCCTGGGCCACAGGACAGTATTCCAACATGATAACCCCAAATACAACTCCAAGAAGACCACTGCCTTGCTACATAAGCAGAGGGTAAAGGTGATGGACTGGTCAAGCAGGTCTTCAGACCTAAACCCTATTGAGCATCTGTGGGGCATCCTCAAACGTAAGGTGTAGGAGCGCAAGGTTTCTAACATCCACCAGCTCCGTGATGTCGTCATGGAGGAGTGGAAGAGGACTTCAGTGGCAACCTGTGACGCTCTGGTGAACTCCATGCCCAAGGGCAGTGCTGAAAAAAAAATGGTGGCCACATAAAATGTTGACACTTTTGGCCCAATTTGGACATTTGCGCTTAGAGGTGTACGCACTTTTCTTGCCAGCGGTTTAGACATTAACCACTTGCCGACCGCCGCACGACTATCTACGTCGGCGGTCAGCCCCTCACAGGCAAACTAACGTAGGGCTACGTTGCTTGCTTGTGAGGGTCTAGGGAGCGAGCGCGCGCCCCCGGAGGCGCGCTCCCGCGTGGTCACGGACCCCCCCGCGCGTGTGACCAGCGGACCCGATGTCCGCCGGCCACTCGGCGATCGGCGGGGGAGAGGGAGAATGTCAGGCAACTTGTGTAAACAAGCTGCCTGTCATTCTCCTCGCTGCAAAGACACTGATCACATGGATCTACTATGTAGATCCGTTGATCAGTGTCCTTACAGCTGAAGCCACAGCCAATCACAGTAGAAAGCACGCCCCTAGGGAGACACACAGCCCCTCCCTCCCAAATAAAGTTAACCCCTTCACTACCAGTGTATTTTTACAGTAACAGTGCATATATATAGCACTGATTACTGTAGAAATGTCACTGGTAACCCCAAAAGTGTCAAAAATGTCAGTCAAGGGTCCGATCTGTCCGCCGCAATGTCGCAGTACCGCAAAAAAAAAAAAAATCGCAGATCGCCGCCATTACGCGTTAAAAAAAAAAAACAACAAAAATGACAAAATTCTTTACCTTTGTTAGTAAACGCGATAACTTTTGCGCAAACCAATCAAAATACGCTTTTTGCGATTTTTTTTACCAAACATATGTAGCATAAACCAAATTGGCCGAAAAGGTTAAAAAATTTTGATTTTTACATTTTTTTTGGGGGGAATTTCATATAAAAAATGTGAAAAATATTGTTATTTTTGCAAAATTGACGCTCTTTTTTTGTTTATAGCGCGTGATCAAAAAATCGCACAGGTGATCAAATACCACCAAAAGAAAGCTCTGTTTGTGGGAAAAAAAGGACGCCAAATTCGTTTAGGTACAGCGTCGCACGACCGCGCAATTGTCCGTTAAAGTCACGCAGTGCCGAATCGCAAAATACCCCCTGGTCGGAATGGGGGTAAAATCTTCCGGGGCTTAAGTGGTTAATGGCTGTGTGTGTGAGTTATTTTGAGGGGGACAGCAAATTTACAGTTATACAAGCTGTAAACTCACTACTTTACATTGTATCAAAGTGTAATTTCTTCAGTGTTGTCACATGAAAAGATTTAATAAAATATTTACAAAAATGTGAGGGTGTTATTTTGTTAAAGAGAGAATATATATTTTTATTTCATGTTCCAGTTGAAGATGCTGCTGAACCACCTTTTTGGGGGGGTCATGTGCTGGTCCCCCCCCCCCCCCCCGGCCGCCTTTCTACTGACACTTACTGTGACCCCTGTCTATATCAGGTTTGCCCGGCACACTGGGGCCACCCTCATTGGGTGGCCTCTTTTTTGCCACCTTCCACCTAGTGTCCCCTGAGACCCATTTTTCTTGGTCTCAGTTTGCTCATTTGTCAGCTCATGCAACTCCCAGTGCCAGACGGGCCCCGCTCCGATTGGTGGTCTCTTTGTCTGCTACTCTCGGCACAGAGCGAGGCTTGATTCCACCGAGCCTCATTCTGGTTGCCAAATAACACTCTCGGCATCTGTGCGCGCCAGCGGTCGTAGGCCGTCATCACGCTCACATGGCAGGACGATGCCACACGCCCTGGGGTCGGAAGATCTCCATCTTGGCAGGTGCGGTTTTGGCCAGACTATTCAAACATACACTGAACAAAACTATAAAACGCAACACTTTTGTTTTTGCCCCCCGTTTTTCATAATCTGAACTTTTTGTATGTACACAAAAGGCCTATCTCTCTCAAAATATTGTTCACAAATCTGTCTAAATCTGTGTTAGTGAGCACTTCTCCTTGCCAAGATAATCCATCCACCTAACAGGTGTGGCTTATCCAGATGCTTATTAGACAGCATGATTATTGCAGAGGTGTGCCTTAGGCTGGCCACAATAATGGCAACTCTAAAATTTGGAATTTTACTGTATTGGGGGGGGGTATTGCAAAAACCAGACCACCACTTGCCTCACGAAGTGCAACACATCTCCTTCGCATAGAGTTGCCTGGCCTGTAAAATGTTGGTCCACACCTCTTCAATGGCTGTGCAAAATTGCTGGACATTGGCATGACCTGGAACACGCTGTCCTATACGCCGATCCAGAGCATCCCAAACATGCTCAATGGGCGACAAGTCCGGTGAGTGAGTATGCTGGCCATGCAAAAACTGGAATGTTTTCAGCTTCCAGGAATTGTGTACAGATCCTTGCAACATGGGGCCGTGCATTACCATGCTGCAATGTGGGGTAATGGTCATGGATGAATGGCAGAACAATGGGCCTCAGGATCTCGTCACGGTATCGCTGTGCATTCAAAATGCCATTGATAAAATGCACTTGTGTTAGTTGTCCATAACATACGTCTGCCCATACCATAACCCTACCACCACAGGCCACTCGATCCACAATGTTGACATCGGCAAACCGCTCACCCACATGACGCCATACACGCTGTCTGCCATCTGCCCTGTACAGTGAAAACCGAGATGCACTCGTGAAGAGAACACCTCTCCAAAGTGCCAGACGCCATTGAATGTGAGCATTTGCCCACTCAAATCGGTTACGATGACGAACAGCAGTCAGGTCGAGACCCGGATGAGGAGGACAAGTATGCAGATGAGCTTTCCTGAGACGGTTTCTGAGTTTGTGCAGAAATTCTATGGTTATGCAAACCTATTGTTGCAGCAGCTGTTCGGGTGGCTGGTGTCAGATGATCTTGGAGGTGAAGATGCTGGATGTTGAGGTCCTGGGCTGGTGTGGTTACACGTGGTCTGCTGGTTGCAAGTACTGCCAAATTCTCTGAAACGCCTTTGGAGACGGCTTATGATAGAGAAATTAATATTCAATTCATGGGCAACAGCTCTGGTAGACATTAATGCAGTCAGTATATTATTATCTTACATCTTGTCTAAATTGAAGAATTGCCACTAGATGCTAGTGTTAAGGTCAACCGCACTTTGGGTATGTGTATCACTCTTCAGAGGTGGTATGGGGACCTGCAACTGTTTTTCCTCCTGTCTCTTTTCTCATCCCTTCTTGTCTTCTCCATTTGGCAACCTGGGATCTCCAGGTATATTTTTAAAATTATATATTTGATTATCTGTCAGATATGGAGTATTCTGTATAATCAAGATGTGGTGATTCTTTCTTGGACTAGCTTCCATATTTGTCCTTCCTTCTCTTGTAATACTGAATACCTACCTCCCCGGGTAATCGACTGAGCCCAGGGAGATATATATACTTTAGATCTCTACCCAGTTTTCATCTGTCTGTCAGTTTAGTGATTCTTATGGTTACATTTCTCCCTGCTTCATACATGATCTTGAGGTGCAGGAGTATGCTAAGTATACTTTGCTCGCTTTCCATCCTGTTCCTCATGATCCTTGACGATTGTTGCCATGTCTCATCTCCAGATTGACTCAGCTGTGCCAGTTGCTATGTGGTCTATCACTATGCTGCAATCCTAACAACTCACTGTGGGGGAGGGAATGTCTGAAATCCATTGAATTACACAATATAAAAGAACGTATACATCTCCCCTGATCCGAAGAAGTTTGCAGAGACAAAACGCATCATCCAGTGATGGCTGTTACTCTCAGAGGACAGGTAGGTGTGCTCTGAGCTGCTCGTGAAGCCTTACAAACCGATGTGTGTGGCGAGACACTGACCGGCAGTAGCTGCCATACTCACCGCACTTTATATTGGAAAAAGGAGAATCCAGCTCATGGGATCACCCTCTTCAGCCTCGTCTCCCCTTGCTAACACAGATACTTAATTTGGACACTCTGAAACTGGCTCCTAAGTTCTTAATCACCAGCCTGGTCACGGTCAACTTTGGAACTTCATATTGGGGGCACAAGTGACAAGAAGCAGTGAGTATTACACTCCCCATGTTTGGGTGATATAGTATTATCCTGCTCAGGCTACCCTCTATCTGCATTGAACCGTCCGTCCAAGGTGGATGGGTGCTTGAACTTTCAGCCTTTATACTCTTTGATTGGAATACCTGACATTAGTGGAATATACTGTTTTTCCATTCACCTATAGTCAGTCTTAGCATCTCCCTTTAGATGGACTGTGTATTTACACCAGCAAATGTTTTATCAGGTGTGTTCCTCTACAATGCTGATTAATTGGATCAGCTCATGTTGCCTTATCAGATATATAGCACTCTGAAGAGCGACCCACACCGCCAACATTAAATCTGACTTTTTGAAATGTGATACACTTATCACTGTGGTTCTTAACTCACATATCAAGTTGACTTCAAGTCATGTAATTTATGCCAACCATCACATTGGTATTGTGCTTCACTACATAGTGGGAGTTCTGATATCTGCACTGGACTGTCTATCAAATGTGGATGTGTGTTTGAACTTCCATTCATTATACTCCTTGGTTGGAATACCTGACATCAGTGGAATAAACTGTTTTTCCATTCACCCATAGCAACTCAGAATCTCCTTTTGGTTGGACTGTGTATTTACACCAGCAAATGTTTAATTAGGTGTGTCCTCTTACTAAGCTGATTAATTGGATCAGCTCATGTTACCTTATCAGAAATATAGCACTCTGAAAAGCGATCCACACCTGCAATATTGAATCAGATTTTTTGAAATGTGATACACTTTCAATTCACGTTTTCAAATTGATTCCAAGTCATGCAATTAATGCTAACTATCACATTGCTAATGTGTATCACAGCATAGCGGGAGTTTTGATATTTGCTTATTCTGCCACTGTGAGTGACATATCCCCTGTATTAATTCACCTGCACTGTCATTGGGATGTTCTTTTAATCATGTTAATGTTGTCTTGTGATTTGTGTTTGCAGCTGTGTGTGCCAACATGTTATTAAGTCTTAATTTTTGAATAAAGTATTTCTTTTTACCCTTCACATTGCGTGGGTATCGCCTTATCTTGTGAATGGCTACTCCCCATTCCCGTATTTGTTTCCTTTTACCTCGGGGGCGTGTAATGAGAGAAAAAGACGGTATTTCAAAAAATGCCCACGATAACAATACCGTGTGTATGCAGTACCGCGATTTATCGCATTACCAAAAACTGGCACATCTCTATTAGTGACTGCTGTACTTTGGTATCTGCTTTCTTTTTATGTATCTGTTCCAGCGCATATATTTCTTTTAATAGTTTTTCCATATCTCTTGATCTTTCCTTCTGTCTTGCTGCCATTTTATTTTCGATTTCTATATCCTGAATCAGTTCCTCTTTCAACCTCTATGTACTTGTTCTATTTTGTGTTCCCGTGAGCCTCAACCTCGCTATTACCCGGGCATGGTCTGAAAGTAATGTTATTTCTATAGATGATTTTACTACCGATTCTAGAAGTCTGTGTTCCACTAGGATATAGTCTAACTCCCGAGTACGTATCATGCACTGGGGAGTGGAATGAATAGTCCTTTGCCCGAGGATGTTGGGCTCTCTAAACATCTACCAGTTGGCATTGGTGTAATTTCTTCTTTACGATTCTTAGTGGATGATCCCCAGTCATCAGTGCATGCGACGTACTGTCTATTCGTAGGTCCATACAGAAATTAGTCTCCTACTAGCCTCCTGGGTACACCTTCCTATCATCTAGCTCAAATCTACCTCCTTTTGCCACCCCTTTCGCTCTTCTTATTGGGGAATCCCCATAATACAATGTTGGGTAAAACTTTGAATACAATTTTACATTTGTATCCTGTGCTATGTGCGTTTCTTGTAAGATTATGTTTGCAGAGTATCTTTTGATTTCCCATAATACACATTGTGTCTTTTTTTGGGGGGTAATTAACCCTCTAACATTGTAGGTTAGAAAATTTGGAGTGGTCATATTGAGTCTCCGTCTTCCCTCTCTCCCCCCCTCCCCCAATGATGAGGCCGTAGATTGGGGGGCTCGCTAAGGCAGATAGGGGGATCAACCCCATTAGGTGAGTGGGAGACTCAAAAGGACAGAGGATTTTCAGGACAGTAACCCCTTCCTCCCTTCCCTGTTCCAACGGTCTTACAAATTGGAATTTCTCCTGGTCATAGAGCAGAGCCATGTATTTTCTATTAGGGTCTTCTTCACCTGTCTGCTCTGGGGAGGTGCTCTATCTAGCTCCCTCACTGAACCTACTTCCCCTAACTTTGGGGCGAAGTTCTGGAGCCTGTCAGATTACAAGGTTCACCATCCTTTGTTTCTTCAAATATGTCCCCCTTTACCCCCCAGTCCAGCAAAGTCCTTACCTATATTTTCCTCACGTTCTTCTCGCTCTATTATCTGTTCAGATTCATATTTCTTTTTCTAGAGATCAGTTGTCATTAATGATCTTCCTGGGTAGTTTTTTCTTTCCTGGTTACTGTCCATCCAGGTATATGCGGTATGGGAATTTCCAATATTTTATAGAAGTCAGTAGTTCTTCTGGGAATCCAAGCATGCTAGGAAGACCCAATTATACCATTTAATAATCTCCTCCTCCTTAGTGTCTCCTGTGAAAGATCTGCGAAATTCTGGAGATTGACACTTTCATATTTAATTGGTGGCTTCCCCTTCAAGTTCCCCCAGATTTGGGCTTTTTCTTCATAATTTTGGAATCTTATAATTATGTCTCTTGGGGCCTCCACTGGGATACCTTTTGATTTTCTAAACCTGTGAACTCTCTTTTTTTAATTGGTTCTGTCTCTTTTCTGCCGAGTAGCGGATTGAATATTTTCTTCATATTTTCTATTAAGTACCCTTCGTGTGGCGGTTCTGGTAGGACACATATTCTTCGATTTTTCTGATCTTCAAGTTTATATGCCAGATTTCTTTGTTCGATTTTTAAGACTTTCATTTCTCCTTTTAGTTAAATTACGATTTGTGTATGGCTATCCAGTCTCTTCTACTCGTGACAAAATATGACCCAAATCACTGTGTATTGTTGCCATTTCCGTTTTTAGATAATTTTCTAATGCTGTGAACATGGCCGCCATTTCTGTCTTTGTAGGCAATTTGGCGTTCAGGTTTTGTCCTTCCATGTATTCCGTCTCTGAATTACTTTCAGGGTCCTGGTCTGTCCTAGACTGACTAAGCATGCTTGTGCCTGTCGATAGTCTGTTTTGTCCATTTGTATCCTTTGCTTCTACCCGTTTTACAATGGTTCCTTGTTTTTTTTCCACTGTCTGCTTATCTGAACCGCCTTCTTGGGACATACTTTTTTATTGTTCCTGGACTTGAACCTTTTTTTAGGTGACTTTGCAACTGCCTCTCCTCTTGCAGATTTCCCTCTCAGGTTGTGGGTTTCTTTTTTTATATCCTATTATTGATATCTTAATTAGCTACACCTCTCCATAACTTGCCGCCCCTTATGATTTTTCTTCTGTGACCCCAGCACATATGTTATTAACAAGTGGAGGTGAGCCAGGCTAGTCCGTAACAATCTACTCCTTAGTAGTGTGAAATTTGTTCATGTAAGATAACATTAAAAAAAGAAATCCAGAAAATAAGGGCTCACCGCTTCTGGTCTGGAACTTGTGGTCTATGTGGGTTTACTGCAGCTTCCAAGGCGGGGAGGGGTCTGTTCCACCCTATTGTGTATCCTTTTTTTGTTCAGGAGGACTTCAGGAGATCTTAATGGAGTTGCTTGTTTATTTATTTAAAGCTTGTCCGCTGGACTTCTTCTCCTGCCAGGGCTGGTAAACCTGCGCTCCCACATGGTCCTGACCTGTCTGACCAAGCCCTTCCTTGCTGGCCAAGCACCTCCGCTCTCTCCCGAGTCCCACCAAATGCTTTCAGGTATTTTCAGACCCTCCTCCGTTGACCTCTGAACACTGTGTGCTATGCATTTTACATACACCTGCACTCTATACATTACACTGATTCTTGCACTCTCTACATAGGACTTACGTTTTTAGCCTCTCCCTCGGTTAACACAATTCTGCCACTCCTACTCCCACCTCATTAAGGGCCCATTCACACAGCAATGGACAGCTGCTGCACATTAAACTGCAGCAGTTTAGTGTTCGGCAGCTGTTCTGTTCTGGCTGTAGTGAACCAGCGGTAGGAGGTGGTGTGGTTCGCATTTCAGCGCATCACACAGCACCTTTCTTTTGTGTTTTGTGCTGCTGTACAGTGACATATGGTAAAGAAGGACTCGCAATTCATCCAAATGTGTAATATATTATAATATACAGTATAATTAAATACACTTGAGATGCACAAACATCATTTACTAGCTGATGGAGAAAAACACAGACTACACAGGTTGGAAGGGGGAGTCAGGGATGCAGGATTTTGAATGTTTTTGCATGTCACATACATGCATAGTGACAGGAAAGTAATGTATCACATTTACATGCTTCATTTTATAGAGGGGGATGTTTTCATCTTGTAAATTAATGTGTGAAATTGTTTAAGGAATAGCTTAGATATAAGTAGTGCTTCCTGTTTCTTTTCAGAAAATAAAAAGGTACCAAGTCTATGTATGTACATATACAATTGTATATACTGGATAGCCTCAGATGTGCCCCTGTTCTTACCATGGTGCCAGATTATGAGAACATTACCATGGGCAGAAGTGTGAAACATGCTAAAAATATTTCTCTGCATCTTTTTGCTGTTTATTCCATGCTAATGTGTCATGCATTTCCCATGTTAAAACATATGAAAGTCTGAGAAGCAAAAGCAATTGTGTTAGGATGTATTCAACGTATACCATAAATAGCATGCAGTTAACACACCACCATAAACATCTGTAGGTGACCCTCCATAATGGATATACAACTGTCAATATTACTTATTTTATTAAGTGCAATAATAGGACCATACCTCTCTCCATTGCTTGGACTGCATGCACATCTTTTGAAGAGCTACAATCTTCAGAAGAACCGTCAGAGCCACTAACAAAAAACAAAAACACATTCTACTCACAATACACAAACATAGGCATCATATTACAGATTAACAAGTGTTAGCAATACAAATAAATGTGGGATGCTGTTTGGGTCCTACCCGTTTTGGTGCCAACCACTGTCATTATGTCAGTCTAAAAAATAATGCACAAAGATTTTTATATTGCCAATTATCTTGGACACCAAATGACAGCCTGATCACCAAGTTCTAAAATGGTCCTTGGAAAAAGTAATGTTGTCTGGCACTCCTTTTATACTGTCATAGGACAACAAAGATTTGAATAATAAAGAACACTAACCCTCTCATACTTTCAGGTTGGTTTGAGTCACAAGTCTCTTTGTCTGCTTTCCTGTGAACTTTTAGTCCAGGGGTGCAGAACACTGGGGGCAAGGGAGAGTCAACGGAGTAGAAATCTACTGAAAAAAAAAAGAAATATATATATATATATATATATAATGTTACATAGTAATGCAGTTTAAGCAATAATTACCACTTGGATTTTAGAAACTGTAAGGTTTAGGGGTTAAGTTTAAAATCGTGTTACCCCAAAATTTGATATTGCATTTATGCATTTGCACATTCCTGCAGATGTTTGAAAATGCACCCCGATTTCTCTTTTATTCATTTACTCAAAATACCTGGTGATCCTACCACTCCCCCTTCTTTGCTGTACAATCTGACTGTGCTAATCACAGAAGCAGGTCCCTACCAGTATGGTCAGTGAGCGAATCAGTGAATCCTTTTTAGAGCTACAGGATGCTGTGCTGATGTTTGGCATGCCTATATCTCCAGTAGTCTGTTTAGCTGCCAAATCTACCAACTGTTAATTGTAGCCAGTACAGCAGCAAAGATGCCTAAGAATACAGAACCTGACCAACAAACACTAAACAGATAACCCTCCAGCTATGGTGAAGAGGACTATAAATAAGGCTGGGGATCCAACTTTACATATACTTTGTTTATGATAAAGCTGAAGTTTAGTAAATTATCTCTCATTCTGCTAGTTTTGGTTTCTGTAATAATCCATCTTTTAGTGATGCCAAAGACCCCCCTACAACATCACTTAAGAGGTGGAATATTACAGTAAAAGCAGGAGGGAGGGATACAAGTCATTAGAAGTACAATACACTAGTGCTGTATTCCCTAAACTTTTTTTTTTTACCAAAATATAGCGGTGTTGATGCAATAGGGTAATGTGCCCGATTTACCAATAAGGAGCTAAGAATGTTTACTCAAAGTAAGAAAACATATTTTTTTTAAATGATCAAATCATTAAAAAAAAAAAATCCTGTTTACTTATTCCATCTGCACATGATTGGGTATTGAAAGGGAGCAGGAATTTGGTTTTGACATGACTAATTGAGTAAAGTGATGATTCACCAATGTTAATTTTGTAGACTAAAATATTTTCGTCGACTAAATTAACACTATTTTAGTTGAATAAAATATGACTAAAACTAAAAAAAAAAAAAAAAAAAAAGGCATTTTAGTCACATGACTATGCCTAAAACTAAATCAAATTTGCTGCCAAATTTAACACTGTTATTCACTCAATTTGAGTGATTTTTTTTTTAAGCAAATCAGCCTGTGTTAGTCAAACACTTACATGTATATTACCATATTGCAGTACTGCCTTTGTAAAACAAATATCCAGGCTTAGCACCTACCCTGCACTGAGATGCTGGCTCAGGGATGACAATCATGTGAATCCTGGTGCCTGCAGTTCCTTGCAGCATTCACAACCAACTAACTATCTAACACAGGCCAACAGCTGCAACTTCTCACCCTTTGACTTGCTACAAAGTCACAATGTTGCAGTCTGATCACTGTGGGAGAGGAGACTTAGGCTCGGTTCACATATATGCGATGCGGGAAGGCTGCGAATTCGCAGCCTGTTCCCGCATCGCACACGCACCCCCGGCAGTTCACACTGCCATATGCGATACGCTGGGGGTGTCAATGTAATCTTAACGACACCCCCAGTTTGATCGCATATCGCAGTGCGATCGTGCAGTTCGCACAGGAGCGGATCGCACAAGAGCGGATCGCACAAGTGTGAACCGCTGAGCGATCCGATCCTGATGCGGCTGCAAAAATGCCTCCTGTGCGTGTTTGCTCCGGGTGCGATGCGAATTTAGCCATACAAACTGTATGGCTAAACTCGCACCGCACAGCTGATCGCATGTAATGTCGGAGCAGTGCGCTCCGATATTACATGCGAACCCGGCACTCGCACAAATGTGAACCGGGGCTGAGGAAAAACTTCCTCCAGCAAGCAGCAGACTGATAACATCCACAACTGCAGCAATTTTACGCTATTGGGGTCCAAAGACTGCTTTTTCATAAAAAAAAAAAAAGTAAGTACAGCTTTTTGAGAAAATGATCCCCTAGCTGTATATTGTGTCACAAAAATAATGTATTCAGCAGTTACTGAGAAGTCCATTTTAATTTTGTCCATTAAGTTAAGGTTATGATGAGGTTACATTTCAGTGCTAGGGGAAGGTTAATGATTAGGTTACGTTTTAGGACTGGTGGGGATGGAACTAGCTGTGTTTTCTATAGCGTTTTGAAATATTTTTCCCAGAGTACCCAGTTTGTTTTCATCTTCTCTGACCCAAGCCTGCTAGAGATTGTGAGTGGCTGTATTTGATGGACATTTGCCTTTTTCCAGTGTAATTATCTTTGTAGCCTTGTTAGATTTTCTGAGGGTTGGTTTACAGAATAAAATCTTGCTGGTTGCTATAGACAACATCCTAATCATTGTTTTCTCACATTTACATAGATCATTCCTAATTTTGTGTTTACTTGCCTATTACATTTGTTTATTAAAGTGACAGCAAACCCTCCATTTTTAAGCACTTTCAGCAACAAGTATGCAGCTTGCAGTCTCTATCTTTTAATCCTTACCCAGGTCCCAGCTTAGACTGGTGCCATGATCGCTGCCTCAGGTTTGCCATTTCAGAATACTTTTTCTTGCAGCATCCTTTGAGGCCACAATTACATGCATGGACTAGAGTTATGCCTCCCCACACGCTGTACATAAAAAAAGGCACAGAGCCCTATATAGCCAAGGATGGCAAAGCACTCTCCCTCCTCCTCTCTTCTCCAAAGACTGACTCTAGATTGCACTGTCCACTGCAAAGACTGGAAGTTTTCAAGTAAGCAGCATTAGGAGAGCTAGAGTCAGCAGCACTGAAAGTTGTAAAGTACAAATGCATGGGTAAGAATTTTAACAGTTTACTGGGAAATTATTTTACTGTGCTCAATATGTGAAGCAAAAAAAAAAAAAAAAACACGGGGAGCTTAATACTTCTTTAAAAAGGTAGCTTCCCTAATGCAACTTACCATTTCTGTACTTCTGGTGAGCAGGCGTAGCTAGCATACTTTTCAGGTTTTGTGACGTTTCCTTAGTACAATTTGTATCAATACTGTAACGGGAATAAGTTAGAATATGACAATTAAATTAACTGAGGAGCTTGCTAAGCTTTCCTTATTACTTAACCCAAAAACAAGATATGCATATTAACTAAAAGCAGAGAATACTATAGTAACCATCAGTTACTATAGTATTCAGTTACTACAGTCAAATCAGTGAAGACACCGGATGCCTTTTACCTTCATGTTATAGTGCCCCCTACAGGGAGACAGATGTATAGGCCAGCCCAGGATAACCCCTCCTACTACCAGCCTGCTTTTTACATACATAGTTACATAGTTAATCAGGTTGAAAAAAGACACAAGTCCATCTGGCTCAACCAATAAAAAAAAAAAAAAAAAGTAATGAAAACCCAACCATATAATCCCATATACACAATCCTATACCCGCAGTTGATCCAGAGGAAGGCGAAAAAACCCCAGCAAAGCATGATCCAATTTACTACAGCAGAGGAAAAAAATTCCTTCTTGATCCCCCGAGAGGCAATAGGATATTCCCTGGATCAACTTTACCTATAAATATTACTAGTGCATTTGCATTTGCACATCTTTCCTAGCAAGGAGTATTATCTCCAAGGGTTAGAAAGGCTGGATTCATCTCTTTTTCATGGATAGTGTAGGACCCACTGATAATGGGGTACTTTGACGCAGTGGTGGGCTTGAGCACTATATGGCCATATGGTGGGACCAAATCCCCATTTTTATTTATGGATGGTCTTGAAAATTTGGTAATAATTTCTTTTGCATCTGTGCGCTATTCTTTTTTAATATAAATATTACTACCCACTTATATTAAGTCCACCAAGGAAAGAATCCAGGCCTTTTTTTAAAGCAATCTAGTGAGCTAGCCAGAACCACCTCTGGAGGGAGTCCATTCCACATTTTCACAGCTCTTACTGTGAAGAAACCTTTCCGTATTTGGAGACAAAATCCATTTTCCTCTTGACGTAAAGAGTGCCCCCTTGTCCTCTGTGTTGACCTTAACCACTTCTGGACCAGGAGATTTTTCCCCTAATGACCAGGCCATATTTTGCGATTCGGCACGGTGTTACTTTAACCGACAATTGAACGGTCGTGCGACACTGTACCTAAATAAAAAGTTATGTACTTTTCCCCCCCACAAATAGAGCTTTCTTTTGGAGGTATTTGATCACCTGTGCGATTTTTATTTTTTGCGCAACAAAAGAGCGACAATTCTGGGAAAAAACAATATTTTTCACATTCTGCTATATAACATTCCCAAAAAAAAGGCCAATTTGTTTTCTGCTACATATTTTTAGTAAAAAAAAAAAAAATCGTAATAGGCGTATTTTGATTGGTTTGCGCAAAAGTTATTGCGTCTACTAACTACGTGAAAGATTTGTCATTTTTGTTTTTTTTTTTACTAGTAATGGCGGCGATCTGCAATTTTTGCGGGACTGCAAGATTGCGGCAGTCAGATCGGACCCCTGACTGACATTTTTTACACTTTTGGGGGGACCAGTGAGATTAATACAGTAATCAGTGCTACAAATATGCACTGTTACTGTAATAATGACACTGGCAGGGAAGGGGTTAACAGTGTGGGTGATCAAGGGGTTAATGTGTACCTAGGGGCGTGTGGCTTGTGGAATGACCATAGACACCTGTGTTCCTATATAGAAGGATCACAGGGGCTCTATGATCATTGCAGGGAGAAGAACGGTCAGCTGTGTTTACAACAGCTGCCCATCCTCTCTCAGCGGGGAATGATCGCGGGTGTCAGGTGGCAAACGGAGCCGTCTGACCCGTGCATCGGCATTGTGCAGGCGCGCGACCGACATAGCCCTACGTTGGTTTGCCTGGGAGAGCCACACTGCAGCAGTAAATACAAGGCGTGTGGTCAGCAACCGGTTAAAGTGAACAACTCAACACCAAGTTCACTATATGGACCCCTTATGTATTTATACATGTTGATCATATCCCCCCTTAATCTCCTCTTCTCTAGAGAGAATAAATTCAGTTCCTCTAATCTTTTCTCATAGCTGAGCTCCTCCATGCCTCTTATCAGTTTGGTTGCCCTTCTCTGAACTTTCTCCAGTTCCCCAATATCCTTTTTAAGAACTGGTGCCCAAAACTGAACTGCATATTCCAGATGAGGTCTTCCTATTGATTTGTACAGGGGCAAAATTATATATCTCTCTCTCTCTCTCTCTGGAGTCCATACCTCTGTTAACACAAGAAAGGACTTTGCTTGCTTTGGAAACAGCAGCTTGGCTTTGCATGCTATTATTAGGCTTATGATCTACCAGAACACCCAGATCCTTCTCCACTATGGATATTCCCAGTTCTACTCCACCTAGTATGTATGATGCATGCAGATTCTTAGCCCCCAAGTGCATAACTTTACATTTATCAACATTAAACCTCATTTGCCACATAGTTGCCCAATGAAACAGTGCATTGAGGTCAGCTTGCAAGTTGGAGACATCCTGAAAAGAAGTTATTCCACTGCAAAGCTTGGTGTTATCTGCAAAGACTGAAATGGTACTTTTAATCCCAGACCTATATCATTTATTTTTTGCAGAAAATAGTGGAACAAATGAGGGGTGGGAACTGTGTCCCTAAATGGACTCAAAGAAATTGATTTTATAGTACACACAAAAATCCTAATTTATTTCCCATCCACTGACGGACAACATCTTTCACCTTCAGGACATCTAGAGGCAGTTCAGCTGAAGAGTGGACAACAACAAACAAGCTTATCATGAACGGTAAAAAACTGGGGATATTGTCCAACTTGATCCAGATCAGCTGACCTGGAAAAGGGATAAAGAAAACTTCCCCCAACCTCAGAACTTGAAAACTAGTTCAACAGGCCAGAAACTACACAAACTATAGGGGCAGAGAACTTGGTCTGCTCAGAAACTCGACCACCTTGCCCACAACAGCAGTGGGAAGAGTGGAGGACAGCCTGGGAATGGAATGAAGAAAGGTGGGTACCCTTGATGAGGGTTGTGCACCAACACATGACTATCCTGCAACAGCCGAAAGACCAATAATTCCCTGATCGAGGTACAAGATCATAAGATTTACCATGTAAATTCATTCAAAAAGGAAGAAAATGTCCGGTTTTAGCTGCCTGCGGGCAATGAAAAGATTTAGGCACTGATTTCTGATGACACAGGGCCAACTGAAATTTGGAAACATCTGGGCAATCAGAGACACTTTCCAATCCAGCTTTCGCTGACTTTGCCACAGGAGGTTGCCATGAGATAGCACTAAGGCTTAAACTTGGGTCATCACCTTGGCAAGAGGTAAGACTGAAAATTCAGAGCAGCTAATCAATGTCCCCCTCAGCCCAGATGACTTCAAAGAGAAAGAGGTAGGTTTGCTAATCTGTACAGTAAATACAGGAAGGTTGATGCTGAGGAGCTGAAGAGGGCGCAAAGGTTCAGTCTGTACTCCTGAAAAATCACTTTCTGTACCCAAGTGCCTGATGGGCAAAGCACCCTGGAGTTGGCAAGGATTAACAAATCCCCACCCCCCACACACACACTCTAATGTGCAAGCGCACCTTTATGCTGAGAAATGCTTGTCTGAGGGTTTAGCAGGCTTCTTACCCCAGGACCTTGCAGGTGGCTAGAGAAACAAGTTAGGGAGGCCTAGGCGTGTATATTCCAGTAGTGGAAAGAGAGAGGAGACTTAGTAGACCTGTCCTTTAGACTTTTTAGCTGGGGCAGGTGGGTGTTCTTGTCTCCAGTGAAAACCTTGAAAATAATGTCAAGGGTTGGTCTAAAGAGATGTCATCCCTCACTATGTGGGTCGTGTGCTCCTTGAATGCAGTCCACAGTCCAGCACTTTAATCAGAGTGCTCTGCACATGAGTATTAGTAGAAGGCTTCAGACATATGCTCCACAGGCTCTGTCAGGAAGAGATCTCTCAAAGGGATTTTGACCATTCTGCCATGGCTTGACAATTTAACCACTTTACGACCGGCGCACGACGATCTACGTCGGCACTCAGCCCCGGCCAGGCAAACTGACGTAGGCCTACGTCAGCACTATTTGCCGGCCCTGTGCGCGCTCCCGCGCGTCCCCACCGCCGACGATGACTCGATTGGGTTCAGAACCGATCAGTCATCAGGTCCAGGCCAATCATTTTTGGTCTGGACCTGTTGATCGGTCCTGCCCAATCAGATCATCCTCTAAGCCTGTGAAATGTAAACACAGGCTTAGAGGAGATGTGCCCTCCCCCCACAACGGTCTTTTTGGATCCAGCGTGAGAGGAGAGCACATCTTACTGTGAGTATTGCACCAAGCACACCCACACACAGGTAGATAGGCACATTTCACCCCCGATCGCCCCCCCAATTAACCCCTACAGCACCTGACACAACACACACTATATACAGCATATAGCAGTTACCTATATACCTGTATAAGTGTGATTTGTGAACAGGTGTAGCACTTGCGACCCCCCCTTTTCCACTCAAATTACCCCCCACCCCCCCTAATAAAGATTTAACCCACTGATCTCCCCTGACCCCCCCCTGATCACCGCCGTTAACCCCTACACCCTCTGTCACATCAGCACTAATACAAACGCAATATACTGTGTTATTGTATTTTTGTATTAGTGTCATTGTGATCAGAATTAGCGCAGGCGACTAAGTTTCTGTCCCAAGAAGGTTTAGGGTCCCCGCCACCCGCCCAATAAAGATTTAAGCCCCTGACCCCCCCCTGATCACCCCTACACCCCCTGCCATAACACACACCGTATACAGTATATAGCATTTTGCTATATACCCGTATAAGTGTGATTTGTGGTCAGGTCTAGCGCTTGCGACCCCCCTTTTTCCACTTGAATTACCCGCCACCCCCCCTAATAAAGATTTAAGCCCCTGATCCCCCCTGATCCCCCCCTGATCACCGCTAGTTAACCCCTACACCCTCTGTCACATCAGCACTAATACAAACGTAATATACTGTGTTTTTGTATATTTGTATTAGTGTCATTGTGATCAGAATTAGCGCAGGCGACTAAGTTTGTGTCCCAAGGAGGTTTAGGGTCCCCGCCACCCGCCCAATAAAGATTTAATCCCCTGATCCCCCCCTGATCACCCCTACACCCCCTGCCACAACGCACACCGTATACAGTATATAGCATTTTCTATATACCCGTATAAGTGTGACTTGTGACCAGGTTTAGCGCTTGCCACCGTTCCTTTTATCCTTAGGATACCCGCCAGTCCCTTCCAATAAAGATTTAAACCCCTGATCCCCCCCTGATCACATCCCGTTAACCCCTACACCCTCTGTCACATTAGCACTAATACACACATAATATACTGTTTTTACTGTATTTTGTATTGGTGTCATTGTGACTTGAGGTTGCGCTAGCTAGCTAGTTTCTTTCCCAAAGGAGGTTTAGGGTCCCCGCCACCCCCCCCAGATCCCCGGCGCATAGTTTAGAAGTAACCCCTTGATTGCCACACACGCACGCACGCACCTACACTTCCATTTCTAGTATAGTGTTTGAACAGATCAATATCTGATCTGATCAGAACTATACTAGCGCCCCCATAGTTTAGGGTTCCCAAAACGCGGTGTTTGCACGATCAGTACTGATTCCGGCCAGCACCTGCGTTTAACCCTTTCACCCAGGCAAGTGTAGTAATCAATAGATTACTGTCACTTGCAAAAAAACACAAGACACAAAACCGCTGTGTTAGCAGAGTCAGGCCTGATCCCTGCTAGCATTAGCAGTTTTTTTTTGTAGCGCTTGAAATAATCTTCGACAACCAGGTGCTTTTATTACCTGTGAGTCGCATCACTGTACGGGTAAATTTAGTTACCAAAATGACCAAACGTTCGTACAGGGATGAAGAGCTTATCAGTTATATGCTGACCGAGTCATCTGATAGCGAAGGGGAAGCTACAATGACCGAATTAGTGTCAGTATATGAACCTGATGACGGCAGCGGCTCCCTGACAGATAGCTCCGACGACAGATGGGTCCCTGTTAGACCCAGGCGTACCCGACCCCATTCTGAAGTTGTTGAGATGCAGGAATCGCAGGGTGCTCGTATGGAGCAGAGTGTGGGTACTAGTGCCGCTCATCCTTCTGGCGACCTGGCAAGCGCCAGCGGCCTAGTACAACCTGGACCTAGTACAACCAGCACTGCAGTAAGACCTGGTGACGTGGCGAGTCCCCTAAGTGCAGTTGAAGCTGGTGCGGTGGCTAGCACAAGTAGTGGCCCGCAGCCACCGCGTATTCGAAGACAGGCCCGTAGAGCCCATAGTGCCCTCCCTGATGCGCTGGCATTTCCTAATTGGCAACCCACTGATACTACAGCGCCAGTACTTCCCCCATTCACCGCCCAACCTGGAATCCATGTGGAGACAGCTGGTTTTACGCCCCTGAACTTTTTTGAGCTGTTCTTCACGGAAGATCTATTGTGGATCAATCAAATTTATATGCACAACAGTTCATCGCCGCCAACCCAAATTCACACCTTGCCAGACAATTCGGCTGGAAACCTATAACGGTTTCCGAATTTAAGATCTTTCTGGGCCTTTCCCTCCACATGGGCATAACTAAACAGAGTGAATTGCGGCTATATTGGTCCACTAGCCCAGTTCACCATATGCGCATGTACTCTGCCTCTATGTCCAGGACGAGATACGAGCAAATTCTGCGATTTATGCATTTCAGCGACAATGAAATCTGTCGTCCTCGGGGAGACCCTGCATACGATCGGCTCCATAAAATTCGGCCCCTCATAGACCACTTCAATCAGCGGTTTGCAGCCTTGTTTACCCCCGAACAAGTTGTCTGCGTTGACGAGTCCCTGATTAAATTTACTGGCCGCCTTGCTATGAAACAGTACCTCCCCAGCAAGCGTGCCAAGTACGGGGTCAAACTGTATAAATTGTGTGACAGGGCCACAGGCTATACAGTTAGTTTCCGGGTCTATGAGGGAAAAGATAGCTGTGTGGAGCCCCCCAACTGCCCAGACTACATAGGGAGCAGCGGTAAGATCGTTTGGGACTTGGTGTCACCCTTATCCGGAAAGGGGTACCATTTGTACGTGGACAACTTTTTTACAAGCGTGCCACTATTTAGTCACCTTCTCGATTTACAAATTGGCGTATGTGGCACCGTGCGACCTAATCGCCGGGGCTTCCCCCAACGGCTTGTAGATTCCCGTCTTAGTCGGGGGGGCGAGAGCCTGCTTGAAAACGGACAAATTGCTTGCGGTGAAGTGGAAGGATACACGGGATGTTTATGTTCTGTCCTCCCTTCACCCAGACACGACGATCCAAATTCCTACGGCAACTGGCGTTATGGAGAAACCCCTCTGTGTCCACGAATATAACCTTAATATGGGAGGGGTGGACCTTAACGACCAGCTTTTGGCGCCGTATTTAGTTGCCCATAAAGCCAGACGCTGGTACAAAAAAGTGTCTGTTTACCTATACCAATTGGCTATGCTGAACGCCTTTGTCCTATACAGGGCGTCAGGACGAACTGGATCTTTCCGGGAATTCCAGGAAGAGATCATCCTTGCCTACCTGTACCCAGGAGGCATGCCTGCCCAACTTCCCCTTCCAGATGCAGTGAGCCGGCTGCTTGAGAGGCATTTTTCACATGTCCTCCCGAGTACCCCTACCCAAAGATGGCCCCAAAGAAGATGTCGTGTCTGTAGCAAGCGCGGATTTAGGCGTGACACCCGTTATTATTGTCCCAAATGTCCTGACCAACCTGGTCTCTGCATCGGGAAATGTTTCGAGCGCTACCATACACTAGTGGATTATTAGTGTAGGGTACAGCACGACACAGTGTAGGGCACATAAACACAGGGTCTCGAAGGATGTTGGATGTCCATCGACATTTTGAGAGACCCAAGCTGGAAGAGAAGATCGCAGAAGATCGCAGTCCCTCCCAAATCAAGAAATAAAGGAACAGTTAGAAAGAAAAATAAAAGGATCCAAAAACTGTTGTGGTGTCAGTAATTTTATATGTCCTTCTACGCCTTCCTACTATACTTTTTTCAATGTCCTTTGTTTGTTTTTTCATTCTTTTGTGACCTGTTTTTCTTGCAGGTACTCGTCAGCTACCACGCATTGATTTTATATATTCTGACACAAACAGTGTTTGCGCTCAGCATATATGGATACCTTTGCTGATAGCAGCTGTGGTGATTTTCTGATTTCAGCACTGCAGTTAAAATCCTATTTTGGTATACGTGGATAGCGCCGTGTATACCCATCATTAAATTCAGTGGGTGGTTGTTTGGGCGGTTAATGATGAAGATCCAAAAACTGTTGTTGTCAGTCATTTTATATGTCCTTCTACTCCTTCCTACTATACTTTTTTCAATGTCCTTTGTTTGTTTTTTCATTCTTTTGTGACCTGTTTCTCTTGCAGGTACTCGTCGGCTACCACGCATTGATTTTATATATTCTGACACAAACAGCGTTTGCGCTCAGCATATATGGATACCTTTGCTGATAGCAGCTGTGGTGATTTTCTGATTTCAGCACTGCAGTTAAAATCCTATTTTGGTATACGTGGATAGTGTCGTGTAAACCCCTTATTAAATTCAGTGGGTGGTTGTTTGGGCGGTTAATGATGAGTAATACTACGCATTATTCCTGTGCTGATTTCTGATAGGTTCTCTTTTTTTCCGTTCAGCCCACAGGCTGCATGAAAAAAAAAAAACCTATATGCCAAACAAGGACCAGCAATGTACTGGTACGTTGCTGGACTTTGAGTGGTTATACCAGGATGATGCCTGCAGATTTAGGCATCATCTTGGTATCGTTTTTTACAGCCAGCGGTCGGCTTACATGTAAAAGCAATTCTAGCAGGTAATTGGCCGCTAGACTGCTTTTACATGCAGTGGGAGGGGCCTTCCCCCCCCCCCACCGCCGCCTTCCGCAGCCTTCCATGGTTTTTCTCTGGCTCTCCTGTCCCACCGGTTAACCCGAGAGTGCAGCCGGTGGTTCAATTATCTAACCATAGAGCTAATTGGAGATGAGAATGGCTCCAATCATCTCTATGGCCTAAGATGCCGGAGGCTACGAGCATTTTATGACTTCTGTTTCGCCAGAAATAAACAGGGCCATTGGGAAATTGGGAAAGTATTTTATCACACCAATTTTGGTGTGGTCAGATGCGCTAAGGTCAGAGGAGAGATCTAGAGTCTAAAAGACCCCAATTTTTTTAAAAAAGAGTACCTGTCACCACAGATTGCTATCATAGGGGATATTTAAATTCACTATGATAACAATAAAAATGATTTAAAAAAAAAAAAAAAATGAAAGGAAAGGTGTCAAAATAACATAAAAAAGCAAAAGAAAAAAAAAAAAAAAAAATTGAGCCCCCCCCTTACCCCCGATGCTTGCGCGCAATGGCGCACGCAAGCGGTGGTCTAGTGTCATATGTAAACCACAATTGCAGCATGCATGTGAGGTATCGCCGCGATCGCCAGATCGAGTGCAGTAATTCTTGCAGTAGACCTCCTCTGTAAGTCTAAAGTGGTAACCTGTAGAGACTTTTAAAGGTTTTTAAAAATGTACATACGTTTTTGTCGCTGCGCAGGCATGCGCAATTTTTAAAGCATGTCATGTTAGGTGTCTATGAACTCGGCATAAGATCATCTTTTAAATTTTACCAAAAAAATTGGAATTATATAGTGTATTTGTGCAATAAATTAAAAAAAAATGTATTTTTTTCGCAAAAATTGCGTTTGAAAAATCTGTGCGCAAATACCATGTGACAAAAAAATTTGCAACATCCACCATTTTATTCTATAGGGCCTCTGCTTTAAAAAAATATATAATGTTTGGGGGTTCAAAGTAATTTTCTAGTAAAAAAAAAATATTTTTTCATGTAAACAAAAAGGCACAGAAAAGGCTTGGTTTTCAAGTGGTTAGAAGAGTGGGTGATGTGTGGATAAGATTGAGCATAAAATGCCGGGACTGTTCAAACACCCCCCAAATGACCCCTTTTTGAAAAGTAGACACCCAAAGCTTTTTTCTGAGAGGCATGGTGAGTCCATGGAGTATTTTATATTTTGCCACAAGTTTCGGGAAAATTATTATTTTTTTTTTTTTGTTGTTTTTTTACAGAAAGTTGTCACTAAATGATATATTGCTCATGCATGCCATGGGAATATGTGAAATGACACCCCAAAATACATTCTTTTGCTTCTCCTGAGTACAGGGATACCACATGTGTGAGACTTTTTTGGGAGCCTAGCTGTGTACGCGCCCCCGAAAACCAATCCACATCTTCAGGTTTTCTAATGGCGTAAATTGCTGATTTTACCCCTGACTACCTGTCACAGTTTCAGAGGCCCTGAAATTTCAAGATGGCACAAAACCCCCCCAAATGACCCCATTTTGCAAAGTAGACACTCCAAGCTACTGGCTGAGAAGTATGGTGAGTCCATGGAATAGTTTATATTTTGCCACAAGTTTCGGGGAAAAATTTTTTTTTTATTTTTTTTTATTTTTTTACACAAAGTTGTCAGTAAATGATATATTGCTCACACAGGCCATGGGTATATGTGAAATGACACCCCAAAATACATTCTGCTGCTTCTCCTGAGTACAATGATACCCCATGTGTGAGACTTTTTGCCAGTCTAGCCGCGTACAGGACCCGGAAAACCAATGCGCACCTTTAGGCTTTCTAAGGGCGTAAATTGTTGATCTCACTCCTTACTACCTATCACACTTTTGAAGTCCATAAAAAGCCAAGATTGCACAAACCCCCCCCAAATGACCCCATTTTGCAAAGTAGACACTCCAATCTATTTGCTGAGAGGCATGGTGAGTATTTTGCAGCTCTAATTTTTTTTTGGAAAATGAAGAAAAAACAAGAAAATGCATTTTTTTTCCTCTTTTCTGCAAAACACTCAACATGCCTCTCTGCAAATAGCTCAGGGTGTCTACTTTCCGAAAAGGGGTCATTTGGGGGGGGGGGGGGGGGTTGTGCTGTCTTGGCATTTCATGGCCTCCAAAACTGTGATAGGTAGTCAGGAGTGAAATCAACAATTTACGCCCTTGGAAAGCCTGAAGGCGATGATTGGTTTTCGGGGTCCTGTACTCGGCTAGACTGCAAAAAAGTCTCACACATGGGGTATCCCTATACTCAGGAGAAGCAGCAGAATGTATTTTGGGGTGTCAGTTCACATATACCCATGGCATGTGTGAGCAATATATCATTTACTGACAACTTTGTGTAAAAAAAAAAATATATATATATATATATATATATATATATATTTCCCGGAACTTGTGGCAAAATATAAAATATTCCATGGACTCACCATGCCTCTCAGCAAATAGCTTGGGGTGTCTACTTTCCAAAATAGGGTCATTTGGGGGGGTTTTGTGCTATCTTGGAATTTTAGGGCCTCCGAAACTGTGATAGGTAGTCAGGAGTGAAATCAACAATTTACGCCCTTGGAAAGCCTGAAAGCGGGGACTGGTTTTCGGGGACCTGTACTCGGCTAGACTGCAAAAAAGTCTCACACATGGGGTATCCCTGTACTCAGGAGAAGCAGCAGAATGTATTTTGGGATGTCATTTCACATATACCCATGGCATGTGTGAGCAATATTTCATTTACTGACAACTTTGTGAAAAAAAAAAAAAAAATATATATATATATATATATATATATATGTATTTCCCGGAACTTGTGGCAGAATATAAAATATTCCATGGACTCACCATGCCTCTCAGCAAATAGCTTGGGGTGTCTACTTTCCAAAATGGGGTCATTTGGGGGGGGTTTGTGCTATCTTGGAATTTTAGGGCCTCCGAAACTGTGACAGGTAGTGCAGAGGTGACATGCACAATTTACGCCATTAGAAAACCTGGGAGTGTTGATTGGTTTTCGCGGTCCTGTACACAGCTAGGCTCCCAAAAAGTCTCACACATGGGGCATCCCCATACTCAGGAGAAGTGGCAGAATGTATTTTGGGGTGTAATTCCACATATACCCATGTCATGTGTGAGAATTTTATCTTTTAGTGACAACGTTGTGTAAAAAAAAAATAAAAAAAAAAAAAATAGTAATATTCCCAAAACTTGTGGTAAAATATAAAATATTCCATGGACTCACCATGCCTCTCAGCAAACAGCTTGGGGTGTCTACTTTCCAAAATGGGGTAATTTGGGGGGGTTTTGTGGTATCTTGACATTTCAGGGCCTCCTAAACCGTTAGAGGTAGTGAGAAAATGCAATGAAAAATGTACGCCCTTTGAAATTCTGATGGTGGGGATTTGTTTTTGTGGTCCCGTACACAGCTAGGCTCCCAAAAAGTCCCACATATGTGGTATCCCTGTACTCAGGAGAAGCAGCAGAATATATTTTGGGGTGTAATTACACATATACCCATGGCATGTGTGAGCAATATATCATTTCAATGACAACTTTGTGTAAAAAAAAAAAAAAAAAAAAAATTTTTAGTCATTATTCAAACACCTGTGACAAAAAAATGAAATATTCAATGAGCTCAACATGCCTCTCAGAACATTCCTTAGGATGTCTACTTTCCAAAAAGTGGTAGTTTGGGGGGGTTTTGTACTGCCCCGCCATTTTAGCATTTCATGAAATGAGATAGGCAGTCAAAAATTAAAGCTGTGTAAATTTCTGTATTTACACCATAGTTTGTAGACGCTATAACTTTTGCGCAAACCAATAAAAATACGCTCATTGAATTTTTTTTTGTCAAAGACATGTAGCTAAATATATTTTGGCCAAAAAAAAATACATAAATTGAGTATATTGGATATTTTTTAAAAGACAAAGTTGAAAATGTCATTTTTTTGCAAAATTTTCGCTATTTTTTTATTAATATCGCAAAAAATAAAAAGCGCAGAGGTGATCAAATACCACCAAAAGAAAGCTCTGTTTGTGGGAAAAAAAGGACGTAAATTTCGTTTGGGTACCACATTGCATGACCGCACAATTGTCAGTTAAAGTCACGCAGTGCCGAGTCGTAAAATACCCCCTGGTCGGAATGGGGGTAAAATCTTCCGGGGCTTAAGTGGTTAAAGTCATAGCCAGAAGACAGCAAAGATCAGGGCCAACCAGTGCAAAACTGTTAGTAGGATCCTTGAATCTAGGAACCTCCTCCACTGCTCTAGTGGTTTCCGCTGGAGGATCCACAACGAATGTAAATCACTGTTTTACAAAAGCCTTCCCAAACAAGAAGTAGTCCAGTAAGTGTTTGAGTTATATCAAGGGCACATCAGGGTGTTCCAATCCCCCATAGAGGAATATGTCAAAGAACAGGGGTGATGGGAAGGTTGTGCAGCTGTAGGAGCTCTAAAAGACCTGAAACTGGAGACAGCAGTGCATACCACATCAACTGCAACTATTAATGTATAATCTCATCAGGTAAAGATTAGAGCAACTGAAATTAAGAAATAAACAGAGGGTGCACCGGCTTAGTGTAATATCCTCAATTTACAAAGCTTTTTTTTTTAATTAAAAAGAATGGTACTCACAAACATACGCTTGATAAAGGCATATCGAGTCAAGGCAGTTGAAATGTCCAAGGTATTGTGTTATTAATGTAATGTCCCACAGTATGACTGGCTGACGCATTTCGAGGTCTCACCTCTTCCTCATAGCCAACTAAGCTGTACCTCAACCTTTTACTTATACAGTCAGAAATTATAAAGCAAGGGTGTGGTCAGATGCTTGCCCCACCCCAATGGGCATAGGCTCCAATAGCACCAATTCACACAGTGTTGCCATGCATCCGCCTCCTTGGCGCGGTCTGTGTGTAAAAACACAATAATGACATCATAAATAAAATAAAACCGAGTGAACAGGTGACAAGGACATACTTACCCCCAGATGTCAAAAGAAAGAGAGAGAGAGAGAGAGAGAGAGAGAGAGAGAGAGAGAGAGAGAGAGAGGAGTGCCGTCTGAAGAGGTTCTCCCCCAATTGAAAAAGCAGATGGAGCCAGGTTTCCTATGCCATACATAACCATCAATGGCTAGTGCATAGCCAGGCAAGAGGGAACATTCCCGATTGCTTCGTTTCCCTTATTACATTATAAATTATGATGTGACTTTTGTGTTTTTACATACAGACCGGGCCTAGGAGGCGGGTTGCATGGCAACACTGTGTGAATTGGTGCTATTGGAGCCTACGCCCATTGGAGTGGGGCAAGCATCTGTCCATACCCTTGCTTTATCATTTCTGATTGTATAAGTAAAAGATTAAGATGCAGCTTAGTTGGCTCTGAGGAAGAGGTGAGACCTCGAAATGCGTCAGCCAGTCATACTGTGGGACGTTACATCTATAACATGATACTTTGGGTGTTTTAACTACCTTGACACAATATGCCTTTGTTAAACGTATGTTTTAGAGTGAAAGATTAGAGCAACTTAGAACAAGATTCAGAAATAGTCACTGTTCAGAGGCCATAGGCAGATCAGCTATAGATTCAGCAGATAAAAAGGTACAGGAGCACACTTAAAGCCTTTACGGTCAGAGTAAACAGGAAACTAGATGAATTGGCCCACAAAGTCTTGCATGACAGTAGTAGAGACCCCCATTCCTCCTGTTGGTGGCAGTTCAACCCGAAAGTTAAAGACTTCCAATGTCCTTCAATGGAACGGGAAAGAAAAGCATCTTCATTTCTGTTTGTGTTGCTGTTGAAGAGCTACCATCACTTCCGGTCTGGTAAAACATTAGCAGCAGCACAGGAAGTGAAAATTTAAAATGTCTCTAATGGAGTCCCAGATAGCATTAAAAAACTAAAAGGGGTTTTAACCACTTCAATACAGGACAGTTACACCCCCTTCCCGCCCAGGCCAATTTTCAGCTTTTAGCGCTGTTGCATTTTGAATGACAATTGCGCGGTCATGCAACACTGTACCTAAACCAAATTTATGTAATTTTTCCCCCACAAATAGAGCTTTCTTTTGGTGGTATTTGATCAAAGCAAAGTTTTTTCTTTTTTGGTACAAATAAAAAAAGACCGAAAAGTTTGAAAAAAAAAAAAAAAAGTTTTTTGTTTAGGTTATAAAATTGTGTAAATAGATAGATTTTTTTCCTGCACTGATGAGGCCGCACTGAAGGGCAATGAGGAGGAGGCACTGATGGCGTTCGCACTAATATGCAGCACCGATAGGCACTGATAGATAGCACTGATAGGCAGCATTGGTGGACACTGATAGGCGGCACTGGTGGGCAATAATGGGCACTGGTTGGCGGCACTGATAAATGGCAATGATGGGCACTGGTGGGCAGCACTGACAGATGGCAATGATGAGCACTGGTGGGCAGCACTGATAGATGGCAATGGTGGCCAGCACTGATAGGGAGGGCACCACTGGCAGGCTCCCTGAGTCCTGATTGCCATCCCTGGTGGTCATCCCTGGTGGCTCTAGTGGCACCCCCCCAGGGTCCTCACTGGTAGTCAATGTTCTGATTACCAGCACAGACCCCCCCCCTGTGATCAGTGAGTAATTAGCATAAAAAATGCTTCAAACTCACTGATCCCCTGGCTGCAGCACAGATTGTCTATTCTTCTCCTCACTGACAGGATCTGTGTGAGGAGAAGAAGAGATCAAAGCCGTTATAGCTGTATTTACATTACATGACAGCTGTGATTGGACACAGCCGTCATGTGATCAAGAGGGTCAATTACAGGGCCCTCCTGCCAAAACTTGTTGCTATGTGTCCGAGGGACAAAGGCACATCGAGATCGCGCCGCTGCGCGTGCCCGCGACGGCGTGATCTCGTTCCTTCTGCAGGATGTTCGGGAACGTCTGATCAGAAGGACCAAGCTCCCACCCGGCCGTATATGTACAGTGGCCAGGTGGGAGGTGGTTTAGCATTTATGCAACGTGGAGCTATACTCAAATGTTATGTAAATAATATAGCAAAATAATATAGCATATATAATTGTTACACAAGCCAAGTTTTTATTTAATTTGACTCTGAACCGGTGTATTTATTCTGTAAAAATCAATCCAGTATGGCAACCTGGAGGCTATCCGTACCCAGTTGTACAGAATACACCCAGCAATATAATTTTCTGCTTAAAGCGGAGTTCCGGCCTCAAAAATGACTTTGGGCCATCCGCTTGCTGACATTAACCTGAAAAATAAATGGATAGTCCCGATTTTTTTTTGTTTACTTACCTTGTTTTTGAAGAAAGTATACTTGCCTTCCTTCTACTTCCTCCCTCTGCGGCCGTGGCCCACGCCGTCACTTCCTTCTTGCGATCGATCCCAGTGACGGTGATCCCATCACAGCCAGGAGTGACGTCAGGATTCCAGGACCCACGAGTGTCAGCGTTCCACCAGCTGACGGGGAGCCCGCGGACACCACCGAGGCCGTCCCTGCACACACGGAGGAACCCCCGCCGCTCTCATCGGGATCCACTGAATCCACCGCCAGGACCCGCTCCAGTGATGCTCCTGATGATCAACATTACTTGATTAACTGCCTCTCATTCACCGACAAAATGTGAGTGTATTACTGCTGCACATACTTCAATAAATGTCTTGCTGCACTTAGAAGGCGCTGCGCTGTCTTCCCTCTTGACACCGAAGAGGACACCCTGGCTTCAGCTGCCCACACCTGAGATGGCAGCGCTGGACAAGAAATTTTCAAAAGGTAAGTATTTCTTTTAAAAGGTAAGTGCGACCTGGGACAGTTCAGAGGCTACCCATTTTGGAATGCACTAGCCCTGACTGTCCCAGGGATATTTTTTTCTAAAAAACTTTTTTGAGGCAGGAACTCCGCTTTAAGTGACCAACTCACTGATTTTCCCATAAATCTACACCCTCTGCAATAGGAATTTTGTTTTTTGGTAAGATAATTCCAAGGGTTAAATACTTCTAAAGGGATGCAGATCCTGCAGCTTTTCTCAATAGAACACAGGGAGTGTGCCAGCTGATTATAATGAACTAGTCTCTCCCATTCGGAATCAGTATTCCAAGGACACGATTTAACAAACAAAGAGCTAACGTAGAGTAAACAAAAAGGTAAAGCCTGGTATACACTAATAGTTTTTTTCCATTCAACTCAGCGTGCTGAACGAAAAAAAAAAAAACTGACAGCTCGGGTCAGAGCCACTGTAACTAGGCGATGTTAGTACAGCGATCTCCCCTGCTGTTCAATTGTGTTCTGACAGGGGGCTGGCTCCCCCACCAGAACACTCCGTTCAGAGCCGATCGGCAGACCTTTTTCAGTCATGCCCCTTAACAAAGGCCGGCTTCTGTCGGACTGGTTGCATTACACACAGGCCAAATGATGCAGCTCGGCATTTGGCCCGTGTGTACTAACTAGGCTTAAGAATCGGCTACTAAGCTTGTTAAAATTCATTGATCACCCAGATGGGATTGTTCCCCCCCCCCCCCCCCCAATCAAAAATGGTATTATCTGACTAGATGGAATAGATAAAGAAAACTAGTACTCTTCCTGGTACAAAATCCAAGACCCTGCTGTACTGGTCATGACACTGAATGTCTGTGCATTTAGTCATGTGATAGAGAGAAACAGACATTCTGAGGTCTGCCCTCAATTGCAGCCGAGGTCAGGCGACTAAAAGTGAGAGTATGTTTATGAATTCTTAGCAACACTCCTACATGTAGCAATTACGTCCATAAAACTTAAAAAAAAAAAAAACTGTGTATACCTACCTTCCTTTCTTCTTGTTGATAAGTGCAATGGTATAGTCATCGTTCAGATTGTTGCTGTAGTCACTAATCCCAAAGTGCTGTATTTGTGAAAAGTCTTCCTCTTTTGTCAGGGCACATTTAGGGGTCTTAGCCACATTTAGTGTGCGAATATCTTTATATAAGGGCTTGGGCTTATTTTCTGATACTTTAACATGCAGCTTATCATTCTGTGGTTCCCACACTATGGGCAGATGGTAATAAGACAGACCAAAGTCTGATAACTGAGGAGCTCGCAGATCCGATATGGTTTGCTTCTGTATTGCTGGAGGATCAGGAGGAAAGTCTGCTGGGCCTATGTTGTGGTTGTTCTCAGCAGCACCATCAGGTTTGGAATCTTCATTACATATCCCATTTTCTGGGGGGGAAAAAAAAGCAACAAACTTTTTATTAGAATAGCATTAAAAAAAATAGAATTTTTGTAAGAACTTACCGTAAAATTATTTTCTCTGAGTCCTCTGACAGTCGCCGCCCGATGGTATTAGCTATCACTAATGGGTAATGGAGCCCTTTGCAGGAGCAAGGCTAGGCAGATAATTGATTATTAGGTTAATACAAAAAAACGTATACCTCGGCACGCCACTAGGGGGCCATTATCCTGAACCCAATCTGACATTACCTCAGTTCGTAGCAAGCAGTACCAGAAGGCAACAACCCCCAGATCCAAAAACCAGAGGGGCGGGGGCGGCAACTGTCAGAGGACTCAGAGAAAATAATTTTACGGTAAGTTCTTACAAAAATTATATTTTCTCTTACGTCCTCTGACAGTTGCCGCCCGATGGTATTAGCCTTCACTAATGGGACGTCACAAAGCAGTGCAGGTATGAGGGGTGAGAAAGCAACGCAACCAAATTAGAAGGTAACGCAAACAGCCGGGCTAGTAACAACCTGAGCACACAGAAAAAAACTGGAACAAAACCAGAAATCGCAAAAAAAAAAAACAAACACCTCAAGAAGGGGGGACAGTTAAAACAATGTCCCCTTAAAACAACTGCCGCACTCAAAACTTTGCGGCCAAAGGAAGCATCCGAAGATGCCAAAACAGCAAGTTTGGAAAAAACTTTGTGAAAATGTGCATGGACGACCAAGTCGCCGCCTTGCACACCTAAGCCACAGACGTCTGATGGCGAAAAGCCCAAAAAGGAACTAACGGCTCGAGTAAAATGGGCCTTTACCGGGAAAGGAGGAACCTGACCCGTGATGGAATAGGTCTGAACAATCGTCTGTCTGTTCCACTTAGAAATGGTTGTCGCGGAGGCTGCCGATCCCTTCCGAGGTCCCTCAGGAAGAACAAATAGAGAAGCAGACTGCGAATCGACTCCGCGGCAGACAGGTAGACCTTGACCACCCGGACCACATCCAGAGAATGCAAGGCAAATTCCTTAGGATGCTTGGGTCGTGCACACAGCGAAGGCAACAAGACATCCACATTGAGGTGGAATGAAGAAACCACCTTGGGAAGAAATGACTGATTCAGTCGCAGAACTACCTTATCTCTAGGAAGTACCAGATAAGGAGAACGGAAGGACAAGGCCGCCCATTCAGACACTCTGCGAGCCGACGTGATGGTCACCAGAAAGGCAGCTTACTGTGACAACACAGACAGAGGAATCTCTCTGATGTTCTCGAAGGGAGGTTGTGGTAACGCCGACAAAAAAACAAATTCAGATCCCAGGGAGGCAAGGGATCTCTCCTCGGGGGGAGACAAATGCCGCACCCCTTAAATGAAGGTGCGAAATAAAGAATGCGACGCCCAAAGGCATTGAAAAAAGGATGGCCAAGGCCGACAACTGACCCTTGACTGTAGTCAGTGCCAGATGCTGATCCACGCCCTTCTGCAGGAAGACCAAGACCTTCGCCATCGAGAAGGAACGAGGAAGAAGACCATGCGCTTTGCACCAAGCGATATACGCTTTCCAGGTGCAGTGATAAATCTTCCATGAAGTGGCTTTATGAGCCCTTAACAAGGTAGGGATGACCGCCTGTGGAAGACCTCTATCCCTCAGGACCTGGCTTTCAACAGCCATGCCGACGAAGCAGTTCCGACGCCAACCTGCGGAGGAACCTGGACAACAGTTGAATCGGAGGAAAGGCTTATAGTAGCCGATAGCGGTGCCAAGGCACCACCAACGCGTCCGCGGTGTCTGCCAGAGGATCGCGAGTCCTGGCCACGAACCTTTCCACCTATTGTTAAGACGGGACGCAAACCGATCCACGTCCGGGTCCCCCACCGGGCGCACAGGAGGTAAAACGCCTCTGGATGTAGGGACCATTCCCCTTGGTCCAAAGTCTGGCGACTCAAATAGTCCGCCTGCCAGTTGTCCACACCCGGAATGTGAACGGCTGAGATCGCCGGTACATTCGATTCGGCCCAAGATAGAATCTCGGCCACTTCCTTGGCTGCCCGGGCACTCCTCGTGCCCCCCTTGGTGATCGATAGAAGCCACAGCCGTGGCGTTGTCCGTTTGTACCCGGACCGGACACCCCTGAAGCTGAGATGACCACCGGAACAGACAAAGCTTGATCGCACGGAGCTCTAAGACGTTTTTTCGGCAGCGAATTCTCCCCTGGGCACAAAGCGTGCCCAGAACTCCTCCCCAGCCCAACAGGCTGGCATCCGTGGTGCACCGGACGACTCAATGAAATCCTCCTTTCCAAGGACTGAGGCGTCGCGTCCCATCCGGCCAGAATCTCCGCTTGCAGAGTCCTGGTGTGAAATTGAGCAAACGGAACTGCTTTGAAGGCCGAGACCATCAGGCCCAGAACCCGTATGCAGGTCCGCAAAGATGAGAGATCATTGAGCCTGAGTGCTCAGATCTCCTCCCGCAGAGTCCCGAGTTCGTCCTCCGGAGGGAAGACCCGAATTTGAGCACAGTCCAGGACCATCCCTAGGTACTGAAGACGAGTTGAGGGAGTCAGTGTTGACTCCTGAAAATTGATGGTTCACCTGAACTCCTGTAACGTCTGAACTGTCATGGTCAGAACGCTCGCCAAGGTCACACATGAGTTTGACCATTACAAAAGGTCATTCAGGTAACCGAGGGCTGCAATGCCCCGTAAACGCAGTAAAGCTAGAACCGGAGCCCACACCTTGGTGAAAACCCTGGGAGCCGAAGCGAGACCGAAAGGCAACGCCACAAACTGGTGCTCCCCAGCCACCGCGAAGCGGAGGTATCTCTGATTACCCTCAAAAATAGGGATGTGTAGATACGCATCCTTTAAGTCGAAGGAAGCCAGGAAGTCCCCAGGCCTCAATGATGCCACCACCGACCGGATGGATTCCATTCTGAACTTCTGTACCCGCACAAAGCGGTTCAGAGACTTCAAATCCAGAATCGGACGTACCTTTCCCTCTTTCCTGGGTACCGTAAACAGGTCGGAGTAAAACCTGCGAAACCTTCCCCGTGAAGGAACGGGTACAATGACTCCTTGGGCAAGCATATCGTGCACTGCCCCCATTCTGGGGACAGCTGGAGATTGGACAGGAAGAACCTGTCTGCGGGGCGAGATCGAAACCCGATCTTGTACCCTGAACGAATCAGTTTGTGAACCCACCTGTCCTGAATGCCGGACAACCAGGGTTCCTGAAAGCAATGCAGACATCCCCCCACCCCGACAAAGGGCGAGGGCGTCCCTTCAGGAAGAAGTGGACTAGGCCGCCGAGCCAGACTTATCAGCCTTTGGCTTATCCGACCACGGCATCTTGTGGCCACCGGGAAGTCGGAAGGGTTAACCCTTCTCCCGTGTCCCAAAGACAAGAAAGGAATTATGTTGAGTCTCGAAGGGGGGCCCTCTCCACGTGCGGGGAGGGGACTTACCCTTGGTAACCTGGGTCAACAGGTGGAAAAATGACAGAAGGATTAACAAAAATCCCCAGCCTGTCAGCACATTTTTACACAGGAGAAAGTGTGAAGAAGGACGTGACCTCACATCGCTAGAGGCCCAGCCCTCGAGCCCACACAAAAGGTGCCTATTGAAACTCAATGGAAAATGTCACAGGGAAGATGGCCGCTTGCCCTTACTAGGCATTTGCCCACATCCAAGATGGGGCCCGATCGGGAGCATGTGCAGAATCCTAACATGGCTGCTGTCCTCACACAGAGCTTAGAATCTGCACACCATAAAACATGGCGGCCGCTCCAAACGGCGGCAAACAAAGTGTACAAACACATTCTGGCAACATCAGGGACCCCAGGGAGACCCCTACAGTGCCCCCAGCGGGAGCAGGGAGAACCAACAACCCGGCCAGAAGGGGGATCCTACAGAGACCACCAGCCCTGCTATCCCCTAAGAGTGGGCCCACAACCCCCCAAACGTCCCCAGGGACAAGGGGGTATCAGTACTCACCAGTCCAGGAAGCAGGCACCTCTCAGATACGGGAGACCTCCCACCCTCAGTGGGGGTGCCGTCAGCCAAGGAGGAATGCTGGCAACACGCGGGCGATCCGGGTTGAGACACCCTCAACGAAGGCGCAGCTCCGCAGGCTCGTCCCCATTCAGAGGGGCACTGTCGTTGCGAGGCCTGGGCGTACCAGTAACCTGCGATGCTCGTTGGCAGGCTGGGACTCCATAAGGATCTATAATAACCCAGTCTGAGGCCCAGCTCTGCAGTCACTTGTAGTCCTCCAGGAAAGGAATCCCTGACTAACTAGTGATAGTGAGAGAAATAAAAACCTATTGTGTAAAGAAAAACACATGAATGCAGAAAAAAAAAAACAAAGAAAGCTGAGACACACGGTCCCAGCAGCAAGACCTACGGTAACCAGCTCCTTAGCTAGGCAGCTTAAAACGGAGGTAATGTCAGATTGGGTTCAGGATAATGGCTGAGGGATGGCCCCCTAGTGCCGTGCCGAGGTATAAAAGTTTTTTGTATTAACCTAATAATCAATTATCTGCCTAGCCTTGCTCCTGCAGGTGCAAATCTAGGGAACAATAGCCCAGTGGTGTCACTTCTGGATTACTTCATTGGTGACCTGATCTAAGCCAAATAAAGCTTTGTTCGGGTCTCTGACCAGCCGGTGGACCTGCCAGGCGGTCGCTCGGGTCTCCCGGTGGGACGGAGGGTGTGTGTAACGTTGCAGCTGCTGAACCGCATCAGTTATCATTAGAAAACCGTCCGCCGGCTCTAAAAAAAAAAAAACAGCACCAGGGTGATCCCTCTAGCTGCAGGCATCACCCCGGTACAACCACTTCTTTAAGCTGACGTAGAGGTACGTTGGTTTGCGGAAAGTGGTTAAGGTGCGATGGCCTATACCAAAGTGGGGGGGGGGGGGGGGAGCCACTTTCTAGCAAAGTCTTCTTTAAATGGATACAAGGCCAACAGGCACACAGCACACATTTTGTCAGGGCATTTCCAATCTCCATAGAGGAATCCTTGGAAAAGCGATTACACCAAAAAGTGCCTTAGGAGTTCTAAAAGACCCCAGACTGAGAACAGTACTAGTAGAAGCAGCAGGATAAAACCTGGAGGTTTAAGATTTTTCACACTCGAGTTTGACTCCAAGTAGACACGGGGGGGGGGGGGGGGGGGGTGGGGTGTCAATTACTAAAACAGGAGCGTTCAAAATCTAGGGAAGGTATGAAAATGTGCTTTGGTCTCTGCGGTCAGAGTTTAAATGAGTTGTAAGGGCAGGAAGGTTATCTTAATGCATTCTATCCATTAAGATAAGAAGCCTTCTGTGTGTAGCAGCCCCCCCAGCACCCCTAATACTTACCTGTGCCCCCTCTCTGTCCAGCGATGTCCATGAGACTCTCCCCCCTGATTGGCTGAGATACAGCCGAAGCGCCATTGGCTCCCACGGCTGTCAAAGTCAGTGAGCCAATCAGGAAAGATAGGGGGTGGGGCTGAACAGCAGCTCTGTGTCGAATGGACACACGGAGCTTCAGCTCGGCTTCTGTGGCCCCATAGCAAGCTGCTTGCTGTGGGGGCACTCGATAGGAGGGAGGGGCCAGAAGCAGTAACGAGGGAACAGAGAAGAGGAGGATCCGGGCTGCTCTGTGCAAAACCAACTGCACAGAGCAGGTAAGTATAACATGTTTGTTATTTTAAAAAAACAAAACAAGACTTTACAAATCACTTTAAATGGGTGATTTGGGCCATAAAGTCACTAATGACTGAGGTGAATACCTTTCTGTAAAGTGATTGATCTAGTAGCAGAAGACTTGATTCTAGGCTGTAGATGTCAGCCACATCCGGTTAGTAAGAGTGTGAGTTGGGAGCACGCAGGCTTGCGTGACTGTCCCCCATATCTAGACTTTGGCATGTTGCAACCACATTGTAGTACAGCAGTGTGAGCTCATGATACGAAGAGGAATTGTGTTTAGAACCCCCTTCCCTACTTTTAGGGTTTTGATGTTACAAACAATTAAATGAACACTTATGAACATTCAAGTTATGGTTTACACACTGCTGTATAGCCTTAAGCTGCATATTGCTCATGTGTATCAAGCCTTTTATTGTCACAATACTATATAAAAAATATATATATTGGTGTTATTCGCCAACAGTACCAGCGCAAATGGCAAAATAAAAATATAAAATATGTGACCGTGTAAAATCCTATACAAAAAAAAATAAATAAATAAACAAAATAAACATAAATAATAAGTGCAACATATAGGTGTGAACCTTATAAAAGAGCAGCATCGTAAAACGTATAAATGGTATGAATACACCTAGTACAGATTATATTTGCTTATAGGGCTGCAACTAACGATTATTTTAATAATCGATTAGTTGCTGATTATTTTTTCGATTAATCGGATAAAATCATAAAAAAACTCAATATGCCTTTTTTTCATTTATTTAAAATAATAATGAACAAACAGAGTGTTAGTGCCGGTTCACACTTGTGCGGTTTGCGAGATCGCATGTAATTCGGAGCGCACTGCTCCTAAATTACATGCAATTTCATGTGTGGATGCGAGTTCAGCCGTACACTTTGTATGGCTGAATTTGCAGCGCATCCGCAGCAAACTCGCACATGAGGCTTTTTTTTGAGCCGCCTCAGAATCGGATCGCACAAAAACTCCATGATAAAGGAAAACATGCCTTGGAAGAAATGTGACAAAAATAGTTATTCTCTCCTTGAAAGGGCTGCTTACTACTTATAGTGCTTTCCTGTTCAAATCTGTACCTTCCTACACACCAATCTAACAGTTATGTTAATGAGAAATAATCTGTCAAAGATTACCTGGTGTGTCAAGTTCAGGGGGTTTATAGCCGTACTTCTGAAAAGCATCTTTAATCTGATGGATATCTGAACTGTTTCTTGCCTGCAGCACTCGGCAAATCTTTAAAATTGCATTCAGTTCATCGCCTCTCCTGAGGTTTCTGTTAATAGTGCCTTGAATATCAGTCTGTTAGAAATAAATTAAGCAATATTAAAAATGTACAGAAAAGGAAGTACCAGTTTATCAATCATATCAGCAATGGATAATCAGGACTTTTCCCTCTTGCTTTAAGCTGACAGAGACAGAGAGGCCACGTAACTTCTGTGGCCAGAAAATAAACATATGTGTAGTATTGCACACGCTGGCTCCTAGGAATGGTGAAAAGCTACCTTGTTGTGAGCAGACCTAACTATATGTAGTAAAGTGTGTCTGCACCTGAGATCCAATATGAAAATTGCTATTTTGTAGAGAAGGGAATGTTGAGGCATTTATAGGCCATAGTCTCTTCACCACTCCAAGCCAGTCTATCACGCATACCTCAAGTATTTACTGGTGATCTTCACAATTTGGGTATGTGTCTTCAAGACTTGCCAGAAAACAGCAAACAGTGTCATTTATCTGGTTGAAACCAAAACTTGACTGTGGGCTTCTACTGTCAGAGCAGTTTAGTGCTCTTAAAGTGTTGGCCAATTCAGAATCTAGAAGAGCTGCTGCAACACAAAACAGCTGATCTACTAAACTAGGCACCAAAATTCTGTGGCCACCATGCAATAAAGTCTAAGTGAAGCCATACACTTTTTTTAATGGGAATAGTAGACTCATCAGGACCCTTTTCAGGTTTTGATGTTCTATCACTTTCGGTCTTGGCGTCAATGGTCACTTGGGTCAAAGGTCAACTTGTTCCAAAGACATAGTTGTCCTTCAAGTAAGAAGAGCATCCAATGTGGCTTCACAGCTGCCATTAGGATTTGTATTTTAAGTGCAAGCTTGAATCTGATTGGTGGATTCGGGAACAAAATAAGAAAACAACAAATGATAAGAAGATAACAAATGAGGCCTAAAATGTGAGCATACTCCCTTATATTATTTGTTTCTCGCCATTAGTTGACAGCATTACTTAACCTTAAGTCCTATGATTTCTGAGCGTAGATCATGCAGCACTCGCATAGGGGATTCATCTTCATAGTCTGTAGGAAGGAGAAAATTGCTGTTACAAACATAAACTATACTCAGATTCTTCATTATAAAAACACAGTGCATTTTTTGCAGAAGTATAAACTAACATTTCCATTGCAAGACAATAGTAAACAACTAAACCAAAATTAGACGCTGAGATGATCCTTAGGCCAAGTTTATAGTGGGCATTTTAGTGTGCTACAAATAATGTTTTGAAGACCTTCAGGCTAAGCGGGTATTTAAGGAGCTTCAGAAGGCATTAGTAAGAATTTACTAATCATCTCCTGAGCTTGTCCAGTAGTTTCCCAGTTCTTGCTAAATGTCATAAGTGTGCATTAGAACAGGCCTAAAATGAAATAATCCCTTTTTCCTATACTCATGCACACCCCAGAGTTTAGTGCTCCTTCACACCGGAAATTGCACAGTATGTGCTCAACGTTACTGTGCAATTACATTTTCAGCCCAGTCATTTGACTGGGTGCAGGCAGTATTTGGGCTGTTAGGATTAGACTGACACCCACAGCAGATTGCACGCCCAGTGTGTTTTGAATGCAGTACAGAACACGCGCACAGAACGCAGGTTCCCCACACCACATTCTGGTGTGAAAAGGCCCCTAAAGTGAACTTGTATTTTGCTTATACAGTACAAGGAACCCAGCAGGGAGCCTCTGCAGAGTACTTAAAGTTTAACTCTGGCAATTACACAAAAATGAATCTTGCTATAAGCCTCCTGTTTCATTGCATAATTATCAAGCTGGTGCCAGGCAGTGACATACAGCAGGTCCACTTTCTCATCCATTTTCCTTTGTCACTGGCACAGCACTTACTGTTCCTACACCCCACCCCCTGAGGACACCCTAAATGTAATCCAGTAAATAGAAGTGGGAGGGGTATGCCTATAAAACTCCTGACAAGGTCCTGGAAGAACAGTGTGCCTGGGCATTGTCACGTCAGGACCTGCTCTGCTGCTCCTAGTGCAGTGCAGTTGAGACCTGATTTTATTAGGAGGTTAAAAACCCAGTTAAAATTAGGTCCCCTTTGCTGACTAATTTGCTTATTTTATAGACTTTGAGGCAGAATCTAATTACCACTGTCTTCCTGATTGAATGCTTGGTCCAGATGATCCGTCTCCCTCTCCAAAGTGATTGCCAAGGACCTCAGTTTACAGAAGAAGTTCCCAGTCACAGACATGGCTGCACTGACAGTTTGCTTTAACTTCTGTCACTTTTGCTGGACAGCTTGATCTACATGTAAATGTGAAGAAAAATATAAGGGATTGTGAAATAAACAAGGAATAAATATACTGAATGTTGTCATTACATGTTTTAAATGCATACATTTATCAGTACTTACTGCATATATTTGTTAAGATAGTTGTAATTGAACGATTACATAGTTAGTGAGGTTGAAAAAAGACATCAGTCCATCCAGTTCAACCTATGATGTGTGTGTGTGTGTTTGCTGTTAACCGTACATTGTATACCCCTGTATGTTGTGGTCTTTAAGGTGCCCATCTAATAGTTTTTTTAAACTATCAATGCTCCCTGCTGATACGACTGCTTGTGGAAGAGAATTCCACATCCTTACCGCTCTTACAGTGAAGAACCCCTTACGTATTTTAAGGTTAAACCATTTTTCCTCTAGTTTTACTGAGTGGCCACGTGTCTTATTGTATCTCCTTTCTCTGAATAGTTTGTTCCTTTTGCTAGGGTCACCAGTACAGTATTTTTACATTGATATCATATCCCCCCTCAATCGTCTCTTCTCCAGAGAGAATAGGTTCAGTGCTTGTAGTCTTTCCTCATAGCTGATGTCCTCCATTCCCCTAATTATCTTTGTTGCCCTTCTCTGGACTCTTTCCAATTCCAGCACATCCTTCCTGAGGACCGGTGCCCAGAACTGGATGGAATACTCCAGATGTGGCCGGACCAGAGTCTTGTAGAGCGGGAGAATAATCTCTTTATTTCTGGAGTGAATCCCCTTTTTTATACATCCCAGTATTCTGTTGGCTTTGCTTGCAGCGGCTTGGCATTGCATGCCACTGACAACAAGCCTGTTGTCTACCAGTACCCCCAAGTCCTTTTCCATCCTAGACTCACCCAGAGGTTCCCCCCCTAGTGAGTAGCTTGCTTTCTGGTTTCTGGCCCCCAAGTGCATTACTTTACATTTTTCAACATTAAACCTCAAGCTTAAAGGAGGAACTTCTGTTTAACACCCTCTTATGTTGGGTTGTGCCCAATTAACAGAATCACTGACTCAGCAAATCTTGAGCTGTCCTGCAGCTTGCTGAAATGCACTACCACACGTTCCTGAAAAAGGTTAGGTGCAGCTGTGACTGCGCTGGGGGCCTAATAATCCTATTCAAACCTAATGGTCTGCCTTATCATAATGTACAATGACGCACCAGAGAAATGTGAACCCAGTCTTAAAAGTGTTTTTCAGTCTTCCAATAAATAATTACCTGGTGATCCTACCATGAAGTCCTTGTTCAACACTTCCTGTTAGAGGGAAACCAATGTCTTGCCATTTACCAACAATCCTGATGGAACTAAAAGTGGCCATGCCTACACACATTGCACTGGCATGGCCCATTGTTGTCACCATTAGAAAGTTGGTCCGGTCCACAGCAATACAGGCATACCCCGTTTTACATACACTCACTTTACGTACACAGCTTGGTCAGCTTGGCATGGTACTGCTCCCGATTTTTAACATTGGCGTCTATGGGAAATCTTGGTCAGCTTGACATGGCACTACTCCCAAACCATAAGTGACAGGGATACCAAACTTAGGGAGCATTGAAAGGGGACCCGGGACCCAGGACTACAACATATCCTATTTTGTGGTCGGCCAGCTTGCATAGGTAATCTACCATGCCATAGTCCTGGTACCCCTTAACATGCTTACCAAGTTTGGTGTCCTTGTCACATGGTTTGGGAGCAGTGCCTTGTCAAGCTGACCAAGATTTCCTATGGAGCTAGTGTATTTATATGCATTGAGAAGTGAAAAAAGGTATTGCTTCACTTAAAGTACATTTTCGTTTTACATACATGCTCTGGTCTCATTGTGTACTTAAAAGTGGGGTATGCCTGTAGTATGCAGCCGATGCTGAAGTACACGTACACATGAAGTGGCTGAAGGCGGATGCAAAAGATCTCCAGCAGTTTATTATGGAATAAAACAGTAATTGAGTATAAAAGCAAACTGCTTCAGCAAACTAAGGCCAGATTTACATCTTTGCAAGGTGCTGGATCATTCATTTTGAATGGCACCCTAACAAATTATTGCAGTAGCAGGAAACACACCTGCATTGCAGACCACAACATACTGTACATAGTGTGATGGGTTATGTTAGAACAAAGGATCAGTCGTCTTTTTCCAGTGATCATGTGACCGCTCCATCTTTTTCAAGATGTTAAATCTGCAAGGATGTTGGTGGAGATTATCATCGGTGCTCTGCATCTTCAGCTGATACAGCACCATGCCGAAAAAGCCATTATGGTTGGACTGGAGGCAATTCTGTGACCATGGAACCCTACAGGCACACTGTGTCTTATTATTATATTATACAGGATTTATATAGTGCCAACAGTTTGCACAGCGCTTTTCAACATGAGGGTAGACAGTACAGTTTCAATACAATTCAATACAGGAGGAATTTGAGGGTCCTGCTCGTTGAAGCTTACAATCTAGAAGGAGGGTCAAGAGAAACAAAAGGCAATAACTGTGGGGGATGAGCTGACGGAGAAAATGGAAGTACAGTTGTTAGATGGTGGGTAGGATGGGCTTCTCTGAAAAGGAGGGTTTTCTGGGATCGTCTAAATGCTAAGGCTACGTTCACATCTTGGCGTTGCTATTTACAGGCGTTTTTAGGTTGACAAGTGACCAATGGAAAAAAAAAATAAAAACGCCTGTAATCTGCACAAAAAGAAGCTCATGTACTTTTTTTAAGCGTTGGGCGTTTTGCTTAAAATGTCAAAATGCTCAGATGTGAACAGGGGCCATTGAAATGAATAGGATTTGTCTTGTTGGGCGTTTTTTGAGTTGATCCTAGAGCAGAAAAACTCCCCAAAACGCCTACATGTGAACTTAGCCTGAGAGTAAGAGATAATCGGACAGATTGGGGTAAGGAGTTCCATAGGATTGGAGAGGCACTGGAAAAGTCCTGGAGGTGAGCATGGGAGGAGGTGATGAGGGAGCTAGAGAGCAGGAGGTCTTGAGAGGAATGAAGAGGGCGATTAGGTTGGTATTTTGAGACCAGGCTAGAGATGTAGCTGGGGGCTAAATTGAGGATTGCTTTGTAAGATGTTGTTAGTATTTTGAATTTATTTTATTGGGTGAGCGGAAGCCAGTGGAGGGATTGACAGAGAGGAGCAGCGGACACTGAGCGATTGGTAAGGTGGATGAGTCTGGCAGCAGCATAGTGTTGGCATAGTGTGTTCTAAATAAAGATCAGGAGAGCACACAGGGGGTGACAACTTAACTACAGTAGAAGGAGCCTGTGGTTAGCATTGTCACCACAATACAAGAGGCACAACGATAAGAACGTACCCCTCTGACTGGACAGGAAGGGAGGGGGTACAGGGCAACGGCAGGGATGGAGGGGTACAGTGGACTGGAGGGAGGGGGTAAAGGGTGTACAGGGGACCGGCAGGGAGAGGGTATACAGGGGAGGGGCAGGGAGGGGGTACAAGGGACCGGCAGGGAGGGGGTACAGGGGAGAGGGTACAGGGTGTACAGGGGACGGGCAGGGAGGGGGTACAGGGGACGGGCAGGGAGGAGGCAGAGGGTGTACACGGGAGGGGCAGGGAGGGGGTAGAGGGTGTACACGGGAGGGGGTACAGGGGACCGGCAGGGAGGGTGTACAGTGGACTGGAGGGAGGGGGTAGAGGGTGTACAGGGGAGGGGGTACAGGGGACTAGAGGGAGGGGGCAGAGGGTGTACAGGGGAGGGGGTACAGGGGACTAGAGGGAGGGGGCAGAGGGTGTACACGGGAGGGGGTAGAGGGTGTACAGGGGAGGGGGTAGAGGGGACTAGAGGGAGGGGGTAGAGGGTGTACACGGGAGGGGGTAGAGGGTGTACAGGGGAGGGGGTACAGGGGACTAGAGGGAGGGGGCAGAGGGTGTACACGGGAGGGGGTAGAGGGTGTACAGGGGAGGGGGTACAGGGGACCGGCAGGGAGGGGGTACAGGGGACTGGAGGGAGGGGGTACAGGGGACGGGCAGGGAGGAGGCAGAGGGTGTACACGGGAGGGGCAGGGAGGCGGTAGAGGGTGTACAGGGGAGGGGGTACAGTGGACTGGAGGGAGGGGGTAGAGGGTGTACAGGGGAGGGGGTAGAGGGTGTACAGGGGAGGGGGTAGAGGGTGTACACGGGAGGGGGTAGAGGGTGTACAGGGGAGGGGGTACAGGGGACTAGAGGAAGGGGGTAGAGGGTGTACACGGGAGGGGGTAGAGGGTGTACACGGGAGGGGGTAGAGGGTGTACAGGGGAGGGGGTACAGGGGACTAGAGGGAGGGGGTAGAGGGTGTACAGGGGAGGGGGTACAGGGGACTAGAGGGAGGGGACTAGAGGGAGGGGGCAGAGGGTGTACACGGGAGGGGGTAGAGGGTGTACAGGGGAGGGGGTACAGGGGACTGGAGGGAGGGGGTACAGGGGATGGGCAGGGAGGAGGCAGAGGGTGTACACGGGAGGGGCAGGGAGGGGGTAGAGGGTGTACAGGGGAGGGGGTACAGTGGACTGGAGGGAGGGGGTAGAGGGTGTACACGGGAGGGGGTACAGGGGACTAGAGGGAGGGGGTAGAGGGTGTACACGGGAGGGGGTAGAGGGTGTACAGGGGAGGGGGTAGAGGGTGTACACGGGAGGGGGTAGAGGGTGTACACGGGAGGGGGTAGAGGGTGTACACGGGAGGGGGTAGAGGGTGTACAGGGGAGGGGGTAGAGGGTGTACAGGGGAGGGGGTACAGGGGACTAGAGGGAGGGGATAGAGGGTGTACACGGGAGGGGGTAGAGGGTGTACAGGGGAGGGGGTAGAGGGTGTACAGGGGAGGGGGTAGAGGGTGTACAGGGGAGGGGGTAGAGGGTGTACAGGGGAGGGGCAGAGGGTGTACACGGGAGGGGGTAGAGGGTGTACAGTGGAGGGGGTACAGTGGACTGGGGGGAGGGGGTAGAGGGTGTACAGGGGAGGGGGTACAGTGGACTGGAGGGAGGTGGTAGAGGGTGTACACGGGAGGAAAGCCCTGTGTGTCTGGTACGTACAGGGAGGAGAATACAGAGAATAGTGTAGGGAATGCACGGAACACACAGGAGAAGAGGCCGTTAGTCGGAGTGTAATCTATTAGAAGACACATTGTCAGGGTGAGGTAGCCGTACATTGATATACCGGGCTATGAGGAGGTGATATTTGGAGGGGGGGGAGGGGAGACCCGGGAACCTACCTGTCACGTACACCGATCTATCCACAGTGCGGCTGTACCGCCAACAACTTGAATTTTTTTTTTTTCCTTTCAATATTCCACCTCAAACTTTATTGACTACATTGTTCGCATGCAAGACTAGAGGAGAGATGTTATGTTTTGGTAACAGCCTGCCACCTTGTGGTTGTCTGCAGATCTACAACATTGAAATTTGCCTCTTTTTACTCTGTACTACACATACCAGCGTTTGAAAATGCATAAAACAAGGGGGGGGGGGGGGGCTGGATTTAGTGACCACACTGGGCTTATAGTGTGAGGTATAGACTGCTGCCTACAGCTGAAAGTAAACTGTTTAACCACTTTACCACCGGAGGATTTTGCTGTCTTACATCCAGGTCACTTTTTGCGATTCGGCGCTGTGCGACTTTAACTGACAATTGCGCTGTCGTGCGACGCCGTACCCAAACAAAATTTACGTCCTTTTTTTCCCACAAACAGAGTTTTCTTTTGGTGGTATTTGATCACCTGTGCGATTTTTACTTTTTGCGCTATAAACAAAAAAAGAGCGTTTATTTTGAAAAAATAACAATATTTTTAACATTTTTTTATATGAAATTCCTCCCAAAAAATATGTAAAAATCAAATTTTTTTTACATTTTTGGCCAATTTGTTTTCTGCTACCTATGTTTGGTAAAAAAAAAAATCACAATAAGCGTATTTTGATTGGTTTGCGCAAAAGTTATTAGGGAAAGATTTTTGTCATTTTTGGTGTTTTTTTTTTTAACGCATAATGGCGGCGATCTGCAATTTTTTATGGGGGACTGCGACATTGCGGCGGACAGATCGGACCCTTGACTGATATTTTTGACACTTTTGGGGGTACCAGTGACATTACTGCAGTAATCAGTGCTATATATATGCACTGTTACTGTAAAAATGACACTGGCAGGGAAGGGGTTAATTTTATTGGAGAGGGAGGGGTTAATGTATGCCTGGTGCTTACTGACGTGTGTGGGGGGGGGGGGGGGTGACTGAGTGAGTCAGGGACAGATCTGATGTTCAGCTATGCTGAACACTCCGATCTGTCACTCCCTGTCACTTAGGAGATCCGCCCGCTCTGTTTACACAGGCGGGTGGATCTCCAAACTAGATTTCCCGACGATCGGGGAAGAGCGCTCCTCCCCTGGCCCGACTCCCGCTGTAAATGAAAAGAGCGGGAGCGCGCCTCCGGCGGCGCGCGAGCGCCGCCTACAGGGGGAGGAGTCCAGCGATGTAGGTCTACGTCGCTGGACGATAACGAGCCACTGTGCCGCAGTAGAGGCACAGTGAGCGGTCGTTAAGTGGTTAAATTAGGGATTGACCGATCATCGAGGGCCAATATGCACTTTTCCCAATATATTGGAATCGGCCCCGGAGGTTACCGACATTTTAAAGTGCTGTACCGGAGTGAAGCCTGCAGCCAGAGGCTCAGTAACTGAGTAGAACGACTTCACTACTGTACTTAAGTACCGAAAGGCGGTATCTGTACTTTCCTAGAGTAGAATTTTTTTCTCCTACTTCCACTTTTACTTCACTACATTTTTTCGATGATTTCAATACTTCTACTCCAATATTTTTTTTTTTGTGCTGCATAGTTACTCATTACTATTATAAAAATTACCACTGCCAGAACAGTAGATGGCAGGTTTCATGAAGCTCAAAACATGTGTATTATCAGCGCATACGAAAATAAATGCTACTCTATGCATAAATAAAAGCTGCATTTGAAATAATAAAAAACAATATGATGTTCTAACTTTTGACTTCTTTCTTTAATAACTACATAACACAGTACTTGTACTTTTACTTTCAGTACTTGAGTAGCAATTTTTTTTTCAAAACTACTGGTACTTTTACTTTCAGTACTTGAGTAGAAAAATTTTTAAAAAAACTACTTGCAATACTTAAGTACAAAAAATGTTGAATACTTTAGTACTTCTACTCAAGTCCCTTTTTGATCGAGCACTTGTACTTTTACTCAAGTATGGGTTTTGAGTACTTTATACAACTCTGTCCATAGCCGACGGTCGGCTGTCTTGTAATGACAACCAATTCGGCTGAGAAGCCGCTCGGCTGTCATTACAAGGAGCGGGAGGGGACGTCCCCCCCCCCCGTCCCGCCACCTTCCACGGCTCACCCGGTGCAACCAGCCTGCTCGGCCGCTGAAGACCTGATCAAAGCCACATTCGGCTCTGATCGGGTCTCCATGCAAAAACCTGGAAGTGATGTCATGAGTGACATCGCTTCCGGGTACTGTCTGGCGCCAGATTCAATAAAATGACAGCATTCAAAACAGCTAAACTTGGCGTTTTGAATGCTTTTAAGTGCAGAGGAGGGGTTTGGGGTCTTTTAGACCCCCAGATCCCTCCACAAAAGTACCTGTCAAAAAAAAAAAAAATCGGCCGATACTAATATGCATTGGCCAAAATATTGGTATCGGCAGTGAAAAACCAATATCGGTCGATATACCTGAACAATATGGAAGCGATCAATGATCATCTGAACAAAATTTCATTAGACTGGACTGGGATCTGGGTTCACCCTATTACTACAGTATATGTTCTGGTTAGGACAGTGCAGGGGTCAGGAGTAACGCAGAGTGCAGGGGTCAGGAGTAACGCAGAGTGCAGGAGTAACGCAGAGTGTAGGGGTCAGGGGTAACGCAGAGTGCAGGGGTCAGGAGTAATTAATGCAGAGTGCAGGGATCAGGAGTAACGAAGAGTGCAGGGATCAGGAGTAAGGCAGAGTGGAGGGATCAGGAGTAAAGCAGAGTGCAGGGATCAGGAATAATGATGAGTGCAGGGATCAGGAATAAAGCGGAGAGCAGGGATCAGGAGTAACGCAGAGTGCAGGGATCAGGAGTAACGCAGTGTGCAGGGGTCAGGAGTAAAGCAAAGTGCAGGGGTCAGGAGTGACTCAGAGTGCAGGGGTCAGGAGCAAAGCAGAGTGCAGGGATCAGGAGTAACGCAGGGATAAAGAGTAACGAAGAGTGCAGGGGTCAGGAGTAATTATCGCAGAGGCCAGTGGTCAGAAGTAAGTAATGCAAAGTATAGACAGTGGCCACTTATGTCTATGACCAATAGCAGATCTGTGTGTACCAACGTTTCCCCTGGTGTCAAGCTGCCAGTATCCCCTTGTATATATAGCATGCCCTCTCTACACTGAGTAGGTTTTCTACTATTATGTCCCTCTTGTTCCTCCCCCTTATGCAGAGTGACACAGGGAAGAAGCAGCAAGATATTGCAACAACGGTCCCCATGGATCCACCTCTCGCATCCATTCCAGGCACTTGCATGTGACATTACATACAAACATCTGGAATAGATATTGAAGGAGGATCGTGGGGACTGGAGCAACAAAACAGATAGCTGTGTCTTGCAGCTACTTTTCTGCTCCACTCTGCACATGGAAGAAAAGCACTTCTGACAGAGGGTTGGCCTGACAGCGACATGATCTACCCATCACATGGCAAAAATAGATCATGAAGGACATTTTGCTAACCCCCGCTTAAAAATAATCATGTCACTTCTGGACACAAGTACGTTTACAGAAAAAATGCTTCATAAGTCACTTCAGTTTTTCATCCATCATCATAATTAAATTCCAGTAACAATTTATGTAAAAAAAAATCTATATTGTGCCATCTGGTAAATGCCGCACATTCCTGAAACCCAGCATTGTGAAAAACTTCCAAAATGCCAACAATTGAACATTGGCTCAAAAAGGTGGAAGCCATTAGCCCAAGGATCTCTACATTTTCAAAACAAAGGGCCAGTTTACTGCCCTTCAAACTTTAAGCAGGCCAGACTGTGGCCAGTAGGAGTAGAACACTCCCTGGCATCGGTGGGAGTAAACAATGCCATGGGTTTGGTGGTCAGTGGGAGTAAAAAATCTATATCATTAGTGTCAGTGGGAGGAATAGTGTCCCATAATTGGTTTCAGTGGGAGAATTTGTTCTCTATCTCTGGTATCAGTGGGAGGAAAAGTGCCCCATCATTGGTGTCAGTGGCAGAAATAGTGCCCCATCATTGGTGTTAGTGTCAGGAATAGTGCCCCATCATTGGTGTTAGTGTCAGGAATAGTGCCCCATCATTGGTGTTAGTGTCAGGAATAGTGCCCCATAACTGGCATCAGTGGGAGAAATAGTTCCAAATCTATGGTATCAGTGGAAGTAATAGTTCCCCATTGTTGGTGTCAGTGGGAGGAATAGTGCCCTGTCTTTGGTGTCAATGGAAGGAATAATGCCCCAAGGGCCAGATAAAAGCAAGCAAAGGGCAACATCCAGCCCACTGGCCGCAGTTTGGAGACCCCTGCATTAGACTGACAAAGAGCCTTACCAGCTCCCTTATAAAACAAGCACTTCAGTTTCTAACTACATAGTTTTATTGGACAGAATATTCTTGTACAGACAATAATAATAATAAAAAAATGCTTACTGGCTAAATAGGTATATCCCATTGCAATTATTTTTATGATCTTGACCACATCTATCTGCTTTATCTGAACTGAATTCAAAGTGGTTACTGAAAGAATACAGTATGCAAACCCAACATTTTATCTGCCTGACATGTGCCTGCTGTACTATGTACTTGTAAGAAAAAATATCCTGTTCTCTGTGTTGTTTCCTTTGTGTGTAATCCCAGGTGTTCCTGCCAGTCCCCCTGCTTTCCTAATAAAAAAAACTGACCACACTAAGCACGAGAGCACATTGTGGGCAGCTTTCCTGCGCTCTGAGCTTTGCCTGCTCTGCTTCCATGATCAGTCGTGTCCTGACCCCCCCCCCCCCCATCAGCCATTCACTGGGAAGATCAGTGCACTGCTGTTTCTTCTTCTGCTTCTCACTGAGCCCCTTTTGCAGCTAAGGACAGAAGTTATATGATCACTTATAAAAAGGGGAAAACAGTATTTATAACATATATATATATATATATATATACACACACACACACACACACACAACTGTTTTGCCTTTCAGAATACCTCGAATACCTGTTCCCCAGTGCTTGTATGTTCAGTAGTGACAAACAAGCTCAGGAGGGGATCGCTGTGTGTGGTAGGAACATCCACAGTGGTTGGGGAGCCAGAAAGGCAAGAATAGATGGGCTTCTTTATTGCATAGATTCCAGATATCCCTCATTTGTAAGGACTGTCTCTCTCTCTCCTTCTTAGTTGTACCCCATTTTGGATTACTCAATAGACCACTATAATAAATTCACTGTTTAACTACCATAAGTGTTGTACTAAAGTAAACATTCTACACAAATTCTTTTTATTATTACTATGTTTTTTTGAAAACAATATAAAGAAAAAGTAGTGGAGGAAAAAGCATTTTAGAGTTTACCCATTTTTTTTTACACATATATATTTATATTTCCTGACAGACTCCATGGCAGCATACGTTTGGGTAGGCCCCGCCTCCTCTCCTACCTCATAGAACCCCACTCCCATAAATCTTTGCTCCCTTTCAGCATCAGTGTTCTTTTTTCGTCCTCCTCATACATACGGTGTTATGTTCCTACTATTTTCAAGTCCTATACCTGAAGCAGATTGGGTCGTGGAGACTCCGATAAGCCCTGGCTATTAGCAGGGTATGGAGGGGCAATGGAAGAGACCCGCAGCAGGATCGCTGTGGTCTGGCCGAGAGAGCCCTGCCGCGGGTGGCCTAATTTTGCCCGAAGACACAGTCCGGTGATGTGCCTCTGGGACCCTTTCTCTGCTTGGGCAGGGTGGTAAGCCCTGTAATGGGACCTTTTTCTTTCATTTTCTATTTCCTGTGCAAACTAAATGCTGAGTTTTGTTGTTGGGCTGTTTTACTTACTATCTGCGGCTCTCATATATTTGTTCCTCCTTGTGTGTCCGTCCGGTGACTCACGGTCACGGCCGCGATTGCGGCCGTTACTTCCGGGTTGCGCGGTTCTTCTGCGCATGCGCAGTTGCTGCCGGTCTCTGGACTCGGTGCGCATGCGCGGGGGTGACGCGTGACGTCACTCGCGCATGCGCAGTAGCGATCGGCGGCCGCGAGGCGGCGTATTTAAACTCCTTAGTGTGTCAGAGCTGGTGGGAAGGTCGGCACGTTATACAGCCTCCCCCAGACTCTGACTGGCATTCTGAAGGTATGTTTTATCTTTTAAAGGCGTTTCTTCTGCATTGTGTTTGACTTGGGGTAAGGTCTAAGTGATATTGTATCCTTTTTACTCAGCTGTGAAGAGTTTCTTTGCCCATCTGTTTAGCAATTATGGACACATCTAGTGGCCAGCCCGCTCATACCAGGTATGTGCTGGGCATTTAGGGGGGGGGGGGGAGGTTTTGTGTGTTTCTCTTTTATATAGCTACATGTGTCTGTCTCCAGCTCTTCCAGGTCTGACCACCAGCCTAGCGCACGCAGCGAAGACAGACATTCAAAGTCGCATCACCGGCACTCCTCGTCTAGGTCCAGGCGCAGTTCCCCCCATAATAGGGGACGTGATGGCAATTCTTCTGGTTCCACACATCATGGCCGTTCAGAGCACCCGCATGGAAAGAAATGCTGGGGTTGTAGTACCATAGTAACTGACGGCTCTTCTCTGTGTAAACCCTGTTATACCCAAGCCACGGGTGAAAGGGAGAAGTCGGATCATCATATTGAGGAGGTGGTGCGCAGAGTCCTCAAAGACTCTTTGGCTGAATTACAAAAACCAAGTACTTCTGCAGGACCATCCCGCTCTCCGGAAAGAGATCTTTTGGTTCAGGATCCTTTTGAATCCTCTCAACCCAGCCATCCTTCTATCCTTCCGTCAGAGTCCGAATCTGATTCAGATGACTCCGGTTCAGGATTTGAGTTCGGCCTTGTCTCCCCTCTAGTGAAGGCGGTGAGAGAAGCCCTTGAATGGGAAGATCCGGCTGTCTCCTCCCCAAAACAACGAAAATATTTCAAGCAGCTATGTAAAGAGCGCTTGGACTTTCCATTTTTGGGGGAGTTGGGAGACATAATTACGGAAGAGTGGAGTAAAGTGGAAAGGAAGAATTCTCTGACCACAAAAATGGCGAAGCTGTATCCATTCAAACAAGAAAAGGTGAAGTACCTGGAATCTTCCCCAAGTGTGGATGCAGCTGTGATGCGTTTGGTCAAGCATGTCACCCTTCCAATGGAGGATACAGCCTCTTTTAGAGATCCGTTGGACAGGAGGATCGACGCTGATCTTAAACGAGCGTATCTTTCGGCCGGCATGGCCTGTAAGCCAGCTTTGGCTTTGGCTACAATTTCAAAGGCCATGGAAGTCTGGATTAATGCCCTTGAGGGCACGCTTGGAGGAGTTTCGGAAGAAGTGCTCCAGAGCTCCCCAATCCGGGAGCTGAAGATGGCTGCGGGTTTTCTGGGGGAGGCATCTCTAGACACTATTCGCCTTTTGGCCCGAGTTATGCTGGCTTCAGTTACAGCTAAACGCGCCCTTTGGCTTAGGCCTTGGGTGGCTGATGCTGCTTTCAAACAGGCATGGTGCCGAATTCCCTTTGAGGGTTCTTCCCTCTTTGGGAACAAATTGGATGCAGCCATAACCCGGGCCATGGGTGGAAAATCTGGTTTCCTCCCCCAGGATAAACGCCCAGGCGCTCAGAAGCGCTCTTTCCCGAGAAGACAAACTGCCAATCGTGCCAGGGAAGCACGCAGCTACAAACCAGGCAAGTCCTACGGAAGAGGTTGGAAGTCAAGGCAATCCACATTCCAGAAAGGCTCTAAAGGCTCTTCGTCTGGTGACCGAGAGGCCACCAAATCCTTTTGAGGTTGGGCCCGTCCAGGCCTTCCCGGTAGGGGCCAGGCTGCTCCAATTTCGGGAGGTCTGGGCGGCCTCGATCCAGGATCCCTGGGTGTTAAACATCGTGTCTCAGGGACATTCGTGGGCGTTCGACAACGTTCCCAAACCCAGGTTTGTCGCAACCTCACTTCCTCTTTCGGCAGAGAAAAAGAAGATTCTTCTCGCCTACGTGGACTCCTTACTGGTTCAGCAAGCTGTTGTGCCGGTTCCCGAGGCAGAACGAGGGTTGGGAGTCTATTCACCTCTGTTTCTCGTTCAGAAGAAGAACGGCACCTGGCGTCCGGTAATAGACCTCACATATCTCAACAGGTCTATCCGTCAAGAGAGGTTCAAAATGGAGTCCCTAGTCACCATTCAACATTCGATCCTTCCAGGAGATTGGTTGGCATCGATCGATCTAAAAGACGCATACTTCCACGTTCCTGTGGCAAAAGAGTACCATCAGTTTCTCCGGTTTGCTGTAGGTCATGCCCACATGCAATTTACGTGTCTTCCCTTCGGGCTCTCAACTTCGCCTCGCACGTTCTCGAAGACCTTGCTGGCCGTTGTTGCTCTCATCAGGACCAGAGGCATCAGATTGCATCATTATCTGGACGATCTCCTCCTTCTGTCCCAGGACAAGCATCAATTACTGTCATCTGGAGCAAGTGACATCTACGCTTCAGGAATTCGGTTGGATTCTGAATTTAGAAAAGAGCCATCTGGTGCCTACGCAGTCGTTGGTGTTTCTCGGGGCACTGTTCAACACGGTGGAGTGCACCATTTCCCTGCCAGAAGAGAAAATTCCTGTAGTCCAGAGCAGGGTGTCTCACGCTCTCGCTGCCTCTCGTCTCACTGCTCGCCAGTGTCTAAAGGTAGTAGGGACGCTTGTAGCCACCTCGCCTATGGTGAAGTGGGCTATGTGGAAGCTGAGACCCTTCCAGAAGGGGTTTCTCCAACAGTGGACGACGGAGAATTTGTCACAGGTTATTCACCTGACTCCATTCATGAAGGGATGCCTTCCCTGGTGGTTACGCCGTACAAATCTGACCAACTGCCACTCAATTGCTCCGATTTCCTGGGTAACGATAACCTCCGATGCCAGCAATACAGGTTGGGGAGCCCACTGTCTGACCGAAGTGGCACAAGGCAGATGGAACTTCCCAGGTCACGGAGTAGTGTCCAACGTTCTAGAGCTTCGGGCCGCCCTCAAAGCTCTCCAGGCTTTTCACCATCTAACACAGGGGGCTTCTGTGCTGTTAAGGATGGACAACACCACGGCAGTGGCTTATGTCAAGAGGCAGGGAGGAACACGCAGTATGTCTCTCCTCCAAGAAACAGAACCGATCATGACATGGGCTCAGCATCATCTGGCCAATCTCTCAGCGGTCTTTGTCCCAGGAGTGTTGAATGTGGAGGCAGACTTCCTATCTCGTTTCCAACTAGACAACAACGAGTGGTCCCTCCACCAAGAGGTGTTCAACTGGGTGTTATCTCTGGGGATTTCACCCGAAGTGGATCTGTTTGCGAGTCCACGCAACAGGAAGCTTCGGAAGTACTACACGAGATTCAGAGATCCTCAAGCTTTCGGAGTGGATGCCCTCACGGACAGGTGGAACTTCCAGTCTGCTTATGCCTTTCCACCAGTGCCAATAGTACTCCAATTCCTGCGGAGACTGAAGATGGAGGAAGTAGAGATCGTGGCAATAATCCCCTTCTGGCCCAACAGGCCATGGTTTCCCCTGCTGTCCCTTCTGAGCTTCAGGGATCCAATCCCTCTACCTCTCAGGTCGGACCTTCTGTCTCAGGGTCCTACTCTGCACCCTTGCCCTGCACGGCTGCACCTCAGGGCTTGGTTTTTGAGAGGGGGAGGTTGGAAGCTCTCGGATGTCCAGAGGAGGTGATTCCGACTCTCATGAGTTCAAGAAGGCCCAGCACCAACAGGGTATATGAAAGGATATGGGCCAGGTTCATGAGTCATCAGGCCCAGGGGTCAGGTCCAGTAGGTACGCCTACTGTTCAGCAGATTTTAAGTTTTTTGCAGTCTGGTCTGGATCTGCCCCTCTCGGTTAGTTCTCTCCGGGTGCAAGTATCCGCCATTTCAGCCTTTACCGGAATTCAGTGGGCAAGTCATCATCTGATCCAGCAATTTTTTAAGGGAGCAGTCAGGCTTAGGCCTCAGAGAAGGCCAAGATTCCCAAAATGGGATCTTCCTTTAGTTTTGGACTTTTTTTCTTCAAAGGATGTTGCTTCCATGTCTATCAAGGATCTTACGTTGAAGACAGCATTTTTGGTGGCCATTTCCTCTGCTAAGAGGGTCTCCGAGATACACAATCTGGGTCACAAAGAACCTTTTTTGACCTTTTTTCAAGACAGGGTGGTCCTTATCCCTATGCTCGGGTCAAATCCAAAAGTGACCTCTGTCTTCCACGAAAATGCTGAGATAGTTCTTCCCACCTTCAGAACTGATGAGAATTCTTCAATCCATCCTCTAGACGTGGGCAACACTCTAAGTCAATATTTGGAGGCCACATCCTCCTTCCGCCAATCGGATTTCCTTTTCGTTCTGCTACATGGCAAAAAGAAGGGAATGCGTGCATCTTCCAGAGCAGTGGCTGCGTGGATCGTTCAGGCTATCCAATGGGCGTATAGAGCAAAGGGCTTGGCTCCTTCAGAGGCGATTACAGCTCACTCTACTAGAAGCGTCGCTACGTCCTGGGCAGCTTCCAAGCACGTCGCACCTGACGTGATCTGCAAGGCAGCATCTTGGTCATCTGTTAATACCTTTCTTTCCCATTATTGTTTTGAGCCTGCTGCTTTATCTTCCGTTAATTTTGGCGTTCAAGTCTTGTCAGTTGACAGTGCCAATTAAAGTTTCTTTGTTCAGCATCTTCCCACCCGGGAGTGTATTGCGAGTTATTTCCCAAACGTATGCTGCCATGGAGTCTGTCAGGAAAACGGAAAATTGATATCAAATACTTACCGTAATTTTCCTTTCCTGATGGACTCCATGGCAGCAGGAGTCCCCTCCCGATTCCTGAGTAGGCTAGTTACAGAACACTGATGCTGAAAGGGAGCAAAGATTTATGGGAGTGGGGTCCTATGAGGTAGGAGAGGAGGCGGGGCCTACCCAAACGTATGCTGCCATGGAGTCCATCAGGAAAGGAAAATTACGGTAAGTATTTGATATCAATTTTCCGTTATATATATATATATATTCATACATACATACACATATTTCAGGGTGTGGGGGCCTGTGGGCATGTCGGGTTTGTTTTTTTCCTACATACTTTGTGCTGTCCCTGTCTCCCAAGTTGGGAGTTTTGCCGCTGTGCTTTGAAAAGGGTGTTATCATCAGTCCCTGCAGGGTGGATCTGAGCACCACAAAAGCTGACCAAACAAGAACAATCTGTTTACTCTAAGCTGGCCTTTTTAAAAGAGGTTGCTTGGAAAAATGCCTAAAAATTGGCAAAAAAATTGTATACAAGCCAGCATATGGAAGAAGCCTTTTAGTTACACAAAATCACAGGTTTTTTCATTGTGCACTATTACAACCTTCCAACCACCGGCGTCCTAACAACCAATGATATAACTGTTTGATAAGAAGGGTGTAAGGCACATGCATAGCATTCTTATTTGTCCCTCCTCTGCCCCTTTCCATCATCGCTATTGCGGGGGTGGGATACCTCCAGACATACCTGCCTTTAAAGGGTGTTGCTCCGATCCTTCTCTTCTGGGGTGTCCCACCGGCACTCCAGGCCCCTCCTCTTCATCGGGTGCCCCCACAGAAGGCCGCTTTCCCTAAGGGCACCCATGCATGTTCGCTCCAGAGTCCCGCTGCTGCATCCATTGACACAGACAGCGGGACTCGGCCCTGCCCCTTGCTCCCATGTCACTGGATTTGATTGACAGCAGCGGGAGCCAATGGCTCCTGCTTCCATAAATCTGTCCGATGAGGAGAGAGGCAGTGGCTGGAGCCACTGCGCATGTGCACATCGCTGGATTGGATTGGGCTCAGGTTAAGAAAAAGGAGGAGTGTGGGGGATCCTGCAGCACAGAAGGTTTTTCACTTTAATGCATAGAATGCATTAGGGTGAAAAACCTTGAGGCTTCACGCCCACTTTAATATATCCATTTTTATATACAATGCCTTTGCGAAAGTATTCGGCCCCCTTGAACTTTGTGACTTTTTGCCACATTTCAGGCTTCAAACATAAAGATATAAAACTGTAATTTTTTTGTGAAGAATCAACAACAAGTGGGACACAATCATGAAGAAGAACGAAATTTATTGGATATTTCAAACTTTTTTAACAAATAAAAAACTGAAAAATTGGGCGTGCAAAATTATTCAGCCCCCTTAAGTTAATACTTTGTAGTGCCACCTTTTGCTGCGATTACAGCTGTAAGTCGCTTTGGGTATGTCTCTATCAGTTTTGCACATTGAGAGACTGAAATTTTTGCCCATTCCTCCTTGCAAAACAGCTCGAGCTCAGTAAGGTTGGATGGAGAGCGTTTGTGAACAGCAGTTTTCAGTTCTTTCCACAGATTCTCGATTGGATTTAGGTCTGGACTTTGACTTGGCCATTCTAATACCTAGATATGTTTATTTGTGAACCATTCCATTGTAGATTTTGTTTTATGTTTTGGATCATTGTCTTGTTGGAAGACAAATCTCCATCCCAGTCTCAGGTCTTTTGCAGACTCCATCAGGTTTTCTTCCAGAATGGTCCTGTTTTTGGCTCCATCCATCTTCCCATCAATTTTAACCATCTTCCCTGTCCCTGCTAAAGAAAAGCAGGCCCAAACCATGATGCTGCCACCACCATGTTTGACAGTGGGGATGGTGTGTTCAGGGTGATGAGCTGTGTTGCTTTTACGGCAAACATAACGTTTTGCATTGTTGCCAAAAAGTTCGATTTTGGTTTCATCTGACCAGAGCACTGTTAGCTCAATTCTCGTCAGGAGGCAATCACGATGATATTACAGCCCTTCAGTTGCTAACCCCCCAATAGATAATGAATTTCCCCTCCATCCAGCCGGGAGTTATGACGACACACAGCACTCAAACTTAGTGCAGTCACAACTAATTTTATTGCAGGTGAAGCTCATATTTAAAGCATGTTTGAGCGGGAAAAAACTGCTTTAACTGGTTTACAATTTATCAGTCAATAGCACATATCAGACAGAATAGTACATAAAAGGGCCTTTGCTTTTGCCATGCATTTGTGTCAATATGAGGTGTTTTGTATCTGAATTTGTGTCCTGTGAGAGTCGCCCCGTCTGCATTCAGTTGTCATGTGTTAATGTAAGCAATTGTCAATTGTTTATGAGTGGCGTCAGCAATCTCTATGCAACATGTCTTGTAATCTAAATGCTAAGCCTTAACTCGTTAAGTGTCTGAATGAATGAATGGAAAAGTGTTGAACATGTCAATGTCTTTTCATCTATATGCAAAATACAGCTGTCTGCTGTCCAAGGTTGTTATGAATGGTTGTCCGTCTAGCTCGTTACGATGTAAATGCAAGGGCCCACATTTCATCACAGGATGGGCATAAACTGAAATATATATCTGAAATATCATAAGGCATATTGATACAATCTTTCAACCCAACCTTTGATCCCAGCTTATTCATAAAGGTGGGATCACTTAGAGTCTTGAATAGCACTAAACAGGTGACATTATATTCCAAGGTGTATGTAGGCTGGTGACTTGGTTGTGTGCACATAGGGATATAACTTCTTAGAATTCTATCAAATCAAAACAGACATGTTCAATGGGGAGGGCCATAGCTTGCAAGAATCCATGGCCTGAAAAATCCAACTCCATTATTATGGCAATAAAGTCACTACAAAGTAGACCATGGCAGCACATACCACCTGTTGACGATGGCATGTGATTTTTCAACATGTCCTAAGGCCTTTTCCAGGAAAGGGCAAAAAATAAACCTCCCGTTTAATGAGAGGAAAAAAATTCCCTTTCAACCCTCGTTTCAGAGCGGTCAGACCAAGTCCCTGGCGGCTATAACGAAAAAACAATGTCCTTTGTGTCCAATCGGCTTGACTTCGACTGTAAAGTGGAGACATGAATGTCTCGTGTCTCTCTCTTTTCCTGGGGTGAGCAAGGGCAAAATGAGGAGAGGTTCTCGGGGGGGAGCACATGTTGCAAGTAACCAGACAGTGGCTACTAGTGCTCAGCTTGCTACAAAGCATACCACTGTCGCACGAATGCAAAGTCTTCCAGGAGTAGGGGTGTCCGCTGGCATTGTACCAATGCGTCTGTCTAGATCCAGCTGGAATTCGTCTGGTGCTCGTCGTCACAATCTCCAATGATTCGGCTGGTGCTCGTCGTCACAATCTCCAATGATTCGGCTGGTGCTCGTCACAATCTCCGGTAAGTTGTCGTTGGGTCCAGGGGTGGGGCTTCCGTCTGTCGCAATGCGTGGATCCAAACCGGGGAGTCGTCTGTCAGTACCGCTGTTCTGGTCACTGCTTGAACTATTGCAGGGGGTCCGTAGGGTCGGTCTAGCGACATCAGCTTATGGAGGGGCCTTCACCAGGACTCTGTCTCCAGGCTTGAATGGGTGGGTTGGTGTACCTGTTGGCAAAGGAAACGAGAGCGAGATATCACCATAATCACTGTTTAATTTTTCAATTACCACATATTCCTCTTGCAAAATCTCTAGATATGAGAATAAATGGACTCATGGGGTTGAGACGGGTCTGAAGTCATTCTGACTTTAGCAAGAATAGCAGGTAAGTACTGAGACAAAAATAGTTTTACAAGAATGGCAGGAGTATTTTGCGCCACTGGGCTTCTGGCCTACAGGAAGGCAGGTAACAGGAAGGATACTTAATGGCACTGTTTTGGGAGAACACAGCATGTCTACACATGCAACAATGGTGAGGGCCCTTGGAGGGGTTGAACTGCCTTGTATTCCTCCAAAGGTGGAGATGGGTTAAATTGCAGTCCTCTGACTCACCCAAGCAGGCAGCTACCTAGAACTGAGTATCCCTTGCATGGCTAAGATGCTGTGATCACTGAACAACAGGGAGTGAAATTCAAGCTGTCTTGTGTACATGGACACATAGAGACACACAAAACAGCTAGAAGTCAGTACTCATGCAAACATAAATTTATAAGAGATTGCACAGTTTGCTTGGTGACACCTGAACAGGAAATTGAAACCAAATAGCCTTGGAGACACCGGATCTGACTTCAAGGACCATTCAAAACCTGGGCAATGAGTCACTTTTAGGATGAAAAGAGATCAACTAATTGAATTCACCGCAGGAGGTTACCTTTAAAATTTTATCAAAGTAGTAACGCTGGCATAAATTCATTTTAATTCTTAGCATACTATCAACAAGCCAACCACTTCCATCCTTTTTTTTTTTTTTTTTAAATGACAGCTTTCTATTTTATTATTTAACAATACAGATTTCACATACTGCACATCTGATAACGTGCTGTGACATATAAATGACAATCAGCTCACTAGTTTCCAGAGTTACATATGGTATATGCACACAAATCTGTAAAATTTCATTTGTATCCAAGATTATAATATAAGAATAGTACTACATTATCTGCCTAAGCACATTATCCCATACCAATAATCTTGTCAAGAGAAAAGGTAGTAAAAGCATAAGTGTATAAATTAGATAATGGATGCAAAAATTAGTGTTTAGCACCAGAATACAAAAGCATGTACCAATATACCAAAAGAAAACTCTAAAAAAAAAGACCAGAGATGCTTAATTATCTAAAGCATAGCACCTCATTTATGCCAGAGCTCATATATGTCAAATTAGAACACATCAAATATCTGACACCCAATAAATAAAAACTTTCTAACACCCATAAAAACAGTCTAATCAATCAGAAAAAAAACAATTTGGAAACAATACTCCCATAAGGTTGGTTGTCGTTGAAGGCTGTGCTTGGTCGTTCTGAAAATCTCAAATTAAAGTTATCTGAGGAATAAGCATCAAGAAAAGTTTAGTAACAAAACATTTTACTTTTCCTCCTAAAAATAAACCAACGGTTAGAGGAATTTAGCATACAGTAAGCATGTCAAACATTTCCCTTCCTAACAGTGCACTTCTCTAATACCAAAAATTGTTGACGTCAAAGTAATTATTACCACGTGGATTTCTATATTCTTTTTTTTATATTATTATGGTATACCATAAACTTGAAGAAAAAAAATTATTATTGTTCACCATGGTTGAAAAAAAATGAGCAGCTCAAAACATTAGTAATTTCTCATTTGAATACAAGAACCCATACGTCACCCATTCTTCAGCAATTCGGAACATTCCTCAAAACTTGTTTTCTCTACAAAGCAAAACTGATAGTTAAATTTGTATGACAATATAACTATTTACAGTCCCTTTGCAGTTACCTGTGTCACAGACAGGAGAGGGGGGAGGGGGGGGGGGGTTTGTTTGCTAAAAAGGCACTAGAAAATATATATATTTTTTTAAAAGTCAGTGATAAAGAAAGAAAAGTCGGTGACACAAAACCTTACTGATAAAAGTTCAAAATTGCTTACGATTTTTAAGGATAGAGATACAATTTTAGTCCTTAAGGTCACACTTTACACACCAAATATATATTTCCTTGCTTCTAAAAGCTGCCATGACCAGTATAGTGCGGCAAAATTACATCACTTTAAAACATAAGTAATAAACACAAAACAAATTATTATGCAACCAACATTTATTCAATGTTATGAAATGCTTTGCTGATACAGCACCTTTAGGAACAGTGTTAAAACGAACACAACATAACGATTCAAGGATCTAAGGTTGCCCATACACGATAGAATTTTCATACAATTTCCCAAACGTAAATTTCATCATTTTTTTCGGGATTACCTTGAGAATTTCCCATTATCTAAGCTCAGAATACAAAGTGAGATCAGCTGAGTTTGAAGGTTTATATATATATATATATAGGGGTAGTGAGGTCAGTATTTATACTTTATTGGAAAAACCTAGTTTTACAATTTATGTGGTTTCCTGCGTCTTAATAATCAGATTTATATACACCCGACTTCATGGTTTGCTGTTAACTATCCTTGGTGGCCACGTGTATACCTTCATGCTCAGCTTAATATCACATACAATCTCCACATACATCTATACAATGGCATGCAATCTTATATAACGACTAAATACACTTAAGTGTCTATACAAATATATACACGTTTTGGAGGGAGAATTCACTATCACACACAGTACTGCTTTGTAACCGGATTCCAAACCCTGGAGTATCAGACCCCATCTTATCTTTGGCGCTTCAGGCGCTGGAGTATCAGACCCCATCTTTGGGAATTTCAGATTCCCGAGAGGTGCTAAAATTAGCGGTTAACTGGGTACCGTTTATCTGCTCTGACAGTATAGGGTAGTAATAATAATAATAAAAAATATAATTACTTACCCCATACTGTGTTTTTGGCAGATCTCACTTTCTGACACCAAAACTGTTAGCTCAATTCTCGTCAGGAGGCAATCACGATGATATTACAGCCCTTCAGTTGCTAACCCCCCAATAGATAATGAATTTCCCCTCCATCCAGCCGGGAGTTATGACGACACACAGCACTCAAACTTAGTGCAGTCACAACTAATTTTATTGCAGGTGAAGCTCATATTTAAAGCATGTTTGAGCGGGAAAAAACTGCTTTAACTGGTTTACAATTTATCAGTCAATAGCACATATCAGACAGAATAGTACATAAAAGGGCCTTTGCTTTTGCCATGCATTTGTGTCAATATGAGGTGTTTTGTATCTGAATTTGTGTCCTGTGAGAGTCGCCCCGTCTGCATTCAGTTGTCATGTGTTAATGTAAGCAATTGTCAATTGTTTATGAGTGGCGTCAGCAATCTCTATGCAACATGTCTTGTAATCTAAATGCTAAGCCTTAACTCGTTAAGTGTCTGAATGAATGAATGGAAAAGTGTTGAACATGTCAATGTCTTTTCATCTATATGCAAAATACAGCTGTCTGCTGTCCAAGGTTGTTATGAATGGTTGTCCGTCTAGCTCGTTACGATGTAAATGCAAGGGCCCACATTTCATCACAGGATGGGCATAAACTGAAATATATATCTGAAATATCATAAGGCATATTAATACAATCTTTCAAGCACCTTCTTCCACATGTTTGGTGTGTCTCCCAGGTGGCTTGTGGCAAACTTTAAACGACACTTTTTATGGATATCTTTAAGAAATGGCTTTCTTCTTGCCACTCTTCCATAAAGGCCAGATTTGTGCAGTATACGACTGATTGTTGTCCTATGGACAGAGTCTCCCACCTCAGCTGTAGATCTCTGCAGTTCATCCAGAGTGATCATGGGCCTCTTGGCTGCATCTCTGATCAGTCTTCTCCTTGTATGAGCTGAAAGCTTAGAGGGACGGCCAGGTCTTCGTAGATTTGCAGTGGTCTGATACTCCTTCCATTTCAATATTATCGCTTGCACAGTGCTCCTTGGGATGTTTAAAGCTTGGGAAATCTTTTTGTATCCAAATCCGGCTTTAAACTTCTCCACAACAGTATCTCAGACCTGCCTGGTGTGTTCCTTGTTCTTCATGATGCTCTTTAAACGGACCTCTGAGACTATCACAGTGCAGGTGCATTTATACGGAGACTTGATTACACACAGGTGGATTCTATTTATCATTATTAGTCATTTAGGTCAACAGTGGATCATTCAGAGATCCTCACTGAACTTCTGGAGAGAGTTTGCTGCACTGAAAGTAAAGGGGCTGAATAATTTTGCACGCCCAATTTTTCAGTTTTTTATTTGTTAACAAAGTTTGAAATATCCAATAAATTTCATTCCACTTCATGATTGTGTCCCACTTGTTGTTGATTCTTCACAAAAAATTACAGTTTTATATCTTTATGTTTGAAGCCTGAAATGTGGCAAAAGGTTGCAAAGTTCAAGGGGGCCGAATACTTTCGCAAGGCACTGTATGTGCTCCTCAGGAGACTCTGAAAATTATAGAGTTAGCACTGCACTAAACTGGGGTACCACAACATAGCCGCTGCAGTTTAGGCATGTATTTTGCAAATTTGCGCAAACTAAACCCCTTGTTTTTTAACATGAACTGTTAGACAGGGATAATTTGGTCTGTTGCATACTAGGTGGTAAGAGAGATGGGAATTTTTCAGATTGTCAGCATGTTTTGGACAGAAGAATTGCTGAGAATATTACAAGCAGTTATACCACGAGGTCAACAAATGCGGAAAGCGGTCCTAGGTGGATGAACAGAACACAACAGAAGCAGACCACAGTACAACGCAACTGGACTAAGGATAGTAAAATCAGAATGTAAAATGTGTGACATTCTCATGGGCTCTATGGGGTATATCAGCAGATCACTACACAGAGTACCTTTCCTGATTATGTAAAAGCCTCAAAAGTATTTGCATTTATTTGGGGGCTATACAGTAGAAAACTGTCATCTGGTCTGATAAATTCAGGTTCCAACAATATTATAGACTCAATATAAAGGTAATTCATTTGGGCTAAAATCTATCCTAGCGTCCATAAAAACCAGAATCTATCTATTAACTTTGGGGGCTTGTTTATTTAGGAAAATGTGCTTGGAGATCAGAGAAGAGACAGAGAGATCCGTTGGTTTTTTAGAAGAAGAGCTGTCCCCGTTGGAAGGGACAGCTACAACAAAGGCAATTGTAAAAACCACAATAGGAAGAAAAGAAGGAAAGGAAGAGGATACAAGGGTGGGGAGAACAAAGAAGAGATAACCAGGACAAACACAAGAAGCCAATGGAAGAAATAGATTTGGCCTCCCAGTGAACTAAATATTGATGCACCCGCCCGTACCCAACCTATCAAATACTATTTTTACCTCTCAGACTTCAAGTTACATGACCGACAGGTGACATTACTTCAAAATGGGCTCTTTTTCTCTCTGACAGGCCCAATAAATCACTTCGAGGTCTACAAGGATTTCACTCTCTTTCTAAGAAAGGTTTACTTGAGACAAATCCATCATGATTCCAGCTTGGACAATCGTGAGAGTACCCCACTGAGAAAACAAGACAGGAAAGCTCTTGACATACTCACCTCATTGATGACAGAAAGTGATGAAGGTCTGCCACCCTTTATTCCAATAAGTCTATGGAAAAGAGAGGCTAATCTCCTGATTAAGTCAACTAAAATGCCCCATTCAGTAAAAACAGATGGCTGGGGGTATTCTTAGATCTGGTGCAAGATGATCGCACCAAATTGAATTGGCAAAGAAGAGGGGAATGATAACCTTGACTCAGAAAAATGCTGGGCGCTCAAGGAACTAAAAGAGTCACCTAATCTTGTCATCAAAAAGAGCGAAAAGGTGGGTAACGTTGTATTATTATCTAGTGACTATTATGAAAAGGAAATAAGAAGACCGCCTGGTGATAAACTCACCTATGAGAAATTAACCAACAACCCTTCCCCCCCCCCCCCCCTTAGTTGATGACTTGAACTGTAAACTATCCTTTGCATATGAAGGCGACCTACTTTCCAAAAAAGAATACGAGTACTTGAAAGTAAAGGAATTTAATGTCCCAACGATGTACATAATTCCGAAAGTACACTTAACAAATTTATAAACACAACACTTTTGTTTTTGCCCCCATCTTTCATGAGCCGAACTCAAAGATCTAAGACTTTTTCTATGTACACATAAGGCCTATTTCTCTCAAATATTGTTCACAAATCTGGCTAAATCTTTGTTAGTGAGCACTTGTCCTTTGCCGAGACAATCCATCCACCTCACAGGTGATGCATATAAAGATGCTGATTAGACAGCATGATTTTTGCACAGGTGTCTTTTAGGCTGACCACAATAAAAAACACTCTAAAATGTGCAGTTTTACTGTATTGGGGGGTCCGAAAACCAGTCAGTATCTGTTGTGACCACCATTTTCCTCACGCAGTGCAACACATCTCCTTCGCATAGAGTTGATCAGCTTGTTGATTGTGGCCTGTGGAATGTTGGTCCACTCCTCTTCAATGGCTGTGCGAAGTTGCTGGATATTGGCAGGACCTGGAACACGCTGTCATATATACGTCGATATAGAGCATCCTAAACATGCTCAATGGGTGACATGTCCGCTGAGTAATCTTTGGAAAACCCACCAGGCAGGCAAATCGTATCGGCAGTTAAGGGCCTCCTTATCTTTATCTTGAGGCACTGTTGAGGGAAATGGTCTTTGGACTATCTTCCTATGTTGAGGACACTGGAGATGTACTAACCAAAATCCACGAGGTGAAGGTACCACCAGGGGCCCTTCTTGTGGGGATAGATGTGGAATAATTATACCCATCTATACCCCATGAATTGAGCCTTGCCGCAACTGCACATTTCCTTGATCCGAATTTCCCCTTAATGGAGAGTCAAAATGAATTTGTACTGGATATGTTGCAGCTTGCACTCAACAATTGCTTTACATTTTTGGGAACACACTACAGGCAGATACAGGGTACCTCTATGGGAGCCCCATGGGCACTGGCCTATGCATGTCTTAATTTGGGGTACTGGGAGGAAGAGGTGGTGTACTGTTCAGAAATGAACCTCGACCACATATGGTTGTGGTTGAGGTACATCTGTCTGATGTTTAATTTTAACCTGCATTAAATCTCTTTCCTGGATCTCCTAATAAATGTAGAAGAGGGACAGCTGATGAATAAAACATATTGGAAGGAAACGGCGGCCAACATGCTATTGGAAGCAACTAGCCATCACCCCAGATCCTTGATCAAAGGTATTTCAATGGGGCAATTTCCGAGAATCCGACAAAACTGTACCCTCGACTCGGATTATCAAGAGGAGGCAGTTCAATTGTAGGGGAGATTTAGAGAAAGAAAATATCCCCACAGAGTCTTAAATTATTTTAACAAATGCGCATCTCAGAAAAAACGGGAGGAATTGTTAAAGCAAAAAAAGCCAAGATGTGAAAAAAGTCTCCCCAGACCCAGCGAGAATCACAACCCGCTTCGGACCAGAGTGAGAAGATGTCCGAACCATACTTGTCAAACACTGGCATGTATTGGCTCGCTGCCCCCAGCTGGCAGAAATTTTAGGCCCAAAACCATCTATGGTGGCAAAAAGAGCAAAGAAAACTGTCGGATGAATTAATGGGATCTGAATAAACACAATGCAGTCCACGAAATTGGCTTACAGATTTACCGCCACTTCAGGGAATGCACCCCTTTGGCAGATGCCACATTTGCAGGTTTGTGGACAGGACAGATACATTTACTGATGCAAGTCGGCAAAACACCTATCAAATCAAGCTATTTATTGCAATACCACCCGGGTATTGTATATGTTGGAATGCCCTTGCCACAAGCTGTATGTGGGCAAAATCAAGAGCCCACTCAAGGTCCGGATTGGGGAACACCTGTCCAGTATTTGATCTCCAGATGATGAGACCTCAGTATTGGAACATTTCTCTAAATACCACAAAAGACGCGACTCAAACCCTTCTGCTCTGGGTGGAGGAGTTTAAATATTTAGGGATCAGAGTCACGCGAGACATCTGGTCCTTTCACCAACTTATTCTAAACCCAATAGCTGTACAACCTAAAGCACATTGCTCCAATTGGACTAATCTGCCACTTAACCTCCCAGGGCGCAAAAAAATATTGAAGATGATCTATCTTCCCAGATTTAATTGTGTCTTTAGGAATTGTCCAGTTTAGGTTCCCAATTCCTTTTTTAAAGAAATTGATGGATGCATTGGCTCCTTCCTATGGCTCGGTTCCCTTCCTCGACTGGCCAGGTCAACCCTTCAGCAACCCTTCAGCTAGTCCACCATATAATGGTGGACTAGCACTGCCTAACCTGAAGGTATATTATTGGGCAGCTATCCTGGAAACTGTTTGATGGTGGGTTGAGCAATCCAGTACAAATGCTACTGTTTGTTTAGAAGCAGCCATTCTGGACTCCCTTATGGAACTCAGTAATTTAGTATATAGAGGACCTAAAGCTTATCCCTTCCTTCCTGATCCCACTAAGGTGACGCTGTGAGCCTGGGCAGTTGCTAGGAGGAGGTTCATGCATTCCAATCAGTGGTCCCCCTACCAACCACTATGGGTCAATCCATCCCTGCCACACTTTAAGATGATACCAGATCCTCAGCTTTGGGCACGGTTCAGAAAAAAAAGGCTTAAGGACATTTTGCCTATGGGAACACTGCTACCTTTCCGAGATCTAGCTCTTAAATATAGACTCCCCAGATGTATGCACTTTCGCTAATTTCAATTGAGGCATGCTGCTAAAGCGCAGTTTCCTGCTGCTCCTAGTCTAAAGGCAGACTCTATAGAGGAGATCCTGGCACAAGAGACCCTCTTCTCATTATATATATAGCGCTCCTCTGTCTGGAATCCCCTAAAATGGATAGGCTCTGGGAACAATGGAAGAGTGTTTTGAGGATGGCTCCAAACTTGTGATCTCCTCTCGAGATAAATTGTTACAAAACAATTTTTAAATAGGTTTTTACATATATTACATGCCTCAAAGACTGCACAGAATATACCCACAGCGTTTACCAGCTGCCCCAATGCCAGTCTCCTGATAGCAACTATGTTCATATGTTCTGGACTTGCCCCGGGCTAGTACGATACTGGACAGCGATTTTTGATTGTAATAATGCCCGATTACAGCTATCCCTACTGGTATCGGCTGAATCTGCATTTTTTGGGCATTCAGGACGATGAGCAGAGGCCTCGCTACACCAAGATCTTGACTTCTTTCTTAATCTATTATGTTAAAAAAAGAAATACCTATTAGATGGTCTTCTCCCGTCCCCCCTACAGTGGAATCCTGGGAATCTTCTATCGACACGGTGTTACCCATGTACAGTATCTCACACCCCTCACGTTTTTGTAAATATTTTATTATATCTTTATATATCTTAAATTTGCTGTCCCCTCAAAATAACTCAACACACAGCCAATAATTTTTAAACCGCTGGCAACAAAAGTGAGTACACCCCTAAGTGAAAATGTCCAAATTGGGCCCAATTAGCCATTTTCCCTCCCCTGTGTCATGTGACTCGTTAGTGTTACAAGGTCTCAGGTGTGAATAGGGAGCTTACATTTGGTGTTATCGCTTTCACTCTCTCATACTGGTCACTGGAAATTCAACATGGCACCTCATGGCAAAGAACTCTCTGAGGGTCTGAAAAAATGAATTGTTGCTCTACATAAAGATGGGCATCTTCTCCTCCTTCCTTTTATGGACTACAGGAGCTGGGACAAGCTCCATTCCTTTGCCGACACTCTCACAGCAGACGCGGAACTATCCATATTACTCCCCTTATCAACAGAGCCTGAGCAGCACACAAACAAACCATGGGTCACACATTAAGAAGGGGACTTAAGGTGACATTTGGCAGTGGACCCTGAGACAGCTGATCCAGTTGGAGCTACTTTTCTGACAGGCCTAACCCCCCCCCCCCCCCCCCAGAGGGGACTGAGCTCTGGTGATTGTGGGACCAGCAGGGTAGCATGGCTTGTGGAGTACTACCAATGTCACAGATACCTTTGAAGCACTTTGAAGAGCACCTGTCACTTTATTTGTAGAGCATTTTCCTTGCAACAGAAATGGTTTACATTTGGACACAAACTTTTGGAGTTTAGCACTTTAACACAAATCCCTTTTAATGATATTGACTGCTATACAGTAGGAATTTGCGTTTCACAGTTTTCACTTTTTCTAGAACTTTTGACACCTTCTGTATTTCTAGGTCAGTGGTATAACAAGATGTAATGCACTCAACACTGGAACAGAGCACATATTGAATTTATTTATTTTTTCCTCCTTTCATATCTCAGCAATGAGCTACAATACACTTCATTAGTAGCCTGCTGAGGATCACACACTTGGTGACAATAATTTTCTCTGCAAATATGTGTAAACACCAATAGTTAGTTGCTATAGGAACTAATTATTTTAGCAGCACCATACCCAAATATCACCTCTTTTATATTTACTTTCTCTTTTCAATAGTAATTGGTAAGGCAGCAGCTAAATTCGAAGTTTACATTTCACCCTCTACTATTCCCTTTTCATTGCGCAGGACTGCTTCTTATTACCTTGAGAAAATACTCTTTGCAGCAGTGCCGGGGAATAGATCCGATCAAGCAGCGGAACATACCTCCAGAAACCGTGAGTACCCCCGGTGGGGGTGGATTGAAACCAGTGAGCAAGTTTGCTTTAGTGCTGATACCTGGTTTGGTTTCAGGCTGCAGAAAGGGGATGGGGCTATGCCGTATTATCAGTTTTGGCATCAAGAAATAACAATAAAAGCACTGCCTAAGGCTGGCCATACACTATACAATTTTCTTGTTCAACATTCCTTTAGATTCACCAAAACCATGTAATATAGGGTCAAACCTAAACACTTTCAATCTGTATGCAATCAGGCAGGCCCTTGCACTACATAGTTAAAGGTAAATCTAAAGGAAATTGAATAAGAAAATTGTATAGTGTATGGCCAGCCTAAATGTGTGTAACTGATTTCCATTTCGAAGTGTACAGTATATTATTTCTACTGCATCAAGGACCATACTGAAAATGTGGTGCAAGCACCGATTACACTGCTGACATATGTATGTCAGCCCTAAGCAGCAGTCACCAATAGAATGAAATTACTCTAAACATTAAATGATTACATTTGTACAGTGTAAAATAAGCTCCATACACCTGTACTTGAACAGAGCTTTACAGTGAGGACCAATATGGGTCAGTGTGCATGGGCCTATAGTGTACAATACTGCTACATTCAGAACAGTATACATTGTGGATCTGAATGCAGAGTACTGTATGTCCATGCGCATAAGCCCTAAAAGAGGATTTCCCCTCGCTTTGGAGTGATTTCCTGTAGTCACTGACCTAGAAACCTTGGTTTTGAGTCAAAGACTCAGAAGGTATTGATGGTAGAGACTAAGCATAATAGCCAGACAAATGGCATTTTCAAGAGGTCAGCAGTGGTAGCCCACATATGTTCTCAACTGCTACAGGACAACGACGGTGAGAAATATGTTAAAAGTTTTCATTTTATTTTACACTTTTCTTCCGCTTCCTTTAGAGGTTACTTGCCGTTACCGTTCCTGGAACATACAACAAATTGGAGCTAGTACTCCATACTCCTTTCCAGCTTCCGTAGTGTAGGGCGAGACATCATCATCATCATCCTGCCACCAAGAACCTAGGCAATGTTGAGTACTTCAAATTTCAAAACAAGATGCTGCAATACCTGGCCAGGAGTGTCTTAACATTCCCTATTACCCTTGTCTAGATCAGTGTTTCTCCAGTCGAGGCACCCTTTAAAAATTATATAGTCTCAAGGCACCCTTTAAAAATTATGGACAGTCTCGAGGCACCCCATTCTCAAATGTAAAAAATATTCTTATTCTAATAGTTTTCATAACGCATAATCCACAAGTCCAAGTAGGCCACCCAATGGTAGAGGTCATTTATTCTTCCAAAGCAAACACACTTTTGCAAACTGGTACTGACTAGTACTCCATGTTTCTCTTCTCTCAGTTTTTCTCCATCGCTCAGCTAATGTGACCCCCAATGTTGATGGAGAGGGGCAGGGGAGGTTCAAACAAGGATACTATGCAGGTGACTGACATCCTACGTGTGAACTGATGATGCCATTGGTCATTAGAATTCAAAATTCTCATACGACAGAATGCAACTTGAGAAGTGATGTAATGCGCTGAATTGTTTTGTATGTATTCTTTAGTTTCCGAGCATGTGTAGTCTTGCTCTTATGATTTTTTTTTTTTTGAGGAAAACTGTACTGATTAAAATCAAACTCTGTGTTCATGTTCGATAAAAATTTTATGGCCAGCACATCCAGTTTTTGCCATACGAAAATTCGTAATCTGCTGTTGAAAGCACCATTCTAACGATCCGAAAATCAGTAGATTGTTCGGACAAAATTTTACTTCTGATTTTCTTATCGTGTGTACAGGCTTTTATTAAAAACTGACCACACTAAGCAGGAGGGCACACAGTGGTCAGTTGCCTAGCTATGCTTGGAAATCAGTGTACTCTTCACCAATCATCAGGCTTGTCCTGACACCCCCCCCGCTGCACAGCCATTGACTGGGATGCTCAGTGTACTGCTGCTGCTTCTCCTCCCCCTAGCTCTTATGCAGCTGAGAATAGAGGGAATGTTATCACTTATAAAAAAAAGAGAAAAAAAATGTATTTGTTTTTTAATATCTATACAAAAATGTTTTGCCTTTCATTTGAATTTAAAACGTAATGGGTTGTTTTAAAAGGTGATCGGTTACATACACTGTAAAGTTTTTCTATACCCAAGATCAGAAATGTGGTGACTGCTTTAGTGTTTTTTTTTCCCCCCAGGTGATCTTGTAACACTCTTTTTGTCTTATGGTGACAACGCTCATTCACTGTACTGATAGTCACTCTAGGGTCTAGGCTGATCCCCTGATTTGGAATGCAAACACTTCTCCCCTATCCCTATCTCCATTACATAGGGTGGCAATGTTCTGTAGTTTACAAAAGATTGCCAAATAGAATAACACTGTTTGAGAATATAGTTCAGTGCAGAGCACAAAGACTGTCAGGACCCACCAGTATTTTTCTGTACTTGCCAAAAATGCACTCAGAATGGATAAAGAAAAAAAAAAAAAAAGGAAAGCTGCTACTAGGCCTGCACGATATTGGAAAAAAAATATATTGCGATATTTTTTTTTCAACGATATATATTGCGATATTGAGAGACCCGTACAGGGTTAATGTTACTGTAGGGATTCAGTGCACACTGCAGCCTTGTACCATATACATTACAGGGTTAATGTTACTGTAGGGTAGGGATGTGTTTTGCAGCAGCCCTTCTTCTGATTGTATATACTGCACTGGGAGTCCGGGACAGCCAGGGTTAAGGTTACGGACACTGTAGGGAAGGATGCTGGGAATGGATGGAAATCATGAAGCATGCAGGCAGCAGCACAGCCTTCTAAATTTTAATTGCAGATACAGGGCAGGCCAGGGTTAATAATGGTACTCAATAGTATACTCTCAGTGACAGTGTGGAATTGGATTATTTAGTCTCTCACTCTCGTCGGGACTCACAGTGGTGGGAGGAGGATTAGGAGCCGGTAGAAGAACACAGCCGCATACAGTGACTCACTCCACTTCCGTGCAGCCCACACGTTCAGTCTCCGGCTCCGCCCTCAGCTAGTTTTCTCAATGGATCAATTTCTCAATGGAACAGCGAACCAACCAATCACGCCGTGAGTAGCGGCACTGCAAACCAATCAGGCATGCAGGCACCGCTGAAGTGTGGGACAGATGTGTCGGGCTGCTACAAGAATCACTGTGAGTCCTCCCACCGGCCGAGTCCTAACTTCTCCCTGCCTATGCTAAATATCGTGTCCTCGGCGATATGAATATCGCCCACGGACACAGAACGATAGTCGATATCATATCGACTATCGTTCAGCCCTAGCTGCTACCATATCAAAGGACTGGCAAGCCAGTACATATTACATTTTTGTTTTTTTATTTGTGGCCCTTTGCTTGCCTTTATCCAGCCCTTAGGTCATTATTCCTGCCACTGACACCAACAATCGGGCATAATTCCTGCCACTAGAGGTGGGGGACTCGAGTCACATGACTTAACGTGAGTCAGACTTAAGTCACCAGTTTGAGGACTTGAGACTTGCTTGACTAAAATTAATAAAAGACTCGACTTGACTTTGACTTGGTATTCATGACTTGAGACTTGACTTGAGACATATGACTTGAAAGGACTTTAAGTTATTAAAATATTTTTGCATTTTCTCAAGATGTGTTAAAGCAAAATGAATGTGCCTGTTATGTTTCTGACACCACAGTCACTTAAAACACCTCAGTGTTTTCTGATTTTTAGGACACTGGCTGTTTAACAATGGAAACACTTAACATGTTTTTAGTGACTGTGGTGTTGAAACATGACCAGACAAAGGATTTTGAGCTCTTTGGGCATTCAAAGTGTTTCTTTAATATGCCAAGAAAAAAGCACTAAGCAGTTTTGTTAATGTTGAAAATAAAACAAAACCTTCCGTGACCATTGATTTAAAGGTGAAAATTGGGGTAGATCAGTATTTTGACTTGATTTGTGACTTGACCAAAATAAATGCCTTGGCTTGACTTCTAGCAGGGACTCGACTTGACTTGCCTACTTTTCGCCACAGTAACTTGGGACTTGCTTGAGATTTGAAAGTTAAGACTTGAGACTTGCACATGTGTGACTTAAGGCCCGTACACACGTGCAGATTGTCGGCCGAAAAGATTCGGCTGACGACCGATCGGCCGATTTTCGGCTTGTTAGTATGATGCTTCCAACAGCCGACAGCGCACTTTCGGCCGAAAAAAATCTGTCGTGCAAGCATTAAAATTTTCGTATGCCGACACCAGAGCAGCTGATTGTTCGCCGTCAATACAGAATTTGGCCGACAGACAGCAGATCTGCAAGACTGGGCATGCTCAGAAAAGAAAAAACACAGGGAAAGTTAACCATCACATGACATCACTTCTGCAGTCGGCTGTAGTCGGCGGACAAAATTCTTGTGCAGTCTTTTGCACTTTTCAACAGACACGACAGCCCGGGGACAAAAGACGGCCGATCTGCACGTGTGTACGGAGCATTACTCCCATGTCTGCCTGCCACTAACACCAACAATGGGGCATCATTTCTGCCACTAACACCAACTATTTCTCCCCTAATACTAAAGATTAGGCATTTTTTACTCCCAATGGTCACAGTCCAGCCCCCCTAAAGTCTGAAAAACAGTAAACTGGGCCTTCCTTTTTAAAGTTTGGAGACCCCTGATTTAGAACCTGGTTACTTCTCCTAACACTGTATGCTGGCCAAGGGCACAATCTGTGTTCCAACACATTACTAAAACAAAATGGAATAATTGTCATTAGATTGGCATTTTGATAATTGTGACATCACACAATATGTTATCACTGGGTGTCAGTGGCGGACGTCCATAAAGCCAACAAAAAATGAAAGAAAAGAAATCAGGCAACGAGTAAGTAAAAGCTATTTATACATAAAAACACATACAGCATGGATATGATACATATAACACAGCATGATGTACAATATACAATAACCAAAGAGGAATGTTACAGTATTGCACCTGGTCAGAGTAAAATAATTTATCGCGGACTGCAGCACTGGCTGTAAAACTGCCACACTGTCATAGCCCAGCACATTACCATATATATATATGACACTTTTCTGGTGTGACATGGTAAAAAAAAAAAGAAACATGTATGAACACAGTTGTTGACCCATGCTTGAACTGGTCTTAGAATTCCTTTCAGAACAAAAGAAATTCTAGTGGAAACAAGGTGTACATTTTTTTTTTTTGTACAAGGTGTAGTTGTAAATACTTTGGAATAGGTTGACATACACATGGCTGGTGGCAGCTTCACTCCTGTACCCAACTAATCACTCATCATGATCAATACTTTTTCCTGTTCCAGCAGGTGGCGCCACACAAGAATACTAATGTATTCAAATAAACAGAAAGAAACTGGGCAAAGTACATTTTGCTTATTCATACAAGAATAGTTCACCCAGTGTTCTAGAAATCCCACTTGAGACAGGATGATCCACCAACACCGGTGGAGGTAGGTCCATGACGGACATCCTTAAAAACAGTGCATTAAAAAACAAAAGGTGCTTTTATTTTTTAATTTAACATTTAAATTAGAATAGTTGTCAACATAATGTTTTTCATTATTCCATCTGCCATTTTTCCAATAATTTGGGATGCCAAACAAATCCATCAGAACGTGATAATTAGAGAACCCTAAACCATATTTCTAGGATCCCATTTGGGGTTCTGATCCACTAATTGCATACCCCTGCCCTAAAGTGGTTGTAAACCCTTACATATACCCAGTGAATTGACTGCCCTCAGGTGATACAGAGTTTGAAACAAATCCTCCTACATAGGTTGTACCTGTCTATCTGCATTCTTCTCCTCTCTACATCCATTTAATGGTGCATTTTAAAGCTTATCAGAGAGTTCAGAAAAAAGAGGATAGAAAGCTAAAGTTACACTATGCAGAGCTTAGTGACAAGAGCTCTGACAGCTGATTGGAAGGAAGGGACTACACCTCCTTCACAACGCACACAAGAACAGAGCTTAGGCTGTCAATCAGCTTGACGTCCCTCCTGTCACCATTTTTCTCTTGGTGTCAGAAAAACCTGACAGAAGTGACTAATGCCGATAGCAGAGGAGCAACGTAGTAGACAAAAGTGACACTTAGTGCTCTTAATTGAGACAAGTAAACACTATAGAGGGATATGCTTTGTTCATATTTTATGTCTGAAGTTTACAACCACTTTAAAGTAAAACCTTCAGTTGCTAAAAAAAAACATCCACTTAATTTGAAAGTGTATAATTGTGTGTGTGTGTGTGTGTGTGTGTGTGTGCGTATATAGTAAACCCCCATTATATCGCGGTTCAGTTTTTGCGGTCCCGGTATATTGTGTTTCTTTTTCTGTAAGACCTATTATTATTTTACTAATTAAATCATTGTTAATTAAATATTTTTGTGTTTGCCATTGCTCTGTCTCTCAGTATCTTTTTTTAAAGTGTGTTTAACCACTTGCCGACCGCCGCAAGTACATATACTGCGGCGGTCAGCCCCTCACAGGCAAAGTGACATATGGGTACGTCACTAGCCTGTGAGGCTCTGGGGAGCGAGCGCGCGCCGCCGGAGGCACGCTCCCGCTCGGTCACAGACCCCCCCGTGCGTGTGCCCGGCGGACCCGATGTCCGCCGGGCACTCGCGATCGTCTGTTAGAGCGGGAGAAAGGCAGGCAGCTGATGTAAACAAGCCGCCTGTCATTCTCCCCTGTGTAAGAACAGTGATCATATGGTTCTACTATGTAGGACCGTTGATCACTGTTCCTACACCTCAAGCCACAGCCAATCACAGTTAGAATCACGCCCCCTAGGGACACACACAACCCCTCCCTCTAAAAAAAAGTTAACCCCTTCACTGCCAGTGCCATTTTACAGTAACAGTGCATATGTATAGCACTGATTACTGTAGTAATGTCACTGGTAACCCCAAAAGTGTCAAAAATGTCAGTCAAGGGTCCGATCTGTCCGCCGCAATGTCGTAGTCCCGCCAAAAAAAAAAAATAAAAAATATCGCAGATCGCCGCCATTACGCGTTAAAAAAAAAAAAAGACAAAAAAAAAAAAAGAAAAATCTTTCCCTTAGTTAGTAAACGCAATAACTTTTGCGCAAACCAATCAAAATACGCTTTTTGCGATTTTACCAAAAATATGTAGCATAAAACAAATTGGCCTAAAATGTTAAAAAATTTAGATTTTTACATTTTTTTGGGGGGAATTTCATATAAAAAAATGTGAAAAATAGTTATTTTTGCAAAATTTACGCTTTTTTTGTTTATAGCGCATGATCAAAAAAAATCGAACAGGTGATCAAATACCACTAAAAGAAAGCTCTGTTTGTGGGGAAAAAAGGACGTCAAATTAGTTTAGGTACAGTGTCACACGACCGTGCAATTGTCCGTTAAAGTCACGCAGTGCCGAATCGCAAAATAGGCCCTGGTCAGGAAGGGGGTAAAATCTTCCAGGACTTAAGTGGTTAAAGACCTTAAAATGCTTTTAAAAGTACAGTGAAAGTTATAGAAACATGCCTACAGTGTATTTAAATAGGGTCTTTCCATTTTGCGGATTTTCACTTTTCGTGGGTGGGCCCGGAACATACCCCCGCAATGGAGGGGGTTTACTGTAATATACATACACACACCTAAACACACCAGACACACATTATATATTAGTTTGAGGTATTAGGCAAGACCTCCTTACCTAAATAGCAAGAGTTACATTCTTGTGAGTAGCCAACAAACTGCAACTCCAAAGAAAGAAGAATCTCCATAATGGATAAAATAGAAAGAGCAACAATTTGCTCCTTTTCCATATTTAGTATATTTAGTTACTATTATTAAATGGCAAATAGAAACAACAGTGATTACTCGGTCTTGGACGAACATTGGTGAGATTATTTGGCAGCCAATGCAATAAATTCTTGAAGACCCTTTTCTAATCCCTCAAAAACCTGACCTCGCTCAGTTGTGACCTACATTTATGGCTTTCCGCGGGACACTGCTGTCATGTGTTAGCTTTTCTATAGAAAGAGGAATTAATTAAAAATAGAGCACCTGTGCATGTCAGCCAATCGCTTCTATCTTCAACTTGTTCAGTGAGTTAAGCTTTGAAAATGAAAACTAGAAGCTGGTTGGTTGCTATTAACAACTGTCCCAGAATCGGTGCTCCAGTTTTGAAAAAGTCCTAGATGTTGCTATTGAGTAAAGTTTAGCACGCTGGGGCGAGGCAAAGCTTTCATTTTGGAGGGGACCACTCTGCCTGGATCCTAAAAACTCCAAAATCATGAAATAGCGTACTTTCTGTAGGATTTGATTTGTATAATTTACTGTAAACTACTATAAAACCAGTTGTAAAATAAAGTGGTTGTTAAAAAATGTGGAGTTCTAGTATAAAGCGATCGTTTAATAATAGAGATTTTGCCTACAGCAACATGATGTGTCATTTGAACTTGTTAGGCCGGTCATACATTAACCAATTTTCTTTCTTTCAGCCACCGGTTGAAGGAAGGAAAATTGCTAGATTCCCCCATCAACACTGAATGTGTTGACAGGGAATCCCTCCTGCAGAGCTATTGTATTCTGACAGGGGGAGGGTTCCCCAGCTGTCAATATACGATGATCACTGCTGGCTGAATTTAGCTGTCTGCAGTGATCGCATGAAAAAAATCCGCCAGGCTGGTTGTACTGAAGGCAATCAATGCATCGACTTAAGTATAACCAACCTGCACATACATGGATTGAAATTCGTCCAGTTCAGCGGGAACTTCAATCCGCCTATGGCTGGCTTTAGTTCACCTAAATCAGTCTATGTGTGGGTGCCAGTGGGCTTATTCAACGCCCCAAAAAAATACATATTTTTATAAATTCTTTATATATATTTCTACGGGGCCCAAAAGTCAATCTCCTCACTATAGCTCACAGTATTACTCCTATCTATACACACAAACCCCAGAGTCTCATTTCTCTTGCTACATTTATAGTACTGTTAAAATTGTTAATAAAAATTAGGAAGAGACTCATTTGTAATAGCCACAGGTAGATCAATCTTTGACGCTATGTACAGAGATCTCTCTATATATAGTAACTGCTGGCAATAACTCAAAACCAATACGATTTCTGGGAAAACGAATATTTAGGATATCAAAATAAGATCTGGAGGTGAGCATTATAAACAACCAACCCAATTCAAGCAGGCACAGTGCAGCAGTCCCCAGTTACAGGTCGAAACTGAACTTTGTACGAGTGGAGTACAATAAACTAAAATGTAATTGGCATCTATAGGCTACTGCACTTTACACACCACCACCACCAATGCCTATATTATGCGCTCTTTAGAGAGTTGACCAGCATTGTTTCCTCCGACATTAAGGATACACTATGCAATCCAGTGAACTATTCCGCATCAACACATTCAGAGCCCTTCAGAGTTTTCCAAACTTCAAGTTTCTTTCTTATTTAATGATTAACACTTAGAGGTGGAACTGATTACCTTCTAAATACCAGAAACTGTTATAAAAATGTAAAAGTATGATGGAAATCTGCTCGTAAAAAATGTAATGGATTTCTGAAGTAATTATGTAAAATCTTGTGGCATAATACAATTTATAAAACAATATAAAAAGCAGTATAAATAAGCGCTGCCGCTAGAAAATACTTCAGAGAATCTGTGCGTTTTCCCTTGTTGTCTGGAAATTAGATGGACATGCAGTTGTTTATATCAATATTTAACCAGTCTTTGATTGGTACACTGTATGGAGTGTGCTTTTCCTATGTATGCACACTTTGCAGTGGACTGTGGCAACCGACATATAAACATATAACATTTATTGTTGCAAGGAGTCGTTGAACCCTGCCATAAATCACTTTAAAGGACCACTACATACAGAGTTTCTAATAACATTCACGGATAGGAACATTTTGGCAGAGGAACATCTAAAAAGCCACAGAGCCCTGGTGCTAAAGCTAGACCCGATACACTCTTACTTCATATTAAAGCCTTTTAGTCTGGATTCACACCTGTGTTACATTAATGTGTGATCAGTGCTAGTTTTGTCTACGAAAAATATTTGTCATCATTTTTGTCAGCTGCACTTTTAATAATGAAAATTAAATGAAATTAAAATTTGAGTTAGGCCGCTCTCCTGGGAGCTCCCCTCTTCTGTTAAAGCCCCAGCCCCCTGACTATCAACAAGCTGTATTGGCTGAGAAGCTCAGGCTTCCATCAATCCTTTCCCTTTCCTATGCAGTTCCACACATTACACTCATTCACACTTTTTGGTGCCCTCTGCTGGCCTTTTCAAAATTAGCAACAGCCCCAGCCTATAATAATAGTACATTAAAGTTTAAACGTGTACAGGTCTGCATTCCAGCCAAGAGAGTTTACGGGTTTTTTTGGGGGATTTTAAAGGGTACCCCCACTTTCGTGGGGAAAAAAATAGCAAATAAAGAAAAAACAATATAGCGTATATAATTGCAACACAAGTCATATTGTGATTGAATGGTAATAAAAATGACCTTCCCTTTTCAATCTGCCGCTCTAATTTTCTGAAAATGCAATATGGCTACCTGGAGGTGTTCTGTACACAGAATGTATACGGTCATACCCCAGAAATATAATTTCCGGCTTGTGTGATTGGCTCACCAATTTTCCCAGAAGTCTGCCTAAGATACAAGTCAAAGTTCAGGTATCCCCTGCAACAAAAATATAATTTTGGTGAGAGACTCCCAATAGAAACATATCTAAAGGGATGTAGGCCCAGGAGATTTCTCATTAGTGCTCTGCAGTTGCACAGCTGATTGATAATTATGACCACTCCCATTAGACCCACTCAGCACAGAGGAAAGCGAGGATTTCTTCAGAATACCAAAAAGGTAGGCATCTGCAACAAATTTTGTTATAATCCTTGCAATGTACATAGATCACCCGGGGGGGGGGGGGGGGGGGTGAATGTTTTTTTTTTTTTTTTTCTCAACAAAAGTGGAGTTACGCTTTAAAGTTGCATTTCTGTTTGTCAAAAATTAATGTGTTTGTTTATGAAGCTTGGTTTAATTTATATAGACTTTATATATCACAATAGCTAAATCTGTGTCTGATCAATAGGTCTTTCATCTCTCTCTTCCTACTTATATTCCCCTTCTCTCTCTTCCTACTTATATTCCCCTTCTCTATTTATTTTTTTAAACTTTTCCCTCCTCTTTTTTATTTTCTTTTCCTTTCCTTTTTTTGGTATAGTTCTGTTTCTTTACGTTGTACCAGGCTACGCCTACATTGTCCATCACATGAGACCAGATGATGAATACCCTAGTGGGCTTGTTACATGTATATCCGATTTGTTCATATGAGGCTTATACATACTGTTCATTTAGGATACTCATGCTTAGCCTGGTCCTTATCATGTGACACCACCCCTCAGTTCAGCATTTGTGATTTGTATATGTTATGCTTTGGGCTACATCCTTTGATGTTGACCTGTGGATATTTTATTGTTATGTCTTTCCTTTTCTGTAAAATGTGAAACAATAAAAACAATTTTCACCTCTAAATCTGTGTCTGTAGTGTATGATCAAACCTTAATACCATATATATAATAATAGGTTATTGTATTTTTAACCCGGGAGTAAACGAGTTTCACAATTCTAGAGAAATGCTTAAATATTGGATTACAATTTACCTAAATCCATTCGATTTTAGTCAACTATGATACAACTAAAACAATTCAGATGACTAAAACTGAAATGGCTTTTTAGTTAAAAGACTGACAAAAACAAAATCGAAATTTGACGCCAAAATTAGCAGCGTGTGTGATAAAAATTAGTTTTACTGCATGTTACCGCGATGTGCAGCATTTGTAAGGTGTAATGTCATACTATTCATTTAGAATGGGAGTCTAATGCAGCAATACATGCGCCCATGCTGCAGTGCAACTCAATGCATGCACCGTGTGTTGCATTACACAATGCAACGCAGTGACTTTTCATTTATGTTTTACCATGCATTGGCAGCACATTCTAAACTATTGGGCTGCCCAAATACAATGCATATTGACATGCATGCCATAAAAATACTGTTCCATTTTATATAGCTGATAGGGGAGGGAGCCATTATGTTTGGGTGTCCAGAAACACAGTTACACTTTTTTCCATAAATGTAGATAAATTCTAGAATTTGAAGAAGGTTCCTGCCCCCTTGCCATAGGTGTATCAGACAGCTATACCACTAATTTATACACAAGCAAAAAGAGTATGGACAGGTGTTCCTCCACACAGAAGGAAGGCATAACATTTCACACATGGCCCACAACTGCACCAGGAGACCAGAATATCACTGAGCTACTGCTCCTTAACCACTTGCCGACCACTCTCGTCTCAGATTTACTGTGGCAGGTTGGCTCGGCTGCGCAAAACGACCTAGCCCTACGTCATTCGCGCGTTATGATCGGGCACCCGCGATCGCTCCCAGCCGTGAGAGGACGGCCAGCTGTTGTAAACACAGCTGACCGTTCTCTCTGAAATGATCATGGAGCGCCTGTGATCCTTCTATATAGGATCACAGGTCTCCGCAGTCATTTCACAATCCCATGCCAATCCCCTAGGCCAGTGATCACCACTGTGTTAACCCCTTCCTTGCCAGTGTTATTATTACAGTAATAGTGCATATTTTTAGCACTGATTACTGTAGTAATGTCACTGGTCCCCCCCAAAAGTGTCAAAAATTTCAAGTTAGGGGTCCGATCTGTCCTCCGCAATGTTGCAGTCCCGCTAAAAATCGCAGATCGCGTCATTACTAGTAAAAAAATAAAAATGAGAAGTCTTTCCCCTAGGTTGTAGACATGAAAACTTTTGCGCAAACCAATTACAAATTGATTATTGCGATTTTTTTTTTACCAAAAATATGTTACAGGATAGAAATTGGCCTAAAAGGATGAAACATTTTGATTTTTCATTTTTTGGGGGGGGAATGTTATACAGCAGAATGTGAAAAATATTGTTTTTTTCCCCCCCAGAATTGTCGATTTTTTTGTTTATAGCGCAAAAAATAAAAATTGCACAGGTGATCAAATACCACCAAAAGAAAGTTCAATTTGTGGGGAAAAAAGGACATCCATATTTATGGGTACAGGGTCGCACGACTGCGCAATTTTCCATGAAAGTAAGGCAGTGCCGCATTGCAAAAAAGGGCCTGGTCATTAAGAGGACAAATCCTTCCGGTCCAAAACTGGTTAAAGTGGTTCTAAAGCCAAGACATTTTTTTACCTTAATGCATTCCTTGCATTTGGGTATAAAAAAATTCCAGTAGCCATATTGCCCCCTCCCCCTAAAACGTACCTCGATCCAGCGCTGTGCCCGTCTGTAGCGGCTCTTTCTCCACTCTCCCAGGCTTTGCTGAGGCAGCGGAAGCCTTCAGCTTATACTGCTGTAAATCAAATCCTGTGCACAGAGAGTGGAGGACAGGGAGGGGGCCGCGCTGTGTGTATAAATAGATGCACACAGCCCGCCTCAGGCGAGAGCCCACATTGTAAGCGGCTTGCTGTGGTGGCAGACACAGAAGAGGATGAACCAAGCGTGCCAGCAGGGGACCCCAGAGGAGGAGGTTCTGAGCTGCTTTGTGCAATACCATTGCACAGAGCAGGTGAGCATAACATGATTATTATTCGAATTAAAAAAAAAGGGCCTTTATTACAGCTTTTTTCAGAAATGGGAAATCATCTAATGTGCAAGGGAACATGTCAAGTGCACAGGAAAATATCTGAAGGTCTGATTTATTTGATTATAAAATAAGTGTGGTGAGCTTTAATGGGGATCCTTCAAGACTGCTGTTAGCTCTCACAGACAAGGCTCCCAGTTATTGCTGGAGGCCACTGAAACCTAAATACAGATGGGGAGCTAGTACTGGGAGAGACATGTCACCGCACGCGATGCTACTCCGGAGCTGGGTAATGGCAGCCTCCAGCGACAGAACCGTGTCTGTAACAAACTCAACTGACAGGCTCTCTTTAAAATTAGTGTGGAAATATAGAGAAGAATATTTTCCTGCACACAGTTGACCTCTTCTCCACAAATTGTCACTGTTAAGCCTCATTTACTCTAAAATTGCAGCTAATTTAGAGCAATAAGCTAAGCTGTACAGCAAAACTAGAGAAATGTCAAACGTCTCATTTTCTGTGCAGATATAATTACATAAACATTTAAATGGATGTTATTAGCAACTCCTTTATATAAAATGTTTTTTACTAATACTGGTCCTTTACAAGGGTTTTTCATTTTCAATTAGTTTAGCAGACATGGTTCTGCTTATCCTGCTTGCTGCTTTTATTTATTTTGTTTTTGGTGCCACAATCCAACCCTGGCCTCACAAATCCATTTGTTTTCAAAGGCTTTCCGATGCAGGGCTTTGTAACACAGAGAAAAGCCTATAAATTCCAAACGTAGCTAGTGTCGGAGCTAATTAGCAATTAAGGGGGGACTCCATTGGTCATGGTCACGGGTTTTCTACTTTGCTCCTAAAAAGTTGAAAACTTGTATAGGTCTGTATAGGTAATGGTTCCTCAACCAAACTGTAACAAAACATATTACAACTTCTGCCGCAGCGTTTAGTGCACACATTACAAAATGTTTACAGAAACATAAAATCGTGCAGAAAAAAAAAAATAGAGGAGCTGCCTGTACCAGCAGCATTCCAGACAGCATTTTTCTAAAGCAAACCTACAGAAAAGGTCTGAACAGCTGCTACAGGCAACACCCCCGTCTCTACAGTTTTATAAATAGCCCTCCCAGGACGTCATGTAGTAAAGAGAAGTGCTATGTGCTATCCGTAGCAAAAGACTCTCCATTTTCTAACCTGAACTAAAACCTCAAAGAGAAAATCTGGCCGCTAAGGCAACTTTTTCTTCGTCAGGGACTTGTAAAAGTTAGGCCTACCATGAGGCGATACCGATCATGTGAATGGTTCTGTATGAAAAAAATACTGGTTCTGTCCAAAATACTGGCTGAGTCCACAAAATGACTGTCTTGACTTCATGCATATGAACTTTGTACCAGTTATCCACTTGCTAGGCTGTCGGGACCTTTGAGAACTAGCACAGGTTAGAGATATCCTTTGAGCTCTGACCAAAGATGGTGCTGGTACAAAAGCCAGGCCTCGGCATAGCCCCATGCAGCTTGGTCTCCCTTATAACAAAGTCTTGGCAATAACTGCTTCGAACAGGATGTAGACATACTTTAAAAGGGGGTTATTGCATTGTAAAAGTTGGATGCAGACTAAAACACTGAAATCGAGAAGATAAAACAAGGTTTAAGTAAAAAGTTGCTACGCAATAAAAGTCAATGTGTAAAAGGGTGATTATGTTGCATTAATGCACTATGAGGATATTAAGGCAACAGTTATCGTTTCACGGTGCTTCTGAGGCAATCTCGGCAGTGTAGGGAAACACTGCTCTCTGGACGTTTTGCATGAAGGCTCGTGGCACCAGGATCCAAGGTATTCCAGCACATTGTGTGCAGCAGGCTGTCTGTGTGGAATAAGAAAAGGGCAATATATTATACCACATAAATGCTTGCTAATCAAGAAATCAAAGTGTATCTAAAGACATTTTTTCTACTACGAGATAGACTGGAAAAAGCATTAAAACCCCTCTAAGGTTTTCATTGTTGTCCGCATCACCGAATTACCACCACAACTGGTCCTTTGACCATTTTCCTCGGGATGGAAAGTGATATGAATTCCAAAATTCTGCAACAGACATTTCCCATAGCTAGTTTATTTGTATATACAGTTGTTTGCCTGGAGGTCAGCTTTAAAAATGTGTATTACAGATACTAAGTGGTTAAGCAGAGTGAGAAAGGCAGGTGTGATTGAGACAGCAACAAAAACCTGACAGATACCCCCAAAACGACTCTAATGTTCTAAATTGGTTTTGGCAGGAGGTGTGCTTTAACAAACTATATAAATAAAATTATACCGACTATAACTCGACTCGTTTTTTTTTTTTTTCTAAGCATCCCAAAAAGGTTTTACCAGATTTAGTAAAGTGTCATACTAATAAACCATATAACCAATTCCTGTATCGATGAGTTAATGACTGTCATATTTGAGCATTCATGTCAATTATCACAGCAGACAGACATTTGTCTCCAACTACACCCCCTCAACTCTCAGATATTTAACTGATATAAGATATAGGACAACCAATTTATATCTTGTCCAGGTGAAATTGCCATTGTGAAAATTATGTCGCTGCCCAAGATTCTTTATGTATTCTGCATAGTTTTTGTCCTAGTCCCAATGTCCTAAACCAGGCATGTCCAACCTGCGGCCCTGAACCGCAGGCAATATGGCCCACTGCCCCCTGACAATTTTTATTTTATTTTTGCTGGAGAGGAAGGAAGTCGAGTCGGGGGCACGGCCACAGTGGCTTCCAACTAACTGTAGGCGGAGGCTGTCTCGTTGAGGAAGGGAGGGGGTTCGAGCGTCGCCAGATTACAAACAGAGCGGGGACCTCCTGCTTACCCGACGGCCGCTGTCATACGAAGCCCCGCCTCCTATGATAGACCTCACATTGGTGACGTCTATCATAGGAGCCAGTCCTGGAGGTGGGGCTTCGTATGACAGCATTTGACGGGTAAGCAGGAGATCCCCGCTCTGTGTAATCCAGCGGCTCTTTCTCTTCATTGCAGACTGCATTGGATGGGCACGCACTGGTGAGGCTGCATTGGATGGGCATGCACTGGTGAGGCTATATTGGATGGACACTGATCAGGCTGCATTGGATAGGCATGCACGGGTGAGGATGCATTGGATGGGCACGAATATGTGAGGCAGCATTGGATGGGCACAGATCAGGCTGCACTGGATGGGCATGCACCGGTGAGGCTGCATTGGATGGGCATGCACCGGTGAGGCTGCATTGGATGGGCATGCACTGGTGAGGCTGCATTGGATGGGCATTCACTGGTGAGGCTGCATTGGATGGGCATGCACTGGTGAGGCTATATTGGATGGACACTGATCAGGCTGCATTGGATAGGCATGCACGGGTGAGGATGCATTGGATGGGCACGAATATGTGAGGCAGCATTGGATGGGCACAGATCAGGCTGCACTGGATGGGCATGCACCGGTGAGGCTGCATTGGATGGGCATGCACCGGTGAGGCTGCATTGGATGGGCATGCACTGGTGAGGCTGCATTGGATGGGCATTCACTGGTGAGGCTGCATTGGATGGGCATTCACTGGTGAGGCTGTATTGGATGGGCATTCACTGGTGAGGCTGCATTGGATGGGCATGCACTGGTGAGGCTGCATTGGATGGGCATGCACTGGTGAGGCTGCATTGGATGGGCACGCACTAGGCTGCAAGTGCTGTTCGATCTCCTGGGTGCCGCGGGAGACTTAGGATGTCTGCAGTCAGTGACAGAGCCGCTGCTTTCTGTATATTTCTGGCTCTGTCACAGGCGGAGTGATATGAAATGCACTCCGCCTGTGACAAGACCTATACAGGAAGCAGCGGCTCTGCTCTCTACTGCAGCCGCTGCTTCCTCCAGCAGTACCAAACATCATGACCAGCAGTACCCACCAGCAGTCAGCAAAATAAGTAGAAAAGGTATGTGCATTAGTGTGTGTAAATTGTTGCAATGTTTTTTAATAACTAGTTCTGCTTTGTCATAATATGTCAAGTCCTTGTTCATACATGTATAAATAAGGACATGACATTTTCTGGCTGCCTAAGTAATATGTGCTAGGGGTGCAACTAGCCCCCAACATATAACTGTAAATATCCCAGCATGTAGAGTGTTTCTGACTGCTACCACCATGACCACTTCAAATCACTGATGGTAGTTAGAGTGCTCCTTTAATATCTCACAGGAGAAGTAAACCTCTGTATACAGATTCCATTTCATTTAAACATCCTCTAGTTGTGTTAAATTAGTGCGGGGGGGGGGGGGGGGGGTCGCGGCAGCACAGGAAGAGCGCAGCGGCGTTTTATTACTTATATACCTTAATTATAGTATATACTATATATGCAGCCCGAGAAAATTTCTCTACACTCAATGTGGCCCAGAGCAGCCAAAAGGTTGGACCCTCAGGCTTTAAGTGGAAAGAGGTTATATGTTCTTTACTGATGACCAGTGGGCCACAGCCTTAAAATGGTCATGGAATTAATTCCATTTCACTCTACATTAGAAGTAAATAATTACCTTGATGGAAATATACCTTGTACTGTTGGCTAAGATTATGCCAAATTATCCAAGGAGATGCAGCAGGTGCTATAATAGGTACCACCTTACATATCCTTTATACTTATACGCAGCATCAACCCAAGCTCGGACTTGATTTTACCTGGTTTAGACTCGACAGGCTAGAAAGTACATCTCTAGAGTATGGAAACAGCAGGACTATCCACTTTTTCAGATATAACTGGATCTTCTCAATGAGAGAGCTTACTTTGAATTAATGTTCATCAAGAAAAACCAATCACTACAACAATTCAATTATCAATGGGCAGAGTTGATGTGGATCAGGCACCCCAAACTCACCCTCCAGAAGATTTACCCCCCTTCATGACCAGGCCATTTTTTTTTATATGGCACTGCGTTAATTTAACTGATAATTGCATGGCTGTACCCAAACAAAATGTATGTCCTTTTTTTCCCCACAAATAGAGCTTTCTTTTGGTGGTATTTGATCACCAATGTGCTTTTATTTTTTGCGCTATCAAAAAAGATGGACAATTTTAAGAAAAAAAAAAATATATATATTTTTTTTTTGTTTTACTTTCTGCTATAAAACATATTAAAAATAAAAAAAAAATCAAATTTCTTTATATTATATTGTTTTCCACTGTTTTTCTGCTACGTTTTGGGTAAGTAAAAAAAAAAAAAAAAAAAAATATTATCCCAATAAGTGTATATTGATTGTAGTCTCTAACTTTTGCGCAAACCTAACTATGGTTTTTTTTTTTTTACATATTTTTTTTTTTTTTTACCAGTAATAGCGGTGATTGGCGACTTATAGCAGGACGACGATTTTGCGTTGGACAGTAAGGACACTGACACTTAACACTTTTTGGAGACCAGTGACACTAATAAAGTGATCAGTGCTAAAAATATGCACTGTCCCTGTACTAATGACAGTGACTAGGAAGTGGTTAAACGCAATCAAAGGGTTAACTGTATGCCTAATCAGTATTTTTTCACTGTGCGGGAGGTGCTTTTACCTTTGCAGGAACATAGGATCAATGCCTTCCCTACTTACAGAATGGCGATTTGCATAATGATCGGCGGGTGCCGGCGGACATCGAGTTCACGGTACCCGCATAGAAACATAGAAAGTGTCGGCAGATAAGAACCTTTTGGCCCATCTAGTCTGCCCAATATATCTGAATCCTATGAATAGTCCCTGGCCCTATCTTATATGAAGGATAGCCTTATGCCTATCCCATGCATGCTTAAACTCCTTCACTGTATTTGCAGCTACCACTTCTGCAGGAAGGTTATTCCATGCATCCACTACTCTCTCAGTAAAGTAATACTTACTCATATTACTTTTAAACCTTTGCCCCTCTAATTTAAAACTGTGTCCTCTTGTGGTAGTTTTTCTTCTTTTAAATATGCTCTCCTCCTTTACCGAGTTGATTCCCTTTATGTATTTAAAAGTTTCTATCATATCCCCTCTGTCTCTTGTTTCTTTCAAGCTATACATGTTAAGGTCCTTTAACCTTTCCTGGTAAGTTTTTTCCTGCAATCCATGTACTAGTTTAGTAGCTCTTCTCTGAACTCTCTCCAGAGTATCTATATCCTTCTGGAGATATGGCCTCCAGTACTGCGCACAATACTCCAAGTGAGGTCTCACCAGTGTTCTGTACAGCGGCATAAGCACTTCTCTCTTTCTACTGCTTATACCTCTCCCTATACATCCAAGCATTCTGCTGGCATTTCGTGCTGCTCTATTACATTGTCTTCCCACCTTTAAGTCTTCTGAAATAATTACTCCTAAATCCCTTTCCTCAGATACTGAGGTCAGGACTGTGTCAAATATTCTATATTCTGCCCTTGGGTTTTTACGCCCCAGGTGCATTATCTTGCACTTATCCACATTAAATTTCAGTTGCCAGAGTTCTGACCATTCTTCTAGTTTTCCTAAATCCTTTTCCATTTGGCGTTTCCCTCCAGGAACATCAACCCTGTTTCATATCTTTGGGTCATCAGCAAAAAGACAAACCTTACCATCGAGGCCTTTTGCAATATCACTTATGAAGATATTAAACAAAATTGGTCCGAGTACAGATCCCTGAGGTACCCCACTGGTAACATGACCTTGTTCTGAATGTTCTCCATTGACTACAACCCTCTGTTGTCTGTCACTCAGCCACTGCCTAATCCACTCAACAATATGGGAGTCCATGCTCAATGACTGCAGTTTATTGACAAGTCTTCTATGTGGGACAGTGTCAAAAGCCTTACTAAAATCTAGATATGCAATGTCTACTGCACCTCCACCGTCTATTATTTTAGTCACCCAGTCAAAAAAAATCTATAAGATTTGTTTGACATGATCTCCCTGAAGTAAACCCATGTTGTTTTTCATCTTGCAATCCATGGGATTTAAGATGTTCCACAATCCTATCCTTTAATAGGGTTTCCATTAATTTGCCTACTATTGATGTCAGACTCACTGGTCTATAGTTGCTCGATTGCTCCCTACTACCTTTCTTGTGAATGGGCACGACATTTGCCAATTTCCAATCTTCCGGGACGACTCCTGTTACTAATGATTGGTTAAATAAATCTGTTAATGGTTTTGCCAGCTCACCACTAAGCTCTTTTAATAATTTTGGGTGTATCTCATCAGGACCCTGTGACTTATTTGTCTTCACTTTAGACAGCAATCTTAGAACGTCTTCCTCTGCAGATCAGCTCCTGTGTCGAATCATGGCGGAAGCAGGTGGCCGGCGGCACGCATGTGCCCTCCAGACCTGGAAGTGTTGGATCATGTACTAGGTACTGAATAAGTAACATAAGGATTCCCTCACAAGAGGATTTAACCAGATCTAAACCTTGATTATACTTCTTGTTGTAATGAATGAACAGCTACACAGATCTCAAACTTGAACCTTTAGGCTCCATTCACACCTAAGCATAGTGCAGAGACAGCTGCTGCGCTGTGTTTTTTTTTGCGTTTTTGGAGATGTATTTTTGGAGCAGCACTATTTAAATGGGTCTCCCCCTGCTCCAAAGAAGCACATGTACAATATCTTGGCATAGAGCCAGAAGCGTTCGGCGTTGCGATCCTTGCTACGATTTTAGTGTGTTTTGTCAGCCGAAAATCATGGGTACGATCAGGTGTGAACAGAGCCTTACTTTTGTTTGCTCCTATGACATTTAATTTTATTTTCTCACTTAATCTCTATTATATTTAGTAGGCTACTATTTCTAATTGTAATAATCCTTCTATACCAATAATCATCACTTCATCTTTGAAACTTAAACTGTAACTTTGCAAATTGAATGGCTGTTGAGCATTGGGATTGTTGAATCCCCTATTACATACAGATTTGTAATATTTTTTTTTACTAGAATAAAAATGTAAAATTATAAAAATAAATCTGTTACCGCTTACCCAGTTTGAGGACTTGATGCGGCATTAATCAGCTCTCCACACAAACCGATACATGGTTCCTTTCTTCTAAAGAAAGGAGACAAAAACAAAAAATACAAAAACATGAATGCGCTACAGAAACCAGACACTCACTACAATTATACATGTAATTATATTATCAAACAGTGTTTGTCACCATTGTCAGACCATTAACAAAATCCCGAGAGGACATCACACACATCATAACAATTATTTTTTGCCTTCCCTAGGACTCTGGAAAACAAATTTGTGAGACGATGTGGATGAATCTTCCACCATATTCACACCACCTGACTATTAGTAATTGTATCTTTCAAGCAGCTCTGGACTTTAACTGAATTTATTATAAAGAATTTCAGAAATGTATTTTTGTGGTTTTAGGAAATGTTGTCTGATTCAGTGTGAAGGGTCGTACAAAGCTTTTGTTGTAACAACCACTGGTATAATTGTCCTCCAGTCCAGGTCACAATACCTGGATACTTTATTATAAGGGAAACCGTATTAAAAAAAATCCTGTCCAGTAACTAGGCAGTAGTTAACACCCGCATGTATGAAGTCTGGAAAAAGGCAAACACACTTATGTAATAAAAGCAGTGTACATGTGAAGAGTGCAGCCTGGAACATTAAGCAGAATTCAAGAGTCACAAATCCGGCTTTAGTAAACGGAAATCTGGTTATGGGGTATTACATTTTGTACTGGTTGGTAAATAGGGCCTGTGGTGTTTGCCTAGCTTATATGAACTAGATTTTTAAGTGTTATTTTGAAGTAGAAAATTACAGGAATGTTTTTCATTCCTCCAGTCTATATGCACAAATCCTATTATTGTCTTTCAGTAAATCCAATTAATCTGAGTCCCTGATGATGTCACATATGCCAAACATGTAGGACGTAGTTTATGTCTGAACAAACCACGCCAGTTGAGCTTGTATACACAAGTCGTTTTTATCCTGGGAACTTCCATTTTAACCACTGAGTATTCACTGGATTGCTCTCGGTCTTTTGGATGGATCAACAGGAAAACCAGGCAACTAGTATGTGTATAACAAAAAAAAAAAGAGCATTGGGCCATTGGCCATGGCAGCACACATAGCCCTGTCATCATATGTTTCTGTTAAATTAGAGGCTTCCTGGCACAGTTTTGCAGATAAGAAAAATGGCTTAACTGAGGTATTAAAACCAAATATGCTGCACCAAGGGGTTGTAAAGTCAGAAGGTTTTTCATCTTAATGCATTAAGATAAAAAGACTTCTGTGTGCAGCAGCCCCTCTGAGCCCCCTCTCTATCCAGCGATATCCACGAGTATCTCAGCTGCCCAGGACTCTCTCTCCTGATTGGCTAAGACACAGCAGCGGCACCATTGGCTCCCGCTGGTATTAAACTCAGCCAATCAGAAGAGAGAGGGGCCGGGATGAACGGCAGCTCTGTCTCTGAATGGATACACTGCGCTTCAGCTCAGCTCAGGTGCCCCCATAGCAAGCTGCTTGCTTTGGGGGCACTTAACAGAGGGGAGGGGCCAGGAGCTCTAGCCAAGGACCCGAGAAGTGGAGAATCTGGGCTGCTCTGTGCAAAACCACTGCACAGAGCAGGTAAGTATATAACATGTTTGTGATTTTAATAGAAAAAAAAAAACACTTTACAATCACTTTAAGCAATCATGTAACACATATATGTTTTAAGATATGTTGGCTGATCATTATTGAACCTCCCCAAATTTAAAAACTGGCTTCCCAGTTCACCTTTTTGTGTGTGATCTTCACCGGTGCTCCCATCAGCCCAATGACTGTCACTTCCCAAGAGCCTGTTCTGTGACTCACTCAGCGGCCTGGCCGGAAAAGGTTGACTCGGCCCTGCACTGCAATTAAACAGAAAATAAATGTATATTCAGATTCATAAAACAATTAAACATGTATCAATGCAATGGTAAAGTCCATATAAGGCTCAATTCACACCCATACAGTGGGGATCGAAAGTTTGGGCACCCCAGGTAAAAATATGTATTAATGCGCATAAAGAAGCCAAGGAAAGATGGAAAAATCTCCAAAAGGCATCACATTACAGATTAGACATTCTTATAATATGTCAACAAAAGTTAGATTTTATTTCCATCATTTACACTTTCAAAATAACAGAATCCAAAAAAATGGCATCTGCAAAAGTTTGGGCACCCTGCAGAGTTAATATCTTGTACTGTTCCTTTTGGCAAGTATCACAGCTTGTAAATGCTTTTTGTAGCCAGCCAAGACTCTTTCAATTCTTGTTTGAGGTATCCTTACCCATTCTTCCTTACAAAAGTCTTCCAGTTCTTTGAGATTTCTGGGCTGTCTGTCACGCACTGATCTTTTAAAGAGGAAGTAAACCCTCCTCTGACACTTTTACCTATAGGTAAGCCTATGATGAGGCTTCCCTATAGGTTCTGTAAATATCTCCTAAACATGTACCGTTTAGGAGATATTTACCTTACATGCAGCCAGTGACCTCACTGGCGCATGCGCTCTGAAGGAACGGCCGCTGGTGCCATTTCTTCAGAGACCCGTGCTGTGAATGTCGGCTCCCGCGCGTGCGTGGGAGTGACGTCACCGCGGCTCCGGCCAATCAGATGGCCGGATGCCGCGATCCCAGAAGACGGGTGACTGGACATGTCGCCCATCATACAGGTAAGCTGGCTGCACGGCGGGGGCTCGTTCTAAGGTAAGTATTGCATAATGAGCTAGTATGCGATGCATACTAGCCCATTATGTGTTTCTCTAACAGATTGCCAAAAAAAAAAAAGTTGTACGGGTTTACAACCTCTTTAAGGTCTATCCATAAATTTTCAATTATGTTGAGGTCAGGAGATTGTGAAGGTCATGGCAAAATCTTCAGTTTACGCCTCATGATGTAATCCCCCGTGGATTTTGAGGTGTGTTTAGGATCATTATCCATTTGTAGAAGCCATCCTCTCTTTAAAGCGGTTGTAAACCCTATTAAAAAAAAAAAAAAAAAAAAAAAACCTGCAAGACAAAGGCATAATGAGCTAGTATGCATCGCATACTAGCCCATTATGTTTAACTTACCTTAAAACGAAGCCCCGACACGGACCCCGGACATCGATGCGGGCGCTGCCATGATCCCTCGTCGTCTCTTCCGGGTTCGGCGGCTCCAGCGCTCTGATTGGCCGGAGCCGCGATGACGTCACTCCCGCGCATGCGCGCGGGAGTGATTTTTCCGGCAAGCTCCCGGCAAGTTAATTGAAGGTCCCCCCGGACCTTCAGAGCGCATGCGCCGCTCGCGCGAGCGGCTGCATGCACTGTAAATATCTCCTAAACCGTGCCGGTTTAGGAGATATTATTTGTACCTACAGGTAAGCCTTATTATAGGCTTACCTGTAGGTAAAAGTGTCAAAAAGCGGGATACAACCGCTTTAACTTCAGCTTTTTCACAGATGGCATCAAGTTACCATCCAAAATTTGCTGAAATTTTATTGAATCCATTTTTCCTTCTACTCATGAGATGTTCCCTGTGCCACCGGCTGCAATACAACCTGAACGCATGATTGATCCACCCCCATACTTAACAGTTGGACAAAGGTTCTTTTCATTAAATTCTGTGCCCCTTCTTCTCCAAACGTACCTTTGCTCATTCCGGCCAAAAAGTTCAATTTGAACCTCATCGGTCCACAGAACTTGTTTCCAAAATGCATCAGGCTTGTCTATATGTTCATTTTCAAAGTTCAAACGCTGATTTTTTGTGGTGAGGACGTAGAAGAAATTTTCTTCTGATGACTCTTCCATGAAGACCATATTTGTACAAGTATCTCTTTATAGTGGAATAGTGTACCACAACTCCAGTGTCTGCCAGATCTTTCTGGAGGGATCGTGCAGTCAAACGTGGGTTTTGAATTTTTTTTCTCACAATCCTGCGAGCTGTTCTGTCTGATATTTTTCTTGGTCTTCCAGATCTCGCTTTAACTTCCACTGTTACTGATGACTGCCATTTCTTAATTACATTCCGAACAGAGGATATTGACATCTGAAAATGCTTTGCTATCTTCTTATAGCCTTCTCCAGCTTTGTGAGTGTCAACTATTTTCAGTTTCAGTTTTCTAGACAACTGTTTAGAAGATCCCATGGTGCTGATTGTTGGGGCAAGGTCAGATGAGTCTGGGCATTTAAAAACTTTGAGATTGACATCACCTGGTCTTCCCAGACGAGGATTGAGAACAATCCATGACACTGGCAGGTCTCAGCCTTGAAAAGGGGGCAGTGCATGCTATAAATTCTACATTATTTGTTTTCTGTAATTTTGAAAGTGTCAATGATGGAAATAAAATCAAACTTTTGTTGACATATTATAAGAATGTCTAATCTGTAATTTGATGCCTTTTGGAGATTTTTTCCATCTTTCCTTGGCTTCTTTATGAACATTAATACAAATTTTTACCTGGGGGTCCCAAACTTTCGATCCCCACTGTACAGAAGCTCTCATGTATTGACATTCTTAGCATTAAGGCCAATCTCCTTGTATTACACCAAAACATTTGGCTGCAGGCGTTGATCATCGGAAACATTTCCATCATGTCCCTTCAACAGAAGGTGATTAAAAAAATTGACTTCTATCGAGCAGGGGAGGCCACACACTGATTGAATTTTAGTTGGTCTCTGCTGGACTGGTTGAATTTTAAGCAGTGTATCGCCAGCTTAAAGCAGAACGTCACCCAAAATAGGAAGTTCCCATCTTTTCCCTCCTCCCCCCTCTTCTACCAGATTTGGATGATTTTATTTTTGGGGGTGGAATTGGGGTAGCGGGTACCTAGTTTTGACACATACCCACTCCCACTCTCACCCAGAGAGCCTCCACCCCTCTTTGCTCAGAGTCTTCTGGGAAACATCAGAGGTCCAAGAACGTTGCGGGACCATTTATAAACCACAGCGCGGCTTGCACAGTGAGCAGCAGGCTGTGAACACGCAAGGAGCCGGCTGGCCACAGTAAAGATGCTGGCATCAGAGACTGATGACTGGTGAAGAAACCTGCTTGGGTGTGCACAGCGCTGGATCCCTGGGAAGAGGAGTGTCTGTTTATTAAAAGTCAGCAGATACAGTTTTTGTAACTGCTGGCTTTTAATTTTCACATACCTGACTGAAGCTCTTTTTAAGTCTAGGGGGTAAAGGAAAAGCTGTATTACCTATCTTACTCCTCACTCCAGTAGGTTTTGGCGCTCTACTTTTCTCCCTGACGTTCCAGGTTGTGGGCAGTCCCTCACTGTTCTTACTTACAATGGAGAGTTGCTGGCCTGCATTGTGTTTAATTATATCAGTGTGCAACCATGACTGTGAGGCTTTAGGGGGATCAACTTAAGATATGGCGGGAGCTTGCCAGAGCAAGGAGTGTAGTAAAAGTATCCTATTCTTTCAAGGGAAAATTAGGGGCCTGCTGCAGGAGTATTTTTTTTTTTCTAGTGCCTGGAATTGAACTTAAGGCAGCCAACTCATTTGGAATGGGTCTTTAGTTTATTTCCACTTTTGCAGTCAAATTGGCATAAGGCCTACTTTGTAAATAATATGCGTTCCAATTTACCTAGCATAATTTAGAAAGAAATGTTTAATTTCTGCTCATCTTTTTACTTGCTGAAAAATCCTACCTAGCTTTCTCTTTCTATGAAATTAATGTTAAGAAGGAGTTATGTTTACCACAACTGACCCTGTCTGTACTGTGCTGGCAGATCTTCTCCATCAGCTGTAAAATAGATGCCTGTCCTAACAAAGGGTTAACAATCTCAAGCCTTGGGAGGTACATTGTATGTTAATGCACAAAAAAAAAAAAAAAAAAGGGTCTAGAAGACTATGGAAGTTATCTGTGATGTATAATGTATTTTGATTACTGTACTGCTGGTATGCTTTCTGTTATACTTCCTGGTCTGTGTTATGATATGCCCTGTTTGTATCATGGCCTGCTCTTGACTATGTACATAGAACTGTTTATTTTGGCTATGGAAGCTGATCTGTGCTGAAACTGCTGTATTATTTTTTCCTTTTGAATAAAATCTTTTTCGAGCTTTAAAAAACAAATGGGCCCTAAATTTGTCTTCTAACTGCATATTGCAAGCTACTCTGAACATTGCAAGCTGACTATGGAGTCCTGTGTGTTAACCTGCAACACAGAGACATATAGAAAATGTAAGAGATATATATATATATATATATATATATATATATATATATATATATATATATATAGTGTATATATTAAAATATTTTAATTATGTGTGAATGGGAACACAAAACATATACACAATGGGGTTTCTTAAATATGATTGCAAAGGTGGAAATACATTTTAAAGCGGACCTTGCACTAAAAAGCATGGTATTCCTATTACATCAGGCCTCCTATTCCATGACAAAACATTGCATAGCTGTTGAGAAAAGTTGAAAATATACAAACCTTACATCTACTTCCACTCTGCAGAGGGTGACTCTACGATCCTTCTATCGAGATCCTGGGAGTATCGAATCAAACTAAACCCAACTCCAAATCTTGTGAGATGAGCAGTCAGAAGCAGCAGTGACTTAGATGATCTCACACTGCAGATATACTGTACCACTTCTGGACTCAAGGCACGGGAGTGCCTAGACACAAGACATGCACGGCTATTTTTCAATTTGAAAAAGTACAAATAACATAACATTTCTACATGTTACCTAAATGAGAGCAAATTTTAATTTTTGCGTTTAGGTCCTCTTTAACCACTTAAGCCCCGGAAGATTTTACCCACTTCCTGACCAGGGCCTATTTCGCGATTCGGCACTGCGTGACTTTAACGGACAATTGTGACGTCGTGCGACGCTGTACCTAAATGAAATTGACATTCTTTTTTTCCCCACAAACAGAGCTTTCTTTTGGTGGTATTTGATCATCTGTGCGATTTTTTGATCATGCGCTATAAACAAAAAAAGAGCGACAATTTTGCAAAAATAACAATATTTTTCACATTTTTTTTATATGAAATCACCCAAAAAAAATGTAAAAATCAAAATTTTTTAACATTTAAGGCCAATTTGTTTTCTGCTGTTTTTTTTTTTTTTTTAAACCAATCGCAAAAAGCGTATTTTGATTGGTTTGCGCAAAAGTTATTGCGTTTACTGTCTAAGGGAAAGATTTTTGTCATTTTTGTTGGTTTTTTTTTTTTAACGAGTAATGGCGGCGATCTGCGATCTTTTTTGCGGTACTGCGACATTGCGGCGGACAGATCGGACCCTTGACTGACATTTTTGACACTTTTGGGGGTACCAGTGACATTACTACAGTAATCAGTGCTGAAGCGGGTACTCAATCAATATTATCATATGTCAATTTAGTATGCCTTATGCACCATTGCAGTGTGATGAATAGGAGCCTTTGAAATATTAAACAACACACTCTCAGATCCATATCACTAGTTAACCATTTATCTTTCCTCTATCTTTTATATCAAGCGTAAAAAAACATGTAATTTCTATTGGTAGCATTTTTAAAATGATAGAAGTAGCAAATACAAATTTTACCTGTTAAAAAAAAATGGTAAAGTATCAGAAAATACCTACTGCTTAGCAATTTCAGTCTGAACTGCTGCAACATTTTGCTCTGGGTCTCCAAACACAAGGCGTGTGGGGAAAGAACATCCATCTCCCAGGCTGGAAGAAGAGACAGAAGACAGACTAAAAAACTGTAGCAGTATTCTACTGGACATATCACATTGTTTTAAATCACATTATGTTGTTTTACTGCTCCTAATTTCTTGATGAAAGTTACATCTTCACCAGTTTGCACCCTCATTTGAGTGGCTTACCTTGTAAATACAGGCAGTAGCCAATATTTCTTTTCATCCCCAAACACTTCTCTTAAATTCTTGCTGAAGCCCAGAGAAAAGCCATCTTTTTCTGGTCCTGTTCGGAAAGATGGAGCACGGAAAGCCTCTGCAAAGAAGGAAAATGGAAATAAGCAAGCACATGAGGGACAAAAACCAAAATTACACTAGAATCCAATAATATGTTTAAAAAAGTGTTAAAAGCATTCCGGAATATATCACAGTATAAACTTTTTTTTTACTCTGAATATCTTGTCGAATGTCCTTTATTGGCATACGTTTGGAATTGACCTTGCCTAAAGAACTGAGGGGAGGCGTTTACACCCAGCTCTACAAAAAGTCAAATCAGCAAAGGATTTAAAGGAGATCTCTACCAAGTCTGAACTGAATAACATACCCAGGGGTTTCCCATGACTAAGCCTCATGGGTGGGGTGAAACATGTCGGGAGTGTGGATGCAGTCTAGGCTGAGGCTGCTTCCACTCTTTAGAGAATTTTGAATGATGTGTGGCTCCTGGGACTGCTTTTCTTTCCTCATTAACATACTCTGGGGCACAGGAAGGGCTATATTAAGCATAATGGCATTCACAGGCCAGTGCATAAGGCAGCAGGGTTAGTACCAAGCTTTAATAATTACATTTTTGTCCCATTTCAGCAACTGAACTGTAGGGGAAAGGGATACAGGAGAGGTTAAAAGGAGTAATTTTACAGTACTGACTGGTGTGTAAGAGGAAAAGAATATCATAGGGATATATTATAGACCAGTGTTGGCACTAGCTACAATTTTTATTCTCAAAAGACAAAACAGCTTATGAACCAAGTCCAAAAAAATTTAAAATAAAAGTCTGCAATGTGATCGATAGAAGTGAAAAGCTCAAAATTCCCAATTTTTCCACCACTATGCTCAACATTTGGAGGCTCACAGGATTGTTTAGGCTTCTTCCCAAAGGATGGGTATACCAGATGTTCTGTCTACAGATGGATCCTGTGCAGAATTCGCACTTAACTTGCTCTCTTCCCTACTTATATGGCCTCTGCACACTCTCCCTCCAGTTTTCTGCCCATACCTCCGTATGTGCTTTCGTTTATAAAACTGGAAGTAGTATGAATAGACTGAGTGTGCTGATCAGTACACTCATAATCTATTGAGAACTACAAGCCATCGGCTGCAGTGGAAGATGTAGTTGGACCTGTAGTTTACTCATTCACAGATCCCTGTGAATGAATGAGGTGGCTGTGTGGGCAGAAATTATTTTAAATGGGATAACGGCTGCGGAGGAGAAGAACCTCGCCCTCTCTCACACTGTAGAGAGGTAATAGCACAGGGGGTAAGGAAGGGGTGTTGGAACATGTTGCACCCTATTATCATGTTTACCAATAGTGGTTTGCCTCATGTACTGTGTAACTGTGTTATCCCTCAGACATTGTATAAGTAAATAATTAAAGAAAGGATATGCAGCATTAACACGTTACCTATAGTTGACCTGTTTTTCGAAACCAGCCAGCAGTGATAGCTGAACAAGGACAGTATGCTGATGAAGAACATAGCCGATACGAAGAACAGGAAAAGGACATGGAACTTGGCACGTGTGTCTGGTAACTCATTCTATAAAAAGAAGGTAGGATTATTGAAAATGAAAGGCAGTAAGGAATTCAGTTTGCTGAATATTAAAAAAATGTATGAGTAAGGCTTTACACATATAGAGATGGCACACATTCAAATCATAAATTAAAGGAGCAGATATTTACATACACAATCATGTTCCCTAATCTTCTTCATTTGAAATTTAATAGTTCACAATATCTAACAGAAATAACAATTCGGACCTATGAAGATGCAAATAAGCACCTATTTGGAAACATGATTTTTTTGCCAGATTGCTAAGGAGGGGTATGAGTAAAAATATTTAGGAATATAAATTTCTATCCGTACCACCCAAGAAAAACTCTGTTTTTTTAGGAGAAACAAAAACTGTTAAAATAACAAAAAAGAATAATATACTACTATATATGTATCTTCTCAGGAAAGAAGGGGCAAGATCCGACATCCTGAAAATGTATGCGTGCCCTCCGCTCCCCTATATTATTATAATGACAGCAATGAAAACGGGGGAAAGCAGCCTTATGGTACCGATAATACCACTCATGGAATTAATTTTTCGCCAATTCAGCATTAATTGGACTAAATCCAGTGCATGTATCGTCAACTTAAGAAGCCAGAGACAGCCTAGGCAAACAGTGTTTTTTAGAATCATCTTCGCAATATTGCAATGCATTTCTATTACTTGA